>NW_027362765.1:637259376-637859376 GCF_046119375.1 Phyllobates terribilis
GATGACTGCTTTGCACACTCTTAGCATTCTCTTGATTAGCTTCAAGAGGTAGTCACCGGAAATGGTCTTCCAACAATCTTGAAGGAGTTCCCAGAGATGCTTAGCACTTGTTGGCCCTTTTGCCTTCACTCTGCGGTCCAGCTCACCCCAAACCATCTCGATTGGGTTCAGGTCTGGTGACTGTGGAGGCCAGGTCATCTGGCGTAGCACCCCATCACTCTCCTTCTTGGTCAAATAGCCCTTACACAGCCTGGAGGTGTGTTTGGGGTCATTGTCCTGTTGAAAAATAAATGATGGTCCAACTAAACGCAAACCGGATGGAATAGCATGCCGCTGCAAGATGCTGTGGTAGCCATGTTGGTTCAGTATGCCTTCAAGTTTGAATAAATCCCCAACAGTGTCACCAGCAAAGCACCCCCACACCATCACACCTCCTCCATGCTTCACGGTGGTAACCAGGCATGTAGAGTCCATCCGTTCACCTTTTCTGCGTCGAACAAAGACACGGTGGTTGGAACCAAAGATCTCAAATTTGGGCTCATCAGACCAAAGCACAGATTTCCACTGGTCTAATGTCCATTCCTTGTGTTCTTTAGCCCAAACAAGTCTCTTCTGCTTGTTGCCTGTCCTTAGCAGTGGTTTCCTAGCAGCTATTTTACCATGAAGGCCTGCTGCACAAAGTCTCCTCTTAACAGTTGTTGAAGAGATGTGTCTTCTGCAAGAACTTTGTGTGGCATTGACCTGGTCTCTAATCTGAGCTGCTGTTAACCTGCGATTTCTGAGGCTGGTGACTCGGATAAACTTATCCTCAGAAGCAGAGGTTACTCTTGGTCTTCCTTTCCTGGGGCGGTCCTCATGTGAGCCAGTTTCTTTGTAGCACTTGATTGTTTTTGCAACTGCACTTGGGAACACTTTCAAAGTTTGCCCAATTTTTCAGACTAACTGAGCTTCATTTCTTAAAGTAATTTCTGGACGTGTGGTACGCTTTGAAGCAATTCATAATCCAAAGATCAGGTTTCTCAGGGCAGATTTCACAATGATAAATTGTGTCTTTTCGGATTCCTCTCTTGAAGCATTCTCTGCACCGTTTTTGTGACCTTCCCTTCTTCACAGTTTGGGGAACCTCTCCTGGAAAATGTTGACCTGAGACGATACGGTTAAGAAGTACTTGGACCCTCACCTTCCTGAGCGCCAAACATTAGGGCCTTGATGACTACATCCTGAAACTGAAAGAAGGTTCCAATATTGCCTGCAGATCAAAACACCACAAAAGCATTGTACATTGCCATCTTTACATGTGCAAGGCCAATTTTTGTACCATACTTTAGCTTTTCGCATGGCACTGTATGGTTTGTGGAACTGATCTGAGAGATCTATACCCCCATGAATTTATTATAATCCAGGATACTATCTGGCTTTGAGACTTGTGTTGTGGTGCCTTGGACAGTGACAAGGGAGCTGTTGCCAAGATGTCTGGTGGTCAAGATAACGTCCTCCCTCTTGTCCTTATACTTGACCACCAGCATGTTGTCATTGCATTGGGCTCGGCTTTTGCCCTTTCTCAGCAATTGCCCAAGTAGTGGCTTAGTGAGACCTCTCTGATTTTTCCGCACGGTGCTGCATGCAACTGTACCTCTGACAAAGAGAGTTTTGAGAAGCGGGATGCTGGGGTAAAAGTTATCAATGTAGAGATGATAACCCTTATCCTGGAGTGGGTGCAGCAATTGCCACACAATTTTCCCACTCACCCCCAAGGCAGGAGGGGCATTCAGGGGGAGCAAACTGGATGTCCTTCCCTTCATAGGCCCTAAATCTGTGGGTGTACTCTGAGCTACTCTCTCAGAGCTTATACAGTTTTATCCGTACCTGGCCCTCCTACTGGCCTGGTATTGTGGGAATTTTAGCCTCCCTTTGAAATGAACCAGAGATTCACCTATAGTGATGTCCCTTTGGGGGTTGTACGCCTCAGTAAATTATCTGCTGAAGTGTTCAACTACTGGCCGAATTGTGTATAGACAATCAAAGTTAGGATTGTCTTTGGGAGGACACTGCGCGTTATCACTTTAATGCTAATATTTTTGGATCGCTTCAAATCGTGTCCATGTCATGGCCATACGGAATACCGGTGTGCTGTAGAGAATATCAGTACTCCAGTATTGCCAAATCTCTTTTTTTTTTTTTATTATGCCCATATGTAACCTAATGCCCAAAAATGTTATCATCTCTGTTGCATTTACAGGAGTCCTTCTGGCTTATGATGATGTGGGATTTTGGGTGAAAAATTGATGGGCATACAAGTTTGTCAGTACCACCATTACAGTTATTATTTCCTTGCTGAAAAAGAATTTGAAGTGAATTTCAGAGAGGCCAATATCAAATTGAGTGGTTGATGAAATCCAGAATTACATGCTGCTAATTTTCGGGGGGGGCAGTTTATCTGAGATTGATTGCTGTAGTGGTTGCCTGGGTTCTAGAAGCCTTGCTGGGGGTCCTTCCTGACTAGATGAGGGGGGAATAGAGGAAAGTGGGATCTTCCTCACTGCCTGAACCTGTGTCAGAAGCAAGGAAAGTGTATGCCTCCTCTGGGGAATAGCCATTACCTTTCTTGTTAAAGGGAACCTGTTATGTGAAATAATGGTATCAACCTGCAGATATTGGGGTCAATCTGCAGGTTAATTGCTTTCTGACATCATGCTGCTGCCGCACTGAGAACCCCGCTGCTGGGAGGAAATGAACTTTATTCTTCCGGCAGCGGTCTGCTTCCAGTCATTAGGGTGGCACCAGCTCCGATTCAGTCACTTTTCTGCGTATAGAGAGCGGCCTGTAATCTAGCCTCTGGCACTGACTGACAGCTGGCTCTACACTAGGATCTGATGTCAGCTGGTGTCGGGGGTGCTTTTACCTCCTTTGCTCGCTCTCTATAGACTCAATAGTGACTGAACTCACGCCAGCGCTATGCCTATGACTGGAACCCAAACGCTGCCATAGGGAATAAAGTTAATCTCCCGGCAGTGTGTGCTCTCTGTTCAGGTGCCACACTGTGTCAGAATGCTATTAACCTGCAGATTATCCCCCTATTGTTGGTTAGTTTACCTCCTTTAAGGAAGTGTTGTGCCTGGTACCTCAGACAAATCAATTCCATATATTTTATTTAAATCCCAAAAAGATCGATTCTGTATTCCCAGTTTTGGTCATGAATGGCTCATCTGCCATTTAACTTCAAATGTTGTCTTACAGGTTATTGCGGGTATTATCACTTATTGCTATAGCAGCATATTGCAAGATCTGATCTATATTGACCCCTGACAAAAGAAAATGTACTTTAAAATATATAAAATGCTACATGTAATCAATATTTTTTTCTAGAACTTTTTGTTCATACATTGTTAACAGATATACTGCTTATTATATCCCCACTATATATCACAGATTTATTGAAGAAATGTCTTCATTTGAGTATGGACAAGTGAATCATGCTTTGAGTGCTGCTATGAGGACATTGGTAAAAGAGTATATGATCCTGGTTACACAGCTGGAACACCTACAGAGGCAAGGGCTGCTTTCGTTGCAGAAATTGTGGTTCTACATTCAACCCACTTTAAGGACAATGGAGGTGTTGGCATCACTTGGTAAGTATTAATTTTCTGTACATATCTCCTCATTTTATTGTCCATTACCCAATTGCATGCATGTTTGGGTATAGTTTATTGTATTACTTCTATCTGTTAGGAAATCTTAAACCGTAGACACCTCTCACTACCCTGTTCTGCAGTGGCCTTGCTAAAGCATCTTCTTTGATTTGGTATGCAGCTTGCGGAGCGATCAACAGAGCTGCGACAGAGTAACAAATAAGTCTGGGTCAATAATGAGGACCGAAGGAGGGTAGAGAAGATAGCAGTGCAAAGACTTCCAAACATGTTTGGGAGGGGGAATTACTGGAGATACTGAGCCTGGACTTGATAAGTAAACGCCTCGCTGGACTAGTGCAAGTTCATTTTGCATACAGAGAGAGGCTGTATGTTAGTTTATTTTACGCAAATCTGTACATTTGTATAAAACATTATACACTTAATTTTAAGGGGAATCTGTTAGCAGGTTTTGCTATGTAACCTGACTGCTTGCATGCAGTCCAGTGTGGGAAGCAGTGACCATTCCGGCACAGAGCGGGACACAGCGTTGAAGGAGAGAGGAGATGAGTATGATTGTTTCTTTTTTTTCTGTGCAGCGTGATGTGGATGAGGGGGGCCATACATACAAGGATGAAGGGTGCCATACATACCAGGAAGAGGGATGGGGGGGCATGCATACAAGGATGAGGGGGCCATACATACAGGGATGAAGGGGGCCATACATACAGGGATGAAGAATGCCATACATACCAGGAAGAGGAATGAAGGTACTATACATACCAGGAAGAGAGATGAAGGTGCCATAGATACCAGGATGGGTGTGAGGGGGGCCATACATACCAGGAAGAGGGATGAGGGGGGCCATGCATACCAGGATGGGGGATTGGGGTGCCATGCATATCAGGATGGGGATTAGGGCCACGTATAACAGGAAGGAGGGGCCATATATACCAGGATGGGGGATATTAACAGAATTGAGGGACATTACCCCTATAACAGTGTCAGCAGCAGATCCCCTCCCCCTTAACGGCATCATGACCACATTTTTTGCTTACATTTTTTTTCTATTTTCCTCCTCCAAAACTTAGGTGCATCTTATAGTCCGAAAAATACGGTAATCATTGCTTTATTAGCAGGTGATTATCACTACAGGGCAAGTTGCCTTGTGCCTCCCTAGTTCAGCTCTTCTCCCACCACAGATTAGCAGGTTTCTGTCACTATACAATGTATACATAAAGCTGGCAATCAGTGGTGTGAGCTGCTAGATCAGCAAAAGAGAAAACTGTATATCACAACTGCAGCGCCCAGTAAACTAAGTGATACGTTGCTGAAATCAGGGTCTGTCCCTTCATCATGCTGCTGTCAGATTACATAGCAAAAACCTGATTCTCTTTAATGACAACTGTGAGGAGCTGCCCATTTTCTAAAGACTGATACTTTTCCAGCACGGACCACCATTTTTGTTAATATTATTATTGTGTTTTATTAGTGATTTACTTGTTATGTTTTATATAGTTCTGCTATCTTGTCAGTATGTGCACTAGATTCACTTGTAAAATGTCCAGCATTCCACTAATCTGTATCTCAGTAGTATCTAACCATTGTTCCAACAGCCAATAATCTCGTTATGTGTGTGTAGATTGTAGACACAGTGGAGCCGTCCCTAAAGGGGGTCTTACATGCAGTCTCAGGTGAAGGCTTCTAGAATATTCTTGATTGTTTAGTGAACAGTGAATGTTTAAGGGGGAGGGTGTGATCACTTCTGACCTGGGAGGGGACTGAGCCCAGTGGAAGAAAGGTCAAACATGTTTAAGGAGAGTGGGGTGGAAGGATTGAAGGAAGAGGATGGAGACAGTGAGTATGGCCTTATACAAAGCCAGTGGAACTGCTGAACCCAGATTGGGAATTTGAGGACTGAGAGATCTGTATTTTGGCCATTTACCTGGAATTGCTTTATTACTATGGCTGTGATCAATAAAATATTGTTGCATCGTTAACCTGCCTAGGTGATTACTTACAACCCACAACCTCAGATCTTTACAACAACATAGATATATAAAGCCAGATCAAACTTGGGGAACCTTCTTTTTTTATAACCGAATACTGGATAGAATTGGGGTTCAAAGTGATATTTTGAGTGGAGCTACAGGCAAACATGCAGTGCTGTTCTGTTCAAAGTCTTTGGTCTTCCAGAGGTTGTTGAGCACTGTACCCGGCTAGTCCACTCTGAATTACACTGATTAGAGTGGCAAGGTGCATGTTCTCTTGTTGCTTTATTCACATGGGTGACGCAAGACCTACATTCTTGTGATTACTGAGCTCCCAGTGATGGGACCATATGCAGTCAAATATTATACCACCCTTCCTGTGATTGTTAATAAATGCTAATTCTTGGAAAAACACCTTAAAACACCGGTTAAATACTGTAACTAGGCGCTATCTAATTGCTCTCTTGAGCCTTTGAAATAGTGAGCTGTTTTCAATATATTGCTGCAATAGCGTGGAGGATCTGCTAGTAGTGTGTGCAGTTTATTATTATGATACTCTCCATGGTTGAGCCCCAGGAGTAGGCTACAAAAACTTTCTATCACATAGCCCACCCCATTGCCATCTAGACTGCATAGTGAATGTACTGCATATATGAGTACTTGTGTAAATATACATATATAGCAATCCTTCTGCTGTAAATTCAGTTGTTCTAACATTTGTACAATTAGAAGATATAAAGATTACAAGTGCATTTTTAAGATCTAGAATTGAAAAAGGCTATGGCTATGTTCACATTATGATTTACCCTCACATCAGTAGCTCCGTCGGGGCTTACATCTGAAGCCTTGAAAAACGTGATTTGGGCGAATGCGCTGATGAAGCCATTAACAGTAATGATACAGACAGAGTCACTGTGTGCTCTGTCAGACATAGTAGACGTATACAGCCAAAAATTAAGGTGGACATCAAAACATGGTCAACCTGCATCTAGAAGCCCTTCTTAAATAGACGGTTTTGCCAAATAATGATGTTCGAAAGAGCACACTGTGAGTACGCCTGCATCATTACTGTCAAAGGCGCTGTCAGTGCATATGCAAGAATCCAGTTTTCCAAGACTTCAGACACGGGCTATGACTAAGCTATTGATGGAAGGGTAAAACGCAGTATGAACACGGCCTTATCAGAATGTATGGCCACCCAGGTTCCTCCTTACCTATTGTTACAGAAAATTTCTTTCACAACGGTTGCAAGATGTAAACACCAACTCGTCTGCTTCTTTTGATATCTTTATTATAACGTTTTTAAATGTTAAAATACGAAAAAATTGTGTTTTTCTTTTCTCAATTACGAATTGCTTTCTTAGGATAATGATGATAACCATGTGCTATCTTTTTGATGCCGCAATCAATAGCAATCGTGGCATGAAGAATTTTGTGAGAGGGACTGGACTCCTTCTGGAACCCCTGCAACGTGATAATGGGGGAGCCAATGATTGTCATGGCAGCCATTGGTCAAATGATGACTTCTTGGTCTGCCAGCTGCGGTGTCCTATTAGACTCAGCCTGCAGTACGGTCTAACAGACGTTCTGACAGTGTAAAACTGACAATTCTCATGCATTGCAATACATACAGTTGTGCTCAAAAGTTTTCATACCCCGGCAGAATTTTTGTCTTCTTGGACTTGTTTTGACCCTGATCAAAAGTTCACATACCCTGGTGATTTTGGCCTGATAACATGCTCAGAATTTGACACAAATGGGTTTGAATGGCTACTAAAAGTAACATCCTCACCTGTGACCTGTTTGCTTGTAATCAGTGTGTGTGCATAAAAGTTGAGTGAATTTCTGGAATCCAGACAGACTCTTGCATCTTTCATCCAGCCACTGACGTTTCTGGACTGTGAGTCATGGGGAAAGTAAAAGAATTGTCAACGGATCTATGGGAAAAGGTAGTTGAACTGTATAACACAGGAAAGGTATACAAAAAGATATCCAAGGAATTGATAATGCCAGTCAGCAGCGTTCAAACTGTGATTAAAATTTCTGGAACATGGTAATTTGGAGTGATGAGACCAAAATTGAACTTTTTGGCCACAACCATAAACGTTACATTTGGAGAGAGGTCAACAAGGCCTGTGATGAAAGGAACACCATTCCTACAGTAAAGCACAGAGGTGGATCGCTGATGTTTTAGGGATGTGTGAGTTACAAACGCACAGGAAACTTGGTAATACTTGAAGGAAAGATGAATGCAGCATGTTATCAGCAAATACTGGAGGCAAATTAGCACTCATCAGCCCGGAAGCTACGCATGGGATGTACTTGGACGTACCAACATGACAACGATCCAAAACACAAGGCCAAGTCGATCTGCCATTGGCTACAGCAGAACAAAGTAAAGGTTCTGGAGTGGCCATCTCAGTCTCCTGACCTCAATATCATTGAGCCACTCTGGGGAGATCTCAAGCGCGCAGTTCATGCTAGACAGCCCAGGAATTTACAGGAACTGGAGGCTTTTTACCAAGAAGAATGGGCAGCTTTACCATCTGAGAAAATAAAGAACCTCATCCACAGCTACCACAAAAGACTTCAAGCTGTCATTGATGTTAAAGGGGGCAATACACGATATTAAGAACTGGGGTGTGTGAACTTGTGATCAGGGTCATTTGGATGTTTTTGGTTGTCATTAAGATTTAAAAAGAGAAAACACAGTAGTTTGACAATAAATGGCTTCACCCAACCAATAACCATGAGTGGAGAAAAAGTTTTTTTATCATTCATATTCTCAGGAAACAAGGCCAAGAAAGAAAAAATTCTGCAGGGGTATGTAAACTTTTGAGCACAATTGTATGTATTGCAATGGATGAGACCAGAGATCAGAGAAATAAAAGTTGAATTACCATATAGGGACTAAGTAAAAAAAAAAAAAGTAATAAATAAGTTAAACATTTTTTTTTAAACTATTTAAAAAAAAAAACTCAAAATGAAAAACTATATTAAGCCAATAAATACACATATTTCCGTAAAAAAATCTATAAAACTGTCACACTAGTTAATCCCTTCAGTCAACAGCATAAAAAAGTAGATTAAAATGCGATCAAAAAGTGAATATAATTAAAAATGGCATAGCTGAAAACGTAATCTTGTCCCGCAAAATAAAACACTTTATAGCTCCGTTCGCGGAGAAATAAAATTATAGCTCTCAGAATATAGCGATACAAAAACAATTTTTTTTTCTATAAAATTGTTTTTATTGTGTAAAAGCGCCAAAACATAAAAAAATTATATAAATGTGGTATCGCTGACCCGAAAAAAAAAAAGCTATGTTATCACTTCATGAATTGTTTTTTTTTGTTAATTCTGCCTCCCAAAAATCTGAATAGAAAGCATTTGTCAAAGATTACAACCGCGCCGGGTGGGGGTGTGGGTGCTCTGAACCCACTACACTGTTTTATCACAAACAACCCTCTTCTGCCCTGTATCGTCCGGACAATTACGTAATTGACCGACGATTAACAGAGGAGGCCGCAGGCTGTTCCCACGAATAGGTCGGTTATTGGAGAACTAACAGTGAGTGCATTGTATATACACCTCCGATTCCAAAGCATGGAATATATATACACCCTGGTACGGTCACTAACTCCATAACCCAAGAAAGATTATTAGCTGTCACTACCAATCTTTTATAGGCCGATTAAGCACCTGGTTTCAGTTAGCGTATGGCTTTCAGGAGTGTGGTTTACATTTAATCCAGAACAATAGGCAGTGTTTATGAAAAAAGTAATATACAAAAGATTTTACAAAAAGTACAAAACAATACAGCATATAGAATTACATAAAATAAACAGGATTTACAAAATAAACTTGCTAAACGCTGGTCACAGAGATGGCTCAGCTTAGCGGATGGAAGCAATCCGATTGAAAGCGTCTGGTTAACGTGGATAAAGCCTACACTGATATGTATCTTCCACAGCATTAAACAAAGATCATAATTTTCCTTGTCTTTTTATCAGCACTTAAATTACACCCACACAGCTCCCATTGATGACTCATAGCAGGGCTGGTCATGGAATGTCGTTTCCATTTCATAAAACTATGATCTTCCCAAAATTCACGATATTTTTGCTCCTGAAGATCACAGGCATATTGCCGTCATATTTTTCTTTAATCCCCTCCACGACAGCACCAACATGTGGTTGCCTCCCCATCCTACTTAGGGACAGGAAACACAAGAGGTTAAATAGCCCTCCCCTTCCCTCCATCCTCAGTGTTTTCCTGTCCCTAATGGGATGAAGAGGTTTCCTTCTTGGGGCTGTGGCTGGTGAGCAGTTCCCCCAGCTCACATAACTTAGACAGGCAGCCGTGGAATGATCACCCAGGGTCTTCCTCCACGCTGCTGCTCCCGCTTCCCGGCGGGACCGCACCATCCTCCGGCTCTTCGGCAATGCTGGATGGTGAGGTGAGACGGCTGGGGGCCTCCTATAGCGCCCCAGCCAGTTACAAAGCTCCACCCCCCCCCCTCTCTCCTTGCCACCGCTCTCGTCCAGAGTCTCGCCGACAGCATAGAGCGCACACAGGAAGTGACGCGCTCCGGCTTTGCGGGAAATTTGAAAATTAAAAAGAAAAAGATTGGCTGGACTTGATGTCTAGAGAGGGGGAGCCTCGTCCTATTGGATGGGAAAATGCGCTGGATCTCGGTTTCCTGTACAAATAGGACCCAGATGGAAGACTACATAAGGTAGGACTGAGGTTCTACTGATAGGTGTGTCTGCCCCTAAAACCTCTGCAGAGCCCAGGACAAACCATGGCCCAGTGAGTATATCTGGTAAAGGGCAGGTCCGGCTTGGTGCAGGATCCATCCTTATGTCTTCCTCTTGTCTTTTAGGGTGACAAAGATCCTGCACCAAAACCAAAAGAAAAACCTGCAAGTCACAAATGTGCCATTTGTAGTAAGAAGCTCCCATCCGCTCACAAAAAGGCTCTATGTCAGTCATGTATGGAAAAAATCATCCGTGAAGAGCAACCCTCCTTAATGGATGAAGTCAGAGGAATGGTACGCCAGGAGATCCAATCATCCTTGGCCACCTTTTCACAATCCTTTTCTGGGGGTCCCTCAGTATCCAGGAAGAGGAAGTACGCCCCAGAAGATACCTCAGACTCAGAGGCAGAAAATTCAGCCCCTGAGGAATGGTTAGAGGAAGGTGAAGTCACTTCAGGCCATAATACTGATCAGGATGATAGGAAGTTTTCCTTCTCCTCGGATGACCTTGAAGATCTTCTACTTGCTGTCAGAAGTACAATGGGAGTAGAAGAGGAGAAAACTTCTTGCACGGTCCAGGACGAGATGTTTGGGGGATTGAGATGAAGGAAGGAAATGGTCTTCCCTATTCATGACAATGTCCAGAATTTAATTCTGGATGAATGGGAATTTCCAGAAAGGAAGCTGAACATTCCATCTGACCTAAAGGATCGCTTTCCCTTAGATGAGGACGTCTCTAAATGCTGGACAGAGATACCTAAAGTCGATATCCAGGTGGCCGGAGTGGGGAAAAAAACTACCTTACCCTTTGAAGACTCTTCTCAGCTTAAGGATCCACTTGACCGCTAGATGGATAGTCTACTTAGGAAGTCATGGGAGACGTCAGATGCCGCCCTGAAGACGAACGTCACTTCCACCTGCGTCACAAGAACCCTATTCCGCTGGTTACATCAGCTGGAGGATCATATCCAGGGTGGTACCTCGAGAGAAGATCTTCTGGCCTCCCTGCCCCTCTTACAAAAGGCAGCAGGATTTCTGGTGGACGCCTCCGCTGAATCCGTTCGGATTGCAACAAGAAGGTTCTCCCCAATACCGCAAGAAGGGCACTGTGGTTAAAGATGTGGAGCGGTGACATCCGATCTAAAACCAAATTATGCTCCATACCCTTCAAGGGAGAATACGTCTTTGGTCCGGCACTGGATGATTTATTGGAGAAGGTATCCGATAAAAAGAAGTCTCTCCCAGAACCAAAAAGTGGCCATTTCGTCATCAGACACAAAATCCCTCATACAGAGGAAAGGGTAAATCGGGTCACTGGAGCTACCCCAAAGGAGGAAGAGGTAGAAGCATTTTTCAATCCCAACGTTCTGACAGGCAATGACGCCAGACAGGTGGGAGGCAGATTCTCAGGATTCTTCAGGCAATGGCGGAGAATAACATCAAACCGCAAGATCCTAGACTGGGTCAGATCAGGAATAAAAATAGAATTTTCTTCCTTTTCCCATCAGAGACTGGAAGTAACATCTCTCCTATCAGCAAAACTCCAAAAGGTTCTAACATCAGAACTCCAGCAGATGCTATCTTCAGTAGTAATTGTCCCCGTGCCAGAAGCAGAACAGGGCAAGGGCCATTATGCAAGATTATTCCTGGTAAAAAAAAAAACAAACGGATCCCATCGGGTTATCATCATCCTGAAGCGGCTAAATCAATACATGCTTTACCAAAGATTCCAAATGGAGTCAGTAAAAACCACCGTCCCACTGATCGGAAAAAACTTTGTCATGGCTACTGTAGACCTGAGGTTTGCGGTCTCACTAAATCAGACGGTATGCCATTTCCAGTTCAGAGTCCTTCCCTTTGGCATCTCCTCAGCGTCTCGGACCTTTACAAAAATTATGGCGGAAGTAGTCGCATACATCAGGGGAAAACATATCTGCATCGTACCTTACCTAGATGACTTCCTCATCACGGCTCCTTCTACTCCCATCCTCAAAGAGCAAATTCAATTAGTCTTACAGACCCTGGGGTCCTTGGGCTGGATCATAAATCGGGAAAAATCAGACCTTACCCTATCAACACAAAAGGTCTTCTTAGAAATCCTCTTAGATTCTCAAGATCAGATGTCTTTGTTACCAACATCCAAACAATTAAATGTGAGATCAAGGGTCCAGATACTAAAGAATCAAAAGACGGTATCCATAAGGTTCGCCATGTCTGTTCTAGGATCAATGACAGCAAGTATCCAGGCGGTCCCAGGCTCGCACAAGAATCCTTCAGAACCTTGTCCTCTCTCGCTGGGACAAATCTCCAGAGATGCTCAACTCAAAAATATCTCTTCCCCAGCATGTGAAAGTATCTCTCAACTGGTGGCTTAACCTGGAAAATTTGACCAAGGGTATTTTGTGGATTCAGCACCCAATCTCTTCTCTAACAGATGCCAGCAAAAGAAGTTGGGGAGCAGTCATATCCCAGAAGATCTTCCAGGGCATCTGGCCCAAAGAGATGGATGACCATTCCTCAAATTTCAGAGAACTGAGAGCGGTAGAGGAGACCCTGAAGGCAACAGGTCCCATTCTCCAGGGAACTCACGTCATGATTTATTCTGACAACATGACAACGGTGGCCCATCTTCATCATCAGGGCAGTACAAGGTTTAGAAGCCTACTAGAAGTTTTGGCAAGAATTTTCTTCTGGGCAGAAAATCATCTCCTGTCTCTATCAGCCCTTCATCTGAGAAGAGCCAACAATATTCAGGCCGACTTCCTAAGCAGGACGCAATAAATCCGGGAGAATGGAGCCTCAGTTCAAAGATGTTTCAGCTAATAAACAGGAAATGGGGTCACCCAGATGTAGACCTGTTTGCAAGTCGACAGAATACAAAGGTGAATCAATATTTCTCCATAGACCCCAGAGAGACCCATTCAAGGATAGATGCGTTCTCTCACCCATGGAACTTCGGGTTGGCCTACGCATTCCCTCCAATTCCATTGCTACCGAGGACCTTACAAAAAATCAGAGTAGACAGAGTCAGGACCATTCTGATCGCCCCTCTATGGCCAAAGAGAAGTTGATTTGGGGCTCTGAACCTCCTAAACCCAGAGGGCCCTCTTATCCTGTCTCTGTACCGCGATCTACTCCGTCAAGGTCCAATATTTCATCCAGCTCCCCACAGCTTATGCTTGGCAGCCTGGCTTCTGAGGCCTTAATCCTGAAGGCCAAAGGTCTCTCAGATGTTGTAATAGACACCCTACAAAAAAAGCAGGAAGCAGGTCACTAATGCCATTTATTTAAAAATATGGAAGACCTACTTCACATGGTATGGATCTACTCCCATCGATCCCTTGCATCCTAATATTGCCAGGAAATTGGACTTTTTACAGGACGGTCTAGCTAAAGGATTAAAACCCAGTACCCTGAAAGTCCAGATCTCTGCTCCAAGCTCATTCTTTGACCAAAACCTGGCTGACCACTGGTGGATAAAGAGGTTCATGACAGCAGCCTCTAGAATATGTCCAAGAAGGCCCATCATGGTTCCAACTTGGGACCTGAATATTGTCCTAAAGGGTCTAACTATCCCGCCCTTCGAACCTATGTCTCAAACTCAGATGGACAAGTTATCTTGGAAGGCAGCTCTATTAGTAGCCATCACAACGGCAAGAAGAGTCGACAAGATCCAGTTCCTTTCCATCAGGGATCCTTATCTGAGAATCCTGGATGACAGAATAATCCTCCGCCTAGACCCTTCTTTTCTTCCAAAGGTATCTTCTCATTTCCACATGTCCCAGAAGATAATTCTCCCATTGTTTTGTCAGAATCCAAAAGACAACAGAGAATCTGAATTCCATTCTCTTGATGCCCGAAGAATCATCATTTACTACCTACAACAGACGGAGCCTTGGAGAAAAGATGAGAACCTTTTTGTCCAGTACTAGGGACCAAACAAAGGGAAGAAAGCCTCCAAGAGTTCTCTAGCTAACTGGATCAAAAAAGCAATCACAGAGGCATATAAAAGTCAAGACCTGCCTCCTCCTGTGTCGCTAAAAGCTCATTCCACCAGAGCCATGTCGGCCTCATGGGCCGAAAGGGCCAGCGCTTCCATCGAGCAGATCTGCAAAGCTGCCACCTGGTCCTCGGTCCATACCTTTACCAAGCATTACAGATTAGATTTGATGTCTGTAAAAGATTTAGCCTTTTGGCAGAAAAGTACTGCAGGCTATAGTCCCTCCCTAACGATATTCTTTGGCATTACTCCTGTTGGTGCTGTCGTGGAGGAGATTAGAGAAAATAGAATTAGACTTACCGGTAATTCGGTTTCTAAGACCCTCCACGACAGCGCGAGTAATTCCCCCCCCCCCACGCCCCCCCATGAATCTTTGTTCATTTAAAATTCCTTGGTGTTAATAAATAATTCAAGCATTCATACTGTGTCGTCCTTGGAAAACACGGAGGATGGAGGGAAAGGGGGGGCTATTTAACCTCTCGTGTTTCCTGTCCCTAATTAGGATGGGGAGGCAACCTCCTGTTGGTGCTGTCGTGGAGGGTCTTAGAAACCGAATTGCCAGTAAGTCTAATTCTATTTTCATCGTCATTTTACCTTTTCATAGGTAAAGAATATGGCATGGCTGTTATCAGTAAGCTTCCACTATTGATTTGGGGCAGATTAGCATGTATTACAGTTATGAAAAAATATGCATATTCTTACCCTATTATTCCTTAAGTTGAAGATGTATGTCCCATCAATATCAGATCTATACAAACCCCAATATTCATAGCTTTCCGTGGGAGACACCAAGTCTGAAGAAATTCTGTCATCATGGCAGCTTATTCCTCTTCAATCCACAAATCTTAAACTCTATATCTTTTTCCCACAATAGATATCCTGTCTTGCTTATTTGATCAGCGCAGCCTCAATGGGAGTTTCATTTAGTTTTTTCACTTAGCAATACGTAATTTCCTCTCTGTCCCTGTGTTAAATTGTGTAATTTTACTACAAAGAGGGTTGTAGATTGTAAGCTCTTTGTCCTACTGAAGATTATGTGTGAGAGAGAGGGGGGGGGGGGTGAATGCCCCCACACTGGGGAGACCTTGTGATTCTTAATTTTTTTCATGACAGCGATCAAAAAATATTATGTGCCCAAAAATAATACCGATAAAAATGTCAACTTGTCCTGCAAAAAACAGGCCCTCACCTGACTCTGTTGGCAGAAATATGGAAAAATTATAGCTCTTAAATATGGTGATGCAAAAACTTTTTTTTTTGTATGAAAAGCGTCTTTTCGTGTGATAGTACCCATGTATACAAACCAATATAAATCTGGTATCGCTGTAATCACACCGACCGGAAGAATAAAGTTGTCTTAATGTTTATAACGCACGAGGAATGGCATAAAAAAATAAATAAAACCAATTCTTCTCCTGCTGTTTTGCTCATTCTGCCTACTAAAGATCGCAGTAAGGTTTGGTTCACATTTACCCTGCGCTCTATGCTGAGGGCTTACACTATTGTTTTCATGTAAATCTTTGAAATACGTGATTCAGACAAAACCCACAATGGAAAACTCCCTATAATAAGGCAGATGGAGTCACTGTGGACATTGTCTGGCCTATGATCTGGCGGTGTCCATCTTTTTAAGTGTGCATAAAATGTTGTCCACCACAGTTTTGTGTACTTCTGAAAAGACAGACACCACTGAACAGAGGCCAGACGGAGCTTGGGGTACTCTGCCTCCTCATTATGGTGAATGGATCCCTCAGTGAGGTGTTATCTGAATCACGTCATTTGAAGGTTTAGATGGAGAGCGCCAATATAAATGCTCAGTGTAGAGCACAGGATAAATGTGATCCGAAATGTTATGTAAAATGTTCTCAATAAAAGCTCCAACTCAGACCACAAATAAACCAGTCCCCACTCAGGTTCGTCATCTGTTAATGGAAATATTGATTGGCTACTGGCTAACACGGTACAAAGATATATATTTTTCCTGTGTGGAAATATAGGGAGCTTCCACATTACTGATGGCATAAAGGCTCTGGAAAAGCACTGTGGTCACTGCTCCCCAAAATGAATTAACCCCTTTCTGCTGTGATCAATAAAAGTATGTCTCACCGCCCTGGGCCTATTGGACCAGGTACGTACTATTGCGCATCACGCCATCTCGCCCACACACAAGCTGTGCAGGGCGAACGCCGTCGGGTGTCAGCTGATTCTCACAACTGACACCCAGTGCGGTGTGCCTGGAGCGGTGCCGCACCGCTCCTGGCACATTAACCCCCGAAATACTGCCATCGAAGTCAATTGCAGCATTCCGGGAGCAAGGGGAAGTAAGCGCACAACAGGGGCTCTTCAAATGTGACATGGCATCTGCTAATTGTTCAAGCAAATTTTACATTCAAAAAGTCAAATGGCGCTCCTTTCTGTGCACCCAAACAGTGGTTTTCTCCCACATTTGGGCTAACTGTTTACTTAGGAGAAATTGCACAACAAATTTTCGGGTCCATTTTTTTCTGTTACCGTTGTGAAAATAAAAAAATTTGGGTCTAAAGTAACATTTTTGTGAAAAAAGTTAAATGTTCATTTTTTTCTTCCACATTCCAAAAATTCCTGTGAAGCACCTGAAGGGTTAATAAACTTTTTGATTGTGGTTTTGAGCACCTTGAGGGGTGCAGTTCTTAGAATGCTGTCACTTTTGGGTATTTTCTGTCATAAAGGCCCCTCAAAGTCACTTCAAATGTGATGTGGTCCCAAAAAAGATGGTTTTGTAAAATTTTGTTGGAAAAATGAGAAATCGCTGGTCAACTTTTTACCCTTCCTAACAAAAAAAAATTTTGGTTCCAAAATTGTGCTGATGTAAAGTAGACATGTGGAAAATATTATTTATTAACTATTTTGTGTGACATATCTCTCTGATTTAAGGGCATGAAAATTAAAATTTAGAAAATTGCAAAGTTTTGCATATTTCCACCAAATTTCAATTTTTTTCACAAATAAACACAAGTGATATCGAAAATTTTACCACAATCATGAAGTACAATATGTCGTGAAAAAATAGTCTCAGAATTAGTGGGATCCATTGAAGTGTTCCAGAGTTATTACCTCATAAATTGACAATGGTCAGAATTGTAAAAATTGGCCTGCTCGTTAAAGGGGTTGTCCACTACTTTATATGATCCCCCAATGTATTCCCCCAGGGTCCATAAGTGTTTCTCTAAATACCTTGTGGTGCCTTTTCTGCCCGTGAGTTGCACTATCGCTGGCCGCTTACAGGCAGCACGTGACCCCCGGCTGCAGCCGGCTCTGACATCCGCTGATGTCACGTCAAGTTCCGGCTGCAGCTGGGGGTACTCACTTCTGCGTTCCACGGTGGATGCTGGGCTGTGGGCGGGGTTACCCACGGTGGATGCTGAGTGTGGCGCACGGGGTAACCCTGCCCACACGCTTGCCTTTCCTGAAGAAACCAGTTTCAGTGGAGGGCCTGGGATTTACAAACAAGACTCCCAGAGATGAGTGAACAGCCGACACCAGACTCCACCATCATATTAAATTTCTTCACCTGATCTAGGTCTAACAAGGACTCTGAGCTGGAGCCTTGGGGGGAGCATACATCCTCAGGGCGAGAAAAGGAACATGGTCACCCACCATCAGGGGGATACCTCGAGGCCAAGGTAAACCTTGGTTGTTTTGGATTGGTGTGGGGTAACATTAGGGTCTGACTTGCTACAGTGACAGTCGGAACCTCTGGTGTGGTGTCCATCAGCGGAAATTGCGTCACAACTGTAACAAGTGACATGGATGCCCTGGTAAGTTTGGCTACTGTGTGGTCTAGATCATGGGTCCAAGCAGAAAGTATACTCTCCTGCAAAAATCCTAAGGATACCCTGAGCAAGAATCAGCAAGGGAAGGGGAGGTGTAAAAGAGGTACAATAGGCCGCAGTTTGTCTGGTGGAAAACTTATTACACATACATAATAAGTGACTGTAGTAAGTTGTGCAGATGGGCATGCAGTGTCCTCTCTTGACTCACACATTTTGCGACAGAGGGAAGACAGGAGAAAATTAGAAAAAAAAACACAGCTGAACCATGAGGAAAAGCTGCTAATGGAAACCAGTATCAGCCCCAGGAGCGCACAGTCTACCCAGTCCACTCCACAGGTGTCTGTTGCCCCCAAATGAGACCTTGCAATTCGAGGTAAGGAAGACGCTGAGAAGGTTAGGATCTGTGACCCATTTAAACTACCGTACCACCACCAGGAAGGGGCGGGGCTCCGTGCATAGTCACGTTGACTGATTAGCTGGGAGCACCGAGCCCGCTGATGGGCCAGGAACATCCTGCGTTCCGATTTGCTGGGCGGTCTGTTGGACAAGGGAAGCACAGTGGGTCTACAGACTGTAGTACAGGCCTACCACTCCTGGGAGAGAGAGAGGGTGGGCCCGAGTGACCTGCAGGACCACAGGGGGCCGTGCGGCCTGCCCACCACCCCTCCAGAGCAGCTCGACCAACAATGCACAGTCACAGAGAAATCCGGAGAGCTGACAGCAGGCAGCGGCATTGTGCATCCACAGCCAGGAGCCCCCTATACTCTCCCCTGGAGCCAAACTGCTTCTTCAGCACCAGTGGACTTCACATCCAGGTACCCCAAAGAAAGGAAGGGAGTGGGTGAGGATAGACAAACTCAGAACAGGGATATACTCACCTGTCCTGAAGCCCCAAATTGCCTATCTTCTGCTCCATGCACATGTGCGCTATGTGTAGTGGATGGGTATAATCTTAACTGACTATTGGATCTCTGTCCCAGTACATGACTAACGACTGTGTCACAGTACGTTGGTCCGGCCACCCCATTGCAAGAGGATACGGACTGAAAAATTACAGCCTGTACTATATCAGTACGCGGGTGAAACCGAGTGCACAATAACACTTTGTTACCCCAAGACATCCATCTTAAACAAAAAAGTAAAAATGGTTAATGCTTAACCTAAGGACTAAGACAGGTCTTGGACAGACCTCGATTCCAACTGACACTAAACAAAACCGAGGGAGCCTCAGGCTGGCAGGTGAGGTATAGTCTTCTGGGGAGGAGCCAATTTTCATTTAGAATGTAATAATAGTGTCAGCCTCTGATGTATACTGTATAATGGCTGTCTGACCGTGCAGGAACACGGTCTGATCATACCACAGCTCCTGGGCAGGGGAGGAAGCAAAAGAGACTATACAGACATGTCAGCAGGAGAGCGCAGCTGATTCTTTCTTTGAAGTAAAACATTGTTTAAAAACAGGCAGAGAAATGCTTTACATCACAAAAAGAATCAACTGTGATCCCCTTCTGTAATGTCTGTATACTCTTTTGTGTCCTCCCCTGCCCAGGAGCTGTGGTATGGTCAGACACAGGCATTACACGGGGGAACATTTATAAGATTATCTCAGCACAGGGACATTTTATTTAAACACATTCAGTTGTGGAACTTATTATTATTTTGAAATCTAATGATAAAAATTAACTTTCGTTCGTGGGAAAATCACTTTAAATCTAGAATGAGACTTGGTTTGAGCGAAGCTGCGCCCCACTTGACAGGTACTAGCAGTTGTATATATATCATATACTTGACCGCTGTTCCTGGCACAGACACCATCTAATCCTCGCTGCGCATAGTGTGTTTCCTGGGATGAATCACAAGTCTGCAGTCAGATAGTGACTGCAGACTTGTTATTCTACACAGGACAACTCCAATAATATGCATACATAAGACACAGTGAGAGATCAGTAGTCAGAACTCTGGTCTCATGGTGCTGGAAGTGGGAGAAGACAGCTACAACTAAGTATTTTAATACATTCACTCTGCACATAATTTCTATGGCTAAGTGTAAATAATAAGAAAAGGAGTTCTACTTTAACCTCTTCACCCCGAAGCCTGTTTTCACTTTCCTTAGCAGGCCAATTTTTTCAATTGTGAGCACTTTTATGTGACACTCTGGAACGCTTCAACTGATCTCACCGATTCTGATACTGTTTTTTCATGACATATTGTACCTCATTTGCAAAAAGAACTTCGGCACTCCATACATGAATATATAAGAAATATTATATCTAGACTAATGTCACTTTGAAAAATGAAGGTTTTTTGCGCATAATTTGGCCAATTTATGTGTGCCCATCAACCATGACAAGGTCACCTTCGTATGATGGGAAACTACGCTACGCTACCACTGGATATGCCACTCTTGGGCTGTAAGCCTGTATGGACAATATGTCTATGCTTGGGCTTTTAACCTACAATGTATGGGCTGGTAGAGCTAGTTAAAACCACCTGTGACTGAATGGGAGGGACACATGGTCAGAAAAAAGGCTGTCAAACTTCTAATAGTGTGAACACGTACCTGCTGCAATGTTTCAGGAGCGGAATTACATTGCAGCAGGTACGTGTTCACACTATTAGAAGTTTGACAGCCTTTTTTCTGACCATGTGTCCCTCCCATTCAGTCACAGGTGGTTTTAACTAGCTCTACCAGCCCATACATTGTAGGTTAAAAGCCCAAGCAGAGACATATTGTCCATACAGGCTTACAGCCCAAGAGTGGCATATCCAGTGGTAGCGTAGCGTAGTTTCCCATCATACGAAGGTGACCTTGTCGTGGTTGATGGGCACACATAAATTGGCCAAATTGTGCGCAAAAAACCTTCATTTTTCAAAGTGACATTAGTCTAGATATAATATTTCTTATATATTCATGTATGGAGTGCCGAAGTTCTTTTTGCAATTGAGATTACTCTTTTCTTCAGAGCACCCGAATAGACCAGTGAGCGACCCCTCTCTTTTTTCTATTTTTTTTCTATTGTACCTCATGATAGTGGTAATATATCTTTGATATGACTTGTGTTTATTTTTGAAAAAATTTGAAATTTGGTGAAAATTTCAAAATTGGAAATTTTAATTGTTATGCCCTTAAATCAGAGCGATATGTCACACAAAATAGTTAATAACATTTCCCACATGGCTACTTTACATCAGCACAATTTTTGAAACATAATTGTTTTTTGTTAGGGAGCTATAAGGGTTAAAAGTTGACCAGCGATTTCTCATTTTTCCAACAAAATTAAAAAAACAAACATTTTTTGAGGGACCACATCACATTTCAAGCGACTTTGAGGGGTCTATATGACAGAAAATACCCAAAAGTGACACCATTCTGAAAACTGCACCCCTCAAGGTGCTCAAAATAACATTTAAGAAGTTTATTAACCCTGCAGGTGCTTCACAGGAACTGAAGCAATGTGGAAGAAAAACATGAAAATGTAACTTTTTTTCACAAATATTTTGCTTTAGACCCTTTTTTTTTTTTTTTTTTACCAAGGGTAAAAAGAAAAAATGAACCCTAAAAATTGTGCTGCAGTTTCTCCTGAGTAAGCAGATACCCCATATGTGGGGAAAATACAGTGTTTGGGCGCACAACAGGGCTCTGAAGGGAAGGAGCACTGTGTGACTTTTTGAATGCAAAATTGGCTGGAATTGAGAGCGGACGCCGTGTCGCGTTTGGAGAGCCCCTGATGTGCCTAAACAGTGGAAACACTCCCACAAGTGACACAATTTTGGAAACTAGACCCCTCAAGGATTTTATCTAGAGGCATAATTTTATAGTAATGATTATAATGCTTATGTTGTATGAATTTCGAATGTGGTGGTATGTGTAAGTTGTATGGAGTACATCAGATTCTAAAAGTTTGTTGTGTTAACAGGGTAAAAGCAAATTTTATTAATTTGTGGACGTGTGGTACGCTTTGAAGCAATCCTTAATGCAAAAGTCAGGTTTCTCAGGGCAGATTTCACAATGGTAAATTGTGTATTTTCGGATTTCCCTCTTGGAGCATTCTATGCACCTTTTTTGTGATCTTCCCTTCTTCACTATTTGGGGAACCTCTTCTGGAAAATGTTGATCTGGGACGATATGAGCACCATCAGTTTCCGAAGTTCTGGAACCCTCACCTTCCTTAAGGACTTGATGAGACTGAAGGAAGATCCCCGTATTGCCTGCAGATCAAAACATCACAAAAGCATTGTACAGTGCCATCTGTACAATTTGCACGGACAATTTTTTGTACCATACTTTAGCTTTTTGCATGGCACTGTATGGTTTGAGGACCTGATCTGAGAGATCTACACCCCCCATGTACTTATTATAATCCGAGATACAATCTGGCTTTGGGACTTGTGTTGTGGTACCTCGGCCAGTGATAAGGGTGCTGTTGTCAATGGTGTATGATGATTAAGAGAAGGACATCCCTCTTGTCCTTATTCTTGACCACCAGCATGTTGTCGCTGCATTGGGCTCTGCTTTCGCCCTTTCGCAGCAGTTGACCACTTAGCTGCTTAGGGAGGCTTCTCAGGTTTTTTTCTCACTGTGCTGCATGTAACTGTACCTCTGACAGAAAGGGTCTTGAGAAGCAGGATGCTGGAGTAAAAGTTATCAATGTAGAGGTGATAACTAGTGTTGAGCGAGTATGTTCTATTAACCCTTTCGCCGAGTACGCTCGGGCCGACCTCCGTGTATTTCTTACACATTCCTCACATGTAATTAAGCTGTCAAACAGTTGCAAATCATGCACACAGGAGCGATTCAACCATATCACCGAGCAGCTGTAAATACTCGGAGCTCGGCCCGAGCATACTCGGACAGAACATACTCGCTTTACCCTAGTGATAACCGTTATCCAGCAATGGGTGCACTTTTCCACTCAGACCCAGGACAGGGAGGCCAATCTGGATGTCCTTCCCTTGTAGACCCTAAATCTGTGGATCTACCCTGAGGTACTCTCGCACAGCTTGTACAGTCTAATTCCGTACCTGGCCTTCCTACTGGCCTGGTATTGTGGGAATTTTAGCCTATCTTTGAAATGAACCAGAGATTCACCTATAGTGATGTCCTTTTGGGGGTTGTACGCCTCAGTAAATTATCTGCTGAAGTGTTCAACTACTGGCCGAATTGTGTATAGAAGCTAGGATCGTCTTTGGTAGGACACTGCGCATTGTCACTATAATACCAACATTATTTAATCACTTCAAATTGTGTCCTTGTCATGACCATACAGATGGCCATGACAAGGAATCTCTGGTTTTCTGACTATGCCCATATGCAGCACAATGCCCCAAAATGTTGTCATCTCTGCTGCATTTACAGGGGTCCATCTGGCATATGATGACGTAGGGATTTTGGGTGAAAAATTCATGGGCATACAAATTTGTCTGGGCTACCATAAGATTTATTATTTCCTCGCTGAAAAAGAATTTGTAAAAGTAAATTTCAGTGAGGCTGGTAACATCAAATTGGATTCCTGAGCTGCCCATGAAATCCAGAATAACAGGCTGATAATTTTCGGGGGGTGCCGTCCATATGGGATCTATTGCTGAAGGGGTTGCCTGTGTCCTAGGGTGCCTTGCTGGGAGTCCTTCCTCACTAGAAATAGAGGAATGTGGGATCTTCCTCAGTGCCTGAATCTGTGTCTGCGGCACTTAAAGTGTATGCTAAAGGTGTATGATGAATAGCGTAGTCTTGATGAATGGGACATTTTTATATTATTTTTCAAAATACTGAGGATTTGTGTGTAAGTGGTGCTTTTATATGTATCTTTTATGTATGGCTTGTGTAAAGTTTACTATTTATTATAAAAAGTAGCAAGAAAAAAATTAGTAGAAACATTTAAAAAAAAAAATGAAAAGAAAAATCAGATGTGAAAAAAAAAAAAAAAAAAAGTTTGTCTAAAAAAATTTACAGTGACTTTGACTACACTAATGCCCTACCTCTAAAGTTACTCCGCACTAACTATTCTTTTCAAAAAGAAAAACTGCCATCACTAACAGTGCGACATACACTCCCCTAATGCACTAGCTTAAAATGTACTCGATGCTAACTATTCTTGTTGGTTTTTTGTACCTCCCTACCTATAGAGCTACTCTGTACTATTATTTATTTTTCTGAAACAAAATTGAACATCACTGACACTGTCATTCTCTACTCTAATGCTCTACCTCCCTACCTTTAAAGCTACTCTGCACTAACTAGTATTATTATTATTTTTTGTTTTAAATCGGACGTTATTTACCCTGCGATGTCCGCTACTCTGACTAGCTAAAAAAGAAAAAGTCCCATGGTGCAGACTCTGATTAGCAGCGATACTGATCATAGTGCTGCGGCCACAGGAAGGGTACAAATGCTCAGCGCTGGACGCCGCACATGCAAAAAAGTGCACCAAAAGCTCAGTTGTGATGGAGGAGGGAATGGGGGGAGGCTGGAACAGGGATTGGGGAACTGCTGCTGCTGTGATCACAGACCAGTCTCACACGGATCGCAGTAGGACCTTAGGGGAGACACAGCTCAGGGTAGCACAAGCCGTATACAACCACTTTGCATGCCAACTCTAAGGTAAAGATGGCATGCAAAGTGGTGATGGATTATTTTAGATTAGCCCCTTTGGCGCAGATTGATCGGAAATTATTGTTCCGCCAATCAGCGCCAAAGGGGTTAATCAGGAGAGGTGTCATGGGGATCTCAGACAGCACCAATCACAGCTGGTCAGAATTGATCAGCCAATCATAGCGATCTCCAACACGAGAGCGGAGCAGTACCCCGGGCGACGTGTAAGGATGGCCTGCTGACAGAGACTGCAGCCATTTTAACTCGATCACTGTGCTGGGAATAGCGGCACTGTATATATACTTCGCTTTGTGGGACGCAGCTCCTGCAGTGTAGTGTATGTAAAGTGATCACTCCCTCTAAATTCCGATTTCCATTTCAGCCGTTGCAGATGAAAATAACTTTCTATATGTGACGGCTAAAGGTGGTTGTGAGTAGACTTTGCTTTTCTGTTTGCACAACTGCCATAAAGTGAATGAGAGTTATGGAAACAACACAGCAAACCAAGCTATGCTGTTCTGTAACTCCAGAGCTAGAAAAACAGTTAGTTCACTGTGTTATGCTGAATTCCATCATCTCTGCAGTCATTTTGAAAACCTTGTAGGACAAGCCTGCACAGCATTTTCCATAATGGTCTGTGTCAGGGATCCACACAATCCCGATAAATCACAGAGACCACCCACTGTGATCTCTTGAGTGAACAGCTCTCTGCTGCCCCCAATCGTCCAGACAATTGCACGGTTGGCTGCAGGCTGTTCTCACTAATTAGTTATTGAAGCTAACAGTGAGCGTATGGCATACACTCCTCCGCATTCCATCGCATGGAATATGTGTATATACCCTCATACGATCACTGCCAACTTCACAATAACCCCGGGAAGATTATTAGCTGCCACCACCAATCCAATTCTTTTTAACTGTTAAAATACAATACAGGCTAATTGGACGCCTGCTGCCTGGTAGCGTATATGGAAAGAAACAGAATAATTAAATTTTATATTTAATCCAAAGGAAGGCAGTGTTTATGAATAAAGTATACAAAAGATTTTACAATGGGGACAAGCAATACAGCATATACAGTTACAGAAAATAAAAGATATTAACAGAAGAACTTACTATACCGATCGCAGAGACTATTCAGTGTAGCTGAAGGTGAGCACTTCGATTTGGCCTTTTCAGTAAACGTGGCCCCTGCTTACATGAAAAATGTCTCCCTCATCATTAATCGAGATCATCATTCGGCTTGATCTTTTATGCCGAATTGGACCCTGTCAGTATACTCGCCCTGTGATGACCTCACATGGGCCTGGTTGTGAACTGGTCTCTGCCCTTCATGGGTATATTAAATCAACAATTTATGCAATAGCTCCTCTCTAAATGATCACAGAAGTTGGAGAGTGCCGCCATATTTTTTATTGGGATTTTATCTTTCCTTAGAGATCAGACATGACCCGGCTGCTGTCAGTTATTTTTTTGCACTGTTGAATTACCGCTCACCGGCAGGGCTCACAGATATGAAAAAATATGCATACTGTTCCCCAATTAGCCCTGCCGCTAAAATATATATATCCCATCGCAATCGGAATTATAGAAATTTCCTTATTCTATTTTTTTTTTCAGTGCCTCAGCGTCCAGCAGACGTTCTGGGGATGAAAGGAATGTACAAATGTGAATGACCATGAGTGTGATAGATTTGAAGCTTAATGAGATGTTTCCTATCTCTTTCAATCTGTGTCGGTACATAATACACATCCTCATTCAGTCCCTGACCCATATGTTAAACTGTGCCTATTTGTCACACATGTGTCTTTGCCTAGGCACAATATGCATCTTCCTCGTCTTTGTGCTACCAGGTGCTTTCTTTTGCATGGTAATTAACCTGGATAATTAAGTTTGTCACTTCTTTTGTACTTCAGTTTTCCAGAGAAGCAGCTTTTTAGATTGCGATTTCCCATCCTTACTGCAAATGGGTAGGGGCGGGGGAAGAGGGGTATGGTGAGAGAGATTTTAGAGATTTTTAATATTTTCTATGACAGTCTGAAAGCCAGCTCTTCCTATCTGAGCTACGAGTGGCTATTTCCTCTTTTTAATTTTTAATTTTTCTTTTTTTCCAGCCACTTTATTGAATAATGGCGAGTGTCTAGGTGGAGCCACACTTAGTCTGCTGCATGATAAAACATTTGGTTACACAGGAGATATCCAGGCACAAGAAATCTGTATTTATTTGACAAAGGCAGCTAGTGCCCCGTATTTTGTGATACTGGAGAAGTGGATTTACAGAGGAATCATCAATGATCCATACAGGTACAAATTTTGTAACAAAAGTACCATAAAATTGCTTTTCTCGTTTTTTTTGTTTGCTTGTTTTTACAATTATGGTAAAGTAACGTTATTATAATAGTTATGGGAGATTGTCGCGACTGACAGTATGATGACTCCATTGTTCTCTTGATAAGATCAGCTAAACACGTGACACATGAAAAAGACTAGGGACACATGAAAAAAATGGAGAAAAAAAACACGAGAAACTTTATCTCAACGTTTTGTGGAATGGAAAAATTAAGTAGTGTGGTTCAGGTTCCCGGGAAAGTTGGGTGACAATGCAAGTACATTCTCAGAGTGCAGTTACCATACCGATTTGCATACACAAAAATTATGTTCAACTCCTCTAAAATCTCAAACACTGTGTAAGGCGTCTTTCAGCCGTCCGGATATTTCCAGTACTGGAGATATCCGTCTCCTTGTGCACTTGTGTGGCAACCGTGTGCTGCATCAGGCTCACATTTACCTGCGCTTGGGAATCAGTGGTACAGTTAGCGCTGTTCCCAAGCACCAGATGCTAAACACTGCCCTCATGATTGTCCCCTGCTTGCGCTGTAATCAGCACGAGCAAGGGACAATTTTGAATAGTATTCTGCTCCCGCTGTGTCCTGGTTTGAAAATAAGAATAACATTTTAAAAAAATCACCTATCCAAAGATGTCCCTTGCTGTAATCCATCTGACTGCTCACGCCAAGGAGCCGGGGAAAATGACTCGCTCCAGCAAGCGAACCCCTGACTTGCACTGAGCTCACTGAGTGACTGACTCCCAATGGCTGAAATCAATGAATAATGTCATATCGGACGAACAGTCATATCTCTGGTTGGAATGGTCGGATTCTGAAATATTTTGCGTTCTTCTGCTCCTTTGAGCATGCTGAACAAGATTTCAAGCGGACCTGAGGTGACGTCATTTAGTCAGCTGATGGTCACGCGACCATCAGCTGACCGTTGACGTCAGCGGTCGCGTGACCATCAGCTGACTAAATGACGTCACCTCAGGTCCTGCCAGTATACCGAGGGCCGCCGAGGAGAGAGGATCACCGCTGGGAGGAGACCGGGGGCCGCCAGAGAGGCGAGTATAAGGTTTTTCTTTTCTTTTTAGTTTTTAATTCTTTTTACTTACACTAGATGCACAATTTGAAGCAGAAATCTTCTCATAAGTTAGTCACACAATATAAATCCATGCCAATTGCATGGATTTATATTGTGTGACCAACTTGTCAAGCCCTTTTCCAAGTGATGCTAAAATCGCTTGGAAAAACGCTTGAAAAAGATGCATGTAAAATCCGCATGTAAAATCTGCATGTAAAATCTGCATGCTTTTTTTCTGCCAAGGAGATGCAGAAATGCTCAGGAAATTTCTGCTTCAAATCTGCATCGTGGGCATATAGCCTAAATGTCTATTTAATTCAATCTAATCACTTATCTAGCACAGTTCAATTAAAATTCTCTACCGTTTCCTCTCTTAACTTCCTGTCTTTTTTTTTTTTTAATATATATACTTCCAATGACCGTTTCGTTGAGAATTCCAGTGCATTTTGGGATACTCACATAGGACTTTATCAGGGGGCAAAGGCTGCGATCACTGTCAGCTGCTTTCCCCACTTTTAAACGAAGCGTCATCTGTGACCTCTTTCAGAGGCTGGGTTAGTCCCCTGCTTGCTGTGTGGTCTCCTTACAATTTCCACTGACAGTGCACTTTCTTGCTGGTTCGTCACTTCGTTCGAGCTGGCAAGGGAGCGCACTGTCACTGTGCATTCAAAGGAATATAGCGCCAAGAGCTCATACTGTCCATACGTCATAATTTATAACCGACGCATTATCAGTAGAGCAGGGACTATCCCAGCCCCTGAAGCAGAAACAATTGAATGCCGCTTCATTTCAGGGAGGGGGCAGAAGCTGCGGCAGTAACCGCAGCTTCTACCACCTGATGGCGCCAAAACAAAATACTATTGGAGGTTAAAAAAAAAAAAGAATGGAAGTTAGACTGGAGAGGGTATATTAGGGAATTTACAATTGAAGTATATTCGAAAAGGAGATTCGAAAATTACATTAATTAGATAGATGTTTAGTATGAAATTCACCTTTGGTTTCAGACCACCCCTTTAAGTTCAGCCGACTGGTTCGGCCCTCCACAGCAGTGCCAGTTTCTCATGTGGCTCCTTGGGAAAATTAATTGCCCACCCCTACCATAGGTGATCTCATACAGTAAACACAACATTGCTATTCAAATTTCAGTAAATATTATTGAACCAGAATTTTCTCAAATTAACCCTTTATTGGTCAGTCTGTTCAAAGTGTTGATTCCAACTACTGGCTGAACGGACTTTACATATTAACCCTTTATTAGTTGGTGTCCTAAATACATTCATTTAGACCATGCGGTGTTCATGTTGATAATTTAAAAATCCAACAGGATTCTCTACTAACTAGTTTTTGAAAGTGATTTGGAATATCATCTGGTATCGGTTTTATAACTATGAATTTTAAATTGCTTGGATCTTATAAAATTGTTGATAATGCCCTGGCATGGGGACGTGTCATTTTTTTGTGATTTTTATTATATGCAGCAATACTGTGGTATTGCTGTATATAGAACAAACAACCAGATGATGGCAGGTTTAAAAAAAACAAAAACACCCAGAAAAACTTCAGTAACGACTTTTTCCCCCATTAAAAATATAGGCAATTAAAAGATTAATAAAATTCATGTGTGGTACTGCCGTATCCATAAATGTCCGATTTATGAAAATATAAAAATAACCTGATTGGTGGACACAATAAACAGAAAAAAATTAAAACCACAAGATTTGTTTTTTAGTCGCCGCAAAAAAATATTGTGATCAAAGTGTCATATTTATCCTAAAATGGAATCAATAAAAACGTTATCTTGCCCCGCAAAAAATAACCACTCACATGGCTCTATCAACCGAAAAATGAAAGTGTTACAAGCCTTGGGCCTCTCCCGTTAGTTCCTGGATCGCTTTGTCACCTGGCTTCCACTCTTTATATACTACGACATTTCCACTGTCATCAAGAAAGACTTTAAGGGTATGTGCCCACGATGCAGAAAATTTCTGCAGCGTTTCTGCATGTAAAAACGCTTGCAGATTTTACATGCGTTTTTGCAGTGTTTTTACATGTGGATTTGACTTGTGTTTTTCAAGTGCATTGGGACCTCAAATCCACATGCAGAAACGCACAAATAATGGACATGCTGCGGATTTTTCCGCAAGGAAAATCCACTGCAGAAAATTCCGCAGCATGGGCACAGAACATGCAGATTTTCATTGGGGATCATGGGGAACGGATTACCAAGCGTTTTGCATTGCGTTTACGCTGCGGAAAATCCGCATCAAAAACGCTTGAAAAGCGCATAGTGGGCACACAGCCTGACATGCCCATTGGTGATCCCCTTTCCAAATCTGTCGCTCACCTTTTAACTCTAACTTCCTCTCTCGGCCTCTCACAACTGAGTAACTCTCGTATGCAGGCGGACGGGAATACACTGAACCTGATCTTCTCCCGGCTCTGATCAGTGCATGGTTTTACTAACTCTCCTATACTGCTCTCTGATGACAACCTTCTTTCATTCTCAGTCAAGAACTTTCACCGCGCTCAGGACACTCCCACTTAACATACTTAAAGAAATATAGAAAGAAAAAACTTATGAATAATTTGCGGTCATCATTGACCCCAATCTCCTCCCTCTCATGTCCCGCTCTGCATTTAAACATTATAATGAAACACTGCAAAGTGCCCTGGATGAAAACGCATCTCCTACACATAGGACTACTTGGCACAGACGGTGGCAACCCTGGCACACGCTGCAAACATGTCTTCTACAACAGTGCTCCAGGTGCGCTGACCGTCTGTAGTGAAAATTTAAACTGGCCAAAGATTTTGTCCATTATTAGTTTCTGCTTAAAACATACAACTCTGCCCTTTACCTCTCCAAACAACCCTACTTGACCGCACTCATCACCTCCCTAGCCAACAATCCTAAACGACTCTGACTATTCATTCCCTTCTCAGTCGAAGAGTGCTGGCCCCCACCACCAACTTCAGCGCTAACGATCTGGACAATTATTTAAAAAAAAAAAAAAAAAAATTGATCCTATCCGACAAGAAATTTTCTCCCAATCCCGTAATGTCATGTATTCTCTTCCCCCCTGAACTTCATCAAGTTTACTTTGTCTTTGAACCAGTCATGGAAGAAGTTATCAGTCTCCTCACATATTTTCGCCATGCTACCTGCACCAGTGACCCCTCACATTTCCTTTGGTCCCTTTCCTCGGCTGTCACCACTGACCTAACTAAACTATTTAAAGGGGTTGTCCGGTCAAAAGTGAAAAGTCTGCAGTCACTCTGTGTGACTGCAGACTTATGAATCACCCCAGCGCAAGCACTGTGAGAATTCGCCGGTGTGAAACCCGGTAATGGAGTAATATGTTATGCATATTTTCAGCCATTCAGTCACTTGTATGGAGCGAGGCCACGCTCCGGCTAGTGACATGGACGGCCAGTGGGCGCGTCCGACATGAAGGCGCGACCTCACTCAAGATAAATGTATGGAGAGTGAGGCCACGCCCACTGGCAGGGAGTATGTATGACACATAAATACCCTCGGTTACTGGGTCTCATACCGTCGAATCCCTGCAGCGCACAGTGCCTGTGCTGGGGGGACTCATAAGTCTGCAGTCACAAAGAGTGGCTGCAGGTTTTTCCCTTTTGACCGGACAACCCCTTTAATCTCCCTCTCTCATTTGCTATCTGTCCTTCCTCCTCCTTTAAGCATGCCAGCATACACTCATTACTTAAAAAACTATCCCTTGAGCAAAACTGTGCTGCTAATTACAGACTTGTCTTTAATCTTCCCTTCATCACTAAACTCCTGGAACGTTTGGTCCACTCCCGTCTAATCCGCTATTTATCAGTCGACCATGACAGCACCACGAAAGAGGGGATCCGCCCACCAAGTACAGGAAACCTACAGGCTTAATAGGGGCGGCCCTCTCTTCTCGCCTCAGTTTGGTTTCCTGTCATTGGTGGAGGGAACCTCTGACAGGCTTACCTGTGAAGACGTCCGGAAGAAGCTTGCTGTTGAGCTGCGCCCCTGTCTGAGATCAGCAGCTCCGGTACAGTCCTGTGCCCTGGGCTGAGGGAGCTGCGCCCTTGTCTGGGGTGGCAGCTCTAGACAGATGAAGCATGATGACGGAGGCTGCGCCCCTATCTGGGGACGGCAGCCCCAAATTGAGGTGGGCACAGCATTGGGGGGCTGCGCCCCTGTCTGTGGTTGGCAGCCCCAAACCTGCGTGCAGGACGCTGGAGGGAGCTTCTCCCTGACCCGAGTATTGCCGCCCCTAGCAGCAGGTGAACGCTGGCACTGCGGCCCTGGTTGGAGCAGGCAGCTGGAGGGAGAAAGCACCGATTGCAGGAGTTACGCCTCTATGTTCAGCGCCGCCGCCGCATGTACCGGTCTTTTACTAGGCCGGGAGCGGGGCATGATGATGTCCGGTTGGTCATGTGACCAGACAGGAAGTCCGGTCCATGTGCATACAGACGCCGGGTGAGCGCTGCAATCTCTCCTCCAACCAGCAGATGGCGATCGAAAACCCCCCCAAAAAAGAGGGGGAATTAAAGGGAAGTAGACTCTCCTATTTAAGCTTCCAGATATCGCTGCTCTAGGCTTCCCAGCTACTTCAGGTCTCTATTGTTAATGGATTCTGAAGACGAGCAGCAGAAGCAGCAAATCCAGCGGCCGCCGCTTTCTCCATCTCAGCGGTCGCCTGGGTAGCCCCAGCAGACACGACCCCTCCCCCCCCCTTACCCCGAGTCACCAGCAATTCTCGGACTTCGGGTAGGCGAACCCGGTCCGGCCATCGTGACTCTTAACAGGACGGATGAATCTGCAGCCCCTGGGGACGATCCCCTGGCTGAGAACGGTCCTCCAGCTAAACCGGTACTGGCTATTTGAGCTCTGGGTAAGTGATCTTCGAGAAAGTTCACTTAAGAAGAAGGGACACCTTATTACCTATCTGTTTAGGGGAAGAAGTGTACCTCCAAAGCCAAACACAAGCAATGTGCGTTATGCGAGGCCGTATTGGCGGACTCGTATTACAAAAGACTGTGCCAGTCCTGCATAAACCAAACTTTGGCAGATGAGACCCCTAGTTTTGCCTCAAGCTTAAAATCCCTAGTTAAGTCAGAGGTGAGCAAAGTCCTCTCTAAAAAGTGTAAGAGGAAGGAAGCAAACTATGAGGCTCCCCAACTCCTGATTATTCCTTATCGTCAGCCGAGGAGGTGGAGTCTGACGATTCATCTTCTTCATCCTCCTCATCCTTGGGTAGTGGTTCAGGCCAGCACTGCTTTCCGTTAAATGAAGTTGACGGGTTGGTTAAAGCGGTCCGCTCAACCATGGGCATTACGGACCCCAGACCAGAGAAGTCAGTCCAAGATATCCTGTTCAGAGGACTGGGGCAGAGTAAGAGAAAATGTTTTCCGTTTAATGATAAACTTCAGGATCTAATCCATAGAGAGTGGCAAAAGCCGGAAAGAAAGGGTTCTTTCCCCCCATTCTTTAAAAGAAAGTACCCCTTTGAGCACTCGGCCTCCTCCTCCTGGTGGAAGGCTCCCAAACTAGACGCAGCTAGAACTAAAGCTTCTAAAAAGTCATCGCTCCCCTTTGATGATATGGGGGCCCTTTAAAGATCTTCTGGACAGAAAAGCGGATGTGTTTCTCAAAGGCACCTGGGAGACAACCGCTGGGGCTTTAAAACCGGCAATTGCCACGACTTGTACAGCTAGGTCTTTGATGATATGGCTTGATCAGCTGGAGTTGCATTTAGAAAACAATACATCCAGGAAAGAGATCTTGTGTAGTATCCCACTTACAGGGAGCAGCAGCCTTCCTAGCGGATGCTTCCGCAGACTCGGTTAAGTTAGCTGCTAGATCGGCTGCTATGTCTAATGCAGCCCGCAGGGCTCTGTGGTTCAAGTGTTGGCCGGGTGACATCTAGGCTAGAACTAGACTCTGTGCAATACCTTGCGAACGGGAACATCTCTTCGGTCCAGTCCTGGATGAAATCCTAGACAATGCAAGCGACAGGAAGAAAGGTTTGCCTAGCTTAGCCTATAAGCAGTCTTTTCGCAGGAGAAGATTTGTACATAAAAAGCCACAGAGAGACTAGGATAAATGGGAGTGCTGAGTGCTGTGGCGCGCACCTGTAATCCCAGCTACTGTGGGGGGCTTGGGCTGTTGGATCACTTGAGCTGGTCAGTTCTGATCCATTCTGTGCTATGTGGATCAGGTGACTACTCTGTCCTCAGCGTCAATATGGTGTCTCTGAGCCAGCTGCTTGGAGACACTAAGTTGATGGAGGTGGGGCGTCCTTGGTCAAAAAATAAAATTGCCTAAATGGGAAGACCGTAAACTAAAAGGTAGAGGTCTTCTGTTCAGTACATCTACTTCCACTCGGGAGCCCCGGAAATGGAGTCAATGACTCGTAGCCCAGGTAGGGGGGAGGCTGTTGGGCTTCTTACCTGCCTGGACAAAGATTTCAGCCAGTAACTGGGTCCTTAATCTGATAGGTTCGGGTCTGAGATTCCAGTTCCAAGCAGTTCCTCGTGGAACGTTTATCTTGACCCCGGTCCATTCCTGTATATCAGAACAGTTCGCTCTTCAGGAAGAAGTACTGGTGGAGGTCCCAGCGTCCGAAAGAGGGTTGGGTTTTTACTCCCCTCTCTCTCTGGTCTCTAAGCCGGACTGTTCTTTCAGGTGTATTATAAATTTAAAAGCACTGAATAAATTCCTGATAATCCCCACCTTCAAAATGGAATCGATAAGGTCAGCAATAAAGTTGCTGTTTCCGGATTGTTACATGGTAGTTTTGTATTTGAAAGAATCCTATTACCATGTACCTATCCTTTCAGATTACCAGAAATATCTTAGAGTGGCCGTGGTTATATATAGGGCCCTGCCGTTCGGTTTAGCCATATCCCCCCCGGGTATTTACCAAAATTGTGGCAGAGGTAATGGCTCATGCCAGAGAACATGACATATTAATTATCCCTTATCTGGATGATTTCCTGAGAGTTGGTATATCAGCCCTTCAATGTAGTAAGCATCTAAAAATAGGGATCTCCATCTTAGAGAATCTGGGATGGGTGCTCAATTTGAATAAATCTAGGTTAACTGCCTTCAAAAGTTCAGCAATTCTTAGGAGTTATGCTGGATTCAGATTCTCAGACATGTTACCTCCCTGAAGCCAAAAAAATAAAGATCAGGGATCAAGTGAGAAAGGCAGTGTCAAAGCCTGTCATGTCCCTTAGAGCTGCGATGCCCCTGTTAGGTACCCTGACATCTTGCCTTCCTGGGGTTCTTGTGGGCACAATATCACTCCAGGGTTTTAACAATGAGATGTACTGCATAATGAAGTTATGTTGAATGGGCGCTTGGAGGGGAGGTTTTCCTTGTCCCCCTGGTCAGTTTAATCCTCACAGTGGTGGGATAATGAAGTGAACTTATCCAGAGGGGTCTCCTGGGTTTTTAGAACAACCAGAACAATTACTACCTATGCCAGTTCTAGTGGGTGGGGGGCCCATCTGAGAGATATGGTAACCCAGGGGTCATGGTCTAATTCGGAAAAGAGTCTCTCCTCCAACTCTAAAGAGTTGCTAGCGATAGACAGGGCAGTCAATTATTTTCTAGTCTTTCTTCAAAAACGTGACGTAAAGGTTTTCTCTGATAATAAAATCACAGTAGCTTACGTGAACCACTAAGGGGGTACACTATCAAGGTCTCTGATGAGAGTGGCGGATCATCTCTTTCAGGTCTCTGAATGCCTTCTTCGTTCCCTAACAGCCCTTCATATAAAGGGAAAAGAAAATTCAAGGGCAGACTACTTAAGCCGCTATACCCTTAGACAGGGGGAATGGGAACTAAATCAGGACATTTTCTCCCAAATTGTCCGAAGATGGGGCCTCCAGTAGTGGACTTGTTTGCTACAAGGTTAAATCGGAAAACTCTGCTCTTCTGTTTCTTGAATCCCAAAGAAGAACTCCTGGCAGTATAGACGCTCTCCAAATGCTTGGGGGTTCAGCCTTGCCTATGCCTTTCCCTCGTTAACCTTTCTTCCTATCGTTATCAGGAAGATCAGGGAGGACAAGGCGAGAGTTTTGCTGGTCGCACCCTTTTGGCCCAGGAGGCCCTGGTTCTCATTCCTCAGGAGCATGTCTGTCTCAGATCATTGGGTTCTACAAGAAGTTCCGGATCTCCTCTTCCAGGGTCCAATAGTCCATCCTCAAGTGTCTGGCCTCCATTTGACAGTATGGAGCTTGACAGGGAGCTATTAAGAAAAAATGGGTTCTCCCAAGGCTTAGTAGCTATCTTAATGCGTAGCCGTAAACCTATTACAACTAGAATTTATTCGAGGACCTGCAAGAAGTTTTTATCTTTTTCCAGTTCCAGAGTCGGTAAGGAGGCTCCAATAAGTGAAATTCTAGAATGTCTGCAAAAAGGTCTTGAGCTAGAGCTAGCCACTAGCACCCTAAAAGTTCAGGTGTCCGCCTTAGGTGCCTTATATAGCTGTGATCTGGCGAATAATTATTGGATTTCTCGTTTCATTAAAGCCGCCTTTAGGTCCAGGCCCATTGTCAAAAGTAAATTGGTACCCTGGGATCTAAATTTGGTTCTTAAACCCTTAACTCGTTCACCCTTTGAACAAATAGAGTTAGCCACTCTTAAGTCCCTCTCCATTAAAACAGCACTTCTGATAGCTTTAACATCTGCTAGGAGAATTAGAGATATTCATGCCCTGTCTTCAGCCTTGCCCTTCACTTAGATCCTGGATGATAGAATAATTCTTAAACCTGATCCCGCTTATCTCCCTAAAGTAGCTACCCGTTTTCACAGACTCGAAGAAGTAGTCCTACCCTCCTTCTGCCCTAATCCGGGTAACCGGAAAGAAGAAGAGTTTCATACGCTAGACGTAAGTAGATGTGTAATTAGGTACCTCTTGGTCACCAAAGAATTTGGAAAGGACAGTTCGTTATTTATATTCTACCAAGGTGTTAGGAAAGGCTCTAGGGTCACAAAGTCCACTATAGCTAGATGGATCAGGGAGGCTATTTCCCTAGCTTATACATCCAGCTGTGAGGAAATAACACAAGAGTTGAAGGTTGACTCCACCTGGGCAGTGGCGACCTCCTGGGTGGAGAAGACGGGTGTCTCGGTAGAAGACATATGTAAGGCTGCTACCTGGTCTTCTCCGTCTACTTTCTATAGGCACTATAGACTGGATTCGGGTTTTTCGTCTGATCTCACTTTTGGGAGAAGGGTGCTTCAAGCTGTAGTCCCATTCTCTCGTGGTGCTGTAATGTTCGACTGATAAAGTAATAAATTACTTACCGGTAACAGGATTTTTCGGAGACCATGACAGCACCCTTATATTCCATCCCTTCACATTGGTGGGAGCACTCCTTGTTTATTAATTTTCACTCTTAAGTTGGTGATTTATAGAAATGTTGGTTTATCATGTTTTGCTATGTCTACTAACCTGGTGATCCTCTGAATGCTCTGTAATCCAAACTGAGGTGAGAAGAGAGGGGCGCCCCTTTTAAGCCTGTAGGTTTCCTGTCCTTGGTGGGCGGATCCTATCTTTCGTGGTGTCATGGTCTCCGAAAAATTCCGTTACCGGTAAGTAACTTATGACTTTCTCAGATAACGCTCTTGTTGACCTTTTTCAATTTTGTTTCCGCTCCTTATACTCTACTGAAACTGCCCTTACTAAAGTCTCTAAGAATGTATTAGCAGCTAAATTTTATGATCACTACTCCCTTCTGGTTCTCCTTGATCATTCTGCTGCATTTGATTCTGTGAATCACCAACTCCTCCTTACTCTGCTCTATCGGCCTCAAAGATATTGGTCTCTTGCTTCTCCTCCTACCTCTCTGACCGCTCCTTTACTACATCTTTTGCTAGCTTCTCTTTCTCTCCTCTTCCCCTTACTGTCGGTCTTCCTCAGTGCTCAGTTATAGGTCCCCTCCTCTTCTCCTTACATGCTGCCCCTATTGAAGAATCCATCAGCTTTTTAGCACCATTTCTATGCTCATGACACCCAGTTTGTACATCATCTCTTGATATCACCCCTGCATTACTACAAAATACCAGTGATTGTAGTTCCGCTGTCTCTAACATTCTGTCCTCCCTCTAATTAAAACTTAATCGGTCAACAACTGAACTCCTTGTGTTTTCTCCATCTACTAACCTACCTTCACTTAATTTTGCCATTTCTCTTTGTGTTTCCACCATTACTCCCAGCAACATACCCTCTATCTTGGGTTCATATTTGATTCAGATCTTTCATTCACCCCCTACATTCGATCACTCGCTCACTCCTGTCACCTCCTGTCCCTCTTACTAAACTCTCCCCTCTTCAATCCACCCTTAATGCAGAAGCCAGGATCATATTCCTTTCCTACCGCTACACCGATGTCTCTACTCTGTGGCAGTCATTGCACTGGTTGCCGATCCTCTATATATACACTTACAATTCTCACCCACAAAGCGCTCCATGCTTCAGCACCACTTTACATCACCTCTCTCATCTCTGTCTATCACCCTACCTGTTCCCTCTGTTCCGCTAGTGACCTAAGGCACACATATTAAATTTGGCACTCAGGGTGATTACATTTGATCCGCGTCACCATATGGAGGACTATGTGGGGCCATTATTCTATATGGAGGACTATGTTGGGCCATTATTCTGAATGGACAACTGTGTGTGGCCCATTATACTGTGTGGAGGGCTGTATGGTGAACGCATTTGGAGCATTATACTGTGTTGGGGGTCACAATACTTTGCCAGGGGAGTTGAAGGGGCGTACAGTAGGGTCATCATACCATACTTATGGACGATACTGTAGAGGAATTCTCTGTGGGGCTATCCTGTACAGTTTGGGAGCCACTTTTGTTGGCATCATACTTTATGGGGGCAATGAATGGGCAATTTAGAGGCTTCAATAGAAGGATAATTACTCTGTAACCCCTTCAGGACCAAATCGGTAATGGTACTTAGCTGCTCCTGGGACTTATGGACCAGCTACCTACTATTACGCGCGCTGCGATCATGCCCGCACACAAGCGGTGCGGGGCGATCGCCGCCGGGTGTCAGCTGACACCGGGTGCTATGTGCAGGGAGCGGTCCCGCATCGCTCCCAGCACATTAACCCCCGAAATGCTGCGATCAAAGGGGGCAAGGGGGGAGGTTAGCGCCGATACTTACCTCCTCTCCGGCGTCCAGAGATGTCTGCGGCGGCTCCCGGATGTTGTCATGATGACCCGATCCAGGTCACCAGGAGGCAGGATGTTACTTTGGTCATGCGCAGTGCATGACCAAAGTAACGTCTCCCTGTGTGCAGCATTGACAGGTTGCATAGCATAGGGAGCTGCTGCTCTCTATGCTATAAAGCCGATCAAGCTGCAAAAAGTAAAAGTATAACAAAGTATAGAAAAGTGAAAAATAAAATAAAATAAAAAAAATTTAAAAATATAAAAAAAAATGAAAAAAATAATCCCCCAAAAATAAAAATATATTTATACCCATAATATTTATTTATTATGAAAAAAAAATAAACCAATAAAAGTACACATATTTGCTATTGCCGCTTCCGGAACGACCTAACCTATAAAACTGTCCCACTAGTTAACCCCTTTAGTGAACATGGTAAAAAAAATAAATAAACAAAGCAAAAAACAATGCTTTATCATACCACCAAACAAAAAATGGAATAACACGCAATCAAAAAGACAAATGTAAATAAAAATGGTACCGCTGAAAACTTCATCTTGTCCCGCAAAAAACAAGCTGCCATAAAGCTCCCTCAGCCGAAAAATAAAAAGGTTACAGCTCTCAGAATAAAGCGATGCAAAAAATTATTTTTTCTAGAAAATAGTTTTTATTGTGTAAAAGCACCAAAACATAAAAAAAATATAAATGCGGTACCGCTGTAAACGTATTGACCCGCATAAAGCTGCCTTATCAATTTTACCACATGTCAAACGGCATAAAAAAAAACAAAACATAAAACCAATTCAGAAATTGCTGGTTTTGGTTTATTCTGCCTCCCAAAAATCGGAATAGAAAGCGATTAAAACATATCACGTGCCCGAAAATGGTACCAATAAAAAGTCAACTTGTCCGCAAAAAACAAGCCGTCACATGACTCTGTCAGCCAAAATATGGAAAAATTATAGCTCTCAAAATATGGCGATGGAAAAACTAGTCTTTGCAAAAAAAAAAGGCGTCTTTTAGTGTGACAGCTGTCAATCCTAAAAACCCGATGTGAATCTGGTATCGCTGTAATTGAACCGACCTGAATAATAAAGTCGTCTATTCACTTATACCAAACGAGGAACGGCATAAAAAATAAACTCTAGGGTTAGAGTTGGGCTAGGGTTAGGGTTAGGGTTGGGCTAGGGTTAGGGTTGCGCTAGGGTTAGAGTTGGGCTAGGGTTAGGGTTAGGGTTGTGCTAGGGTTAGGGTTGCGCTAGGGTTAGGGTTGCGCTAGGGTTAGGGTTGCGCTAGGGTTAGGGTTAGGGTTGGGCTAGGGTTAGGGGTTGGGGTTGTATTAGGATTGGGATTGGGGTTGGGATTTTTTCAAAAGTAAAGAAAATGATGACGATATGGTGACCAGTGTTGAGTGCAAGTGCTCGCTACTTGAGTTTGCATCGAGTGCTCGAGTATCCACTAAATATCGCGGGTGCTGGAGTGACATGCTCGAATCTCTGCCCCATATGTTTTGCGGCCAAAAAAAAACATTGCTGGGATCGCCTGCCATGCACAAACGATCCCCAAATGGTTTTTTTGGGTGTCCAACAACCGTGAAACATGCAGGGCGGCGACTCGAACCTGTCACTCGAGCACCCATGCTACATGGTGCATACCCGAGCACCCGATGCAAACTCAAGTAGCGAACACTTGCTCTCAAGACTAATGACAACTCATTCAATATTATGACCTAATGTTATCAAATGCTTCAAATGGTTATCAAATGGTTCAAAATGTACACTGTACCCCTTGATAAAATCCTTGAGGGGTCTAGTTTCCAAAATGGAGTAAATTGTGAGGGGTTTCTACTATTTAGGCACATCATAAATGCGACATGGCGTTTGCTCTTGATTCCAGCTAATTTTGCGTTCAAAAAGTCACACAGCACTCGTTCCCTTCTGAACCCTGACGTGCGCCCAAACAGTGTATTTTCCGCACATATGGGGTATTGACGAACTCAGAAGAAATTGCACAACAGTTTTTAGGCTCCATTTTCTCCTCTCACCCTTGTGAAAATAAAAAAAATTGTGGCTGAAAGATAATTTTTGTGGAAAAAGTTTTTTTTTTTTTTTTTTTTTTCACGGCTCTATGTTATAAACTTCTGTGAAGCACCTGGGGGTTCAAGGTGCTCACCACACATCTAGATAAGTTCCCTGAGGGGTCTAGTTTCCAAAATTAGTGGGGGGGTTCCACTGTTTAAGCACATCAGGGGCTCTCCAAATTTTACATTCAAAAAGTCAAATGGCGCTCCTTCCCTTCTGAGCCCTGCCGTGCGTCCAAACAGGGTTTTTTCCCCATGTATGGGGTATCTGCGTGCTCAGGGTAAATTGCACAACAAATTTTAGGGTCCATTTTTTTCTGTTACCCCTGCAAGAATAAAAAAATGGAGGTCTAAAGTAACATTTTTGTGAAAAAAGTTAAATGTTAATTTTTTTCTTCCCCATTCCAAAAATTCCTGTGAAGCACCTGAAGGGTTAATAAACGTCTTGAATGTGGTTTTGAGCACCTTGAGGGGTGCAGTTTTTAGAATGGTGTCACTTTTGGGTATTTTCTGTCAAATTGCTGGTCAACTTTTAACACATAGCTCCCTAATAAAAAAAATTTTGGTTCCAAAGATGTGTTGATGTAAAGTAGACATGTGGGAAATGTTATTTATTAACTATTTTATGTGACATATCTCTCTGATTTAAGGGCATAAAAATTCAAATTTTGAAAATTGCAAAATTTTCGCCAAATTTCTGATTTTTTTTCACAAATAAACACAAGTCATATTGAAGAAATTTTACCACAATCATGAAGTACAATATGTCACGAAAAAACATTCTCCGAATCAGCGGGATCCGATGAAGCGTTCCAGAGTTATTACCTCATAAAGTGACAGTGGTCAGCATTGTAAAAATTGGCCCGGTCATTAACGTGCGAACAACCCTTGGCGGTAAAGGGGTTAATTGTTGCAAAGTTGTGAGATATTCTTCTCTGCAACTCCACTGAATATTAAGATTTTTTTTTTTTAAATAAATATAAAGGTTGGCCGCAACTTTGTCCAAGTTTTTAATTTTGGCTTCCTGTGTATTTGAGTTTGACATCCCTGACCTAAGGTAAACATCCTCAATAATTCGAACCTCCCACTCCTGTCCCCAAGATTTCTCATGTGCTGTACCAATGCTCTGGAGTGCACTACCCAATGAGATTAATTTTCAATACCATCAGTTGTAAGTGTGGCCTAAAAACACATTTCTTTAGACTGGCCTTACCTCACTGACTGTCAAGGTCAAAAGTGTTGGCACCCTTGAGATTTTTCCAGAATATTATTGCAATTACACATGGTTGTATTGGAACAACACAAAAAAAAAAAAAAAATAGGCATATTAAACATATTTTCACACAATTTTGGACCACTCTTCTTTTGCAAAATGCTCCAGGTCTCTCATATATCAAGGGTGCCTCCCAACAGCAATTTTAACATCTCTCCACAGTTGTTAAATGAAAATTAGACCCGGACTCATTGCTGGTCACTTAAGAACTCTCCTGATCTTTTTTTCCATCCATTTCTTGAAATATGTTTGGGGTCATTGTCCTGCTGGAAAACTCATGACCTAGGACTCAAACCCAGCTTTCTGACACTAGGAACTACATTGCAACCCAAAATCCTTTGGGAATCTTCAGATTTCATCACACAATCAAGGCACCCATTGCCAGGGGCAACAAAACAACCCCAAAATATCTTTGAACCCTCACCATATTTGACTTCAGGTACTTTATGCTTTTCTTTATAGGCCTTGTTCCATTTTTGGTAACCAGAATTATGTGCTTTACCATAAAGCTCTATCTTTATCTCAACTGTCCACAAGGCTCTTTCCCAGAAGCATTTTTGGCTTACTCTTGTACATTTTGGAAAACTGCAGTCTAGCTTTTTTATGTCTCTTTGTCAGCAGTGCAGTCCTCCTGGGTTTCCTGCCATAGCGTTTCATTTAATTCAAATGTTAACGGATAATTTGAACTTTCACTGATGCACCCTGAGCTTGCAGGACAGCTTGAATTTCTTTGGAACTTGATTTGGGCTGCTTATCCACCATCCTGACTCTTCTGCCTTGCAACCTTTCAACAATTTTTCTCTCCCGGCCACATCCAGGGAGACGTCTACAGTGCAATGGGTTGTAAACTTCTTGATTATGTTGCGCACCATGGACAAAGGGACATCAAGATCTTTGGAGATGGACTTATAACCTTGAGATTGTTGATAGTGTTCAACAATTTTGGTTCTCAAGTTCTCAAACAGTTCTATTCTGCTTTCTCTGTTCTCAATGCTTAGTGTGACACACACATACACACTATGCAAAGATTCAGACAACTTCTCCCTTTTTTATCTGGTCTCAGGTATTATTTTCATATTGCCCACATCTGTTACTTGCCATAAGTGAGTTTGAACAAACATCACATGCTTGAAACAAAATTATTTACCCACAATTTTGGAAAGGTGCCAACAATTTTACACTTTTGGCCATGACTTTATATACAAGCTAGCTATTCCCATTTTGGTCTTACAAAATTTTCTTCCAAATCAGCTCCCTACTAGCATCTGTTTATACCTTTTATGTACTTAATAGCACTTTGTATCTGTACTTGTACAGATACTGGCTTTTGACTGATTCATGCAGAATTATGAAAATCTTATTTATTATATTGATGGCTGGACCATACAATACAAGAACTCATTACCATGTAGCTTTCATGCCTCCCCAAGTTGTCGAGCAGGAGCCTCACTCCTCTTGTTATCTGTTGAATTATGTGTTACTTTATTGTCTCTAATTTTCTGAGGGGACATGTATAGATAATAAACTGCTGCGGAATATGTTGGCGCTATAGAAATAAAAATTATTATTATGCTATCAATACCATGGATGGAAAGAAGAACAAACAAATCAATTTTGGAACAAATCAAGCAAGACATGTCACTCGAAGCAAGGATCACCAAGCTACGACTTTTGGACTCCTCATACGAAGAGAGCAATCACTGGACGAAGACATAATGGTCGGAAGATTAGATGGAAAAAGGTGAAGCAGAAGACCAGCAACTCGATGGCTTGATACAATCAAGATAATGATAAAGAAGACTCTGGTGGACTTGTCTAAGCTTGCACAAGATCGATCTTTGTACAGAACGTTCATCCATCAAGTTGTTATGGCTTGAGATCGAGCTCAAGGCCGTTAATAAATAATACATTTCCTAGACACTTACTCCTGCCAAAGCTGTAATAGCTAAAGTGCCTAGTTATAGATAAGGTGCCCTATGCTAACCAAAGTATTCTAAGCAACAGAAAACATGTCATCCACACAGGCTCATGGCTCATGTAGCCCAAACACTCGGCGTGTTTCACTGTTTGTTAAAGCTTCATCTGAGAAAGTGCTAGGCAATAGAGGCTCTGTGGGCTTTATATGAGCAAAGCAGTTGTACACAGTCCTGCCGTGTTGTCTAATCAGCAATGCATCCATACTCTGGCCTGCACCTACAGTTGAAAAGTTTACACCCCTCAGGGAATTCATACCATTGTGTTGTGAACATTTTTACAAACACAGTTGTTTCACTGATTCCTTTACCATTGTACTCTGTGGAAAAATTACATTTACCACTACAATGAGTAGAGTTCAGATAGTTTCAGGCTATTGGCTCTGGACTGAGGTCTAAGGGTAATGTTTCTCCTTGTAGAGAGTGACATACTGGCTCTGGCATGTGAAAGATTGCTGCTTCCAATAGGTGGAGCTATGGAGTTCAAGTCCTCTTTTTCTCTGAAGAGGCAATTTGCATATTAAATTTCCCAGAGAAGCACTGCAGGGTGAATAAGCCTCCTTACCTTGGCATGCCAGCGCCGGTATATCACTCTACTCTAGGAGAAATGTTAGCACTTAGACCTCAGTCCAGAGCCTCTCATCTAGCCAAATCAGTTCTCATGCTTTGCATTGACGAGGGCCAATAGCCTGAAACACTGTGTGACTGCAAATTGAGATTCTGATTTAGCTATTATACTAAGTCATATTTCAAGACTTGTTAAAGGGTTGATTGTGACTTGTAGGATTCCTGCTTCCAATAGGTGACTCTGTAGAATTCAAGTCCTCTTTCTTTCTGAACAGGCAATTTGCATACTCTTATTGCAGGAACTTAGAACCACAAGGGGGTCTCATGGGAGCATACTGAGATGTGTCAAACATGGGAACTTCAAAAGGACCTAGCAAATGGTTTCATAGAATGTTAGATTGGAGGGGACCTCCAGGGTCATCTGGTCCAACCCCCTGCTCAATGCAGGATTCACTAAACCATCTCAGACAGATATCTCTCCAGCCTCTGTTTGAAGACTTCCATTGAAGGAGAACTCACCACCTCTTGTGGCAACCTGTTACTCATTAATCACCCTCGCTGTCAAAAAGTTTTTTCTAATATCTAATCTGTATCTTCTCCAATTCAGTTTCATCCCATTGCTTCTAGTCTTTATTTGTGCAAATGAGAATAAAGATGATCCCTCTACAGTGTGACAGCCCTTGAGATGTTTGTAGACAGCTATTAAGTCTCCTCTCAGTCTTCTCTTTTGTATGCTAAACATTCCCAAACCCTCTAAGGCTATGTGCCCACGATGCAGAAATGCTCAGGATTTTTTCCTGAGCGTTTCTGCATCTCCCTGGCAGAAAAAAACGCATGCAGATTGTACATGCGGATTGTACATGCGTTTTCCTGCCAGGGACATGCTTATGTGAAGCGTTCTTCACATGCATTTCTGCATGCGGGTTGACAAGCGCTTTCCAAGCGATTTTAGCATCACTTGGAAAGTGCTTGTCAACTTGGTCACACTATATAAATCCATGCAAACTGCATGGATTTATATAGTGTGCCCGTAAAGAATGGTAAAAAAAAATAAATAAATATATACTTACTCTCTGATGGCCCCCGGTGTCTTGCTTCGCTCTGTCCTGGCTGCCGGCAGCGGTACACTGAAGGACCTGCCGACGTCAGCGTCGCGTGACCCGTCACATGACTATGACGTCAGCGCAGGTCCTCCAGTCCATCGCGAAGTGCCGGCATGAGAGGGGGAGCGCAGCGGGGGCCGTCAGAAGGTTAATATAATCTTTATTTTTTATTTTATTCTTTTTTCCACAGTTTCTATGGTACCCGGGTCCGGAGGAGAGTCTCCTTTAGACCTGGGTACCATCCGCACATTGAACGCATGGATTGTGCATCTACATATGTAGTGATGCGTAATCCATGCGTTCTAATGCAAGTCAATGGCGGCGAAAACGCAGCACTTCCGCAAAATAATTGGTAGTGCTGCGTTTTTTCCCGCAATGATAATCCGCAGCGGAAATTTCTGCAGCATGTGCACAGCACATGCGGATTATCATTGGGGACCATGGCAGGCCTTCTACCATGCTTTTTTTAAGCGTTTCTGCAGCGTTTTGCCGCTGCGGAAACGCTTAAAAAACGCATTGTGGGCACACAGCCTAACCGTTCCTCATGGGTCATTGTTTGCAGTTTGTCACCATTCTGGTCTCTTATCTGACCTTGCTCCAGTTTCTTCATGTCTTTTTTAAGATATGTTGCCCAGAACTGGACACAGTATTCCAGATGAGGCCTGACCAAAGAGCAGTAGAGGGGGATAATTACTTCACACGATCTAGACTGTATATTTCTGTTAATCCAACCCAGAATTGTATTTGCCTTTTTTTGCTGCTGCATCACACAGTTGACTCATGTTTAGTCTGTGATCTATTAGTATACCCAAGTCTTTTTCACATGTGCTGTTGCTTAGCCCTTCTCTTCCCATTCTGTATATGATTTTTTTCATTTTTCTTGCCCAGATGTAAGACTTTGCATTTCTCCTTGTTAAAAACCATTCTGTTAGTTGCTGTACCACAGTTCCAGTTTGTTTAGATCATTTTGAATCCTCTCTCTTCTATAGTATTAGCTATCCCTCCTAGCTTTGTGTCATCAGCAAATTTAATCAATTTACCCTCAATTCCTTCATCTAAATCATTGATAAAGATGTTGAACAACACAGGGCCCAGGACAGAGCCTTGAGGTACCCTACTTGAGACTTTCTTCCAACTTGATGTGCAACCATTTATGCCCTCTCTTTGGGTCCGATAGCTAAGCCAGTTATGAATCCGGTTTTCCCGCTGCGGAAACTCTACAAATAGGTCTGCCAGGTATTGCAATTGTAATCCGGATGTGCTGTGCACATGATGCGGAAATTTCCGCTCCGGATTACCATTGCGGTAAAAACCGCAGCATGGCCATCTCTTGCGCGATCCCGCCACGAGTTCGCGCCCATCGACTTACATTGAACCGCAGAAAACCCGCATATACCTGTGGATTTGCGTGCGTTTCATTAAAAGCCAAAGCCCGCAAATTCGCGGCGGAAACGCGGTGTGGACGGTACCCGGGTCGGGAGAGGAGGACTACAGCTACTCTCATCCGACCGCCGCTCCCGCTGTTAACAGCGAGAGCAGCGTGGATGGGGGAGCAGTAGTCTGTTCTGCCCAGCTCACGTGCCCACGGTAAAAAAAAAAAAAAAAAGGAAAAAAAAAACAAAAACCTTATACTCACCTGTCCCCGGTGTCCTCCTGGTCCCTGGCGGCAATCCTCTCCTCCCGGCAGCCGGCGGTACACTGTGGGAGCCCGCTCGCTCCCACAGTGTACAGAACTGCCAGGACCTGCGCTGACATCACTGTTCAACTGATCGTTCATGTGACCATCAGCTGATCGCTGACGTCACCGATCATCTGATGGTCACGTGACCATGAGATGATCGCTGACGTTACTTCCCCGTGGGAGCATTCTTAAGAATGCTCCCATGGTGGTAAGTTCACCAGGGCTCATCAGTTGATGAACCTCAGTGACCTCACTCCTGCAGCAATGTACACTGACAAGGGGTGATTTTACACTCCTGTCTTACATATACTCCTGTAAACAATGCTGTCTTCTACAGCAGTGACATCAGTGATTGCTGATGTCACTGCTGTAGAAGTGACACGGCTCGTCGTGGGACAATCGTTGGCAGTACGTGGACTACTTTGTTGACGGCGGACAGGGGATATGGTTGTTTATTTTACTTTTTTTTTTCTTTCATTAAATCGAAGGCTTCGAGGTAATAAAAAAAAATTGTAGAACCTTGTTTTTTATTTCCTTAAAATACTTTATTCTGGCCTTGTCTTTTATTGAAAAAGTGGCGACCTTACTACGCGGTTAGTAATGGGGGCGTCTTATAGACGCCCTCCATTACTAACCTGGGCTTCACATCAGCTGCCAATACAAGGCTGACGTGAACCCCAACCCCATTACCCCACTCGCTACCGCTACAGGACAGAGGAAGAGCGAGGCTAAGTACCAGATTTGGGGCATCTTATGGATGCGCCATTTCTGGGACTGCTGAGGGGTGATATTAATAGCCGCGGGGGGGGGGCTAGTATCCAGGGTCCCTTCCCTGGCTATTAATATCAGCCCACAGCTGTCTAGTTTAGCATTTGCTGGTTAGATTTTTTAGGGGGACCCCACGTCAATTTTTTTCTGAAGTCCTCCTGTAATCTAGCAAGTAAAGGCTAAGCAAACAACTGTGGGCTGGCATTAATAGCCAGGGAACATTGTTGGCTAATGGCCCCTTCCCTGCCTACTAATATCAGCCCCCAGCGGTCGGCTTTCCCTTTGCTGGTTAGAAAAATGACACAGGAGCCCGCTCCTTTTTTTTTTTTTTTTTTTTTTTTTTAATTTTAGGCTCTGTGCCCATGATCCAAACGTAGCAGCTCTTTGGACACAGCATATTTTTTTGCTGCATCCAAAACATTGCATTGTATTGAACGCAGGTAAATCCACATGTGTTCCCTGAAACATGCGGATTTATCGCATTCAATACATTTTAGTGGTAAAATTTCTGTTGCGGAGACTAGCGACTCCCCTAGAGAATTTGACATGCTGGGGTCCTGAAAGACTCGCCGCATGTCAATGTCCACAGGTGTCGCAGCCTCTGATGCACGCATAGTCCCACCAAATAACTTTATTTAGCTCCAAAAAGCATTCATTGATGTGCAAAAACGCTTCAAAAAACGCCCAGAGTTTTTCCTGCCAAGGAGATGCAGAAAAGCTCCGGAAATTTCTGCTTCAAATCCTGATTGTGCACACATATCCTAACAGTTGTCTTGTCAATTCCATAGTTGGTCATTTTTTCAATAAGGATGGTATGAGATACTTTGGCAAATGCTTTGCTGAAGTCAAGATATACTATATCTGCTGTGTTTCACTGCTCCATCCAGTCAGAGATTCCATCATAGAAAGAAATTAAGTTAGCCTGACATGACGTATTAGTAACAAACCCATGCTGGCTCGGGTTATCACTTCATTCTCATAAAGATACTTAAATACATGTTGTTTAATAATTTGTTCAAAGATCTTTCCTGGTATAGAAGTAAGGCTCACAGGCCTGTAATTCCCTGGGTCCCCCTTCTTTCCCTTTTTGAAGATAGGGACACATTTGTTCTTCTCCAATCTTCTGCAACTTACCCTGTTCTCCAAGAATTTTCAAAGATTATGAAGAGTGGTTCAATAATTTCCTCTGCCATCTCCTTCCTAGGATCTAATTCATCTGGACCTGGAGACTTGAATTTATTCATGTTAGCTAAGTATTCCCTCACTATCTTTCTGTTTATAGATAGTGTGGATTCTTCTATTCCATTAATAGTACAGTGAAGATCCGCTAATGTTACATTTACTTTCTTAGAGAACACGGAAGTAAAATAGAAATTTACAACTTCAGTCTTCTCAGCATTATTTTTTACTACTTTACCATTTTCATCCTGTAAAAATTCTATAGAATTTTTGACTTTTCTTTTGCTTTTGACATATCACCAAAAGCCTTTCTTATTGCTTTTGACATCTCTTGCAAGCATTAGCTGCAGCTAATCTGATGCGTGTTCTGCAGTCAACATTATATTCTTCTTTAGATATACCTTCCTCTTTCCATTTCATAAACATTTTTTTTCTTACTTTTTAACATGTGTTTTTCTGTCTTCATCCATCCTGGTTTCCTTAAACACTTCTTATTCTTCCCTCTTTTAGGGATTTTTAACAATTGTGCTTTCAGAAACTCATCAAAATTTCCCATCCTTCCTGGGCATTTTTGTCCTTAACCACATCCAGCTGTTGGATCCCTCCTTTCCTTTATCTGAGTCCCTTAAAACTCTGTTTGTAACTGGGCAGAATATTTCTATTGACTATGTAGAGAGAAGGAGGTGGAGACACAGGATATTTGATATACCACAACTTAGACCATCGTCCATTCACAAACAGCAACTTTTAAATAGGCTAATCCGGGTCATCCTGAAAATATGAGCCTATGGTCAGGACTATAAAAAGCTGGGTGGCACAAAAGACGTTCACATGTGAGCGCTGCGTATGTTATGATCCATAACTAATTTCTTCTTCCCTCAAGGAAACAGAATATAACTGTAGACAGAAACCTTTAGGTATTTGTCATCTCTCCCTTTTTATTTTATAACTGTTTTGCATATTTGTGTGTAGTTTTATTTTTATCTTTTTATATATTTTCTTGAAAGCACTGTATATTTTATATTAAAGCTTAATATCTTTAATAAGTTTGATCCTTGTATGCTCTAAAGAATCCATCCCTTTAAGAGAGTGTGTGACCTTTTGATTGTCAGAGAGTAACATATTTTGGGACTCACTCCCCTGTGTCTTTGAGTGTTGGCAGTGTGAGTTAAAGGAAATCTGTTACCTCCTGGCACTTTTCTGACCTCTAATATGAGCATACAGGTGATAGAAATGTGAATCTGTACCTACCTGTATGGCCCATATTAGAGGCCTGGTTGCTGTGAAATGTCTTTTTATTCAGTCAAGTTTCTGATGCTGTGGAGCCAGGGCCTGGAAGAAATCCCCACCTCCTGTGTGAATTACCATGTTTCTCCCCTCCCTTGCAAGTTACAGTGCCCTGTGATGTGCTGTTGAAGCAGCCAAATCCAGGCACTGACATGCAGGGGAGGGGGGAAGCATTGTAATTCACACAGGAGGCGGGGATTTCTTCCAGTCCCCGGGACTGGAACACCTCAGAAACTTGTAGGAATAAAAAGACATTTCACAGCAACAAGACCTCTAATATGAGGCATACAGGTAGGTATAGATTTACATTTCTATCACCTGTATGCCCATAGTAGAGGTCTGATATCACCGGGGGGGTGACAGGTTCCCATCAGACCTCTACTATGGGCCATACAGGTAGGTATAGAGTTACTTTTCTATCACCTGCATGCCCATAGTAGAGGTCTGATATCACCGGGAGGGGTGACAGGTTCCCATCAGACCTCTACTATGGGCCATACAGGTAGTATAGAGTTACTTTTCTATCATCTGTATGTCCATAGTAGAGGTCTGATATCACCGGGGGGGGGGGGGGGTGACAGATTCCCATCAGACCTCTACTATGGGCCATACAGGTAGTATAGAGTTACTTTTCTATCACCTGCATGCCCATAGTAGAGGTCTCATATCTCCCAGGGGGGACAGACTCCTATCAGACCTCTGCTATGGGCCATACAGGTAGGTATAGAGTTACTTTTCTATCACCTGTATGCCCATAGTAGAGGTCTGATATCACCGGGGGGGTGACAGGTTCCCATCAGACCTCTACTATGGGCCATACAGGTAGGTATAGAGTTACTTTTCTATCACCTGCATGCCCATAGTAGAGGTCTGATATCACCGGGAGGGGTGACAGGTTCCCATCAGACCTCTACTATGGGCCATACAGATAGTATAGAGTTACTTTTCTATCATCTGTATGTCCATAGTAGAGGTCTGATATCACCGGGGGGGGGGGGGGGTGACAGATTCCCATCAGACCTCTGCTATGGGCCATACAGGTAGTATAGAGTTACTTTTCTATCACCTGCATGCCCATAGTAGAGGTCTGATATCTCCCAGGGGGTGACAGGTTCCCATCAGACCTCTACTATGGGCCATACAGGTAGTATAGAGTTACATTTCTATCACCTGTATGCCCATAGTAGAGGTCTGATATCACCGGGGGGGGTGACAGATTCCCATCAGACCTCTACTATGGCCATACAGGTAGGTATAGAGTTACATTTCTATCACCTGTATGCCCATGCTAGAAGTCAGATAAGTCCCAGGGGGTGACAGATTCCCTTTAAGTAACTGGGGTGTGTGGACTGTCGGGGTGTGATTTATGCTCACTTTATAGCCAAAAACAGAGGTTGGGAGCTGGGTTGAGTGAGAAAACATAAATGAACCCTTGCAGGCGCACCCCACGTCACATGCTGTGAAGTATGTACGTGACGGTCACATATTTATTTTTAATATGGAATGCATAAATTGAGAGAAATGTATAAAAAATAAAAATTGACGTTCAGGTGAATAGGAGAACCTGAGCTTTATTTTAATACAGACTCTATCACCATTATTTTTGTTTTTTCTTACAGTGAATTCATGGTAGAAGAGCATAAGTTACAAAAAGAAAAAATTCAGGAAGATTATAATGACAAGTATTGGGATCAGCGATACACCATTGTGCAACAGCAGATCCCATCATTCCTTCAGAAGGTTGCAGACAAGATTCTCAGCACAGGTAACGAGAAAATTCAAATGAAATTTTCCATCTTTCCCTTTTATTTCTTTTTGACATCACCTGCACATAGTAAATGAAAGTTGTTTCTTTATAAAACTATTACTTGTTTTACACTGTTCTTTACCAGGTAAATACCTTAATGTAGTCAGAGAGTGTGGTTGTGATGTCACTTGTCCTGATGCTAAGGAGATCATTTACACACTTAAAGAACGTGCGTATGTTGAACAAATTGAGAAGGCATATAGCTATGCAAGCAAAGTACTCTTGGATTTTTTGATGGAAGAGAAGGAGTTGGTTGCTCATCTTCGGTATGTGAAAATGTATAATACATTGTTTTATTATTAATACAAATTTAAAAGTGAACTGTAGTTTCAACAAAAGTAGAAGTGGGTTTAAGAAACTTTGTAATGTACAGTACCAGACAAAAGTTTGGACATACCTGTTCATGCAATGGTTTTCCTTGTTCTTATTGGAATGTGCACATGTTAGATTTAGAGTGAAGGCATCAAACCATGAGAAAAACCCATAAAGAAACAGGGAGTAAAGAAATATGTGAAACACACCAGAATTTGTTAACCCTTTATGGTAGGTTGACTCTGCTGTTTCCAGAGGTAGACACAGGAATGTTCTCGTCTGCAGGTTTATTCAATTTGGCATAAAGAACTGCAGGTTCAACAAAATAAACACGACATAATGGCAAAAGATACAGTGGTGGAAATAAGTATTTGATCCCTTGCTGTTTTTGTAAGTTTGCCCACTGACAAAGACATGAAAAGGGTAGGTTAATTTTAACATTGAGAAATAGAATATCCCAAAAAAAATCAAGAAAATCACATTGTATAAATTAGATAAATATTTTTGCATTTTGCAGTGAGAAATAAGTATTTGATCCCTCTGGCAAAAAACACTTAATACTTGGTAGCAAAACCCTTGTTAGCAAGCACAGCAGTCAGACGTTTTTTGTTGAGGTTTGCACACATGTCAGAATTTTGGTCCACTCCTCTTTGCAGATCATCTGTAAATCATTAAGATTTTGAGGCTGTCGCTTGGCAACTCGGAGCTTCAACTCCCTCCATAAGTTTTCTATGGGATTAATGTCTGGAGACTGACTAGGCCACTCCATGACCTTATTGTGCTTCTTTTTGAGCCACTCCTTTGTCTCTTTGGCTGTATGTTTTGGGTCATTGTCTTGCTGGAAGACACAGCCACGACTCATCTTAAATGCTCTTACTGAGGGTAGGAGGTTGTTGGCCAAAATCTTGCTATACATGACCCCATCCATCTTCCTTTCAGTACGGTGAAGTCGTCATGTCCCCTTTGCAGAAAAGCACCCCCAAAGTACAATGTTCCCCCACCATGCTTCACGGTTGGGATGATGTTCTTAGGGTTGTACCCATCCTTCTTCTTCCTCCAAACACGGCGAGTTGAGTTAATGCCAAAGAGCTGAATTTTTGTCTCACCTGACCACAGCACCTTCTCCAAATAACTCACAGAATCATCCAGGTGTTCATTGGCAAACTTCAGACGAGCCTGCACATGTGCCTTCTTGAGCAGGGGGACCTTGCGGGCACTGCAGGATTTTAAACCTGTAAGGCGTAATGTGTTACCAATGGTTTTCTTGGTGACTGTGGTCCCAGCTGCCTTGAGATCATTAACAAGTTCCCCCCGTGTAGTTTTAGGCTGACCTCTCACCTTCCTCATGATCAAGGATACCCCACGAGGTGAGATTTTGCATGGTGCTCCAGATCGATGTCGATCGACAGTCATTTTGTATTTCTTCCATTTTCTTACTATTGCACCAACAGTTGTCTCCTTCTCACCCAGCATCTTACTTATGGTTTTGCAGCCCATTCCAGCATTGTGCAGGTCTATGATCTTGTCCCTGACATCCTTAGAAAGTTCTTTGTTCTTGCCCATGTGGTAGAGGTTAGAGTCTGACTGATTAATTGAGTCTGTGGACAGGAGTCTTTTATACAGGTGACTATGTAAGACAGCTGTCTTTAATCCTGGTAACGAGTTGATTAGGAGTGTCTAACTGGTCTGTAGGAGCCAGAACTCTCAATGGTTTGTAGGGGATCAAATAGTTATTTCTCACTGCAAAATGCAAATAAATTTATCTAATTTATACAATGTGATTTTCTTGATTTTTTTGGGATATTCTATCTCTCAATGTTAAAATTAACCTACCCTTAAAATTATAAACTTTTCATGTCTTTGTCAGTGGGCAAACTTACAAAAACAGCAAGGGATCAAATACTTATTTCCCCCACTGTAAGCACAGTTCATAGCATGAACCCCTCAGGTTGTCATCCATTTCAGCTTCTACTGAAGTTACACACACAGGAGACTTCCTGGTCTCCAAACAGACAACAGAAAAAAACAACTAAATTCTGGAGATTTAACTTCTCCAGCCACACCCTTGAGGTGGAGACATGGTGAGTAGGCATCCTGCCCACTTACACCTACTCAAAAAAACCTAACCCAAAATGTCTGATTAACCTCTTCAGCACAAACATGTTGGAGAAAAGCTTCTGGGTTTCACATCACGGAAGATAGCAACCTCCGTGACACACATCTCCCCTTCACATACATAACAAGAGACCCCGTCACACCTTCTATTCCTAAAAGAACCCCCCCACCCTCCCTTTTTTATCTGATAATAGCTTTACACACGTTCTGTCAAGCAGCTTTATCAGGTAGTCACCCAAAATGGCTTTCAATAAACAGGTATGCCCCGTCAAGAGTTTATTTGTGGTATTTTGTGCTTTCAGAAAGTGTTTCTGACCATCAGGTGTTTTCCAGAGGCAGTTTTTGTATACTGTGCTATACAGTTCTATATATTGCTGAGATCAGAGCCAGCTCCAGGTTTTCGTGGGCCCCGGGCGAAAGAGTCTCGGTGGGCCGCTTTAACACATACAACCATTCATGATGCACAGATACGGCGGAGAAATATAGGTATGGCTGTCCCCTCATCCTTCACATATCCAAACATGCATGCACATGTACAGTAGGCAGACATGCGCACACACACGCAGTATGCAGACATGCACACACTTGCACAGTAGGCAGACATGCACACACACAGTGCGCAGACATGCGCGCGCACACACAGTGCGCAGACCCAGTACGCAGACGCGCACACATGCAGGCATACGAACATATTTGAACACAGATTCTTAAAAACAATTGTATCATAAATATATGTATACACAGTCATACACACTGACATACACAGATATTCACATCACACACACACAGACATATTAGAAATGTTTTTAATATGGGGATTGGGGAAGCTGGCAACAAGCCTCACTCACCTGCCCCCCTGGTTTGTGTCCCGTCAAGCTCCTCAGGCATGTGGCAGTGCCGCTGGCGTATCTTTGATGGCCATCACAGACATTGCCCTGGACCATCAGAGGGGCCAACTTTCTGTTGGGGTTCGGGCCGCTTCCCCGGCATCTGTGCAGGACCGCCGACGCTGCTTGATTGTCAGCATTTCACCAGACACGGCCACGCTCAGTACGCTGTGCGGCTGCCACATGAGAACGCAGGAGATGTTTTCGTTTAATGACTCTTCCTTGAAGGCCATGTGTGTGACGGTGTCTCTGAAAAGTAAAACAATTTTCCACAACTCCAGAGTCTGCTTAATCTTTCTGAAGATCTTCTGCAGTCAAGGGGGGGGGGGGTTTGATTTGCCTCTGTAGCAATCCTCGCAAAGCTCACTGAAATTTTGCTTGGTCTTCGAGATCTTATCTTGACCTCCACTTTTCCTGTTAACTGCCATTACTTAATTACATTTCGAACTGAGGAAAGGGCAACATGAAAATGCTTTGCTATCTTCAGTGCAAACTACATACACTGTCAGATGGGCGCCTGTCATAGCAAATATTAAAAATTTCTCTCTTCCTCCAAATCCCTCTCACCCCCCCCCCCCATACCATGTGTCAAAGGAGCAGAGCTAGCAATCTAAAAAACTGCTTCTATGCAAATGGCAGTGCACACAAGAAGTGACAAACTCAATTGTCCAGGCTAATTACTATAGCAAATGGAGCTCCTGGGGAAGAGAGACATGAGTAGTTTATAGACACCTATGAACATATGGGCCTGAGATTAAAAGAGACGGGAAACATCTCTTTAAGGCTTCAAAGGGAAACTATCACACTCCGTGCAATAGCCTGGTCCTTCTCATTTGCACACTCCTTTAATCACCAGATATCAGGCAGATGTTTAGGCACCGCGATGAAATATGGAATCTCAGAACTTCTATAATTCCGATTGTGAAGCGACACAGATTTTTAGCTGCAGGGCTAGCTAAGAAAGTGTGCATATTTTTCCGTATCTGTGTGCCCTGCCAGTGAGCAGTAACGCAAGAGGGCAAACATAACAGACAGCTGTCATGTCATGTTTGGGAAGGGAAATATCTAAATAGTTCTCATGGCAGTAATCTCCTAATTCAATAATCTCCCTGGCTTGCCAGTCCACAAACGGATTATGTTTAACAAGCCAAGGAATAGGCAAAACAATCGGTGTGGGAAGATTGTCCAGGACATAGCAAGGTATTTCACAATGAACTGATCCACCCTCAGTTTTACATTATGTACAATCTGAGTAAATGCTTTCTGTACAAGTGGCGCCGAGTCGATGGCGAAGATGGAAATAGGTTTATCTAAAGTACAGCAAGCAAGACCATGAGTTTTCACAAACTCAGCATTCACAATGATGACTCCGGCTCCATTGTCAACAAACACAAATTTTCTCGGTGTTGCTCTCTAGTACCACCTCCGCTGTCATGACAAAGCGGGAACTGCAGGTTGGCAACAAATGCACCCCTTGTTTATCCAACTTCAGACTACCAAGAGTTAATCGAGTCTTCTTTTGTTTAGGAATTGAAGGACCGGTCCCAAAAAAATTTCCCTTTTTCCCACAAAAAAAACATACGCCTTTTTTCTTGCGAATCTCCAGGGAGATGTATGATGCAGACACGCCCTAACTGCATGGGTTCCTCCACCTCCCCCAGTACTGATTCTCCCCCAGACCGCTCCCCCGGCAGAGGTGCACAACCCAGACGAAAAAGGCCCCGGAGAAGGTGGTCTCACCCATCTATCCCGAAGGCGTCTATTAAGACGTATGGCCAACGGCATGGCAACCTCCAAGGACTGAGGGGTTTCATATGCTGCCAAGGCATCTTTCAACCTTTCAGTAAACCCCTCACAAAATTGACTTCTAAGGGCTGAGTCATTCCATTTGGTATCCTTTGCCTATCTACGGAATTCCAAACTATACGTCTCCACTGACCGATTCTCCTGCAGAAGGCAATGTAGCCTAGAGTCAGTCAAGCCGACTCGGTCAGGGTCATCATAGCTGAGGTCCAGATCCCCGAAAAACCCCTCCACAGACTGGAGACGAGCAGAGTCCTGGCCACCAGGCCAGGGTGTTCATTAGCCAGAGGAAGGTAGCCGCTAGGTCCTAGAGACAGCCCCTAAGAAGGTGTCTGCAATGCCAAGCGTAGAGATCTCCTGCAAACCACTGAAGGGCGACTGTCTCACTTCTGACAGACACGTGACATACAGTTATACAAATCTTGAAACCTCATATTCTCTGTTTAATCCCTTCAGTTCAAGGATATCTGGTGTATGTATCCAATATGCTTCTCTGCCTAAGAGCAATTTTATTCTGTTACCACCCCTTCTTGGGGTTGAAATTTGGTCCAATATTTGGAATTGAAGCTGCAATGTCATATATCCCATTTGATTAAAAAACCAATGAAGTGGCAAATTTTCCCTGAACAAATTTTAAATTTATACTGAGAGATCTCTTCTTTTCTATGCTGAGCAGGGCTGTCACGAAGAATTTCAGGGCCCGATACTGGCAAAATTTTCTGGCCCCTTGAGACTCCGCCTCCACCCCAGCTCCTCCTCCATCCCTCGAATCTTCCACAGTCCCACCGCCCACTCTTGGAAAAACTCCACTTCTGCACATCCTCACCAATCACACATTAACAGTTCCCAGCAAACACCATATCACATAGCCAGCAGCTTTTGTTTTGGCCAAAAGATTTTTAAGCCGCCACCATGACAAGGTAGACTCTTCTGGCCGGACCCTACTCTACTCTAACCTATTAAACATTTCTTATAACACGCAATACTCTTGGGTACAAGAGACAAATATCGTCACACCATGACCGACCACATAGTGACCGAATAATACCACATACAAGGAACAAATACCACCACATCATGACCAGACCACATATTACCCCACATAGTGACAAATAATATCATATACAAGGGACAAATACCGTCACACCATAGCCTGACCACATATTACCACCACATAGTGACCGAATAATACCACATACAAGGAACAAATACCGCCACACCATGACCAGATCACATTGCCACCACATAGTGACCGAATACTACAATACTGACCATTAATAAAAAACACAATACTAATATTACCATAAGTGCCGTTATACACAGGAGCTCTGTACATAGTATACAGTGTATAGTGTTAGTGAACAGAGAAGACTCTGACTCACCGGTGACATAACTAGTCAAAGTCCTTCATCTTCGCTTTTCTCCTTCTTTCAGTGCAGATCGCCATCACTTCTTCCAGCCAGGACTCCTCTCTGCATAAAATATCACAGAGTTATCTAAAGCATATACCCCAACTTCTACACTATGAAGCTTATTATAGATGTGCACCCACCATTAATATATAATTAGCTATCATGCAACCCAACATTCCAAATGTAAATTGTAATCCACCACTGTGTACTCACTAACTGAAATAGCCACTTTCCCCACCTAATAAATATATAAATTAATTAGAACCTGTACTCTTTTTTTTCACACTCCATCATCCTCAACACCCCCTGTCCCAATTCATTATATATACATGCCCTCCTCCGCCCCAATTCATTTTGCCATCTCCTCTCTCCCACCCCCATTGCATCATCATTTACTCTCTCCCACCCCCAGTTCAAAATTTGTTGTCTCCTACCCTCAATTCATTATCATTTGCTTTTCCCACCCCCACCCTCACTTCATCATTGTTTGCGCTACCCTACCGTTAATTCATTATTTGCTTTTTTCATCCCCACTCCCAATAAATTTGCTCTTCCCACCCCCACTCGCAGTTCATCATAAGCTCTCCCCACTCCCCAGTTCATCATATGCTTTTGCTTTGCCCACTCTCCAGTCCCAGTTCATCATATGCTCTCCTCATCCCCCACTCCCAGTCCATCATATGCTCTGCCCACTTCCCAGTCCCAAATCATCGTATGTGCTGCCCACTTCCCAGTTCATAATATGCTCTCCTCACCCCACACTCCCAGCCCATCATATGCTCTGCCCACTCCCTAGGCCATCATATGCTCTGTCCACTCTCCAGTTTCAGTTCATTGTATGCTCTGCCCACTCACCAGCCCCCCCCCCCCAAAGATCATTTAATTAATTTTATTGAAAAAAAATATAAAGTTTTCATACTTATCCCTCATACGATCCCTGCAGCTCCATTTCTAGACTGGCATCCTGGCGCTCGATGCCGGTGGGTATGCAATGATATCATCGCGTACGCGCCGACTCCAGCGACCTCACAGAAGAGGCGGAGGGACTCCCTTGCAGCTGCATGGCCATTCGGCCGTGAGAACTCCAAAGCAGAAGCTCCCTGTGCTGAGATATACACCGCCGGTGGTGGTGGTGGGACACCAGGACGCGATACCCCGGGGCCCAGTGAGCAGAAGCACAAGAGGGGGTACCTCGGACCAGGCCCTGGCCCCTGCTCTTTACTGCTGTTCACCTGGCCCCATACAGCAATAAGGGCAGTAATGCCCAGATGGCAGCCCTAATTCTGAGTGGTCTCCCCAACATACACAGGAGGACACGGGCACTTAATTGCATATATCCTAAATGAAGATTCACAGGAAAAATAACCTCTGATAGGCAGAAGCCCTCCTGTATGGGATGTGAAGTTTTTCCGCCTCAATGAACACTATAATGCATTGTGGACAGTGTAAACAAGGGAATGTGCCTCATTTAGGGGTATCTAAAAACAGTTGGATACGTTTCTTTATGACTGAGCCTATTTTGGCCCATACCAATCTGTTAGTGGGGTGTCTAGAGCTAGGGGGGAAGGGTTGTTGAAATTCTGCAATAGGTGGATAGTCCCTTCCTAACAGAGGCCAATATTTATTAATAATTTTATGTTTTTTATACATGAAAGGGTGGTATGAATGAACAAACCTCCTTTTCTCAATTGCTGCTGGCTATGTTTTAATATACCTCTGGGGTAGCCCCTTGCACTAAGCTTTTATTCAATTTCTTATAATCTAATTTGGCACATTTTTTTTTAGCTGTGACGAGGTGGGATACTTCAATGAATTGAGAAATATGGATTGTTTCCTGCATAGTTTTGGGTGACAGCTTGTGTATAATAAGAGGTTATTCCCATTTGTCTCTTTTATTTACAGATCAGTGATTAATTTGACATCATGCATTTTGCTAATAATTTTGTCTAAGAAATCAACTTGTTTTATCCTGCAGATTCTGTCCTTTCAACACCATCCATTCTATTAGAGAAATCACTGATGTCACAGCTGTAGAATACAGCACTGTATACTGACAGGAGTGTAAAATCACCCCCTGTCAGTATACAGGCTGCAGGAGGTCACTGGGGTTCATCAGCTGAAGATAAGCTGATGAGCACCGGTGAGCTAGACACCGTGGGAACATTCTTGCGAATATTCCCATGGTGAGCATCAACTGATTGGTCATGAGACCGATCAGCTGATTACTGGCATCAGAAATCAGCTGATGGTCACATGACCATCAGCTGATTGCTGCCGGCACTGATCACCTGATAGTCATGTGACCATCAGCTGACCGCTGACGTCACCGATCACCCGATGGTCGCATGACCATCAGGTGATCGCTGATATCACCGATCAGCTGATGGCCGCGTGACCATCAGGTGATAAGTGACGTCACTGCAGGTCCTGGCAGTACACTGCGGGGCGCTAGCCCGCGCCCTGCCGTGTACCCCTAGCCACCGAGGACAGAGTATCGTCGCCGGGGGCCGCCGGACAGGTGAGTATAAAGGTTTTTTCTTTTATTTTTACTTTTTTATTCTTCTTTTACTACTGCGGGCTGGTAAGAGCAGACTGCTGCTCCTCCCTTCTACGCGGCTCTCGCTGTTATCAGCCAGAGCAGCGGTCGGATGAGAGGAGTAGCAGCCCCCTCTCCCGACCCGGGTACCACCCGCAGAGTGATTCCAGCGCGATTTTGCGCCTATTGATTTTCATTGAAACGCAGCAAATCCGCATGTATAAATATTCTACCTGCGGGTTTGCTGCGATTCAATGCAAGTCAATGGGCGCGAATTCACTGCGGAATCGCGCTAGAAATGGTCCTGCTGCGGTTTTTGCCGCAATGGTAATCCGGAGCTGAAATTTCTGCATCATGTGCACAGCACATGTGGATTACCATTGCTATACATGGCAGACCAATTAACAAGTATCGTGTGCACTCGGCATAAACATTGCCCTCTGTTGAAAAGGAGCTATCAATCTATTGCAGAATTGCAACAACCCTTCCTTCCTTGCTTTAGATGCTCCACCAATCTTAAAAGATAGATTGGTATGGGCCAATATAGGCTCAGTCATAAAGAAACCTATCCAAAAAAATGACATACCCCTAAAAGAAGTACATTCTCTTGTTTACTTTCTCCTCAATGAAATACTGTTCAGAGAGGTGACAACATTTCACAGGGGACATTTTTACTGTGACTCTTCATTTGTAATATATGTGGCTGAGTGTTCAGTCTCATGTATGTTGGGGAAACCACCCAGCATATACAAGACCATATCTCTTAGTATAAATCTTGAGTTTATTGCGGGGAAATGTATTTACCACTTTTAAGAGAACCTATTATTTTCACACATACGAAGGTACATCACGGTAAGGAGGCTGCTTATATAAATACATCACCTTTCTAATCATAATGTCTGTGAATAGAAGAATTATGTTGAGAGAATCACAGATTATGGGAGCTGCCATCTTGAGGTTGTCTGCTTGGCGTGCTGCGTTCTAATGATACCTGCCCCCAGATTCCATGCTGGTTGCTAGACAGAGCCTGAGGCTACAGAGTAAAGCACAGCATGTATTACCCATATCAGCTTACTCCCTGGTAAGCTGGTTTACATGAAAGGAGTGAAATATAAAAATTATTTTTATCTTTATATGTGTGTGCGTGTGTATATACAGTACAGACCAAAAGTTTGGACACACCTTCTCATTTAAAGATTTTTCTGTATTTTCATGACTATGAAAATTGTACATTTACACTGAAGACATCAAAACTATGAATTACCACATGTGGAATTATATACTTAACAAAAAAGTGTGAAACAACTGAAAATATGTCTTATATTCTAGGTTCTTCAAAGTAGCCACCTTTTGCTTTGATGACTGCTTTGCACACTCTTGGCAAGCTAAAGTAGTGCGGTGCTAACCGCAGTGGCGTCCCTGTGGAAAAAAAAAAAGGGGGGGGAAGCGTGATTAAAATTGATGGAGGAGATTGAAAAGGTGCTGCTATTTAACTGCCCAAGCACCGTTGTTCCGGGCTTCCCAGCTTCACTTCTCTCTATCATGGAGACAGAAAGTGAGCAGCAGCTGCTAGTTCAGCAGCCACCATCTTCACCATCTCAGCGGCTGTTTGGGGAGCTTCAGAAGGCATGTCACCCTCTAGCTACTGGTAATACCCGGTTCTCAGGAAAGCGAGGACCGGCGTTCAAGTCCAGTCATCATAGCTCCAGCAGGATGGACGAATCTGCAGCCTCCAGGGAAGATCCCCCGGCTGAGAAAGGTCCTTCCTCCAAACCGGTAACAGTCCTTCGAGCCGTCTGGGTAAGTGATCTTCGAGAAAGTTCACTTAGTAATAAAGTATCCCTTCTTCCCCTATTAAAAATAGAAGAGGAGAAGTGTGCCTCCAAGTCCAAGCATTTTGAATGTGCGTCGTGTAACACCGTCCTTCCAGACTCGTATCCCAAAAAATTGTGCCAATCCTGTGTCAGTGTCTAGCGGATGAGACTCCTAGTTTTGCCTCAGGATTGAAAACCCTAGTTAAATCTGAAATCAGTAAAATCCTCTCTTAAGAAAGCTAAGAGGAAGGTGGATTCAGACTGTGAGATCTCCCAGCCCCTGATGACTCCCTGTCGTCGGCTTATGAGATGGACTCTGACAACTCAGCCTCTTCATCTTCCGCATCCTCAGACAGTGGTGCGGGTCAGCATTGTTTCCCTGTTAACAAGATTGATGGTTTGGTTAAAGCGGTTCGCTCAACTATGGGCATTACAGATGCCAGACCAGAGAAATCAGTCCAGAATGTAATGTTCAGGGGACTGGGGCAAGGGAAAAGAAGAAGTTTTCCACATAATGATAAACTTCTTCCCTTTGCTGATATGGGGGACCTTAAGGACCCTTTGGACAGGAAAGCTGACACCTTTCTCAAAGGGACCTGGGAAACTACTGCTGGGGCATTAAAGTCGGCAGTTGCCGCAACCTGTACGGCCAGGTCCCGATTGATATGGCTGGACCAGCTTGAATCCCACCTGAAAAATAACACACCCAGAAAAGAGATATTATCAGATATTTCACTCTTACAGGGGGCCGCAGCTTTCCTGGCAGATGCCTCTGCAGATTGTTAGGTTGGCAGCAAGATCGGCCGCCATGTCCAACGCAGCCCGTAGAGCCCTGCTGCTTAAATGTTGGCCAGGTGATATTCAGGCGAGAACGAGACTCTGTACTACACCGTGTGAAGAGGAACCTCTTTTTGGGCCCGTTCTGGACGATATCTTGGATAAAGCTAGTGACAAGAAGAAAGGGTTCCCTAGCCTATCCGTTCCCACTCATAAATGTCCTTTTCTTCGAAAAAGACCGTAGAAGGATCAGGATAAGTGGGAAGACCACAGGCCAAAAGATAGAGGGCTCCTATTCGGCTCTTCTTCTACTCGGGGGCCCCAGAAGCCGAGTCAATAACTCGTAGCCCAGGAAGGGGGAGGCTGTTGGGCTTCTTACCTGCCTGGACAAAAATTTCTGCCACTAACTGGATCCTTGATCTGTTAGGTTCAGGTCTTAGGTTTGCGTTCCAGGCGATTCCTCGTGGGAGATTCATCTTGACCCCGGTCCATTCCTCATTGTTAGAGCAGGTGGCCCTACAAATGGAAGTCCTGGACTTGGTTCGTAAAGCATTACTGGTGGAAGTCCCGGCATCGGAAAAGGGGCTAGGATTCTACTCGCTTCTCTTTCTGGTTTCTAAGCCTGACAGTTCATTTAGGTGTATCATTAACTTGAAAGCCCTTAATAAGTTTTTGATAGTCCCCACCTTTAAGATGGAATCTGTGAAATCAACAATAAAGTTGCTTTTTTCAGGCTGTTACATGGTAGTGTTAGATTTAAAAGACGCCTATTACCATGTACCTATGTATAAGGATTACCCGAAATACCTTAGGGTGGCTTTGATCATGGATGGGGAAATTAAGCATTTCCAGTTTAGGGTGCTGCCGTTCGGTCTGGCCATGTCACCCCAGATATCTACTAAGGTTATAGCGGAGGTCATGGCTCATGTCAAGGAACATGATATTTTTTTCTTGATAGTTGGGGACTCAGCCTCCCAATGTGATAAACACCTAAAACAAGTAGCCTCCATCTTAGAGAATCTGGGCTGGATTCTAAATCTGGAAAAATCTAGGGTAGTGCCTTTGAAAAAATTCAGCAGTTTTTAGGTATTATGCTGGATTTAGATTTTCAAGTATGTTACCTCCCGGAAGCCAAGAAGCAAGAGGTTAAAGTTCTGGTAAAAAAGGCAATATCAAACCCCATCATGTCCCTTAGAGCTGCAATGTCCTTGTTGGGTATCCTGACATCTTGCCTTCCCAGGGTTCTGTGGGCACAATACCACGCCAGGGTTCTACAGTGGGACGTGCTACATAATGAAGTTTTGGTGAATGGACACTTAGAAGGACGAATATCCTTGTCACCCCAGTCAGTTGAGTCCCTGCAGTGGTAGGTGAACGAGGCAAACCTATCTCGAGGGGTTCCCTGGGTACTTAGTCACTAGGATAATTACCACCGATGCAAGTCCCTGTGGGTGGGGAGCCCACCTGGGGGATATGGTAGCCCAGGGGTCCTGGTCGAATACTGAAAAGGGTTTTTCCTCCAATGCTAAAGAACTACTAGCAGTAGACAAAGTGATAAATAATTTCTTGTTTTTCCTTCAGGATAAAAACGTTAAGATCCTTTCAGATAATAGGATTGCGGTAGCTTACGTGAGCCACCAGGGGGTTACACATTCAAGATCGCTGATGAGTGACGGATCATCTTTTTCAGATTTCGGAATATCATCTCCTTTCCTTAACGGCCTTTCACATCAAAGGAAAAGAAAATATAAAAGCAGACTACTTAAGCCGCTATCCTCTGAGGCAGGGAGAATAGGAACTAAAACAGGACATTTTCTCTCAAATAGTCCGAAGATGGGGGCATCCGGTGGTAAACCTTTTTGCCACGAGACTAAATCCAAAGACAAAGCTCTTTTGTTCCCTAAATCCCAGAAAAAATCCTCTGGCAGTGGACGCCCCCCCAACTACCTTGGGATTTCAGCCTGGCCTATGCCTTTCTCCCATTGAATCTTCTTCCCATGGTCCTAAGAAAGACAGCGAGGACAAGGCAAGGGTTCTTCTGGTCGCAACCTTTTGGCCCAGGAGGCCCTGGTTCTCATGCCTGAGGAACATGTCCATCTCCGATCCTTGGGTCCAGCTCGAGGTTCCGGATCTCCTCTTCCAGGGTCCAGTAGTCATCCTCAAGCTTCTGGCCTCCACTTGATTGTGTGGAACTTGAAAGGTCGCTGTCACAAATGGGGGTCTTCGCAATTTCGCTGAGGGCACTGCAAAGACTGTTAAGGACGTAGTCTGCTGGTGGTCATAATCCTGGACAGATAGCCACCCAGTGCCATATGTACCCTGAACCAATGGACTATAGCCTAGGCCGGTGTTGTTCCTATTATGCCTAACTGGCCTGTAGCGTGGACGGTCAACCTGGTGAAGGGCCGCAGGCATGTGCCATGTCCATTAATGGGGTGATGGTGCTTGGACTATTGGACTCTGGGAGTCTGGTGACCCTAATCAGTGCTACCCTTCTCCACCAGCTGATCCCTGCCAAAACTGTGGGCGTTCGCTGCATACATGGGGATGCTAAGGCTAACCGGTGGCCAGAGTAACTGTGGGAACAGACTGGTGACCAGCCCCACGAGGTCAGGGTGGTCGAGGACCTGATACATCCCGTCATATTGGGGTGTGATTTTCTTTATTTTGGGACTTGTGGAAAAGGGGGTCCGTATCGAGTTGCTCAGGCAAAAACCTGATGCCTCGGGAAGAAATCTCGTTGAAGTCAAAGGTGGATGAGTTCCCCCTGTGTGTCCTTTCCGAGGAGGCTGACCTCACTGAGTTAGAGATGTCCGGAGAGAACTTTGGGTCTGCTCAAGTTCGGGACTTGACCTTAAAGGGGGAGTGGGACAATATTAATGTCTGTAATGGGGTTGCTCAAGAGCCAGGGGCAGACACCAGGTTCCCACACTTTGCAGTTCGGGGGAAATTAGTGTATTGGGTGACCAAACTAAGGGCTGAGATAGTGGAACAACTGTTATTTCCAGGACCATAACGATGGGGGATATTAGATATGGCCCATTCACATGTTCTGGAGGGACACCTGGGGGTCGAGAAAATACTGGATAGGATACTGAGGAGGTTCTATTGGCCAGGGTGTTACCGGGAGATCCTGCATTATTGTAGGTCCTGCCCCACCTGCCACATAACCATGCCTTCCTCCCATTTCCGTAGTCCCCTGGTCCACTACTTGTGATAGAGGTCCCATTTGAGAGGATTGCCATGGAGCTCATGGGCCACTTGGTTAAATCGGCCCGGGGCCACCAATACATCCTGGTGGTTATGGACTATTCAACCTGGTACCCCTAAGGAATTTGTCAAGTTAAAGTATAGCCTTGTAACTGGTCCATATTTTCGCAGGACAGGTCTGCCAAAGGAGATTTTGACAGACCAGTGAACTCCCTTCATGAGCAAAGTGATGAAGGAGCTGTGTAAGGTCCTTCAGATTACCCATCCACAAACGGACGGCCTAGTGGAGCTCCTTAACAAAACCTTAAAGGCGATGCTCGGGAAGGTCATTGAGAAGGATGGGCGAGACTGGGACTACCTGCTTCTGTTTCTGCTCTTCTGTGTCAGAGAAATTCCTCAAGCCTCCACTGGCTTCTCTACGTTCGAAGTCCTGTATGGTCAGCATCCAAGACGACTCCTAGACATCACAAAGGAAACCTGGGAGACCGAGGTCACGCCCCACCGGAGCATCATCGAGCATGTCGCCCAGTTGCAGGAGAGAATGGTGAAGTGATGTCCATCGTAAAGAAACATCTCCTACAGGTGCAGGAAGCACAGGCAAGGGTGTATAACCGGTCAGCGAGGCTGAGGCAGTTCCAGCCTGGGGATCAAGTTCTACTGCTTATTTCTACCGGTGAGAGCAAGTTCCTTGCCAAGTGGCAAGGTCCATATGAGGTGGTGGAGAAACTCAGCGAAGTGAACTGCAAAGTCCACCAGCTTGGCCAAAGAAAGCTGCACCAAGTATATCATGTGAACTTGCTAAAGCCGTGGCGAGATTGGGAAATGGTGGGGACTCCTTGATTGGGAGCTAGTCCCAAAGCCAAAGTGGCGGACATCACGATAGCAGAGACTTTCACCGGCCCAGAAGCAACAGCGTAGAGAGCTGCTGCAACAGAACCGTGACCTGTTCTCAGAGTTTCTGGGGTTTACACAGGTGATCGATCATGACATGCTGACGAAAGCACATGTTAGGGTAAACCTTATGGCCGATAGGATTCCCGAAGCCCGGCGAGAAGTGATCTCAACCAAGGTGAAGAGGATGCTGGACCTCGGTGTGATAGAGGAATCAAAGAGCGGATGGTCGAGTCCCATCGTTCTCGTGCCAAAGCCTGACTGGGAGTGGAGGTTTTGCAATGACTACCGCCAGATGAGTGAGGTATCCAAGTGTGAAGCATACCCAATGCCCGACGTCGATGAACTCATCGAAAGGCTTGGACCTTCGAGGTATAATTACCACCCTCGACCCGACGAAGGGCTACTGACAGATCCTTATGTCTCAGAGGGCCAAGGAGAAGACTGCTTTTTCTATATCTGATGGGTGTTTCCAATACACTCGAATGCCTTTTGGACTGCAGGGGGCTCCAGCCACTTTCCAGAGGGCCATGGATTGGATCCTAGCCCCACATAAGAAGTATGCCGCAGCCTACCTTAATGACATTGTGGTCTTTAGCCCAGATTGGGCTAGTCATCTACCAAAGGTACAGGCGACTCTGGATGAAGACAGGGGTCCACTATAAATCCCCAAAAAATGTGCAATGGAGAAGGAAGCGGCCAAGTACTTAGGCTATGTCGTCAGGAGAGGCGAAATCAAGTCGCAAATCAATAAGGTCAAGGCAATCCAGAACTGGCCGCAACCGCTCTCCAAGGCTCAGGTGAGAGCGTTTGTTGGGATTGTGGGATATTACCGATGGTTTATCTCAAATTTTGCCATGATGGCCGCTCCAATTTCGGATCTTCTCAAAGGCATCAAATCGTCTATTACAAAATGGACTGTTGAAATGGAGACGGCGTTCCAACAGCTGAAGCTGGCACTGTGTAAGCAGCCGGTTCTGGTCGCACCAGACTTTAATAAAAAATTTGTGGTCCAGACCGGACTTCAGAAGTTGGTCTAGGAGCCATGCTATCCCAAGAGATAAATGGGGAACAGCACCCATCCTGTATCTGAGCAGGAATCTCTCTTCCTGTGAGAAAAACTATGCTATAGTAGAGAAAGAGAGAATACTTAGCCATAAAATGGGCCGTAGATACGCTAAGATATTACCTACTAGGCCGGAAGTTTAAACTGGTGTCAGACCATGCCCCTTTGAGATGATTGAGGGAAAAAAGGGTACAAATGCTCGGGTGACTCCTCATGAGATTCCCAGTCTGTGGAACTCTCAATATGGCAATGTAAACATTGTTTTTGTAGCGCAAGTCTACCAATATCCCTTTGAGACAATTTCCTTACTGGAATAGGATTTATAGTGCTCGTGACTGTTGGTGATAGATTGTAATGCACACCTGGATCCTGAATGATGAATGTATGGCCGAATGTCTATAATACACCCCCTCACCTCCAAGGGACTATAAACTTAAGTACCATAATATGTACATGGAGCCTGATATGAGATGTGGGAAGGTATTGGGAAGAACCATCACTTAACTCAGATAGATAGATTTATAAGTTAGGGGTTATGGTGTGCCCCAAAATTGTCTGTCTTAGATGTCTGCCTTTACCAAAGTCGGGGTGACCAGCACAGACACTGGGTGCATTGGGTACCACCTATAATCAACTCATTAATGTCCCTCTATGGTTTAAGAAAGGAGATACCGGATGTCAGGTGTGTCAACGGTGACGCAGTCGCCCTGCAGTTGATTGCAAGAGATCTCTATGTTTGGCATTACAGAAATGTGCTTAGAGGCTGGCTGTCTCTAGGACCCCGCAGCTACCTCCCTCTGGCTAATTAGCTCCCTTGACAAAGGCCCACGCCGAAACGCACGTCGGGTTGTGCTCACAGGATAAGATCTCTCCGGGTACACATCATCTTATAGGTAATATACCTGCAGCTTATATAGCTTAGTTGATAATAGTCATTATTGTGCATGTACACATGTACTGGTGTACCAGTGTTTGTGACTTTATTCATGTAATGTATGTGGGCGGAAAACAGATATTGTTATCGCTAAGAGAGAGTGTTATGGTAGCCACATACATGTTTACTTAATATTCCTGTGTGCTCTTTTTCCATATGGCAATTACTGATGATGTTTTTATCCCACACTAACCTGTCATATATTTTTAAATAATAAAGTTTGTCTTGATTTTGTACACTATGGACATCCCTATCATTTAGGCGACTTTGTCGTCTCTCCCCCCACTAATTAGCTCCCTGGCCTGAGTGTATAAATACCTGGTGTGTCTTGAGAGGGAGGTGCCGGTGATATTCATTACTACTTGTGAGGCTTTAGCAAGAGAAGTACTTCATCCTCTTTGGAGCTTGAGACCATGTGCTCATTTGTCTGGAGTCGTCTAAAGCTCAGCAATATCCCCCCTGTTTGTCTACCCTTGTTGTCTTATAGAGCTTAGTGGAGATGGACTAGTGCTCATCTCCTCCCTTCCCTAGCTTTAGCCATGCGACAGGAAAAGTCAGGGTGAGGCACGCGTGCGGTGATTGGTGAAGAGCCAATATAGGGACGGTAGTTGAGACAGGGTGACACTAGACCAGAGTAGGAGGTCTCTACTCCACCCATTCCCTAGTGTCTGGGCTCCCTTTCTCTCTTCCCTCTGTGTTGCACTAAGTCTTTTCCACACCCTGCTTGACACTGGATCAGAGAATAACATGGTAGGATGGGGGAACATGTCTTGGGTCTCTTTTTATTATATACCTTTAAAAGTTATATTTTAATCTTGATATTCACTTTTCCCTGCTGAATTATACTGTCTATGCTGAGAGGTTCTCATATACAGTAGTGCTCAAAAGTTTACATACCCCAGCGGAATTTTTGCCTTCTTGGCCTTTGTGGCATTTGCGCAGTAATGGCTTTCTTCTGGCTACTTGATCATGCAGCCCATTTTTCTTCAAGTGCTTCCTTATTGTGCATCTTGAAACAGCCACACCGCTAGTTTTCAGAGAGTCCTGAATTTCAGCTGATGTTATTTGTGGGTTTTTCTTTGCATTCCAAACAATTTTCCTGGCAGTTGTGGCCGAGGATGACGTGAAAATAAAGGAATGTGCCTTTCTTTGTTAGAGGACCATACTAGTTATACCATCAACTCTGTGTCCAGGTCCAAGGAGACACTCAAAGGGACTTCCATGGGGCCAAAAATGTGGGCCTCATTAGTCAAGATGAATTAACATTTCTCCTCCCTCGGCACCCAGTCACAGCTACCTTCTATGCCCTTCCTAAGCTACGCAAAGGACACAGCCCCCTTAGCAAGAGACTCATCGTGTCAGGCATGGGGACTGTGTGCCACAATGTAGGCACTTATCTTGACCAAATATTAAGACTTTTTGTGGTCCCACTCCCCTCCTACATCAGGAACACGATGGACCTCCTTTGTAAACTGGAGGGTATCCCAATTGAACAGGATGTCATGTTGGCTAGCATCGACATAGACGTTCTCTATTCTTCCATTCCACATGATTCGGGCATGAGAGGTGTCCAATACTTCCTGAGAGCTAGGGGTTGTCAATATCGACCACACAATGAGTTGGTACTTACCCTCCTCGACTTTATACTCATTAACAACTACACTTTCAATGGTGACACCTACCACCAGGTAAGGGGCACGACCATGGACAATCCATGTGTCCCCAGCTATGCAACCTGCTCCTGGGTTGATAGGAGGACACCCTTGTCTTCTTGGAGTCACACCAAACTCCTCATAGAATTATGGGTAAGGTTTATCGATGATTTTTTCATCTCGTGGAAAGGGACTAGAGATGCCTTCAAATCTTTTGTCCAACTGCTCAACATCAACGAGATTGGTTTACGCTTCACTTATGTCATAGAGGCGGACACCTTGCCATTTTTGGATGTTGTGAATGCAAAGTCGGGGAGGGGAGATATTTTGACCACCTCCATCTACAGGAAACCAACTTCTACCAACTTATTGTTACGATGGGAGAGTCATCATCCCTACTCCCATAAAAAAGGCATTCCTAAAGGCCAATGCCTCAGACTTAGATGTAACTGCTCTAATGAAAAATATTTCAGAACTAAATCTGATGATTTAAGACAGAGATTTGTCATGAGGGGTTACCCTGACTGGGTGCTTAGGGAGCCTTTTCAACATGGTTGTGGACAGAAAAGAGAGGATCTGCTGGTACCTCGTGATAGAAATATCAACACGGACAAACTCATCCGCATTATTCAATTTGATAACGGAGCAGCCAAGGTGAGAGAAATCCTAAAAAAAACATTGGGGTATACTTCAAATGGATGGGAAGATGGCGAACGTCATCGGAATTTCCCCCAAATTACATATTGAAAGAGCGAAACGATAGGAGACCGTGTGGTGGATAGTCATTAGACTAGAAGAGGTGAGATGCTGGTGGGCCGGTGTCTGGCTGTCGGCGGTGAGGGAGAGTAGCGTGCGATGCTTTACGGTGGCCGCAGCCATCTTCCTGAAGCCGTGATCTACAGGAAAATGGCCGGCACATGCGCATACTGGGAGCTTGGGCCTCCACCCGGGATCACGGCTTCAGGAAGATGGCTGCGGCCACCAGAAAGCAGCGCACACCGCTCTGCCTCACCACTGACAGCCAGACACCGGCCCCGCAGCATCTCACCTCTTCTGCCGCTGCCGGGTTCCTGAGGGAGATACGGAGGGCCCTGCAATCCCGCTCCACCACCACCGTAACTATCCGGTAAGCTACGTTCGGACAATAAGACGCACCCTCCATTTTCCTCCCAAATTTGGGGGAGGGGTGGGGGGAGTGCGTCTTATGGTCCGAAAAATATGGTAACTGTGGCTTTTTGTGAACTGTTATTAAACCTGAGGCGGGTTCTATAAAGTCCTCTTACAGTAGTTAAACTACATCATATGTGTTCTCCCCTCAGGGAATATGTATCTGACCTGTCCTTGTGGACAATTGCCTGTTTGTGACATGTCCCCCCCATCATGTTCCCCCACCCTACCATGTTATTCTCTGATCTGGTCCCTCCTTTCTTAAACCATAGAGGAACATTTATGAGTTGATTATAGGTGGTACCAAATTCACCCAGTGTCTGTGTTTGTCACCATGTGTCATAGGTGTGTCAGATGTTATAGACAGTCACTCTGGATCTGGCTGTAGAAGGTCACTGCGCTTGGCATTGCAAAAGCCTTCTTAATCCTTCCTTTAAGACCCAGTGGTGACCTCCCTCCTGCTGTTAATTGACACACCCTTGTATGGGAGTCAAAAACTTGGTTTGCTGCAGGAAATCACCGATAATACTTTTATGTACCTTTGTGCATGCTTGGAGCCCTTGTCCACCTGACTTCTGCACAACACAGCTGATGGTCCCAACCCCATTTATAAGGCAAGAAATCCCACTTATTAAACCTGACAGGTCACACCTGTGAAGTGAAAACCATTTCCGGTGACTACCTCTTGAAGCTCATCAAGAGAATGCCAAGAGTGTGCAAAGCAGTCATCAAAGCCAAAGGTGGCTACTTTGAAGAACCTTGAATATAAGACATATTTTCAGTTGTTTCAGACTTTTTTGTTAAGTATATAATTCCACATGTGTTAATTCATAGTGTTGATGCCTTCAGTGTGAATGTACAATTTTCATAGTCATGAAAATACAGAAAAATCTTTAAATGAGGTGTGTCCAAACTTTTGGTCTGTACTGTATATATACGTGGCACGTGTTTTTTTTTAAACTTTTTTTATTGAGCACTAGTTCACATTTGGCACTGTACCATTTGGTACCTTTATTACTTGTGAGATTTTTTGGTCCCTTTTATTATATACCATTAAAAGTTATATTTTAAACTTGATATTCACTTCTCCCTGCTGAATTATTCTGTCTATACTGAGAGGTTCACATATAGGTATAACTACCATATAGTTGCTTATTTTACAGCCCATAGTCATCCATATAGTATAATGCAGAGCCCATAAACATCCAGACATCAACTGACTTCAGCATGCGACGGGAGCGCATGATGTCACTGCCATGTGCCCCCAGTCACATGCACACTGACTTCCGCTGCTGGCCTCCGGTTGGCCGGCAGCGTGTATTGCGGCGCACGGACCCGATGGGTCTGTTCGGTGCAATACACTTCAGGTGGATGTGCATCTGAGGGTCCACATAAAGTTGACTTTTCTGTTGGCCACAGTCGTTATGCCACTGCGCAGAGTGTATCACGTGCTGGGACTAGATACACATCTCTGCGGATTGTATCAATTATGATGGGATTAGATAAGTGGCACTACAGGCTGTATCACACATGATGGGATTAGATACATACCACTGGGTTGTGTCGCACATGATGGGCATTAGATAAGTGGCACTGTGTGCTGTATCACACATGATGGGTATTAGATACACAGCTATGCTATGTCAGTGTAAACTTCCTTCAGATGTCTGTAATGCAGAGATATCTAAATGAGGCTTACAGTGACCTATCAGAGCTGAGTCAGTGTTCAGAGCACAGCAGTGTGATGATTATACTGCAGTGCTCAAAACACTGCGGTGACGGCAACAGTGAGCGTTGATCAGCAGCCTGGTACTGTACTAGTAATTGTACTACTAATGTCAGACTGCCTAACACTGCTCACTCGCTACCTATACTTACCTCATCCCAGTTTTCTGCTACCTGCATCCAGGCACCTCCTGTCACCGCTCGCACTGAGCGCTATATGCAGTGAGAGGGGGAACTGGAGCTCGCAGCGTAGCTGTGGGCTTTAAAAAATGGTGCCTGGCTCCCGCCACAGTTGTGACCTGGAGAGCTCAAGGGGCATATCCAACAGCTGCAGGTTGCCACAGTGTGCAAAATGTAGTTTGACATCAACTGCAGTCTCCTTTCCCCCGAGGCAGCCATATTTGAGGTGTGTAAGTGTTGTGCTCAGAGACTTGCACAGTTGTGTAATGCTAATAGTAGCAGACCACGCGGCCGCTATGGGGCCCATGAGTTGGGGTGCCCATGCCAGCCCCCCCCCACCCGGCATCCCACTTACAACTGTATCAGCATCATAGATGCCAATACCGTTGAAAGATATGATGTAACAGGGCCGTCAGCTCCCTCCTCCATAATTCTCCCTGTGTGTTTGCTGTCTCAGCACAGTGGATCAGATGGCACCACTACATCACACTCGATCTTCAGAACAGATGGTGCAGAGACCAGAACAGTGGAGGAACGAGGAGTTGAGTATTATTTTATTTTTTTTTAAATCAATGAATATGTTATGGGGGCCCTTATACTGTTTGCAGCTCTATATGGGGGTCATTATATTGTTTGCAGAGCTACACGGGGACCATTATTCTGTTTGCAGTGCTATGTGGGGGCCATTATATTGTTTGCAGGACTATGTGGGGACTGATTTGGGGTCACTGTGGGGGCATCATACTGTGTTGTAGTCACTGTGCAGATATTATACTTTACAAGGGGGGACCACCTGTCTGTACGTGTGGATATCACATTGTGCTTGGGGGCACTTTTGTTGGCATCATACTTTTATGGAGGCCTTGAGAGTTGTATCTAAATGTGTGGGAAACTAAGGCTGTGTGCCCACTATGCGTTTTCCAAGCGTTTATGCTGCTGAATTTCCGCAGCAGAAACGCTTGGGAAACGCTTGGTAATACGTGCCCCATGGTCCCCAATAACAAGCCGCAATGTCAATGCCCATGCTGCACTCAAAAATCCGCAGCATGTCCATTAATTTTGCGGACATGCAGCGTAAACGCCACCATTGACTTGCATTGAAACGCATAATATCCGTGTCAGTATATTTGTACTCACGGATTATATGCGTTTCAATGTGCGGATGGTACTCAAGTCTGGAGAAGTGGAGACTCTTATCCAGACCTGGGTACCATAGAAACTGTAAAAAAAAGAATTTAAAATAAAAAATAAAGATTATACTCACCTTCTGATGTCCTCCCGGTGTTTTGTCTGCTCCGTCCGGTCTCTTGCAATGCTCGTGCTGTTGTGAAGGACCTGCCATGACGTCACTGAGTCATGTGACCCATCACATGGCTCAATGACTTCACCCCAGGTCCTTCACAACAGTGCGAGCCGCCCAACACACCGGACGCAGCGGAGTTAACACCAGGAGGACAACGGAAGGTGAGTATAATCTTTATTTTTTTTATTTTTTACCATTCTTATTCTTTTTTTTTTAACTAACTTGGTCACACTATATATGCCGGTTGCATGGATTTATATAGTGTGAACAAGTTGTCAAGTACTTTTCCAAGTGATGCTAAAATCGCTTGTAAAAGCGCTTTATAACCCGCATGCAGAAATGCATGCAAACACGCTTGACAAACGCTTCTAACTGGCGGGAAAAACGCATGTAAAAAACGCATGCGTTTTTCCTGCCAGGGAAAAGCGTAAAAAATATGCAGCATTTCTGCATCGTGGGCACATAGCCTAAGGGGCCTTAATAGATGGAAAATTACTTTTGTAAGGGTTGCAAAGTTGTGAGATGTGCTCTTCTGTGACTTTGTCAAATATATTTTTTGGGGGGGTGAGGAGAAGGGAAATTGGGACTTCTGCTATAGGACCGCATGCTTTCTGTATATGCCCCTATACTTACAAACCAGCAAATGGAAATTGCAGCCCCCAGCAGCTGGAGAAAAAAATAATAAATTAGGAAACATCAAACCTGTGGATTTAATGTTGTATGAAAAATATTTGATTATTTAATCAATAGTTATTAATACAAAACTAAAAATCACTGCACCTTCCCTTTAAAGCGCACCTGTCAGCAGGATTGTGCTTAGTAAACCACATACACTGTCAGGTGGGCGCCATTACGCTGAGTAAAATGATACCTTTGTTGATGAAATCTGTCCAGTGGTTCTTTTATAATCTTTATTTTCATTCTGACATAATGATATGCTCCTGCTTCGGGGCGGGTCTTTGGGGAGAAGTTTTAACTGGTGCTCTGCTTATGTATTTATATTTCTGCCTTCTGACAGGTCTCTGTGCTTTCAGTGACCTGCCTACTATTTTAAATACTGCCTGTGTAATTTGTGTGCCACACATGAAATTTACATGCACCAAAATGGCCCCCGCCATTTCATTTGCTGCAGGCAAATATTTTCCTCTAGCAATATAGCACGAGCATCTCATGTCAGAAATGAAAATAAAGATTCTAAAAGAACCACTGGATGGATTTCCTGAACAAAGGTATCATTTTACTCAGTGTAATGTCGCCCACCTGACAGTGTATGTGGTTTACTAAGCATAATCCTGCTGACAGGTGCGCTTTAAGGGAGAAAGGGAGCATGTAAAAGAATGCTATAGTTCGCAATGGAAGTAAGAGCATAATATAAAAGAGACAGAAATGTTGCTGAAGAGAATTTAAATAAAATAATACAAAGTAATCAATTAATTTATTTTATGTAACCGGAAAGGGAGTGTACTGTATTTGTAATAATCATATGGGAGAAAAATGTGTAGGTGAATTTAGGTGTTCGACTTGATATCGATGTGATAGAGCTCTGTATTAATTTATGAAGGGAGCTGGTCAATGATTGACCAGCTCCCTTCATAAATTGATATCAAGCTCTATCACACCGATATCAATGTGGAAGTTAAATGTAAAGGAATAGGATAATTAGTCATGGAAAATGTATGGGGTGAAAGGTGAGGATAATCAAAAAAAATCAACATTTTTATTTATTCATGAGGTAAAAAAAAAAAAAAGGAAAAAAAGCTCAAACAAGCACTCACACCACTCTAGCTATGTAGAAAAAAATAGATATGGATCTTCCAAATAGGCGACTCAAAGAATTATGCTAATTATATAATGATTTGAAATCTTTAGACTGAAGTTAGAGATTACATGTCAAAAAGGCAATAGTGTTAACCAGCCAAAGTCACAGAAATTAATGTACAAACAGGATGCAGCAGACCCTCTTAATAAAAGTGGAGGTAACTGTTGCAAAATACTGATGAAACAAGGACTCAGACCTCAGATGAAGATAGACAGAGCACCATTCATACACATGTAATGAAGGTATAGATTATATAAATTATATATACTTTATACTTTATTTTTTAGCTACGGAATATGCCTTCCTGTATAATAAATAGATGTCACAACAAATGTGGCAAGAAAGGCCATGTTCCATCCATAATTATGCATGTCTTTCCAAATAATGAGGATCAAAAATTGGCTTTTGCAAACTGGATATTTTCAGAATATTGAAGAACTTTCACAAACAATATTAGAAGCAAAAGATGACCTTTATCGTTTGTTCTTCACATTTCTCAGAAGACTGTTACATATTTGTGGGTGTCAATCGTCATCTAAAACCTGAAGCTTTGTCAAGTATATTTAATGAAGTTCCTGGAGAACCAAGTATTGCAGATCTACTGCTCCATCGCGTCTTTAAAAGAAAAATTCAGGAACTGGATCAATCAAGTTCCTCTGCTGTCACGTGCAAATGTTTTGTTGAGAAGGAGGTACAGACTCAAACAGCTGATTTCTTATTTCCTCTTTCTCCAGTGTATATGCCATCACCCAATAAAAAAAAGTGTTGGATGATTATTCCTATGTTTTCACATTCAACACCTATTTCCAGAGAAAATAAAATAAATTTGTGAAAAAAGAGACTGTAATGGAACCAATTGAAACAAATCTGACCATATTACCACCAGTTACTGACCATGTGTCACGGATGTGTCAGAGGTGACAGTCGACCTGCAGTGGGTTGCTGGAGATCTCTACGTTTGACATTGCAGACAGCTTCTTAGATAAGAAGCTGTCTTTAGGACCGAGCGGCTACCTCTCTCTTGCTAATTGGCTCTCTTGCCTAGGTGTATATATACCTGGTGTGTCTGAGAGGGAGTCGCCGGCTATATCCATTTCTACTTGTGAAGCTTAGCAGGAGCAATACTTTATCCTCTCTGGAGCTTGAGGCCGTGTGCTTATTTTGAGTTCATCTAAAGCTAAGCCATTTCCCCTGTTTTGTCCACCCTTGTCTATAGAGTTTAGTGGAGGTTGACTAGTTCTCATCTCCTTCCATCCCTAGCCGTAGCCTTACACCAGGGAGAATAGGGCGAGGCACGCGTGCGACGATTGCTGAGGAGGCAATATAGGGACGGTAGTTGAGACAGGGTGACGCTAGACCAGACTAGGAGGTCTCCACTTCCCCCCCTTTCCCTAGTGTCTGAGCTCCCTTTTCCCTCTGTGTTGCACTAAGTCTTTCCCACACTTGTTGTGATACCATGCATCTCTAATGTATCATGGTAGTAAGAAACCTTAATGAAGTTTACAACATTGGAAAATTCTGAAAATGTTTCTTCAGATTTTTCTGTTGAAAGCATCCGAACTGATATAAACGTCCATGAATATCTGCCAGAGCATGGTTCTGAAACGGAGTCTGAAGACACTGTAGTTTCATCTTCAGCAAATGCTAGGACTATTGCCTCAGACATAAAGTTTATAATTTTTGAGTCTTGTCTTGACTCTTAACTTCATAAAGTATTGTGGGGTTTCTACTCGGGTGCATCGGGAGGCAAACAGGAGGCATTTTCATTTAAATGTCTGTCGGTTTATTGCTTCATAAGCCGATCAAAACAAAAGGAAAAGCCTTTAGTGCAGGCAAAACAAAGTAAATAGTCCTAAAATCTCTAGGCAGCCCGTCCTGTGTGCCTACAGGCTAGATAGCATCCAGTACACAGGCTCAGTCTGGAGACAACAACACACAAGAGACCTTCTCCCTCCAAACACAGACCATGTGCCAAATAACGGCCTCCATTTTAACTTGTTAACCACACCCAGAGATGAGTTATGTGGGCAACAAGACCCGCCCGTCTCTCAAGTTGCCCATAAAACCTTGACCCGGATGCACCAAACAATCCTCTTAGTGCTTACGTGCACTAGAGCAAGATTCCAGGATTACATCACAGAGGACGACCATCTCTGTGATACATACCTCCCATCGACTATGTGTCCATCAGCTAGCTTACAGTAGGTTGTCAAGCACATGAAACATTCAATGAGACAATCAGTAATTTTAAAAAATAAATAGAAGGTTCATATATTTGACTATCTGGAAATTCCAAGAACGGTTACAGCTTCCACCTATGGGAAAGTCAACCATGTATTGGAAGATATGCAGCAAGAAATATGATAATTTCTGCCTCTATCCTATCTAGTGGATCCAATCTTTAAAAAATAAATTATTATTTTAAATATTTTAGGAGTTCCTTCTATTTCACAGTTTTCTTACTACTGATACCAAAATTAATTTTGCTTTCCTATTGTTTATTTGGCTTGGAAAAAAAGGAGAAAGTTGTAAATGATTTAAATGATAATCTAGTTTGTCTGATTGGAAATGGTCAGTGTAGCAGTCCTGGTCACAATGCAGAATACTGCGTCTACACATTAATGGATTCAGCAACAGAAAAAAAAAATTGATTTTGAAATTGTACAGTGTACTCAAGTCACCTCTTCTGTTGCGATGGAAAAATTTGGTTTTGAGACTTGCACGAATAGAGTCCTTTGAAATGGAGTAGATTTTGGTATACTAGCTACAGATAGACATGTCAGTATTAGAAGATTAATAAAAGAAAAATATTCAGACATAATCCATAAATTTGATGTCTGGCATTATGCAAAATCGATCAACAAGAAATTATTAGCGGCATGTCATAGAAATCAATGTGCAGATATAAATCCGTGGATTAACACGGTGGCCCGTGGTGAGTGAAAACTTGTCAACGTGACATAAATCAATTAACTGAACGATGGTAATCAGTAACTTATCATATTGCAGATAGACATTCATGGGACATTGGCATCAGTTACAATAAATGCCAACACAAAAAATCCTCCCCAGATCCAGGAAAAAAATTGTTTCTGAAACCTGAAACTCCAGCCCATTTGGAAGTTCAAGAAATTGTGCACCATGATCGTCTTACAAAAGATTTAAAACATCTTACTAGAAATTGCCATAGTGGAGCTCTAGAAGATATTTACAGTTGAAACCAGACGTTTACATACACAGTATATAAAAATACACATATGTATGTTTTTCTCAATATCTGACATGAAATCAGAATAAACCTTTCTCATTTTAGGTCAATTAAGATTACCATATTTTTTATATTTGACAAATGCCAGAATAATGAGAGAGAGAGAATGTTTTAAGGAATTTGTATTACTTACTGCAAAGTCAAAAGTTTACATACACTAAGATTTACTATGCCTTTAAACAATTCTAAACTGCCCATATGTTGTCATGTGTTTGAAAGCTTCTGATTTTTGGCAACATCTGAGTTAATTAGAGACACACCTTTGGCTGTATTTTAATGCACACCTGAAACACACTGCTTCTTTGTGTAGCATCATGGGAAAGTCTAAAGAAATCAGCCAAGATATCAGAAAGAGAATTGTGGACTTGAGATGAACGTGCTTTGGTCTGACGTGCATATCAAGCCAAGAAGAAATGCAAAAGACTTTGTGAAGATGATAGCATAAGCTGGTAAGATTGTGTCGATATCCACAGTTTAACGAGTACTGTATCAACATGGGCTGAAATGGCCACTCTGCAAAGAAGAAGCCATTACTCCAAAAGAAATATAAAAAAGCCAGATTACTGTTTGCAAATGCACACAGGAACAAAGACCTTAATTTTTGGAGACATGTCCTATGTGGTTTGATGAAACTAAAATTGAACTTTTTGGGCATAATGACCATTGTTACGTTTCAACTGAGAAACACGGGCGTGGCAGCATCATGTTGCGGGCTGTTTTGCTGCAGGAGGGACTTGTGCACGTCACAAAATAGACGGCATCATGAGAAAAGATTAAGTGGCAATACTGATGCAACATCTTAAGACATCAGCCAGGAAGTTAAAGTTTGGGCGGAAATGGGTCATCCAAATTGATAATGACCCGAAGCATACTGCCAAAATGTTAACAAAGTGGCTTCAGGATAACAAAGTCAATGCTTTGGAGTGGCCATCACAAAGCCCTGATCTCAGTCTTATTGAAAATGTATGTGCAAAAACTATGCAATAATAAGAATTGTTAAGAACAGCTTGTTCGAAATGCGTCAGTGTGCATGCCTCTGACATAGCGCTTTTTTAATAACATGAAGTTTTAAAAGACTTCTCAATAAAATGTTGTTTTTAAACTGTACCTAAATATCCCCGGAATTTTTGTGCTGGATGCACTTCCCCTTTTTTCCGTTCCTATTTCCTTGCTTCTGACAAGATTTTTGGTCTGTACGCTACCGGAGGAATTTCCACAGAAAGCGGGTGAGCTGGATAACGATATATTTTTTCTTAGAGCTCTAGAAGTATTTCATCGCAATGTCTTGAAGTATGGATTAAAGAGAATTCACTTTGGAATTGATGCTATGGAAGCAAGAACAAAACTAGCTGCTTTGGCACATAACAATGTTGGTTGTCAAAAAGCAATTGTAAGACATTAACAAAAAGCTGTGCTTTTTTTTTTTATCGAAACAAACAAAAATGGTGTTTCCAAAATCTCAGCAACTTTGAACCATAAGATTTGTGTCATGACCACTTGTGTGTCATGTCATATGACCACTTAGATGAACTTTTTATAGACCTAATAAAACTTTTCAGTGGAGATTTGTCATCAAATTGGCAGTCACAAGCCCCCAAATTACCTCCAAATATTGCAGCTGTTGAGAAATCCAGTAAAGAAGAAATATTATGGCAACACTACTCGAGATATGGACTCAATCTTCCAGAAAATAATGTAGGAGAATAAAACCAGTCAAAGTAAAGAAAAGTATTCAATACTGCTCTTATTAAAACCAATAGCCAAACCAAATATTTTTATGTTCTATATACTGTCCCAAAAAATAAACTATGAAATATTTATTTATTTTTGTTTATAGTGATATTTTTGTATATAGCGCAAGAAGGAGGCTTTATGCACCTTTACAGGGGCGGACATATTGCCGGTTCAGCTACACTGGGTCCCACAGGTGGAGGGGAGCCTGACACCCAACTACTGTTTCAGCTGGGTGTGCATCTGAGGATGAAATGTATTTGCAGCACAGAGACCCTCTGGCTCCCTGCACTACAATACACATCTCCTGCCAATCAGAAGCCGGCTGCTGACGTCTATGTGCCCATCACAGGTGGTGCATGGCAATGATGTCATGCAATGATGGGACATGCCAACGTCAATTGCCAGCTATAGAATAGGACGCTGCTCGTCGTGGGAGTGGAGGAAGATGGGAAGAATCTTTTTTATTTATTTTTTTTAAATGTGTTGAAGAAGAACAGGGAACATTACTACTAGAAGGAGCCCAAGTTGGGGGACATGATACCATGAAGGTTGGGGAACATTATTATAAGGTGGGGCCCAGTAAGGGGGACATTATACCAGGATGTGGGTCATTATTATACGGGGGGAGAATACATTTGTCTTTATAGGATCTAGGACGCTGCAAGGGTCCATACATCTCACCAATATGCAGATGGGGGTCCAAGTCCAGCTTTTAATTACTGGAGAGCATCCTCTCCCACCCCTGAATTAATTATAAGATCTTAATAATGTCTTCTATCCCCTAATTCATTTTGACGCTATCAAGGACTTAAAATAAATGAGGGGGTGGACAAACTGCAAGGAAAAAATAAGCGATGTGTGCATGAGATTTTAGGAATTTCCTTCACTTTGCTAGTACTGCTGCATATTTTCTGCAAAAAATCATTTTGTAAAAAAATACGAAACAAAAACGCAGTGTGTGCACAGCATTAATTGAGCTGCCCACCAACATTCACTGATATAGAAATGTAGCCTTGTTATGTATAGCACAGTCACTTGATATATAGTGTACTTTTTTTAATATATAGCGCAGTCCCTTAATATAGTGTATTTTCTTGTTATATATAGTGCCATAGTTTCCTCTTACTGTCCCTTTTTACATACCATCCTCTCTAGCTATGTATGGCACCTTCCCTTATTATATAGCGTCCTCTGTTATGTACAGCGCTGTCCCATTATTATATAGGATCGTTTCTTGTTATGTATAGCACCGTCCCTTACATATCTAATACTCTTTATTTTTGTTTTTAATAGTGCCCTTTCTTTATTACAGTCATTTATTGTTAGATATATAGTGACTGCTGATGGAGCAACATCTGACCAGAAGACCAGTCCACCAGCCTCTTACATTAAAAAAGAAGCTTTACCATATTCTATCAGCAATCTGCAGTCATTTCATTATTTCATTTTATATCTAACGCTATGAAATAAATACGAGGCTCTATGAATAACAAATATAATGAGAATCCGGTATGTAAAGGATAAGAGACGGTACTATGTAAAATTATATTACATATGAATAGCTTTGTCGCCACAAAAGGAGGGGGGCTCAGACACATTTCTTGCACAGGGCCTCCAAGCTGTCATTGTCCGCCCCTGAACCTTTATCTATCAATAATTAGTCCATGTTTATGGAGGCTGAAAATAGAAACTGTGACGATAGAGTAAAATCTTAATAAGCCAGACGTTTAGATTTGTTAAGTCAAGAGAAATACACTATTGTGTTTACATTGTCTTGTACATGTTTATGTATTTCTAAAGGTCAGACTAGTATTTGTCTAACCCTGATTGCGGTCTCCTCTTGGGGTTGGAAAAAATGTTTTTTTCTAATATGCTAATTGTACTAAAAGCCAGATGAATGTTGATATAAAGAGCCCACTGTATACCAACTATGTAAATTGATTATCTCAAACAATGAGAGCTGAGCCATGTAAGTAATGCTGCCGCTTCTTCCAACCTGTGGCAGCATGATTATTGCATAGGTGTGCCCTAGGGTGGCCACAATAAAAGGTCACTCTAAAATGTGCGGTTTTGTAGTATTGTCAGGTTTCAGGGGGTCAGAAAACCAGTCAGTATCTGGTGTGACTACCATTTGCCTCACACAGTGCAAAACTTCTCAGAGTTGATGAGGTTGTTGATTGTGGTCTGTGAAATGTTGGTCTACTCATCTTCAATGGCAATGTGAAGTTGATGGATATTGGCAAGAACTTGAAAACTCTGTCGTATACGCCGATCCAGAGCATCCCAAACATGCTCAATGGGTGACATGTCCGGTGCGTATGCTAGCCATGCAAGATCTGGGATGTTTCAGCTTCTAGGAATTGTGAACAGATCGTTGCACCATGGAGCCGTGCATTCTCATGCTGCAACATGAGGTAATGGTCGTGGATGAATGGCATAATAATGGGCCTTGGAATCTCGTCACGGTATCTCTGTGCATTCAAAATGGCGTCAATAAAATGCACCTGTGTTCTTTGTCCATAACATACGCCTACCCATACCATAACCCCACCGCCACTATGTGCCACTCGATTCACAACATTGATATAAGTAAACAGCTCACCCACACGACACTATACATGGTCTGTAATCTGCCCTGTATAGTGAAAACCAGTATTCATCCTTGAAGAGAAAACCTCTCCTACATTCCTGACATTTTAGTATGATAATATGATTGCCTCCGACAGACCCCCTATACACAGTATAATGGCCCCAAACCGCATATACACAGTATGATAGCTCACATAGCCCACCTATACACAGTATAATGCCCCATAGCCCACCTATTCACAGTATGATGCCCCATACCTCCCTATATACAGCTGACCCCAACACAACCCTTCACACAGTTTGATGGCCCCAACACTGCCCTCCACACAGTATAATGGCCTCCATACAGCCCTCCACACAGTATGATATAGTCCACACAAATCTCAACACTGTACAGTGGCCTCCACTAGCCCTCCAAGCAGTATAATAGCCCTCCATACAGTATAATGGGCCCCCATATAGGCTTCCATATAATATAATGGGCCCCGTGTAGCCTTCCATTTCATATAATGGGCTCCCAATGTACTAATGGATTAAAAAAATATATAAAATACCTCTCCTCATTTCCCTGCTGTTCCAGTCCTTTCAGCATGTGGTCTGAAGCTCTGCACTGCTCAGCACAGCGTCTCAATGTAGTGATGTCATTGCTTGCTGCGCTGAATATCAGAGCCTAGACACAGAGGGAGAATGAAGGAGGAGGGAGTAGATGGCTCCCTCTTCCATTATTGATTTCAACTGTATCAATACAGTTTAACATACAATGACAGGTAGGTTGGGAGGGAGGGACCCCCAGTCTCATGGGCCCCATAGTGGCCGCTTGGTCTGCTTCCATTGGCGGTATACCACCGCTCATATGTAGGTATTTATATTACAGTTTGTGCAATTCAATTTGCAGGACATGGTACAGTGAGTAGGCCAAAAATCTGTCCATCGGACGGGAGCCCTGCAACCTGCTTCCTACCTCCCAACATCTGAAGCTCTTCTTTTGACTTGACTGCGATGGAGCGACGTCACATATTCATCATGCCGCAATGATGACATTGCGCCGGGTCGGCTAATCAAAACAAGAGCTGCAGATGCTGGGAAATAAATACATACATCTGTAGATAATGGATAGGTACACATGTATAATTTTTATATTTCACTCCTTTCATGTAAACCAGCTTACCAGGGAGTAAGCTGATATGGGTAATACATGCTGTGCTTTACTCTGTAGCCTCAGGCTCTGTCTAGCAACCAGCATGGAATCTGGGGGCAGGTATCATTAGAACGCAGCACGCCAAGCAGACAACCTCAAGATGGCAGCTCCCATAATCTGTGATTCTCTCAACATAATTCTTCTATTCACAGTCAAGGATGATTTATGTCATGTTTATTTATACATGCAGCCTCCTTACTGTGATATAACTTAGTTTGTGTGAAGGTGATAGGTCCTCTTTAAGTTATGGCGGGAGACCAGATGGTAACTGTATGAGGTTTAATATTATCCCAACCTAGGGACGGCTTTAGGACGTCCAATGATTCTCTGTTCTCCAATAAGATGAAGTTTCTCATAATCTTCACTGAGGGACACCGTTTACTCCCTTGATTGCCCAGTTGGACGTACAGTTATGTTTCTCTTGCGTTAATTCTTTTTTTCTCCTCCTACTACTTCCTCACAAACTGAGAGAGCCTGCCTGCTCCAGCAGGCGATGTGTAATCTGCTATAGAGGAGCCAATTTCATTTAATTGCAAGAATAGTGTCAGCCTCCAGGTGGCAGCAGATTATCCCCTAATGGTTCTGTGTCCCATAATGAAGACCTCTTTTTTATGGAAATACCAGTGGTGAGTGCCACTTTCTACTCCTCTTTACTTCAACTTTGCGAGCTACTAAGAAAAAACACAGCTACTAAAATAGTAGAACAACTTTGATTGTTTTTGTGGACACAGTTTGGGCTTTGTTTTTGATCCCTGAGGAGTCCATATGTGAATTAGAGGTACACGTGAGGATAATTCAGAAACCCCACCCCACAAGGTCCTCTTCGACCCATATGATATTTATTGTCTGCACAATCACACTTTACCACCTGATGTTGCATTTTTTATCATCTTTGATATTGTTGTCATACAGTCTTGCTCATTGTTATTGGCACCCATGAAGTTTAAGTACATAATGTGGAATATCTCCTGAAAAAAAATAATCAAGTGAAACAGTTTTTTGTTAGAGACCCCTATGTTAAATATACAAGAGCAAATGATAAACAATAATTTAAAACAAAAAAACAAAGGGAGGGAAAAATAGAAAAACCTAAAGCTTGCTGTCACTGGTATTAGCACCCTTTACATTAATTTGGTATGGAAACACATTTTGACTCACCTGTGAAAAATCACAAAAGAGATTCACCTATGATTAATTGTTGGTGCCCATGTGACATGAATTAGCCAATGAATGATGACTTCAGTTTTTTAAAAAGCCACATTGTAGGCCCTGTTCCTTTGTAACAAGTGGTGAAGACAAAGGAGCTGTCTGAAGACATCAGAACTGCTATTAATAGCAAACACAAGACTTCCAAAGGGTATAATGCCATCTCCGAAGACCTTGGTATCCCAGATTCAACAGTACGTAATGTTATTAAGAAGTTTGCCAAGCATAGAACTGTCAAGAACCTCCCTGATCGTGGGACGTGGGGGAAAGAGAAAAATTGATAAGAGATTCCTTTGAAGATTGGTGGTAAAAACACCACATCAAACATCCAAAGACCTGAAGACAATCTGGAACAGTCTGGGGTCATGGTTTCAACAAGTACCATACGCCGCACACTAAACCAAGCAGAACTTTATGGACGAAGGCCAAGGAAGAAACCATTGCTGAAGAAAAGACATAAAAAGGAACAACTGATCTATGCCAAAGAGTACCTTGACTAACCACAATCCTTCTGGGAAAATGTTCTGAGGACAGATAAAACAAAAATAAAGCTTTTTGGCAACGCAAAGCAACAGTTTGTTTACAGACGGTGCAATGAGGCTAATAAGGAAAAGAACACCTTACCAACAGTTAAACATGGTGGAGGTACCATAGTGCTGTGGGGTTGCTTTGTTGCAGGAGGCCTTGACCATATCACAGGAATCATGAAATCAGAGAATTATCAAAAAATTTTAGAGCAACGTGTCCTACCCAGTGCAAGAAATCTTGGGTTGAGTCAAAGATTATGGGTCCTCCATCAAGACAATGACCCAAAACACACATCCAAAAGTACACAGGAATGGTTGAAAAAGAAAAAATGAACTGTTTTAAAATGGCCAGCTATGAGTCTTGACCTCAATCCCATTGAAAATCTTTGGGGTGAGCTGAAATCTGCTATTGGGAAAAAGAACCCTGCAAATATTCAAGAGCTTGAACAAACTGCAAAGGAAGAGTGGGGGAAAATTCCAGCTGAGAAGTGCAAGAAGCTTATAGATGGCTGCAAGAAACGTTTGGAAGCTGTCATCAATGCCAAAGGGTGTGCAAACAAGTATTAATTAGGGGTGCCTTTATTGCTGCACATGGTGTTTATTCTGTGTGAAATTGCAACATGGAAGTTGAAAAACAATGTTTTATTATTGTATTACTTTGGACTACTAATTAAAAAATCCTGAGGATATAACTTTGGAACATTTCCATTTATTTCTGAAGATCTTGTATAGTCTATGAAAAAATGAAGGGGTTCCAATAATGGTGAGCAGCACTGTACTAATTGTATTGTGTTTATCAATTTTTGCATATAATTTATGTCCAGAAACTTTTGTATTTAAGAGATATGGGCCAGATGTGGTTACTCATTGTGGCGAGTCAGTCTGATATGTGTATAACACATTTGGTACTTTTTTCATAATTTTTTTTTCTGTGTTTGTATATGAGCCTAAATAATTCTACTTATTAGTGTGAATTATTACTCATGTAGTCCGTTTCTCAGTTTAAGTTTCTAGCTATACAAGAATGTAGCTCTCTGCCGATTTACTATATACGTCCCAAAGACTACCTATCGCTAGTAAAAGACTAATATTATATATTATTAACACTGGGTTCATTTTGTCCAGCTTGTTTATATTTTACAATGCAGAGTCTGAATTGGTCCAACACAGATTGAGAAGAAAAAATGGTTTTTAATCATTCTTATTATTGTTTTTTATATATATCACTGCTGTAATTATCTGACTAGACATTGCATATTTCTTTGTTTCAAGTTTATGTAGGGTGATTTTCCCTGAGGATTTCCCCTGGGGCATCTCACCCATCTGATTCCTGTTTTCTAATTATTCCTGTCTTCCTTAAGGCTGAGTTCACACGATGCGTTTTTCATGCGTTTCCGCGGCGTTTTTGCAGTTGCGTAAACTCCGCGGAAACGCATGAAAAACGCATGGTAGAAGGGCAGCAATGTTCCCCAATGGAAATCCGCATGTGCTGTGCCCATGATGCGGATTTTTCCGCAGCGTAAACGCTGCGGTCAAAAATCCGCAGCATGTCACTTAATTTTGCGGAAACGCTGCTCTTTTGCCGCCATTGACTTGCATTAGACCGCATGGAATCCGCATCACTGTATATGTTGATGCGCTTTTCATGCAGTCTAATGTGCGGATGGTACCCGGGTGTGGATGAGAGGACTCTCATCCAGACCCAGGTACCATTAAAAAAAAAAGAATAAAATAAAAAATATATATATTCTCACCTTCTGACGGCCCGCGCTGCGTCCTGCCGGCTTCCCGCGCACTTCGCGGTTGAATGAAGGACCTTCGCTGACGTCAGAGTCATGTGACGGGTCACGTGACGCTGACGTCGGAAGGTCCTACAGTCTTCACTGCCGGCAGCCGGGACCGATGAAGCAGGACACCTGGGGCCATCAGAGGGTAACGTATAGATTTATTTTTTATTTTTTGACATCACACACTATATAAATCCAAGCCGGTTGCATGGATTTATATAGTGTGAAGTTGACAAGCACTTTCCAAGTGATGCTAAAATCGCTTGGGAAGCGCTTGTCAACCCGCATGCGGAAATGAAAGTGAAGACCGCTTCATTTCCGCATGTCCCTGGCAGGAAACCGCATGTACAATCCGCATGCGTTTTTTCCTGCCAGAGAGATGCAGAAACGCTCAGGAAAAAATCCTGAGCATTTCTGCATCGTGTGCACATACCCTTAAGGTTCGTTTTGTCTGTCTGATTACTCTGATACCAAATCCTAAAAATGCCTGGCATTTGAAACGCGTATGGTTGCGTAAATTTTTTTCTGCCTCCTTCCCCCCTCTACCTCTTGTCAGAGGTTTAACTGCCTGTTATTAAAGGGGTTGTCCACTACTTTAGACTATCCCCCTAAGACTTTTTGTAAATACCTTTCTTTGCAGATACTGCCTGTGAGCGGCGCTATCACTGGCCGCTCACAGGCATCATGTGATCCCCGGCTGCAGCCAGCTCTGACATCCTCTGATGTCACGACAAGTGCTGGCAGCAGCCGGGGGTCTTTTTCTTCCTGGTTCCACGGTGGATGCCAGGCTGTGGGCGGGGTTACCCCCTGCGTCACACACGGCATTCACCGCGCGCTCTGCCTCTCCCCATTCATTGGGAAAGCGGGTAACCCCGCCCACAACACAGCCGCCACAGCGGGGACCCCAGCGCTGAGTCATGCCTCACTTGTGGTGATGTCAGCACGGGGTCACGTGATGCCTGTGAGTGGCCACCGATAACGCCGCTCACAGGCAGTATCTGCAACGGAAGGTATTTACAAAAAGTCTTAGGGGCCCCGGGGGGATACATTGGGGGGGTAGTCTAAAGTAGTGCACAACTTCTTTAATTTTGTCATATTTACTCTTAAATTTTAAAATGGTTATAATAAAGGACTATTGGTTTTAACATTTTGTGGAAATATGAATCTGGGAGCTGGATCATATCCTTACATCCCCAGCTAGTAAAAGACTGCCTAACTTATTCATGAAAAACTTGCAGCCACACAAGATTTTCTTTAATAACCCTAATTAAAAATGACGAAGAAATCTTTCCCTAAATTACCTTTAAAAGATTTGACTTTCAAGCTAAAGTTGGGTCCAAATTTCAAGGTTGTTTTATCCCACATTTGTCCACTCTACACTTTTGTAGTCAGACTGCGAGATTTTGCTGTCCCAACTAAATAAACATTGTTTAAACTTTAGAACAATGGATCAGAAACTTTTAACAATCAGTAACTATAGTTGTGAAGCACAAACAGTGTTTATTTAGTTACAAAAATGAGATAACTTGGGAAAGCTCACAATTTGACTATAAACTGTTTTCCAGTGCTGTGTTCCAATACTTAAACCGTGCTGAGCTGCACCTTTATTTTTCACCATTCTTTTTATAAATAAAAACAAAGACAAAAGCAAAAAACACATATACCTAAAAGTAAATGGATAAATCGCACAGTGCATAAAATAATGATAAATAATAAAGGGTGTTTAGTTAACATAAATTTTTATCAAAATAATGTAAAAGCCATCCCGCCACGTCACTGCAACCCTTATGGGACAGTCCTAACTCTACTATTAAAATCTTACCATTTGTCAAGTGACATACATATGGATAAGGGCAGAGAGACTGAACCCTTAGTAGAAGCATAGACCTGAGAGGCAGAATGAACCTTTCAGCTCAGACAAAGGGCGGCCACACCCTTATATATACTAAAGCACACTAAACTACAAAGAAAAAAACAGAGTCTGAACTGAAACGTAAATTGATGTGCATTCTTTTATGTTTTATTTTTACTTTCTTGTTATAAGGTCCATCAAGCACTATTTCCTCATGAATCAAGGAGACTTTTTTGTCCATTTCATGGATCTCACAGAAGAAGAGCTCAAGAAGACAGTGGAAGACATCATTCCAACTCGACTGGAAGCTCTGTTAGAACTAGCTTTGAGAATGAGTACTGCAAATACAGATCCTTTTAAGGATGATCTAAAGGTACTGTGAACATTTTAAAAGCAAACAGGTATTGTTTAATTTTAGTTATATCTTCCTGCTAAGCGATCATAAATAAATTAGCCTTCTATACTAATCCTTGTTCTTTGAATATAGTCCTCTAAATAATATACCTTACTCATTAGCATGATCTTGGGGGAGCACAGCACCATGGTAATAGCCATGCCAATATCAATTTGTCCCTAGTTATGCAAAGAAAAAAGATTACTCCTCTTATGCAAGACTTTCCTGGCATTCTTTGGAAACCCTTTAGTCTGCACCAGACTCATCAGTTTTAGCCTGGTCACTGATGGAGGCAGACCCAGCAAACATTTTGATCCATTGCGATTTGCTTATTTTTTTTATTATTTTTTAATCTTCGTTCTTTTGTTCTGTTCTTGAGGAGGATTACATTTATTTCTGCCAGTCATATTTACAAAGGGTGATTGACAGCAATGGGCTGCTCTGCTATTCATACCCCTCTAAGGTTGCAAGAAAAAAAAAACAGGAAAGGCAACATTTCTCTATTTTTCCCCTTTTCTGATCACATCTCCTTTTTAAACCTGTTGTGGTTATAGTTAAATTAGTAACAAAATGTACAATTGGTGGAGGAAGGTAGAACTTGATGGACCTAGGCCTTTATTCAACCTATGTCAGTGGGTACGGAAAGTATTCAGACCCCTTTAAATTTTTCACTCTTTGTTTCTTTGCAGCCATTTGGTAAATTCTAAAAAGTTCATTTTTTTTTCTCATTAACGTACACTCTGCACCCCATCTTTACTGGAAAAAAACAGAAATGTAGAAATTTTTGCAAATTTATTAAAAAAAGAAAAACTGAAACATGCTTGTGTCTCTCTGACCTGCCTACTATCCTAGTTTTATTGGTCAGGATCCAGCTTAGTATAAGTAGTTCAACTCATTTAATCCGGCTATAGGAGACATATCCAGGCTCTTACATTCCATGATAGATGCCTTTTAGATGATTTTTTCCTTTAGTAGGTCATTCAGGCTGTACTCTTTACAATCTCTGAAATGGAATACAGAAATTGCTCGAAGAGGTAATTCATTGAGATATACCACAGAAAAACAAGCATTATATCGGAAAGTTGAAAGATGGATCACACCCCAGTGGAATATGCTATGGACCAATAATAAAGGGCACCGCAAATCAGAGCAAAAACCGAACAGAAAGAGAAAACACAGCGACAAAAAGCCCATAAGCAGAATTATGTAAAAATAGAAATTTTATTAACCCCTTTCTGGCCCAAAGTGTACGAATACGTATCTGTGCCTTGGGCCTTATGGACCAGATACGTATTAGTACGCCCTGGCGATTTCGCCCAAAGAGCGCGAACACCACCGGGTGTCGGCTGATTGTCACAGCTGACACCCGGTGCTATGTGCTAGGATCTGTCCCGCACCGCTCCCAGCACATTAACCCCCGAAATACTGTCATCGAAGTCGATCGCAGCATTCTGGGAGCAAGAGGAGGTAAGCGCTGCTTACTTAGTTACCTCCTCTCCGGGGTCCCGATGCTTGTCATGGTGACCCGATGTAGTCATGAAGACATCTGAGTTGCCAGGAAGTAGGAAGTTACTTTGGTCGTGTGCAGTGCCCGACCTAAGTAACATCTGCATGCTGTGCTGACAGGCTGAATATAGCATAGACATTCTGCTGCATCTCTATGCTATATAAGCGATCAGGCTGCAAAAAGTGAAAGTCCTATAGTGGGACATACTATACAAGTAAAAAAGTGCCAGAAAGTGAAAAAAAAAAAAATGTAAAAATATTTTAAAAAAATTAAAAAAATAATCCCGACACCCAAAAAAAATATATACTGCACCCATAAATATGTACCTGTATTATGAAAAAAAAAAGTAAAGTACACATATTTGGTATCGCAGCGTCCGTAACGACCTGACCTATAAAAATGTACCACTAGTTAACCCCTTTAGTGAAAACTGTAAAAAAATAAAAAATGAAACAAAAAAAATGATGCTTTATCATCATACCCCCAAACAAAAAATGGAATAAAGCGCAATCAAAAAGACGAATGTAAATAAAAATGGTACAGCTGAAAACGTTATCTTGTCCCGCAAAAAACAAGCCGCCATACAGCTCCATCAGCCGAAAAATGAAAGTTATAGTGCTCAGAATAAAGCGATAAAAAATAATTTTTTCTATAAAGTAGTTTTTATTGTGTAAAAGTGTCAAAACATAAAAAAAAAATATAAATGGTACCGCTGTAAACGTACTGACCCGAAGAATAAAGCTACCTTATCAATTTTACCACACGTAGAACGGCATAAAAAAACAAACAATTCCTGAATCGTTGGTTTTGGTTTACTCTACCTTCCAAAAATCTGAATAGAAACCCACGTGTCACATGGTACCAATAAAAACGTCAACTTGTCCCACAAAAAACAGTCACATGGCCGTCGGCCGAAATATGGAAAAATTATAGCTCTCAAAATATGGCGATGCAAAAACTAGTCTTTGCAATAAAAAGTTTTCTTTAGTGTGTGACAGCTGCCAATTATAAAAACCCGATATGAATCTGGTATCACTGTAATCGCACCGACCCGAAGAATAAAGTCATCTAATCACTTATACCGCATGAGGAAAGGCGTAAAAAATAAACTCTAGGCTTACGGTTGTGGTAGAGTTAGTAGGGATAGGGTTGGGCTAGGGTTAGGGCTGGGCTAGGGTTAGCGTTGGGCTAGGGTTAGCGTTGGGCTAGGGTTAGGGTTGTGCTAGGGTTAGGGTTGTGCTAGGGTTAAGGTTGTGCTAGGGTTAAGGTTGGGCTAAGGTTAGGATTTTTTTCAAAAGTAAAGAAAAAAAATTACGACGATATGGTGACCAGTGTTGAGTGCAAGTGCTTGCTACTTGAGTTTGCATCGGGTGCTCGGGTGTGCAAAGAGTATCCTGAGTAGTCGAGTGACATGCTCGAGTCTCCGCCCCATATGTTTTGCAGCTGTTACACAGCCAAAAAAACCTTGCCTGCCATGTACGAGCGATCCCCGCATATTTTTTTTTGGGTGTCTAATAACCATGAAACATGCGGGACAGGGACTTGAGCATCCGCGATACATGGTGCATACCCCAGTACCCGATACAAACTCAAGTAGCGAGCACTTGCGCTGAAGACTAATGATAACTTATTCAATATGATGACCTTATTTTATTAAATTCTGTGTTGTACCTCTGTGTTCAAAATGTTCACTATACCCCTTGATAAAATCCTTGAGGGGTGTATTTTCCAAAATGGTATCACTTGTGGGGGGTTTCCACAGTTTAGGCACATCAGGGGCTCCCCAAACGCGACATGGCGTCCGCTAATTATTCAAGCAAGTTTTACATTCAAAAAGTCAAATGGCGCTCCTTCCCTACCAAACCCTGCCGTGCGCCCAAATAGTGTTTTTCTCCCAAATATAGGGTATTGGCTTACTCAGGAGAAATTGCACATCAAGTTGCGTGGTGCAATTTCTCCTGTTACCTTTCTGAAAATGCAAAATTGGGGGCTGAAAAGCATTTTTGTGGGAAAAATGTGAAAATTTTATTTTTACGGCTCAATGTTATAAATTTCTGTGAAGCCCCTGGGGGCTCAAAATGTTCCCCACAAAGCTAAATAAGTTCCCTGAGGGGTCTAGTTTCCAAAGTAGTGTCATCTGTGGGGGGTTTCCACTATTTAGGCACATCAGGGGCTCCCCAAATGTGACATGGCATCCACTAATTATTCATGCAAGTTTTACATTCAAAAAGTAAAATGGCGCTCCTTCCCTTCCGAACCCTGCCGTGCACCCAAACAGTGATTTTTTCCCCACATATGGGGTATATGCGTGCTCAGGAGAAATTGCACAACAAAGTTTGGGGTCCATTTTTTCCTGTTAACATTGCGGAAAAAAAAATTGGGTCTAAAGTAACATTTTTGTGAAAAAAAATAAATGTTCATTTATTCCTTCCATATTCCAAAAATTCCTGTGAAGCACCTGAAGGGTTAATAAACTTCTTGAATGTGGTTTTGAGCACCTTGAGGGGTGCAGTTTTTAGAATGGTGTCACTTTGGGTTATTTTCTGTCATATAAGCCCCTTAAAGTCACTTCAAATGTGATGTGGTCCCTAAAAAATGGTTTTGTAAATTTTATTGGAAAAATGAGAAATCGCTGGTCAACTTTTAACCCTTATAACTACCTATCCCAAAAAAAAATTGATTCCAAAATTGTGCTGATGTAAAGTAGACATGTGGGAAATGTTATTTATTAACTATTTTGTTTGACATATTTCTCTGATTTAAGGCATGAAAATTATGAAATGTTCTAAATTTTCACCAAATTTCCGTGTTTCTCACAAATAAACGCAAGTGATATCAAAGAAATTTTACCACTATCATGAAGTACAATATGTCACGAAAAAAATATTCTCAGAATCAGTGGGATCCGTTGAAGCGTTCCAGAGTTATTACTTCCAAAGTGACAGTGATCAGAATTGTAAAAATTGACCTGGTCATTAAGGTGCAAACCACCTTGGGGGGGTAAAGGGGTTAAACATGCAATTATTAGAACAATTATCTCTCATTGAAGAGAAATGACACGGAAAAAAACATGTGCAAGAGCAGACAGGACATGCAAACCACCCAGAAACCTGGCATATTAGGTAAAAGATGACAAGTCAATCGCTCACAGTGATCCTCACCACTACATAGTTGTATCTGTGCAAGGGTTACATATAGAAAATAGGTAAATACACAAATTATGTGTGGACTGCATATATACCTTAAGTAAGGGGAACGGGAGCAATGCCGCTTGCTGGGTGGGTCCACCCCAACGCACGTTTTGGCAGACCTTCGTCAGTGGGTGGTGCACTAGTATCCCTGTGATCCTCTGCGTCCCGAGGTGTTCTGAATGGACCTGCGCTGACGTAATTAAGTCAGCTGTTGCGTGACCATCACATGACTAAATGACGTCAGCGCAGGTCCTTTCAGAACGCCGAGGACAGAGCACGCCAACGGAGAGGAGACCGGGGGCTGCGGAGAGGTAAGTATAATGTTTTTTTTTTTTATTTTTTACGTTTTAATTCTTTTTTTACTAATGGTACCCGGGTCTGGAGGAGAGTCTCCTCTTCTCCAGACCCGGGTACCATCCGTGCATTGAACCACATAACATCCGCATACATACACACATACATGCGGATGTTATGCAGTGCAATGCAAGTCAGTGGCGGCGATTTTGCCGCGTTTACGCACAAGAAATGGTTGTGCTGCAGATTTTTTCGCATTGATAATCCGCAGTGGAAATTTCCACAGCATGTGCACAGCACATGCGGATTATCATTGGCGAACATGGCAGACAACTTAACATGCGTTTTTAATGCGTTTTCGCGGCGGAAATGGCGCCACGGAAACACATTAAATCCGCATAGTGGGCACACAGCCTTATCTACAGCAGTTTCCAGAGCACATTACCCTCTTTCCCCAACTTCTACACTACACCAGATGAAGAAAAAGTGACAGTGTCACCCTGCACAGTAACAGGACCCCCCCACTGAAAACAGTATCCTCAAAATTAAAATACATCACAGCAGTAATAGTATCCATAAATAGCCCCTACAGTAATAATGTCCCACGTCCTGCTCCCATAAGTACTCCATTCTGGACCCCATTTGACTTAATCCTGCCCTCATGTCATGTCTCAGCTCTCCCCTCCATGTCTCAGCTCTCCCCTCCATGTCTCAGCTCTCCCCTCCACGTCTCAGCTTTCCCCTCCACGTCTCAGCTCTCCCCTCCACGTCTCAGCTCTCCCCTCCACGTCTCAGCTCTCCCCTCCACGTCTCAGCTCTCCCCTCCTCGTCTCAGCTCTCCCCTCCACGTCTCAGCTCTGCTCTCCCCTCCACGTCTCAGCTCGGCTCTCCCCTGCACGTCTCAGCTCGGCTCTCCCCTGCACGTCTCAGCTCGGCTCTCCCCTGCACGTCTCAGCTCGGCTCTCCCCTGCACGTCTCAGCTCGGCTCTCCCCTGCACGTCTCAGCTCGGCTGTCCTCTGCACGTCTCAGCTCGGCTCTCCCCTGCACGTCTCAGCTCGGCTCTCCCCTGCACGTCTCAGCTCGGCTCTCCCCTGCACGTCTCAGCTCGGCTCTCCCCTGCACGTCTCAGCTCGGCTCTCCCCTGCACGTCTCAGCTCGGCTCTCCCCTGCACGTCTCAGCTCGGCTCTCCCCTGCACGTCTCAGCTCGGCTCTCCCCTGCACGTCTCAGCTCGGCTCTCCCCTGCACGTCTCAGCTCGGCTCTCCCCTGCACGTCTCAGCTCGGCTCTCCCCTGCACGTCTCAGCTCGGCTCTCCCCTGCACGTCTCAGCTCGGCTCTCCCCTGCACGTCTCAGCTCGGCTCTCCCCTGCACGTCTCAGCTCGGCTCTCCCCTGCACGTCTCAGCTCGGCTCTCCCCTGCACGTCTCAGCTCGGCTCTCCCCTGCACGTCTCAGCTCGGCTCTCCCCTGCACGTCTCAGCTCGGCTCTCCCCTGCACGTCTCAGCTCGGCTCTCCCCTGCACGTCTCAGCTCGGCTCTCCCCTGCACGTCTCAGCTCGGCTCTCCCCTGCACGTCTCAGCTCGGCTCTCCCCTGCACGTCTCAGCTCGGCTCTCCCCTGCACGTCTCAGCTCGGCTCTCCCCTGCACGTCTCAGCTCGGCTCTCCCCTGCACGTCTCAGCTCGGCTCTCCCCTGCACGTCTCAGCTCGGCACTCCCCTGCACGTCTCAGCTCGGCACTCCCCTGCACGTCTCAGCTCGGCTCTCCCCTGCACGTCTCAGCTCGGCTGTCCCCTGCACGTCTCAGCTCGGCTGTCCCCTGCACGTCTCAGCTCGGCTGTCCCCTGCACGTCTCAGCTCGGCTGTCCCCTGCACGTCTCAGCTCGGCTGTCCCCTGCACGTCTCAGCTCGGCTGTCCCCTGCACGTCTCAGCTCGGCTGTCCCCTGCACGTCTCAGCTCGGCTCTCCCCTGCACGTCTCAGCTCGGCTCTCCCCTGCACGTCTCAGCTCGGCTGTCCTCTGCACGTCTCAGCTCGGCTCTCCCCTGCACGTCTCAGCTCGGCTCTCCCCTGCACGTCTCAGCTCGGCTCTCCCCTGCACGTCTCAGCTCGGCTCTCCCCTGCACGTCTCAGCTCGGCTCTCCCCTGCACGTCTCAGCTCGGCTCTCCCCTGCACGTCTCAGCTCGGCTCTCCCCTGCACGTCTCAGCTCGGCTCTCCCCTGCACGTCTCAGCTCGGCTCTCCCCTGCACGTCTCAGCTCGGCTCTCCCCTGCACGTCTCAGCTCGGCTCTCCCCTGCACGTCTCAGCTCGGCTCTCCCCTGCACGTCTCAGCTCGGCTCTCCCCTGCACGTCTCAGCTCGGCTCTCCCCTGCACGTCTCAGCTCGGCTCTCCCCTGCACGTCTCAGCTCGGCTCTCCCCTGCACGTCTCAGCTCGGCTCTCCCCTGCACGTCTCAGCTCGGCTCTCCCCTGCACGTCTCAGCTCGGCTCTCCCCTGCACGTCTCAGCTCGGCTCTCCCCTGCACGTCTCAGCTCGGCTCTCCCCTGCACGTCTCAGCTCGGCTCTCCCCTGCACGTCTCAGCTCGGCTCTCCCCTGCACGTCTCAGCTCGGCTCTCCCCTGCACGTCTCAGCTCGGCTCTCCCCTGCACGTCTCAGCTCGGCTCTCCCCTGCACGTCTCAGCTCGGCTCTCCCCTGCACGTCTCAGCTCGGCTCTCCCCTGCACGTCTCAGCTCGGCTCTCCCCTGCACGTCTCAGCTCGGCTCTCCCCTGCACGTCTCAGCTCGGCTCTCCCCTGCACGTCTCAGCTCGGCTCTCCCCTGCACGTCTCAGCTCGGCTCTCCCCTGCACGTCTCAGCTCGGCTCTCCCCTGCATGTCTCAAAAAAAAAAATTCCTCCTTACCATACGCCAGAAAAATGCGCGTGACGTCAGCTGCCCGTCTGTGATCGGCTGGCGGCCGTTAAATATTGCCGTGCGGGAAGACTCCAACACGGCAATAGCTTTAAAGTGAACCCGTGTCCGAGCGAGGATGCAAGTTCTGTTCCCTGAGGCCTGGTGAGCTGAGGGGGGCGCGCTGCCGGGGACCCATTCGGGACCCTCTGCTCACCTTGCTCCCTACGCCAGTAAGGGCACTAATGCCCTGATGGCGCCCCTGCATCCACCCATTACTTCCAAATCTTATAGAACTTATGCATTTCTTTTCAGATATACTTCCTTCTCCAAACGTATTATGTTGTTCATTTTGTTCTTAAGCTCTCCAATAGATGGGGGGCAGCATCTAGCCAATAACAAGCTAACCGTTTCATAGTCTGATATATAGTATGGGGAAATACCCAAGTTCATTGGAGAATCTGGATCAGTCCCCTGTTCCTGAAGACCCAGGACATACCACAACGGGCTTGGCTATATCTGGATGCCATAGACCTGTCTCGCAAGGTCCAAACATCTCTCCAATGCTCCACACTCCCACATCCTGTGCATAAGATGTGTGTTATCCTGCCCACATCTAGGACATTGCGCATCCTGTCTGATCCCAATTTTGTACAACAGACTAGGCATTTTATATGCTGTAGGGGTTTTACTCACTTGGGTGCGACAGGAGTAAAACAGGAGGCTTGTACCTTTAAAAATTCATGTGGGTTTATTGCTTCATAAACCCAGAAGCCAAACAGAAAAATAGCTGTTAGATCAGGCAAACAATGTAAACGTCATTAGCAGGTCTCTGCTCATTCAGGCTGGGGTAGCATCCAGTATCCTGGCTTGGTTTGGAGACACATACACAGGAGGCCTTCTCCCGCCAAACACACAAACCACACCCAGAGGTGAGATATGTTGGTAGCTGCACCCACCCATTCTCTCCTAGCTACCCATAACATGGCTCTCATGTGCACCAAACGATCCTGTTAGTGCTTATGTGCAGGGCCGGCCTTAGGGTATATGGCGCCCTGTGCGAAATCCCTCTTGGCGCCCCCCCCCAAAGAAAAAAAATTAAACTCATGTAGGTGAAAACAACAAGTGCATTTTTTATTAATCAAATGATCAAGTAATAACAAGCAACAAAAGTTGAAAAGTTTTAAAGCCGCCACCACGATAAGGTAGACTCTTCTGGCAGGGCCCTACTCTAACCTATTAAAATTTTCTTAAAATATCCAATACTCTTTTTAGATATATTTTTATTTAGTTTTCTTTAAGGGAATGTGTCATATACATTTTTTTTTAAAAATGACCAATAATACCACATACAGGGAATACTGCCACACCATGACCAGACCACATATTACCACAACATAGTGACCGAATAATACCACACAGAAGGGGGAAAAACTGCCACACCATGACCAGACCACATATTACCACCACATTACTAATATTACCACCACATTACTAATATTACCATAAGTGTCATTATGCACGGGAGCTCTATACATGGTATGTATAATGTAAGTGTCCAGGTAATCTAGTGATCACCAGTGACATTATACACAGGAGCTCTGTATATAGTGTCAGTGTACAGGTAATACAGTGATCATCAGTGACATTATACACAGGAGCTCTGTATATAGTGTCAGTGTACAGGTAATACAGTGATCACCAGTGACATTATACACAGGAGCCCGGTACATAGTATATAGTGTAAGTGTACATGTAATACACTGACTCACTGGTGACGTCTCTAGGTGAAGTCCTTCAGCTACGCTTTTCTCCTTCATCCAGCACAGACCGCCATTACGTCTTCCAGCCAGGACTCGTCTCTGCATAAAATAACACAGTTATCTAGAGCACATTCCCCAACTTCTACATTACGCAGCTGAATACAGACGTGTATCCACCATCAATATATGGTTAGTTATTATACAACCTACCATTCCAAATATAAATTGTAATCCACCACGGTGCCCCCATTAACTGTAAATAGGCACTTAATATATAATTTAATTAGAACCTCTACTCTTTCCGCCAATTTGTTACCAGTTACACTCCTGCATCCGCAACGCCCCCTACTCTATACTTCCTGCTCCCCGCATTCATTATTTACATGCACCCCCTGCCCCAATTCATTATATCATGTCCTGCTCTCCCCACCCCATCATCATTTACTGTCCCCCACCCCACATTCATTATGTGCAGCTCATTATCCCCCTACTCCCAATTCCCCCATGTGCAGCTCATTTTCTCCCAATTCCCCCATGTGCAGCTCTCACCCCCCCATGTGCACATCTCTCATCCCCCTCCCCCACATGTGCCCCTCTCTCATCCCCCTCCCCCACATGTGCACCTCTCTCATCCCACTCCCCCACATGTGCACCTCTCTCATCCCCCTCCCCCACATGTGCACCTCTCTCATCCCCCTCCCCCACATGTGCACCTCTCTCATCCCCCCCATGTGCACATCTCTCATCCCCCTCCCCCACATGTGCACCTCTCTCATCCCCCTCCCCCACATGTGCACCTCTCTCATCCCCCTCCCCCACATGTGCACACCTCTCATCCCCCTCCCCCACATGTGCACCTCTCTCATCCCCCTCCCCCACATGTGCACCTCTCTCATTCCCCTCCCCCACATGTGCACCTCCCATTCCCCCCACTCCTAGTAAATTGTATTTAAAAAAAAAAAAAAACTTGTTATACTTACCCCCATGCGATCCCTGCAGAATCCTCGTCCAAATCGATGACACCAGGTTCTCCTGACTTCCGGTCATGTGACGGTGCCGTCACATGACCGGAAGTCAGAGAAATCATGACAGAGATGTTCCGGCCCCGGCGCTTAGCATGGGGCCGGGGGCCCCATGAGGAGAGAGACACACAAGAGGGGGGCCCCCAAGGGGGCCCCTACCGGCCGGGCCCCATACTGGAGTCAGGGCAGTCATGCCCTGATGGCGGCCCTGCTGGAGGCTGAAGGGGCCCCCTCTCCCTCGGGGCCCCCGTTCAATGAACCGGCTGCACGGGCGGTAGTTCCGCCCCTGTGTGTGAGGAGGAGAGAGTGCAGCGCGCCCGGGTCCCGGCCGGACATTTCAGAGCAGAGAGGGGGCGCCGGCGCCTGAGCACAGAAGAAACGCTGGGCGCTCCCTCTCTGCTCTTCCATAAGAAAAATACCGACGGGGAGGGAGCCAGCGCAGCGCCCCCCTTCACTCTCAAGTTTGAGGCGCCCTGTGCAGTTGCACAGCTGGCACGCCCCAAAGGCCGGCCCTGCTTATGTGCACTAGAGAAACACTCCGGGTTACATCACAGAGACCAGCCATCTCTGTGACACATACCTCCCGTCGACTACACGACCATTAGCCACCTTACAATACTCTATGCAAGAAAAAAAAAGCTGAGAGAGCCTTTGTCCCTCCGAAACCGCCAACGTAGGGGTAGGTTCCAGAACATCCACCCATTGCTTTTTTGTCAGAGGTCCCAAGTCCCTTTCCCATGTGGATCTGACCTGCATAGGTAACTTATTGAGGTACAGTGGCAAGAGGTCTGTGAGAGTCAGCTGGTTGGTAGGTGATCAAATACTTATTTCATGCAGTAAAATGCAATTTTATTCTTAAAATCATACAATGTGATTTTCTGGTTTTTATTTTTAGATTCTGTCTCCCACAATGCAAATTACAGACCTCTCTATTGTTTGTAGGTGGGAAAACTTGCAAAACCGGCAGTGTATCACATACTTATTTTCCCCACTGTATATATGGGTCAGTGGGCCATCATATAATATACTAGCTATTCTATGCCCGGGTGGCGAGCATTTTTATTGATATGTGCTACCCTATCCTGGTCCATGCTCCCCCATCCTGGCATGTGCTGCCCCCATCCTGGCATGTGCTGCCCCCATCCTGGCATGTGCTGCCCCCATCCTGGCATGTGCTGCCCCCATCCTGGTATGTGCTGCCCCCATCCTGGTATGTGCTGCCCCCATCCTGGTATGTGCTGCCCCCATCCTGGTATGTGCTGCCCCCATCCTGGTATGTGCTGCACCCATCGTGTTCCCCCGTCCTGGTATGTGCTGCCCCCCGTCCTGGTATGTGCTGCCCCCCGTCCTGGTATGTGCTGCCCCCCGTCCTGGTATGTGCTGCCCCCCATCCTGGTATGTGCTGCCCCCCGTCATGGTATGTGCTGCCCCCCGTCCTGGTATGTGCTGCCCCATCCTCTTTTACGCTGCCCCCATCCTCTTTTGCGCTGCCCCCATCCTCTTTTGCGCTGCTCCCATCCTCTTTTGCGCTGCCCCCATCTTCTTTTGCGCTACCCCATCCTCTTTTGCGCTGCCCCATCCTCTTTTGCGCTGCCCCCATCCTCTTTTGCGCTGCCCCCATCCTCTTTTGCGCTGCACCCATCCTCTTTTGCGCTGCCCCATCTTCTTTTGCGCTGCCCCATCCTCTTTTGCGCTGCCCCCATCCTCTTTTGCGCTGCTCCCATCCCCTTTTGCGCTACACCCATCCTCTTTTGCGCTGCACCCATCCTCTTTTGCGCTGCCCCATCTTCTTTTGCGCTGCCCCATCCTCTTTTGCGCTGCCCCATCCTCTTTTGCGCTGCCCCATCCTCTTTTGCGCTGCCCCATCCTCTTTTGCGCTGCCCCATCCTCTTTTGCGCTGCCCCATCCTCTTTTGCGCTGCCCCGATCCTCTTTTGCGCTGCCCCGATCCTCTTTTGCGCTGCCCCGATCCTCTTTTGCGCTGCCCCATCCTCTTTTGCGCTGCCCCGATCCTCTTTTGCGCTGCCCCGATCCTCTTTTGCGCTGCCCCGATCCTCTTTTGCGCTGCCCCGATCCTCTTTTGCGCTGCCCCGATCCTCTTTTGTGCTGCCCCGATCCTCTTTTGCGCTGCTCCCATCCTCTTTTGCGCTGCTCCCATCCTCTTTTGCGCTGCTCCCATCCTCTTTTGCGCTGCTCCCATCCTCTTTTGCGCTGCTCCCATCCTCTTTTGCGCTGCTCCCATCCTCTTTTGCGCTGCTCCCATCCTCTTTTGCGCTGCTCCCATCCTCTTTTGCGCTGCCCCATCCTCTTTTGCGCTGCCCCATCCTCTTTTGCGCTGCCCCCATCCTCTTTTGCGCTGCCCCCATCCTCTTTTGCGCTGCTCCCATCCTCTTTTGCGCTGCTCCCATCCACTTTTGCGCTGCTCCCATCCTCTTTTGCGCTGCTCTCATCCTCTTTTGCGCTGCTCTCATCCTCTTTTGCGCTGCTCTCATCCTCTTTTGCGCTGCTCTCATCCTCTTTTGCGCTGCTCCCATCCTCTTTTGCGCTGGCCCCATCCTCTTTTGCGCTGGCCCCATCCTTTTATTGCGCTGCCCCTATCCTTTTATTGCGCTGCCCCCATCCTTTTATTGCGCTGCCCCCATCCTTTTATTGCGCTGCCCCCATCCTTTTTTATGCTATCTCCATCTTGCACCCCATCCTCTTTTGTGCTGCCCCCATCCTCCTTTGTGCTGCCTCCATTCTCTTTTGTGGTGTCCCAATCCGGCGCCCCCATCCTCTTTTCTGCTGCCCCATCCTGCTCCCCCATCCGGAGCCTGGGGGAGGAGTGCGGCGCCATACTAAGCGTGTGCCCATACCAAGTTGTCCGGCGCCATTTTGTTGAAGGCAGACTTCAAATGTGTCTTCACTAAATTGGCGCTGGATAGTGTACTATGCGCATGCGCTGATTCTGACTCCTCCCCCGGCCCAAACAGAGGCGCCGCAGCAAGACTCCTCTCAGTCAGGTATGTACTTATGGCGCCGGAGATCGCGATATGCGTTCAGTGCCTATGCATACCGCGATCTCCAGTGCTGTATACTCCTCTTATCTGTAACAGCTGGATGCGTTCTTCTGTCTGGAACCAGACTGCGCAGGCGCATCGCGCTTGCGCAGTCTATGGAGTCTTCGGACACAGCCTGTTTATATTACAGTGGTGGCCAAAAGTATTGGCACCCCTGCAATTCTGTCAGATAATACTCAGTTTCTTCATGAAAATGATTGCAATCACAAATTCTTTGGTATTATCTTCATTTAATTTGGTTGCAAGGAAAAAATACAAAAGAGAATGAAGCAAAAATCAAATCATTGATCATTTCACACACAACTCCAAAAATGGGCCAGACAAAAGTATTGGCACCCTCAGCCTAATACTTGGTTGCGCAACCTTTAGCCAAAATAACTGCGAACAACCACTTCCGGTAACCATCAATGAGTTTCTTAAAATGCTCTGCTGGAATTGTAGACCATTCTTCTTTGGCAAACTGCTCCAGGTCCCTGATATTTGAAGGGTGCCTTCTCCAAACTGCCATTTTGAGATCTCTCCACAAGTGTTCTATGGGATTCTGGTCTGGACTCATTGCTGGCCACCTTAGAAGTCTCCAGTGCTTTCTCTCAAACCATTTTATAGTCCTTTTGGAAGTGTGTTTTGGGTCATTGTCCTGCTGGAAGACCCATGACCTCTGAGGGAGACCCATCTTTCTCACACTGGGCCCTACATTATGCTGCAAAATTTGTTGGTAGTCTTCAGACTTCATAATGCCATGCACACGGTCAAGCAGTCCAGTGCCAGAGGCAGCAAAGCAACCCCAAAACATCAGGGAACCTCCGCCATGTTTGACTGTAGGGACCGTGTTCTTTTCTTTGAATGCCTCTTTTTTTTCCTGTACACTCTATGTTGATGCTTTTTCCCAAAAAGCTCTACTTTTGTCTCATCTGACCAGAGAACATTTTTCCAAAACGTTTTAGGCTTTCTCAGGTAAGTTTTGGCAAACTCCAGCCTGGCTTTTTTATGTCTCGGGGTAAGAAGTGGGGTCTTCCTCGGTATCCTACCATACAGTCCCTTTTCATTCAGACGCCGACGGATAGTACGGGTTGACACTGTTGTACCCTCGGACTGCAGGGCAGCTTGAACTTGTTTGGATGTTAGTCGAGGTTCTTTATCCACCATCCGCACAATCTTGCGTTGAAATCTCTCGTCAATTTTACTTTTCCGTCCACATCTAGGGAGGTTAGCCACAGTGCCATGGGCTTTAAACTTCTTGATGACACTGCGCACGGAAGACACAGGAACATTCAGGTCTTTGGAGATGGACTTGTAGCCTTGAGATTGCTCATGCTTCCTCACAATTTGGTTTCTCAAGTCCTCAGACAGTTCTTTGGTCTTCTTTCTTTTCTCCATGCTCAATGTGGTACACACAAGGACACAGAACAGAGGTTGAGTCAACTTTAATCCATGTTAACTGGCTGCAAGTGTGATTTAGTTATTGCCAACACCTGTTAGGTGCCACAGGTAAGTTACAGGTGCTGTTAATTACATGAATTAGAGAAGCATCACATGATTTTTCAAACAGTGCCAATACTTTTGTCCACCCCCTTTTTTTAGGTTTGGTGTGGAATTATATCCAATTTGGCTTTAGGACAATTCTTTTTGTGTTTTTTTCATTGAAGACAAATTAAATGAAGATAATAATACCAAAGAATTTGTGATTGCAATCATTTCAGGAAGAAACCGAGTATTATCTGACAGAATTGCAGGGGTGCCAATACTTTTGGCCACCACTGTATAAACAATTCAAGTCTGACCCAACAGTTATTTTCAAACATACTTAATCAACACCCCCATAATTCATGGATTACCCAAAACTCATAAGGATCCCTAAACCAAGGACTCAATGATTGACTTGATGAACACCTTTAGCCATTAGTAGTTAGAATACCAGGATACATCTATGACAATTCATCTATTTTAAAAATCTTTGATAAATTTTGTTGGAAATATGATATTTTGATTTTCACATGTGATGTTATTAATTTATATTCCATCATTCTTCATCATCTTGCTGTTACTGCCATACAATGCCATCTTGATCGTTATAGTTCTTACATAAATAAACCAAAACAATTTATACTCGATCGGTTTACATTATTTACTCAAACACAATTATTTTATGTTCAATTCTGAATTCTTTATTCAAGCTGAGAGAGGCTAAATGGGATCTAAATTCTCATCCTCGCTCAGAATCTTATTTATGGCTTGGTGGGAAGAGATACACATTTTTACTCCTGATAATCCTTTTTCAATGAACTAAAATACGAACGATATATTGACTATTTCTTAATTGTATAGTCTAGTAATAGGTCAGATATCCCTAAATTTCTCTATCTGAATAAAAGCTGTAATCTACTCTTAGATGGCTGTTGGACAGGACCTTGAGGGAAAGATATGTATCATTGAGGTTGGTAGCCTCAGTGATGTAAACATGGAAAAAGCAGGCTTCAGCACTTATAATGTTGAATTAATAGGGCATGTCCAGGGCCGGGTTTAGGGGCAGTCAGAAAGATGGGTGGGACTCGCTGCTCATATATCCCTCACCTTGGAGCTTAATATAGCAGAAGTCCAGCTGTATTATTATGGGTGGTGTGTGCAAGGTGAAAAGACCTTGCTCGTCTGTCTGTGTCAGCTGGAGACTGAGTGAAAGTCTGACATTTAAACGGTCCAAAATTGTGGGTAAACAACTTTGTTTCAAATATGTGATGCTTGTTCAAACTCACCTGTGACCAGTAACAGGTGTGCGCAATAGGAAACTCACACCTGAAACCACATAAAAAGGGGAGAAGTTGACTAAATCTTTACATTGTATGTCTGTGTTTGCCACACTAAGCACGCTGAACAGAAATAGGAGAAAATAACTGACAACTTGAGATCAAAAATTGTTTTACAATATCATAAATCTCAAGGTGACAAGACCATCTCAAGAGATCTTGATGTTTCTTTATCCATGGTGCGCAACATAATCAAGTTTAAAATCTATGGAACTGTAGCTAATCTCCCTGGACGTGGACACAGAGAAAAATTGATAAAAGATTAAAATATTAAGACGAGGGTGCCAGCAATTTCACCCAGTCTATTTTTGGGCTTTTCTGTGAAATTATGTCCAATTTGTCTTATCTTTCTCTTTTTTTTTGTGTTGCTCCAATACGCACAAAGGAAATAAACATGTATATAAGAAAACATGTAATTACAATAATTTTCTGGGAGAAATACTTCATTTTCTGGAACAATTTCAAGGGTGCCAACACTTTCAGACATGACTGTATACAGACTGTTTATTTTCCATTTTGGTGCTGTTCCACCTTTTGTACACAGAAGAGGCTGTTTTTGTTTAAGTTTGGTTTATGGGCATTTAATAAACCGCACATTTGTTTTGAACCAACAAATCAGACCCTGTGTGTGCACCAGAGTCTACCTATATTCTGATCCCTTACACTATGCTTTACGTATAATTGGCCTGGAGAAAAAAAAAATCCTCTTTTAGATATTTTGCTGCACGGCGATCATGTTCAGGTTAAGATACATACCTCCCTATACAGGAAGGATATTGCAGGAAATACAGTCCTCAGTCAACTAGCTGTCATCCACAGCACACAATTAAGGTGTGTCAGACATTTATTCAGATTAATCACATCATCCTTAAATACATAGCTGTGATGAACCAAGATGATACATTCTGAGAAATCATATCCAGTAGGTGTAGATGTGTAGCAAAAAGAGGAAGATTTTGACTAATAAAATTAATTAATTTTCCCTTCCAGATGGTAAAAGCCATGATATTACTGAATTTATGAATTTTGACTCTCATCATGTCATTTATTGTATCAAATGCAGTTCTTTTAATTTACTGTACAAAGGGTGTACTACTCGATTTGGAAAAAAAAACGCATCTCAGACCATGTTGCAAATATACATAAAAGGAACATTTCATACTCTGGAGCTGTCAAACACTTTTACCACACACAATAGTGATATTGCACATTTGAAATTTTATTGTATAGAAAAAAGTCACATGTCCCATAAGAGGTTGCAGTTGACAAAGGCAACTCTTACAATGAGAGGATTTTTGGATTTTAACCTTAGATACTAAATATCCTTCAGGCATGAATTTCAAGAATGATTTATTTTTCATATATTAATCTTTTGTGGTTTGTTTGTTTTTTGTTTTTTTCCTTTTTATTTCATTTCAGTTTGATTTATATGTATATAGTTTGCACATAATAATATTTTTTTCTTTACCTGTGGTTATTTACATAAGAGGTGCTGTTTCTATTATTGGTTGGTATACGTCATACATTTGGTTGATGGTGATTGGCTCCATTATATTTAAAAGGAGATTCTGGAGATTCTTGAGATTCATTTGCTATACTAATATAAAGGGCGCCAAGGTGTCTGAAACGCATCAGTTTTTTAAATCTCCCACTACATCTCTGTTTTTAATGGATTATGAATAAAGCTCAGGATATGATAAATGGATTATCAATAAAGCTCAGGATACATACCTGGATGCTTGTGCCAAACCTTGTTTGATCTTCCGTCAAAATTGTGTTGTGTTGTTCACCAGTTCCTTCCTGAAAATTGCAATAAAAACTGATCAAGATGTCATATTTACCCTAAATTGGTATAGATCAGGGCTGTGGAGTCGGTAAGCCAAACCTCTGACTCCTCAATTTCCATGACACCGACTCCACAACTCCGACTCCCTCATACACGGCTCATGTTTATGTGATAAATTTACTGCAGCACAGATTCATCTCCGCTAAAAGTCTAGACCCTTAGATCAGGAATAGGACAGACATTTATAGGACATTTCATAACTTTCCCAAATTTTTATGAAAAAATATTCCCCACAAACTGCATTGAACTGCTGTACCCAATTTATTATATATTTTAGGAGTTGGAGTCGGTCCATTTTATACCGACTCCAACTCGGTCTCCACTAAAATGGACTCCGACTCCACAGCCCTGGTATAGATGAAACGGGCAACTCGGCTCGGAAAAAAAAGAAGAAAAATCTTGGAAAATGGGGACAATTTTTTTTTTACATATTTATGATTAATTGAAAAGAAATCCATGCGAATTTGGTATTGCTATAATCCAACAGAGTAATTTTTTCCACAGAATTGACATTGTAAAAACAAAACATAAAAAGTAATGGTGAAATTGCATTTTTTTTTTTACAAGTTCATCGCACTTGGATTTTTTTTTTTTTTCAGTACATTATTTATTAAAATGAATGAAGTGATTCAAAGCTACAACTTATCCTGAAAAAAACAAGCCCTCATAAGCTTTGTTTATAGGAAAATAGAAAAGTTTTGACTATTAACATCTTCACGACCCATGACGCATATTTACGTCATCAGTCATGTACCTGCCTCAGCGTCGGATCCTGCATCTTGATGGCTAATTTAACATTGTGTCACAAGTCCCTCTGATCGGCGCCTCTGTCAAGTGGTTGCGGGGCACTGATGGGTTGTCATAACAGCCAGGGGGTCTGCAGAAGCCGATATCTGGTATCACTGCGTTCAGAAATGTCCAGTCTATCAAAATATAAAGTGAATTAATCTGATAGTCGATACACAACATGTGTATTATATTTGAATATGTGCAAATTAATCTGATAGGTGAAATAAATACGCCATTTTTAAGTATTTTTGGTCACCGCCACATTGCAATAAAATGCCATAACAGGTGATCAAAACAATGTATCTACCCCAAAATGATATCCATAAAAACATCAGCTCAGGGTGCAAAAAATAAGCCCTCACCCAGCACCAGATTCCGAAACATTCAAATGCTATGGGTCTCGGAAAATGGCGACTAATTCAAAAGCTTTTTTCACCACTTAAGTAAAAAAGAACCTATACATGTTTGCTTTCTTCGTATTCGGACTGACCTGGGGAATCATATTGTCAAATCAGTTTTACCATATAGTGAACATTGTAAATTAAAATAAAAAAAAAATGAGGAATTGCTCTTGTGTTTTTGCAATTTCACCACACTTGGATTTTCATTTTTTTTCCAATTTTTCAGTACTCTGTTTGGTACAATCACTGATGTGATTCAAAAGTACAACTCGTTTCCAAAAAAACAAGCCCTCATACTGCTATAGTGTCAGAAAGATAAAAAAGTTATGGCTCTTGGAAGATGGGAAAGAAAAAATGGAAAATTACCCTGGAGTGAATGGGTTAAAAGAGTGGGGGGGAAACAGTGAAAATGCAAAAATGAAAATTGACCATGGTGGAAAGGGGATAAGAAATGTTAAAGGCATTCTGTCAGCACAGAATGACTGTTTAAACCAAGTACATGTGCTCAGTGCACATTGGCTCTGCCAAACAGTTAAGTGAACTTTCCCACCTACTTATTTTCTCTCTGTTGCTGCCCCATTCTACGTTGATTAACAGCTGTGGCTTTATAAGGCCATAGAAGGGCAGAAATGCAGGAAATGCATATAGATGAAAAGAGTCGCTGAACTGTTCAGCCATGCCAAGGTGCACCTTCTGTCATTCTGTGCATCACAACCTAATAAAATGCAAAGCTTTCTTTTTATTTGTCATTTTCATTAACCTTGTCATTATCATCCTATGTGGCGCTCTTTTTTAAAAATAAGGTTTTACTCTAAAATGATTTTAGAGGGAGTCTAATTATCTGTTGTATTTTATATTTTTATTTACATGGTATATTTTTAATGATTTGGTAATTTGCTCTTATTTCCCTTAAGATTGAGCTTATGCCACATGATCTCATCACGCAACTGCTACGTGTTCTTGCCATTGAAACGCAACAAGAAAAAGTTTTAATTAATACTGATCCAACTGAACTGGCACTAAGTGGATTGGAAGCTTTCTCCTTTGATTATATTGTCAAGTGGCCTCTTTCACTAATAATTAACAGGTAGGCTATTCTAAATCAACACTAAACAGAAAAAATATGAAAATGATCTCTATGGGTAAGGCCAAATGGAGTGGCTACGTCATGGCTGTGGTGGGACATGATCCATACAAAAAGCCAGTGGTTTACTAGTCAAAATATTCTCATGATTTTTTTTCCTTAGAATAGGATCAAGATTAGTTATAGAATTAGTTACTTATAGAATTTTGTTTTTATAAAAATATTAAGTCCAGCATATACAGTCGTGGCTGAAAGTGTTGTCACTCCTGAAATTGTTCCAGAGAATGATGTATTTCTCCCAGAAAATTTATGGCAATTACACATGTTTTTTTATACCCATGTTAATTTCCTTTGTGTGTATTGGAATAACAGAAACAACTGAGAAAAAAAGGCAAATTGGACATAATCTCACACAAAACTCAAAAAATGGGCCAAACAAAATTTGTTGGCCCCCTCAACTTAATATTTGATTGCCCACCCTTTGGAATAAATAACTGCAATCACTCACTTTCTGTAACCATCAGCAAGCTTCTTACAACCCTCAACTGGAATTGTGGACCACTCTTTTGAAAACTGCTCCAGGTCTCACATATTTGAAGGATGATTGCTCCCAACAGCAATTTTAAGATCTTTCCACATGTTTAATAGTATTTAGATCCGGACTCATTGCTGACCACTTCAGAACGCTCTTGTGCTTTGTTTGCATCCATTTCTGGGTGCTTCTTGAAGTATGTTTGGGGTCATTGTCCTGCTGGAAGACCCATGCTCTAGAACACAACCCAGCTTTCTGTCCGACACTGGGCACTAAATTGTGACCCAAAATCCGTTGGTAGTCTTTAGATTTCATGATATGTTGCAGACATTCAAGGCACCTAGTGCCAGAGGCCGCACAACAACCCCAAAACATCTTTGAACCTCCACCATATTTGACTCTAGGTACTGTGTTCTTTTCTTTGTATGCCTCATTCTGTTTTCGGTAAACAGTAGAATGATGTGCTTTACCAAACAACTCTATCTTGGTCTCATCTGTCCACAAGACTCTTTCCCAGAAGGATTTTGGCTTGTGCACGTACATTTTGGGAAACTGCAATCTAGCTTTTTTAGGTCTGTGTCAGCAGTAGGGTCCTCCCTGGGTTTCTATCCATAGCTTTTCATTTCATTCAAATGTCAACGGATAGTTTGCGCTTTCACTAATCCACCCTGAGCCTGCAGGACAGCTTGAATTTCTTTGCAACTTGTTTAGGGCTGCCTATCCACCATCTGGACTATCCTGGGAGATTAGCTACAGTGCCATGGGTTGTAAACTTCTTCATTATGTTGTACAGGAAAGCAGAGGAATGCAGGAAGAGAGTGAAAAAGGACGAAGGTCGTTTCGCGCTAGTCCAGCGCTTCCACGTGTCCAGGTAGAAACAGGACAACTAGCTCGAAAAGGCAATCGTCCTGTTCCACTCTCTCCCTGAATTCCTCTGCTTTCCTACACACCCGGTCCATGTCCCGAAGCATGGAATAAAGGATTTTTAATATATTTCTTATTGCATAGGTTAGTGCCGTTTTCTCATTTTCTCACTTTCTGATTTTCATATTGCTACTTGCCATAGGTGAGTTTGAACTAGCATCACATGCTTGAAACAAAGTTGTTTACCCACAATTTTAGAAAGATACCAACAATTTTGTCCAGCCCATTTTTGGGGTGTGAAATTATGTCCTATTTGCATTTTTTCTCTCTTTTTTGGTTGTTCCATTACAAACAAAGGAAATAAACACATGTATAGCAAAACGTGCAATCATTTTCTGGGAGAAATACTTAATTTTCTGGAACAATATCAAGGGTGCTGACTCTTTCGACCATGACTGTATTTGATGCCAATCTTATATTATTGGGAAAATCATGATGTTTGATTTCATAATTTTACAGAAAAAAAATTTCTCCCAATTTCAGAAAGGCTCTTACACGTTATCAGATGCTTTTCCGGCACTTGTTCTATTGCAAACATGTGGAGAGACTACTTTGCAATGTGTGGATCAGTAACAAAGCTGCCAAACGATTCTCATTGCATTCTGCCAAATGGTAAGTGTGCTTCACAATTATAAATGAAAATTTAATTTCTATGTTTACCAAAAATGTAGCTGATTTGATCACTGCTTGTGTCAAGACGACTCACTCGGCTGGTAGACATCAGAACGGTTTCGTCTGCAGGTTTATTATGTCAGCATAAAGCGCTGCAGACTTCAGCAAAAAATAAACTCAATCTTGCTGGCTTAAAGGTAAAACAAATGACAAATGATAACACAGTCCATCTTTGTACGGGTTCGCCTGCACCAATTTGAAGCTCCTTCAACTCCTCCTGAACTGAGGTTACACAGCCTGGAGACTTGTCTCTCCAGACTCCCCAACAACAGAAAAAAAAAACAGGGCTGAGCATTTAAACTTGCTCAGCCACACCCTGAAGGGAGGTATGGTGAATGACGTCCCTCCCGTCTCTGTCATTGACACCAAACCACTCCCTTCACAATGGTGAGGTAAACCCCCAACATATAACATGTTGGAGAATAGTTGTAAGTTCAACTTACTAAGGCTAGTTGCCCTAGCGAAACATACCTCCCCTCACATATAACACCCGTGTGTCCTGCCAGGTGTGGGAAAGACTTAGTGCAACACATAGGGAAGATGGAGCGGAAGCCCAGACACTAGGGAAAGTGGAGAACAGAGACCTCCTAGTATGGTCTAGTGTCACCCTGTCCCAACTACCATCCCTATATTGGCTCTGAACCAATCGCCGCACGTGTGCCTCGCACTGACTATCTCTGGCGTATATCAAAGGCTAGGGACAGGAGGAGATGAGCACTAGTCGATTTTCACTAGATTTTATAGACAACAAGGGTAGACAAACAGGGTGGAATTGCTTAGCTTTAGACAACTCCAGACAAATGCTCACATGGCCTCAAGCTCGAGAGGACGAAGTACTGCTCTTGATAAAGCCTCACAAGTAGTAATGAATATCGCCAGCATGTCCCTCTCAGACACACCAGGTATTTATACACCCAGGCCAGGGAGCTAATTAACCAGAGGGAGGTAGCCGCTGGGACCTAGAGACAGCCAGCCTCTAAGAAGATTTCTGTAATGCCAAACGTAGTGATCTCCTGCAACCAACTGCAGGGCGACTGTCTGTCACCTCTGACACATCCGTGAAAGTACCCCCCCCCCCTCTACGAGTGACCTCCGGACCGGGTTTCTCAGGAAAAGAGGTGTGGAATGAACAAACCAATCTGGGAGCATTCACCTCTGAATCTGAAACCCACATCCTCTCCTCCTTAGCATAGCCTTTCCAGTGCACCAAGTATTGTACAGAACGACGATGGAGACGAGAATCTACAATCCTCGAAATCTGGAATTCCAGATTACCGTCAACCATTACTGGGGGCAGTGGTAGATGCAAGGGCTCAAGAGGTTCCACATATTTTTTTTTAAGTAAGGGCCTATGGAACACGTTGTGGACTTTAAGGGCCTGAGGAAGTTCAAGACGAAACGCTGCTGGTTTAATGATGGCGGTTATTTTATAGGGACCAATAAACCTAGGTCCCAGCTTCCAAGAAGAAACTTTCAATCTTATATTCCTGGTAGACAACCACACAAAGTCATTCACATTCAAGTCTGGATCTGGCAAGTGTTTTCTGTCAGCCAGAAGTGTATACCTGTCTCCCATGATCTTTAAATTACTCAGCACACCCTGCCATACTGAGGAGAGCGACGAAGCAAATCGCTCCTCCTCAGGAACTCCTGAAGCTCCTCCCCCACTAAAGGTAGCAAACAGTGGGTGGTAACCATATAAACCGAAGAACGGTGACCTGCCAGTGGATTCTTGACGATGATGATTAATGGCAAATGCTGCCAGCAGTAGTAGGTAGGATGCCCAGTCCTCCTGATTTTCGGAAACGAAACACTTGAGGTAGGTCTCCATATTCTGATTGACACGCTCAGTCTGTCCATTCGACTGAGGGTGGAATGCAGAGGGAAAGGACAGCTGCACCCCCAGTCGAGAACAGAATGCCTTCCAGAACAAAATGGGTCCCCCGATCTGACACAACATCGGCGGGAACCCAGTGAATCTTTACGATCTCATTTATGAGCACCTGAGCAAGTGTCTTGGTATTTGGAAGTGCAGGTAATGCAACAAAATGAACCATTTTACTGAACATACCTACTACCACCAAAACCACCGTTTTGCCTGCAGAAACCAGTAGGTCAGTAATAAAATCCATGGACAAGTGTGTCCATGGCCTACTAGGGATAGATAACGGAGGAAGAGCACCAGGCGGACAGGTATGCGAAACCTTAGAACGCGCACAAATACTACAAGCAGCTACGATCAGTTGGTACAAATAACTTTCCTGAAGGGCAGGAGGCAGGGGCGTCCCCTGTGTCTCCAACACCTCACTCTCCAGTTCAGGATAAAGTGCCAAAATGACTACCCCTTTCTGTAGTATCGGGACAGGCTTCTCATTATCACCATCACCAGGGAAGCTCTGGGACAAAGAATCAGCCTTGACATTTTTGACCCCTGGACACAAAGTGACAACAAAACTGAACCTAGTAAAAAAACAGGGACCATTTGGCTTGCCTAGGGTTGAGACATTTAGCTAACTGGAGATATGACAGGTTCTTATGGTCAGTAATAACAGTAATAGGATGGACCGCCCCCTCCAACCAATATCACCACTACTCGAACACCAATTTGATCGCCAAAATTTCCCTATTACCCACGTCATAATTTCTCTCTGCTGAAGACAATTTTTTATAAAAGAAGGCGCATGGACGCCATTTACCAGGGGACAAACCCTGAAACAACACAGCCCCGACATCCGACGCATCAACCTCCACAAAAAAGGGTTTAGAAACATCGGGTTGACTGAGTATAGGTGCAGTGGCAAACTGATTCTTTAAGGAAGAAAAAGCCTGGAGGGAAACAACCGACCATTTGAAAAAATCAGATCCCTTCTCAGTCATGTCCGTAAGGGGTTTCACTATAACAGAGTAATTTTGGATGAATTTCCTGTAAAAATTAGTAAAGCCCAGAAAACGTTGTAGAGATTTCAGGTTTTTGGGACGTTCCCAGTCAAGGACTGCATGGATCTTCTCCGGATCCATCCGAAAACCTGAAGATGACAACAAGTACCCCAAAAACTACACCTCCTGAACAGCGAAAACACATTTTTTTATGTTTGGCATAAAGTGTGCTATCCCTTAATATCTGAAGCACCTGCTTAACATGCCCCTCGATAAGTCTTAAAATCAGGTGAGTAAACCAAAATATCATCCAGATAGACCACCACAAATCTCCCCACGAAATGATGGAAAATATAATTTATGAAAGGCTGGAATACCGCAGGTGCATTGGTCAAACCAAAAGGCATAACCAGACTCTCGAAATGTCCTTCCCTGGTATTGAACGCTGTTTTCCATTCGTCCCCTTCTCTGATTCTAACCAGGTTGTAGACTCCCCTTAAATCCAACTTGGAGAATACCTTGGCTCTCACAACCTGGCTGAAGAAATCAGGAATCAGAGGAAGAGGGTATGGATCACGGATGGTAATTTGATTTAATTCCCGGAAATCTAAACAGGGACGTAGACCGCCATAATTTTTCTTTACAAAGAAGAACCCTGTTCGCCACGGGCGAAGATGAGGGTCTGATATGTCCCTTCTCCAGGCTTTCCGCATTAAAATCCTTCATGGCCTCTTTCTCAGGGCTAGAAAGATTATACAGTCTTGACTTCGGTAGTTTAGCTCCGGGGTCAGGTTAATAGGACAGTCATAAGCACGATGAGGAGGCAAATCCTGACACCCCCTCTCAGTAAAAATGTCCTCAAAACCAGACCGAAAAGCAGGCAGTATTTCCGTAGAGACAGTAGCAAGAGAAATATCTAAACAGTTCTCATGGCAGTAATCTCACCATTTAATAATCTCACCGGCTTGCCAATCCACCAACGGATTATGTTTAACAAGCCAAGGGATACCCAAGACAATCTGTGTGGTAAGATTGTCCAGGACATAGCAAGGGATTATTTCACAATGAACGGACCCCACCCTCAGTTTTACATTATGTACAATCTGAGTAAATGCTTTCTGTGCAAGTGGCGCCGAGTAGATGGTGAAAATGGAAATAGGTTTATCTAAAGTACAGCAAGCAAGACCATGAGTTTTCACAAACTCCGCATCCACCATGCTGACTCCGGCTCCACTGTCAACAAACACAGAAATTTTCTCATTTTTGCTCTCTAGCACCACCTCTGCTGTCAGGACAAAGCGGGAACTGCAGTTTGTCCACAAATGCACCCCTTGTTTATCCAACTCCAGACTGCCAAGAGTTAATCAAGTCTCCTTTTGTTTAGGAATTGAAGGACAGGTCCCAATAAAATGTCCCTTTTTCCCACAAAATAAACAAACATACACCTTTTTTCTTGCGAATCTCAGGAGAGATGTATGATGCAGAGACACCCCCTCTCTGCATGGGTGTCTCCAACTCCCTCAGTACTGATTCACCCCCAGACTGCTCCCCTGGCAGAGGTACACAACCCTTACAAGAAGACCCCGGAGAAGGTGGTCTCACCCGTTTATCCCGAAGGCGTCTATCAAGACGTATGGCCAAAGACATGGCAACCTCCAAGGACTGAGATGTTTCATATCATGCCAAGGCATCTTTCAACCTTTCAGTAAGCCCCTCACAACATTGACTTCTAAAGGCTGAGACATTCCATTTGGTATCTGTTGCCCATCTACGGAATTCCGAACTGTATGTCTCCATTGACCGATTCCCCTGCTGAAGGCTACGTGGCCTAGACTCAGCCAAGGCGACTCGGTCAGGGTCATGTGACAGTCCCTGGTATAATATATAAGGGGAGTTGTGTCACGCAGGTTGCTAGCCCGTGTGAACTAAAACCAATCAACTTTCTGCCAGCATGTTATATGCTGGCGGTTACCTCTTTAAAATTGTGTGGTTTTATGGGAATGACGTAGAGACGGGAGGGAAGTCATTCCCCATACCTCCCCCTCAGGGTGTGGCTGAACAGGGTTTAAATGTTCTGTCAGTTTGTTTTACTGTGTGGTCTGGAGATTGGTGTCTCCAGGCTGTGTGTGGCTGATGCCGGAGAGCGACACCAGAGGACTGGTGTTGCTGAAACTTCACAGGACTATCTGCAGCCGGCAAAGGCCTTGCTGGCTAGAGGACTCTGTTATATTTCATCTTTTGTTTTCACATTAACCCCAAGAGGGACTGTTTATTTTTATGGGTCGCTGCTGGAGTTTATGCCGTACAATAAACCTGCAGGAAGTTTACCCAAACCGTGTGTCCTGTGTCTGCCTCCGGAGAACCAAGCAAGTCATTTTACCACAGTCATCATAGATGAGAGCCTGAGCCCCGAAAAACCCCTCCACAGACTGGAGACAAACAGAGTCCTGCGGTAACAAAAACGCCCATGACTGAGGATCTCCCTGCAATAGAGAGATCACATTACTAACCCTTTTCTACTCATTACCGGAGGGGTAAGGACAAAGTTTAAAGTACAATTTGCATACCTCCATAAATGCAAAAAAGATTGTCCCTACCTCCTGAAAACCTGTCCGGGAGGGCAAACTTGGGTTCAGGCTGGACTGGCCTACCTGCAGAGACCCCCGCATTGGCGACCTGTAACCGCTGATTCTGCTGCTGAACCTCACAGCGGAGGTCATTCACCTCCATAGACAGACGGCGGAATTGCTCTGTGAGCTCTGCAACTGAACCCATACCAAGGGAGAAAAGAAAAAAAAAGGTCCACACCCAAAAACACACAGAGGAAAAAAAAAATGTCCATTTATTTTTTGTTTTTTCTTTTCAAAACGTGCTCGGCCGGCGATAATGTCACTCATGATGTAGGAAAGACTTAGTGCAACACAGAAGGAAGAGGGAAAGGGAGCCCAGACACTACGGAAAGGGGGCAATGGAGACAACCTAGTCTGGTCTAGTGTCACCCTATCTCAACTACCGTCCCTTTATTGGCTCTGCATGAAAAGCCGCACTCGTGCCTCGCATTGACTTTCCCTGGCTTATGGCTAAGGCTAGGGACCGGAGGAGATGAACACTAGTCGATCTCCACTAGACTCAATAGACAAGGGTAGACAAACAGGGGGGGGATTGCTTAGCTTTAGACGTCTCCAAGACAAATGCGCACACGGCCTCAAGCTCCAGAGAGGACGAAGTACTACTCTTGCTAAAGCCTCACAAGTAGTAACGAATATCGGCAGCATCTCCCTCTGACACACCAGGTATTTATACACCCAGGCCAGGGAGCTAATTAACCAGAGGGAGGTAGCCGCTAGGTCCTAGAGACAGCCAGCCTCTAAGAAGATTTCTGTAATGCCAAACGTAGAGATCTCATGCAACCAACTGCAAGGCGACAGTCGGTCACCTCTGATACACCCATGACACAGTGAGTCTGTCACACTATGTTTACCAAAAATGTATCTGATTTGATCACTGCTATATGAACGTATATCTACGACACCTCATTCTTCAGGTTCTTCTTGTTTTTTTTTATTTATGCATTACTTATTTTTAATTCACTCTTAACCCCCTATTGACCACCAATACGTGTGAAAATGACGGTCATTAAGGGGCCTTAAAAATACAATCAGGAATAAGTCTATAGGGCCGCACGGCTGCTGAAATTCCTTCAGGTGACCGCAATACATGACAGCTGACCGCCTGTGGTATTGGCCCCGGACTGTTTTGCAACTGATCGGGGCTGATTAACTACTTAAATACCGCTGTCAATCTTGACAGTGGTATTTAATTGGTTAACAGGGGGTTAAAGACCACCTTTGTAACCATCGGACCCCCGCAATGAAAATTGCAGGTGCCGATGATTACCATGGTTCGCTGAGGTGATGTGATGACCCCAGGGTATGATGGCCTTGGAGATCCAGCTTTAAGCTGGGTCTCTCAGGCACAGTCAGTGAGACACTGACAGATCTCATGCGCTGCATTACACGATTACTGCAGTGTATGAGACCAGTGATAGAAATAAAAAATATGCATGTCCCATAGTGGGACAAAGTGGAAAAGTAAAAAAAATAAATAAAAGTTACATACACATGTGGTCAAAGTTGTTGGTACTCCTCGTTTAATGAAAGAAAAACCCACAATGGTCACAGAAATAACTTCAATCTGACAAGTAATAATAAATTAGAAATCTATGAAAATGAACAAATGAAAGTCACACATTGCTTTTCAACCCTGCTTCCACAGAATTTTTGCCTTTTGAGGCAATCACTGCAATCAAACGATTCCTGTAACTATCAATGAGACTTCTGCACCTCTCGACAGGTATTTTGGCCCACTCCTCATGAGCAAACTGCTCCAATTTTTTGAAGGTTGCCTTTTCCAGACGGCATGTTTCAGCTCTTTCCAAAGATGCTCAATAGGATTTAGTTCAGGGCTCATAGAAGGCAACTTCAGAATAGTCCAATGTTTTCCTCTTAGCCATTCTTGGGTGTTTTTAGCTGTGTGTTTTGGGTCATTATCCTGTTGCAAGACCCATGACCTGCGATTGAGACCAAGCTTTCTGACACTGGGTGGCACTCTAGAATCCCCTGATAGTCTTGAGATTTCATTGTACCCTGCAAAGATTCAAGACACCCTGTGCCAGATGCAGCAAAGCAGCCCCAGAACATAACAGAGCCTCCTCCATGTTTGACAGTAGGGACAGTGTTCTTTTCTTGATATGCTTCATTTTTCCGTCTGTGAACATAGAGCTGATGTGCCTTGCCAAAAACTTCCATTTTTGTCTCATCTGTCCATGGGACATTCTCCCAGCTTTGTAGCTTTTCAACATGTAGTTTGGCAAATTCCAGTCTGCCTTTTTTATGATTTTTTTCAACAATGGTATTCTCCTTGGTCGTCTCCCATGAAGTCCACTTTGGATCAAAAAACGACAGATGGTGTGGTCTGACACTGATGTTCCTTGAGCTTGCAGTTCACCTTTAATCTCTTTAGAAGTTATCCTGGGCTCTTTTGTTACCATTCATATTATCCATTTGTTTGATTTGTCATCAATTTTCCTCCTGAGGCCACGTCCAGGGAGGTTGGCTACAGTCCCATGGATCTTAAATTTCTGAATAATATGTGCAACTGTAGTCACAGGAACATCTGCGAAACACCTATGAGTTCAAAATACTCACTGCACCCCTAGATGAATTCCTTAGGTAGTGAAGTTTCCAATATGGGGTCATTTGTGGGGGTTTCTGCTGATCTGGCCCATGAGGGGCTCGGCTAATGGAGCCCTCAATCTATTCAAATGGATTATGTGTTCTAAATGCCAAGTAGCCTCCTTCCCATTCGATCCCCGCCGTGTGCTCAAACAGTAGTGCATAACCACATATGGGCTACTGCCTCGTTGAGGATAAATTGCAAAACAAATTGTGGGATCCAATTTTTACACCTAATATCCCACATGTAAATTACAAATTCGGTGCTAGCACAATGTTTTAGTGGAAAAAATTAAAACATTTTTTTCTCACATCTAAATGTTAAAGTGAATGACCTGTAGGTTAAAAATGCTCAGTACACCCCTAGATTAATTCCATGAGGGGTCTAGTTTCCAAAATGGCCTCACTTGTGGGGGGTTTCTGCAGTTTTTGCATGTCAGGGGCTCTCCAAATGCGACATGGCATTCATCCTTCATCATTTCTAGCCATGCCATGTGCCCAGACTAATGTTTTTGACCACATATGGGGTATCATTGCATTCAGGAGAAATTGTGTAACAAACATCGGGTTTGTTTTCTCATGTGAAAATTACAGCTTTGGGGCTAAAACAACATTTTCATGAATAAAATGAAAAATTTCAATATGACGACTCAACTCTATGTAGTACCTGTGGGTTCAAAATGCTCATTCTACCCCTGGATAAAATCCTTGAGGGGTGTAGTTTTCAAAATGAGGTTACTTGTGGGGGGTTCTGCTGTTTAGGTATTTTAGTGTCCCTGCAAATGTGACATGGTGCCCACAATTTATTTCAGCCAAATTTGTGTTCCAAAATTCAAATGGTGCTCCCTCCCTTCCAAGCCCTGTTGTTTGCCCAAACAGAGGTTTCTGACCACATATGGGGTATGAGCACGCTCAGAAGAAACTGGTCAACACATTTTGTGTCCATTTTGTCGTACTATCCCTTGTAAAAGTGAAAAAAATTGGAGCTAAAGTAACATTTTAGAGGTAAAATTTAAATTTATATTTTTTTCTTTCCACTTTGCGTTGATTACCGTGTAGAACCCGAAGGGTTAAAAAAAATTCCTGACAACGGTTTTAAAATATTTGAGGGGTGCGGTTTTTAAAATGGCTAACAAAATCCTAACAAAATAAAATTGTTTGTAAAATGATGCAGATGTAAAGTAGACATATGGAAAATGTTGTTTATTATTTTTTAAAATTTGAAATTTCATGCCCTTAAATCAGAGAGAGAAGTCACACAAGTTTTTTGTTAGGAAGTTATAAGGGTTAAAAGTTGACCAGCAATTTCTCATTTTTTCAACAAAATTTATAAAATCATTTTCTTTGGGACCACATCATATTTGATGTGACTTTGAAGGGACATTCAAGAACTTTACTAACCCTTCAGGTGCTTCACAGGGATTTTTGGAATGTGAAACAAAAAAATAAACATAAACATTTATTTTTTTTCACAAAAATGTTGCTTTAGACCCAAATTTTTTTATTTTCACAACAGTAACAGAAAAAAAATGGACCCCAAAATTTGTTGTGCAATTTCTCCTGGAATCTAGTCTCCTCATGGAACTTTTCTAGATGTGTGGTGAGCACCCTGGACCCCAAGGCGCTTCACAGAAGTTTATAATGTAGAGCCATGAAAATAAAAAAAATCAAACTTTTTCCTCAAAAATTATCTTTTAGCCCCAATTTTTTTGTTTTCACAAGGGTAAGAGGAGAAAATAGACCTCAAAAACTGTTGTGCAATTTCTCCTGAGTACGCCGATACCCCATATGTGGAGAAAATGCACTGTTTGGGCACTCGGCAGGGTTCGGAAGGGCAGGCGCACAGTGTGACTTTTTGAACGCGAAATTGTCTGGAGTCGAGAGCGGACGCCATGTCGAGTTTGGAGAGCCACTGATGCACCTAAACTGGTTAAACCCACCACAAATTACCCCAGTTTGGAAACTAGACCCTTCCAGGATTTTATCAAGGGGTAAAGTTAACATTTTGAAACCAGAGGTACGACACAGAATTTGATAACATTAGGTCCTCATATTGAATAAGTTGTCATTAGCCTTGAGCGCTAGTGCCTGCTACTTGAGTTTGCTTCGGGTACTCAGGTATTCAGCATGTATCATGGATGCTCAAGTCCTCGCCCTGCATGTTTCACGGTTATTAGACACCCAAAAAGACTTGCAGGGATCACTCGTGCATGGCAGGCAATCCCCACAAGGTTTTTTTGGCTGTGTAACAGACTCGAAACATATGGGGCTTAGACTCTAGCATGTCACTCGAGCACCCGCGATTCTCGGTGCATACCTAAGCACCGATGCAAACTCAAGTAGCGAGCACTTGCGCTCAACATTAGTCGCCATATTGTCATAATTTTTTTTCTTCACTTTTGAAAAAATCCCAACCCTAACTCTAACTCTAGCACAATCCTAACTCTAACCCTAGCACAATCCTAACCCTAAAGTTTTTTTTTGCGCCTTTCCTCATGCGGTATAAGTGATTATGTAGCATCGGCGTCTCTGCCCCCTGACAGGCAGAGATGCCATCCCCCTTACCGCCACGCTCCAGCCCCGGCGTCTTCCTGCTCTCCTGCTGCTGTTGGCGTGCGCAGCTTCCCGGGCACTGTGCTTAGGGTGCGCGCGATTCCCCCCCTCAAAGGGGCCGCGCGCGCCGTCCTAAGGAGTCCCCGGCCAATGGCCAGAGGACCCCTCATGTAAAAGGCACCTCCTCCAAAATGGAGGTGCCCGTGCAAAGTTGTTGCTCTGTGTACTAAACTCTGCTTCAGCCCTCAAGTCCCGCTACCAGTCCGCCAGCCCGACTACCAGTCCAGTCCGCCAGCCCGACTACCAGTCCAGTCCGCCAGCCCGACTACCAGTCCAGTCCGCCAGCCCAACTACCAGTCCTCCAGCCCGACTACCAGTCCAATCCGCCAGCCCGACTACCAGTCCAGCCCGACTACCAGTCCAGTCCGCCAGCCCGACTACCAGTCCAGTCCGCCAGCCCGACTACCAGTCCAGTCCGCCAGCCCGACTACCAGTCCAGTCCGCCAGCCCGACTACCAGTCCAGTCCGCCAGCCCGACTACCAGTCCAGTCCGCCAGCCCGACTACCAGTCCAGTCCGCCAGCCCGACTACCAGTCCAGTCCGCCAGCCCGACTACCAGTCCAGTCCGCCAGCCCGACTACCAGTCCAGTCCGCCAGCCCGACTACCAGTCCAGTCCGCCAGCCCGACTACCAGTCCAGTCCGCCAGCCCGACTACCAGTCCAGTCCGCCAGCCCGACTACCAGTCCAGTCCGCCAGCCCGACGTCCAGTCCGCCAGCCCGACGTCCAGTCCGCCAGCCCGACTACCAGTCCAGTCCGCCAGCCCGACGTCCAGTCCAGTCCGCCAGCCCGACGTCCAGTCCAGTCCGCCAGCCTGACTACTAGTCCAGCCTGACAGTCTGCTTGCTGCCCAATCCGCCAGTCTGTCTATGGGCTAGGCAATATCTGCCTACCCGGAGAACTTACCTGTAACCTGCCTGTTACTTGCCGTGTTTACCAGCCTACCTACCTGGAGGCTCCTACCTGTTACCTGCCAGCTACCCGTGGTATCTGCCAGTCCGTCTACCCGGATAACCCGTCAGCCTGCCTGCCGTGCTCATCTGCTGTACCGGTCAGTCCCTGCCATCTGACCCGTGGGAGTCACCTGCTCTCATACAAGGTAGGTCCCAGAGTGGCACCTGGTCCCTCTGCTCGTTCCCTCCCTGGTTCACGGAGTCAGTTGAGCCGCCGTGTGACCTTGGTCCGAGTTGATACTTAGTTACGCCCCTCTGGCCCCTCCTTGCACCGCAGCACAGAGGTTCCACCACCCGGATCCGTAGCAGATTAGACTACTTTATTCTTTGGGTCGGTGCGATAACAGCAATACAAGATTCATATCTGGTTTTTATGATTGACAGCTGTCACACACTAAAAAAACATTTTTTTTTGCAAAGACTCATTTTTACATTGCCATATTTTGAGAGGGCTTTGAAAAAGAATGCAGGTTGGAGCATTCGAAACGCGTAAGCTATTCCTGTTTTAACCATGGAATCTGTTTTTATGGAGTAAAGTGTTTGCTGCACTTCAGAAGCTGGAATTCTTCCCTTTTTTTTCCTATATTGAGATCAATAATTTTTCCATATTTCGACCAACAGAGTCATGTGATGGCTTGGTTTTTGCGGGATAAGTTTTACGTCGCTCTGTGTGTGGTAAAATTGATAAGGCACCTTTATTCTTCATTTCAGTACGTTTACAGAGGTACCACATTTTAGTTTTTTTATGTTTTGGTGCTTTTAAACAATAAAAATTATTTTTTGTATCGCTTTATTCTGAAAGCTATAACTTTTTTTTTTCGGCTGATGGCTTGGTTTTTTCTTTTTTTTTTTTTTTTACTGTGTTCATTAATTAAAGGGGTTAACTAGTTGGAGAGTTTTATTGGTCAGGTCGTTCTGGATGCGGTGATACCAAATATGTGTACTTTTATTGTTTTTTTTTCCATAATAATATTTATTTATGGGTACAGTATATTTTCATTTTTGGGGAATAATTTTTTTTTTATATTTTTACAAATTTTTTTTTTATTTCCACTTTCTGGCATTTTTTTTTTACTTTTGTACTTTGTCCTACTATGGGACTTTCACTTTTTGCAGGCTGATCGCTTGTATAGCATAGAGATGCAGAAGCCGCATCTCTTTGCTATACAAGCTCTCAGCCTGCATGCAGAAGTTACTTTGTGCACTGCGCATGATCAAAGTTTGTTCCGGGTGCCTGGTGACTTGGATGTCGCACAGACAGCACGGGTCGCCAGAGACCAGGTAAGTAAGCCGCTCTTACCTCCCCTTGCTCTCAGAATGCTGCGATCGACTTTGATCACAGCATTTCGGGTGTTAATGTGCTGGGAGCAGTGTGGCACCGCTCCTGGCACATAGCATCGGGTCTCAGCTGTGAGAATCAGCTGACATCCGGCGGCGATCACCCAACACAGCTTGTGTGCGGGCGTGATACATAATAGTATGTACCTGGTCCAGTAGGCCCAGGGCAGTGAGACGTACTATTACTGATCATGTCAGAAAGGAGTTAACTTAAGGATATAATGATTGAAAGTTTGAACATTTTCTACATTTTCGCCAATTTTCACAAATAAACGCAAAAAATATGGACCTTAATTTACCACTAACATAAAGTACAATATTTCACGAAAAACGTTTCTCAGAATCACTGGGATCCGTTGAAGCGTTCCAGAGTTATTACCACATAAAGTGACACTGGTAAGAATTAAACAATTTTGCCTCGTCTTTAAGGTTAAATTTGCCTCGGTCACTAAGGGGTTAAATAGCATAATTTCTTCAACTCAGTTTTTTTTTTAATTTACTAAAGATGCGCCACTTGCAGTCCACAAATGTCTTTTTGTGTAATCCCAAATTATCAGTGCACAGACAATGATAATTAATTTGTAAACTTATGGCTGATAGAGCTCGAGTTTAACTTCCTGAAATCAACGATTTCCTACAAATTCAATGTTGGCGTTGTAGCGTGGGCTTCACTATAATGCCCTGCAGCAATCTTATCACATTGTGTAGTGCAGCCAATCAAGGTGGTCGATCACAGGCAGTATGAAACATAGGAACCAACCAAAGTATAGTAAAGTAATTAAGGATCATCATAACTCACTGCTTGCTGGGCATCCAGGTGGTAAGGCAACCACAGACCTCCTCTTTTGTCGTTTTTGGTGGCCGGGGTTGCATCGGGATGTGATTGAACACGTATTTGCGGGCGTTCTAAGGTTTCACATACTCATCCATCTGGTACTCTTCTTCCGCTACGTATCTCTAGTAGGTCTTGGACACACTTGTCCATGGATTTTATTACTGACCTACCTGTTTCTGCAGGTAAAACTGGTTTTGGTGGTTGTAGATAGGTTCAGTAAAATGGTTCACTTCCAAATGCCAAGACACTTGCTTAGGTGTTCATAAATGAGATTGTAAAGCTTCACGGGGTTCCCTCCAATGTGGTGTCAGATCAGGGACCCAATTTTTTTCCCAGTTCTGGAAGGCATTCTGTTCTCGACTGGGTGTGCAGCTGTACTTTTCCTGTGCCTTCCACCCTCAGTCAAATGGATAAACTAAGCTTGTCAATCAGAATATGGAGACCTACCTCAGGTGTTTCATCCCTGAAAAGCAGGAAGATCCTACTTACTGGTGGCAGAGTTTGCCATTAATAATCATCAAGAATCCACTGGCAGGTCACCATTCTTCGGTGCATACGGTTACCACCCATAGTTTGGTACCTTTAGTGGGGGAGGAGCTTCGGGAGTTTCTGAGGAGGAACAGTTTGCTTCGTCTCTATACTCAATGTGGTGGGGGCATTCTGAGTAATTTATAGATCATGGGAGACAGGTATAAACGTATGGCTGATGCTTTCCGGATCCGGACCTGAATGTGAATGACTTTGTGTGGTTGTCTACCAGGAATATAAGATTGAAAGTTCCTTCTTGGAAGCTGGGACCTAGGTTTATTGGTCCCTATAAAATAACCACCGTCATTAACCCAGCAGCGTTTTGTCTTGAACTTCCTCAGGCCCTTAAGGTTCACATCGTGTTCCACAGGTCCTTACTCAAGAAATATGTGGAATCTATTCTGTCCTCATCTCTACCATCGCCCCCAGTAACGGTTGATGGTAATCTGGAGTTCCAGATTTCGAGGATTGTAGATTCTCATCTCCGTCTTTCTCTACAATACTTGGTGCACTGGAAGGGTTATGGTCCAGAGGAGAGGATGTGGGTTTCAGCATCAGAGGTGACCGCTCCCAGGTTTGGTTCGTTCATTCCACATCTCTTATCCTGAGAAACCCGGTCCTGAGTGTCCAGAGGCCACTCATAGAAGAGGGGGTAGTGTCATGGGGGTGTCAGAAGTGACAGACAGTCGCCGTGCAGTTGGTTGCAGGAGATCTTTGGCATTACAGACACCTTCTTAGAATCTGTCTCTCAGGGACCCAGCGGCTACCTTCCTCTGGCTAACTAACACCCTGGCCTGGGTGTATAAATACCTGCTGTTTGCTAGAGGGAGGTGTCTGTGATACTCACATGACCCCTTGTGAAGGTTTGAAGCAAGTGCCGTACTTCTTCCTTTCTGGTGGTAAGAGGACATGTGTTCATCTCTCTAAAGTAGACTAAAGCTAAGCTAGCTTCCCTTGTTTGTTCCCCCTCCTTGTCTTTAGTTGTCAGTGGGGATCGACTAGCTAGAGCCTTCCCTAGCCAGAGCCAAACCACAGGGAAAGACAGGGCGAGGTTCCTGTACAGCGATTTGTGCGGAACCAATATAGGGACGTTTAAGGGAGACAGGGTGATATAAGGTCAGCCTAGGACTGTGCTGGCGAACCTATGGCACGCGTGCCAGAGGGGGCACGCAGAGCTATCCCGGTGGGCACGCGCGCCATCACCGAAGCACTAGCGCTACTGGATCGGGACCGCCGAGTGCCAACGCCAGCACCGCTACTTCAGCTAGATGTGCTTTCTCAGACGCACATCTAGCTGAGGTGTATTGCAGCGCACGAACTTGCTAGGCCCGTGCGCCACAATACACGCTGCTGGCCAATCAGAGGCCAGCTGCTAGCAGCTGACGTCAGCGTACAATCGACTGGGTGCATGGCAGTGACTTCATGCTCCCTCGTCGCTAGGATGCTGTAATCAGCTGCTGGCTACAGGAGAGGACGCTGCGCGGGAGAAAAAGGAAGGTGAGTACGAGTGTTTATTATGTTTTTTTTTTTGTAATATGCGATGAACAGCGGCGCTAGCAGGCTGGTGGGAGCATATATACATGGACTGGGGGAGGGAGTATATATAAATAGACTGGAGGGGAGAATATATACATGGACTGGGGAGGGGGTATATATAAATGGACTGGGGGGGGGAATATATACATGGATTGGGGAGGGAGTACAGTACAGACCAAAAGTTTGGACACACCTTCTCATTTAAAGATTTTTCTGTATTTTCTTGACTATGGAAATTGTACATTCACACTGAAGGCATCAAAACTATGAATTAACACATGTGGAATTATATACTTAACAAAAAAGTGTGAAACAACTGAAAATATGTCTTATATTCTAGGTTCTTCAAAGTAGCCACCTTTTGCTTTGATGACTGCTTTGTACACTCTTGGCATTCTCTTGATGATCTTCAAGAGGTAGTCACCGGAAATGGTCTTCCAACAATCTTGAAGGAGTTCCCAGAGATGCTTAGCACTTGTTGGCCCTTTTGCCTTCACTCTGCGGTCCAGCTCACCCCAAACCATCTCGATTGGGTTCAGGTCTGGTGACTGTGGAGGCCAGGTCACCTGGCGTAGCACCCCATCACTCTCCTTCTTGGTCAAATAGCCATTACACAGCCTGGAGGTATGTTTGGGGTCATTGTCCTGTTAAAAAATAAATGATGGTCCAACTAAACGCAAACCGGATGGAATAGCATGCCGCTGCAAGATGCTGTGGTAGCCATGCTGGTTCAGTATGCCTTCAATTTTGAATAAATCCCCAACAGTGTCACCAGCAAAGCACCATCACACCTCCTCCTCCATGCTTCACGGTGGGAACCAGTCATGTAGAGTCCATCCGTTCACCTTTTCTGCGTCGCACAAAGACACTGTGGTTGGAACCAAAGATCTCAAATTTGGACTCCTCAGACCAAAGCACAGATTTCCACTGGTCTAATGTCCATTCCATGTGTTCTTTGGCCCAAACAAGTCTCTTCTGCTTGTTGCCTGTACTTAGCAGTGGTTTCCTAGCAGGTATTTTACCATGAAGGCCTGCTGCACAAAGTCTCCTCTTAACAGTTGTTGTAGAGATGTGTCTGCTGCTAGAACTCTGTGTGGCATTGACCTGGTCTCTAATCTGAGCTGCGATTTCTGAGGCTGGTGACTCGGATAAACTTATCCTCAGAAGCAGAGGTGACTCTTGGCCTTCCTTTCCTGGGGCGGTCCTCATGTGAGCCAGTTTCTTTGTAGCGCTTGATGGTTTTTGCAACTGCACTTGGGGACACTTTCAAAGTTTTCCCAATTTTTCGGACTCACTGACCTTCATTTCTTAACCCTAGAACGCATACCTGGGGCCTTGCAGGCCTGCTAGGTTACTTGTTTTCTATTTTCTGCAAGATTACTTTAGTTAGAATTTTGAAACTCTAGGTATTCCTCAGGTATATAGTTGTTAGTAATTTCCAGTTGTTCATATATTTTTATGTTATAGGCATTTCGGTAAAACAACTCTTTTTTGGGACTACCCCATATTCACATACCTGGGGCCTTTTAGGCCTGTACTTGGTTTACATGTGATCCTCAGTCTTTTTGTCTGTATTGTTACTTAGAAGGAAAATATATCGCTTCAGGAAGGAAAAAAACATGGAAAAATATAACAAAAGAGGAACTATATGGTTATATTGCCCTTACTCTTCTGGCAGGGTGTACAAAATCGTACGATGTTCCAATCAGAGAATTATTTCTGAACCCTTTTTCAGATCCACACTACAAAGCTACAATGTCAGTCAATAGATTTGAGAATATTCGGAGAAGCCTTTGTTTTGATGATAAGAGAACTCGTCCTGTGAGGTTGGAAACAGATAAATTAGCCCCTATTGGCTACATCTGGAATCTTTTCATCAAAAACTGTACAAAGCTTTACCATTCTAATGACAATGTGACAGTGGATGAGCAACTTCTTGCCTTTAGGGGACATTGCAAATTCATTCAGTATATGCCCAGTAAACCAGCCCAGTATGGCATAAAAATTTTCTGGATGTGTGATTCTACAAGCTATTATGGCATGAATGGTGTGATTTACTGTGGCAAAGAAGCTGATGCTCCAGTCCAGAAAGACCTATGTTCTGACATAGTAAAAAAAACTTGCAGTAGCAATTTTCAATTCTGGAAAAAATATAACAATGGACAACTACTTTACCAATCTGGAACTGGGCAAATTTTTGCTTCAGAAAAAACTCACACTTGTTGGTACTATGAGGCCAAACCACCGTGAAATTCCTCCAATCATGAAGCACAATCCCAAGCGACCACTTTTATGAGAGTGTCTTTGGTTTCTGTAATCAAGAGACAATGGTATCTTATAAAGCAAAGAAAGAAAAATCCGTGATATTACTGAGTACAATGCACCATGATGGAAGTATTGACACCGATGACAGGAAGCAGAAACCTGAAATCATGCTGCATTATAATAAAACAAAAGGAGGTGTGGACAAGATGGATGAAATGATTGGAGAGTATTCGTGCAAGAGGCAGACAAAACGTTGGCCTGTAGTCATTTTTTATAATATCCTTGATGTGTCAGCCCTCAATTTCTATATTGTTTATAGTGAAACTCATCCAGAATTCCATGCCAACAGGAAGGACAAGAGACGTCTAGTCTTGACGGAACTTTGCTATGAACTTTTGATGCCTACCATGATGGAGCGAAGCAGCACGAAATGCTTGCCAAGGCAAATTACGTAAGCTATGATCCGATGTGGTATACATTTTCAGGAACATCCAGAGCCAAGAGAAAAAAAAAGAAAGCACTGTTATATTTGTCCAGCAAAGTAGGAAAGGAAATCTGAGCGTTTCTGTACTACTTGTGGACAAAATGTCTGCAATGAACATTCTTCCGAAAAAATCTGTGAAAATTGTTGGGGTAATCAGTAAAGTTGAAAAGGAAAGTTTTTGAAAAGAAATATTCCTGCACCATGTTTACTACAACTTTTATATAAAAAATTTTGAGACAAAAAAATCGTTTTATATATATATATATATATATATATATATATATATATATATATATATATATATATATATATATATATATATGAATATGAATATGAATTATATAGAATGCATATATTGGGCGTTTTAAGCCGGTGTAATTACTTTTTTTTTGTTTTATGCACATAATTATAATGTTTTGAAATATTCACATCTCAAATAAACTTTGAAAAGTATTTCTATTTGAGTTACTCCATGTTATTTGCACACAGGCCTAAAAGTCCCCAGGTATGTGAAAGTGTAGATTTCTATGGTTGCGCGTTCTAGGGTTAAAGTAATGATGGCCACTCGTTTTTCTTTACTTAGCTGCTTTTTTCTTGCCATAATACAAATTCTAACAGTCTATTCAGTAGGACTATCAGCTGTGTATCCACCAGACTTCTGCACAACACAACTGATGGTTCCAACCCCATTTATAAGGCAAGAAATCCCACTTATTAAACCTGACAGGGCACACCTGTGAAGTGAAAACCATTTCCGGTGACTACCTCTTGAAGCTCATCAAGAGAATACCAAGAGTGTGCAAAGCAGTCATCAAAGCAAAAGGTGGCTACTTTGAAGAACCTAGAATATAAGACATATTTTCAGTTGTTTCACACTTTTTTGTTAAGTATATAATTCCACATGTGGTAATTCATAGTTTTGATGCCTTCAGTGTGAATGTACAATTTTCATAGTCATGAAAATACGGAAAAATCTTTAAATGAGAAGGTGTGTCCAAACTTTTGGTCTGTACTGTATATATAAATGGACTGGGGGAGGGAGCATATATACATGGACTGGTGGGAGCATATATACATGGATTGGGAGAGGGCTGCATATATACATGGATTGGAGGAGGGCATCATGTATACATGGATTGGGAGAGAGCTGCATATATACATGGATTGGGGGAGGGCAGCATATATACATGGATTGGGGGAGGGCAGCATATATACAAGGATTGGGGGAGGGCTGCATATATACAAGGATGGGGGCAGCATATTTACATGGATGGGGGGAGGGCAGCATATATAGAAGGATGGGGGGAGGAAAGCATATATACAAGGATGGGGGCATATACCAAGATGGAGGTGAGCACATTCTTTATTTCTGAAGTCTCAGACCCCTGCTCCTTCCTGTGGCTGCTCTATACTGCGCTCACCTGCTCTTTGTTTCAGTTGTTTTTTCTAAACTAAAACCTCAATATTTGGGTTAAATTGCCGTGTTGGCACTTGGCGATAAATAAGTGGGTTTTGGATTGCAGTTTTGGCACTCAGTCTCTAAAAGGTTCGCCATCACTGGCCTAGGAGGTCTCCACTCTCCCCTTTCCCTAGAGTCTGGGCCCCCTTTTCCCCTTTCCCTCTTTCCCCCTTTCCCTCTTTCCCTTTGTGTTATGCTTAGTCTTTCCTACACCTTGCATGACACCCTCCACTGGCTTCTCTCCATTCGAGCTCCTGTACGGTATGGTCAACATCCGCGAAGGCTTCTAGATATCGCCAAGTAAATCTGGGAAACCAAGGTCACATCCCACTAGATCATCATATTGCATGTTGCCCAGATGCAGGAGAGCATGGCAAAATTGATGCTGATTGTGCAGGTGCATCTCCTCGAGGCACAGGCAAGGTATTGTATCCGATTAGCAAGCCTGGAGACGGTGTATTGGTACTTATCACCATGGTCGAGAGCAAGTTCCTGGCCAAGTGGCAAGGCCCATACAAGTTGGTAGAAAAACTGGGCAAGGTTAATTACAAGGTTCACCAGCCAAGATGAAGGAAGCCTCACTAAGTATACCACATGAACTTGTTCAAGCCATGGTGAGATCAGGAGTCGCTGGAGGCTCCTTACCTGGGAGCCCATCCCCAGGCCAAAGTGGAGGATGTCTCGATTGAGGAGACTCTATCGCCAGCCCAGAAGCAACAGTATCGAGAACTGCTGCAGCATAATCATGACCTGTTCTTGGAGTTGCTGGGGTGTATGCAGCTGGTGGAGCATGACCTTGTAACAGAGACATATATAAGGGTGAACCTTTAGCTATGTAGAATTCCAGAAGCACGCTGTGAGGTAATCTGAAATGAGGTGAAGAGAACCTACTACGTATTGGGATAGGATCTTGGAGATGGGAATACCCCTTTAAGTTTTCGTCGCTCCGTGAACATGATTTGCAACTGTTTGACAGATTTAATACATGTGAGGAATGCTGGAAAAACATTTTGTCCTGCCTATTTTTGTTTTGTGATTTTGTGCGAATTTATATCCAATTTGCCTTTCTTCTTTTTTTTGTGTTGCTCCAATGCACACAAAGGAAGTGGATATGTGTATAACAAAACATGTATTTGCAATATTTTTTTGGGAGAAATGCTTCATTTTCTGGAACTATTTCAAGGTTGCCAACACTTTCAGTCATGACGGTATGTGCACACATCACCTTATAAACTTAGGTGAACCTGCTGTGTTTTCAAGCAAAAGAGACTTCCGGTAACCTATGGCATTTCTTCTCCTGAAACATCTTTTGTGGCATTTTTTCTGTTTTCTGGGTGTTTTTTTGGAGGGTCTTACCATGGTTTTTGTGAAGTTTTTTTGTTGTTGTTATTTACACTCCATTGACAAATGAAGAAACTGCTAACTGTTTTTTAAGCAAGTAAAATGTCAAAATGATTCAGAAAAGTCCTGTCGTCTTCTGGGCATCTTTTGAACTTTCCCATTGACTTGTTTTGTAAAGTTCAGTGCATCTTCCGATTGGAAAATGCCAGAAGAAAGGACATGATGCAATAGAATGAGGAATGTGGTGATTCATTTCAAGGTTTACAAACCTCTTCATCAGGACAAAAGCACAGTCAAGGACAAAAGAAATAACATTTTACTTATTTCAACCGCTTGAAAACCAAAGTGGTTAAAAGACGTTTAAAATCATGAACATATTAACCACATGCTCTTTTTCTATAGAATAGCTTTTGCACGTTTTTGATAGGTTTTTCAGGTGGTTTCCCCCGTAAAGACAACATGTTCACATATATTTTCAGTGGATCTTATGTTGGCCGGCTCCACACTACTGTTATAATTTATTTAATGATATCTTATCACTATCAATATATCCCTTTAAGTCTTGGGCACTTGTGATTTCTTATTGACTTTCTTGTCTCGTTTTTTTTTTCAGGTTTGCAGGGGCATTTACTCTTCGTCAGAGGATGTTAAATTTTGTACAAAACATTCAGTATTACATGATGTTTGAAGTGATGGAACCAACGTGGCACATCCTGGAGAAAAGTCTCAAATCAGTAAGTATTCGGAAAATGTGTGTCATATAAAATTAAACCTGCCCATTAAAACATATCCTATTTTGTTTTTATTTTGACTGGACCTTTTGATTATATTATTAACACTTGAAGAAATCACTATGTTTAAATGACTTATTCCTCTGTGTGTCCTTTGGCTGTTTTGCATGAAGTTTTACATTCCCCCATGAGTTATTTGACTAGTTTGACAAAGGACTGTAGATTAAAAAGGAAGTCCAACAACCTGATTATTTTTCTGTTATGTGGTGTACTTGGCGTTCATCAATGTAGTTCATCCTCCTATTAGCTTCTCCTCCTCCATTTTGAATCTCAGAATTCACCCTGCATTTCTTCACCTATGTTATCAATCCCATGATGGATTAGTAGAACATTATACAGGCAGCTAGAACCAGTACCATCTCTGTCGGCTGTGGTAACACTGTGATTGTTCTTTCCTCTGTTTTCATCTAAATTAGCAACTATATTATTACTGTGCAGTAAGAGTGAGTAATTTATAATCTTTCATTATAATAGTAACAGTAGCGGTCATGTCATCTTCATCAATTGTTATAGAAGCTTCTGTGTTTTACTCTGTGGAGAATTTCTGTGATACATTCCATGCAGTTTTATCATTTGGTAAATTCTATTTATACAGATGGTTACCTTCACCAGAGATTAAGTTCAAAGAGGACTTACATTCTTTTCTTGATAAATATAATATTACAGGTTATGATTAATATACTCTGCGATGGAACATTGATCCAGAGAACTAGTCTGATTGACATATACGAAGTCATAAAGGAACTTTTTTCCCTATTATGGGACAATTCGTTTTTACCATAAGGGGATTTTGCCTTCTTCTTGCCTTGGATCATCATCTTACGCTCTAGATTAAATTTGATGGAAAAACACCATAAAATAATATAACAGCATAAAAGAATGTAATTGAGATGGAAGTACTCATGAGATACCATGATTTAACTGACAACAATATTACTAATCTTAAACTGGACGTTGCTCCTTACTATCTTAAGTATATACAGCGTTATAGATAAATAAGTAAATGTCATTTGAAAAATAAGATTTTAATCAATATCTCACTGATTATAAGAATATTTTTGACATGATAGCATTTCATAGAACATTTTTTAACACATAACATAGAAGTAAGGTTAATAATATAACTTTATTTTTACTCAAATTAGTTGATAGAAATGTGAATACACCTCACATAAAAACTACAACATCTAGTATTTTGTATGACCTCCATGATTTTTAAGGACAGCACCAAGTCTTCTAAGCATGGAATGAACAAGTTGGTGACTTATTTCGACATCCATCCTTGTCAATTATTCAAGAACTATCACTTTAAGATCTTAGATGCTCAATGGAGAGTGATGCTCACCTTGTCTCTTTAGAATTCCCCATAGGTGTTACAGTTGAGTTTAGATCAGGAGATTTACTTGGCCTGTGAATCACTTTCACCCTGTTCTTCTTCAGAAATTAAACAGATGTGTGTTTTGGGTCATTGTCGTGTTTTAAAAGTGCACATCTACCAAGGGCACAGAGTAATGGTGTGAAGACCAGGGGTCTTGTGTGAGCGTAGTACTACTCAGACAACACAGGGTGAGGGTAAAACACTGTGGCAAAATTTTATTAAACCACCAAACAGACCATAAACACATGGAACAGTCCCAGCAAATAGCCAAGATGGTACAAAATGATAGTCTCACCCTTCCGCTGGCTCGCCGGGAATAGAGCAGCTGCAATGTCGGGACTTTCAGAGCCAACCACCTCAACCAGCAGGCCCCCACAGGGAGGAGGTAGCAGTAAGCTTTGGAAGCTGACCGTCCATCGAGGTACAAGGCCAGGAGACACGAGGGTCCCGTCCTGGCTTCTCCGAGAGTTTTCATGGGGCCAGATGACTGGCTGGTCCTAATCTGGCTTCTTTGAATGTCTCCATGGGTTCCAGGCAACCAGAGGGTCCCACCTGGTAACCCTAGACAACATATCCATGGGGCCAGGTGACCTCATTGTCCCAACCTGGTTTCCCCAAATGTATCCATGGGTTCTCAATGGAGCAGACCTATCCTTCCAGCCAGGGCAGTGTGCCCTTAGGCAGGAATCCTGTAGAATCCAAATCTGTCTCTCTGGATGGAGCCATACTACCAAACTACTGTCCTGAAGAGTCTATCTGATTCTTTGATTCTCTTTGTAAAGTCTGTCTGCTGCAGAGGCCTTGTCCCTTAAATAATTCACAATTTTCCTTTCAAGCACACATCCACAGGTTACTGTCTGTGACTCCCCAGTGTGTTGCGCATTAAAACACTGCAGACAGCAACGGGACCGGGAGAAAAATAATGCGCTTGTTACGCTCACGCCCGGACCGTTTGGCGTGAGAGTGGTTTGTAGTCCCACTGGGCCACAAACTGAGGAGTGCCTGGAGGGGCATGAATAGGGGCCTCGTCAAATCCGACCACGGACGCACGGCGGCTTAATCAACTCCGTGGTCCGAGGAGGGACGAGGGAGGTGGCCCAGGTGCTACTCCAGGTCAGACCCCGGTGACAAAGCTGTTGACCCACACTGGGGAATAAAGGAACGAGCAGGTTTGGCTGGTATACAGACAGGCGGATACTGGCAGGCACGGCTGGTATACAGACAGGCGGGTAGTGGCAGGCATGGCTGGTATACAGACAGGCGGGTACTGACAGGTAGGTAAGAAGGCTGGATAGGGACCAGTACAGATTGGGATACAAGAGCAGAACCGCAGGTGCGGACGGGAAGCTTAGCAGAGCAGAGCCACAGGTGCGGACAGGAAGCAGAGCAGACCCACAGGTGCGGACGCGAAGTGGAGCAGGACAGAGCCGCAGGTGCAGGGCAGAGCCGCAGATGCAGACCGGAAATGGAGCAGGGCAGAGCAGAGCCGCAGGTGCAGACGGGAAGCGAAGCAGGGCAGAGCAGAGTCACAGGTGCAGACGGGAAGCGGAGCAGAGCCGCAGGTGCAGACGGGAAGTGGAGCGGAGCAGGGCCGCATGTGCAGATGGGAAGCAGAGCAGGGCCGCAGGTGCGGACGGGAAGCGGAGCACCGACCGCAGGTGCGGACGGGAAGCGGAGCAGGGCAGAGCAGAGCCGCAGGTGCCGACAGGAAGTGGAGCGGAGCAGGGCCGCAGGTGCAGACGGGAAGTGGAGTGGAGCAGGGCCGCAGGTGCGGATGGGAAGCGGAGCAGAGCCGCAGGTGCAGACGGGAAGTGGAGCAGGGCAGAGCCGCAGGTGTGGACGGGAAGCGGAGCAGGGCTGAGCCGCAGGTGCCGACGGAAAGCGGAGCAGAGCAGAGCCGCAGGTGCGGACGGGAAGTGGAGCGGAGCAGGGCCACAGGTGCGGATGGGAAGCGGAGCAGAGCCGCAGGTGCAGACGGAAAGTGGAGCAGGGCAGAGCCGCAGGTGCGGACGGGAAGCGGAGCAGGGCAGAGCCGCGGGTGCGGACGGGAAAAGAAGCAGGGCAGAGCCGCAGGCGTGGACGGGAAGCGGAGCAGGGCTGAGCCGCAGGTGCCGACGGAAAGCGGAGCAGAGCAGAGCCGCAGGTGCGGACGAAAAGTGGAGCGGAGCAGGGCCACAGGTGTGGACGGGAAGCGGAGCATGACTGCAGGTGCGGACGGGAAGCGGAGCAGGGCAGAACAGAGCCGCAGGTGAGGATGGGAAGCGGAACAGGGCAGAGCAGAACCGCAGGTGCGGACAGACAAGATAGGGCTCTGTTCACATGGAACAGACAGGACGGGAAAACACAGGAAGATAGCTAGAACACAGGAGGTAGATACGGAGGCAGGGAAACGGGACAAGCAGAACCAGATACACACAAAGTACTTGCTATGAAGTAGCAACTGGACACAGACCTCACAAACAGAAGTACAGAGACAACGAGTTGGAGTTAGGTGCTGGTTCAGACACTGCAGGAAAAGGGAAGGATCGGACATAGAGACAAAAAGGTAACGGGCTAGGACACAGTTCAAACAGGAACAAGGTACAGGAACAAGATACAGGTATGGGCCTGAGTACTCAGCCCCCAGGGTTGCGGAAACAGAATAGAAGTCACAGATACAGGTAACGGGCCTCTGTACTCAGCCCCCAGGGTGGAAGAACAGGAAAGATACAGGACACAGGTACGGGCCTGGGTACTCAGCCCGCAGGGTGGCAGAAACAGGCAAGATTCAGAACAGGACCTGGAAACTCACAGTTGCACAGAACACACTGTAAGAAAGTGTTGCTCAGGCACCTCCCACTGGTTGGAGGTGGCTTAAGTATCCCGTGACTCACAGCAATAGGCTGGGGACGCACACAGCAAGTAGAGGAGCATAGTGCGCAGCCTGGACTGGTAGGTAAGTTGGCGGTCTTGCATGATGGGAGATGGTAAGCCATGCCAGCACGCCGCCAGGGATGTTACAGCACTCCTGATGCTCTGCGCATGCGCGGGAAGTGAGTGAGACGAAGGCACGTCACAGGGCCCTGTGACATGCAGGGGGGGGGGGACATGCTAAATAAACAGACTTTCTGGGCTTACTAATCAGATAGGCTTTGGATTTCTTGGCGTCCAAGGGATGCCAAACATGTGAAAACAGATTTTGTAAAACTACATTTCTCTGCAAGCCGACCTCTACTATGAGCCATACAGGTATGTAAGATTTACTTTTCTATAACCTGCATGCCCATATTAGAGGTCTCAAATCTCCCAGAGGGTGACAGATTCCCTTTAAGTCCTGGCGTGTATTCAGACCATGGGGAACTCTGGTATCTAGCTTAAATATCCAAAAAGTTTCTCTGTTTAAGATCTTTCTTTTTAAATCATCCCTCTTATTGGTTTGTAAACTTTTTCTATATCAGAAAATCTCATGAAACTAACATCTTCTCTATGAATATGTGAAAAATGTTTAGACACCGCTGATATGTTGCATGCAGTGGGATTGATAGCATCTGATAGGTGCCTCCGAATACACTTTTTGAGAGGTTCCATTGTGCAACCAACATATTGTAGTTCACATTTAAAACATTTTACCATGGTCTGAATACCCGCCAGGACTTAATATTACAATATAATTGATCAATGGGGTTTCTTGTTTTTATTTTTCTTTGTATATATTCAATGTATATGTTTCATTATATTATGTTTTTATGTGGTTTTTATGTTTCCTGTTTCTTTCATTAATATGGGTTTGTGAGTTACCATTGTGACCATCACCTTCAGAGTTAATTTTCAGGTGTGATTAATTGATATACCCAGATCTCTGTGGGTTTATCTGAACTTGTATGTATATAACAGAGAAATATTGTCTCATTCACATACCATGATTAACCCTTCTAGCTGAAACGCGTTCGTCTTTGTGTTTGGTGGATGTCCCATGGTGACCAGTGCATCTATATTTTAATTTTTCTACAATAAATAAGCAGCATGGGTCATTAAATAACTTGTATGTTTGGATGTTGGAGTGCTGCTGTTTAAATATACAGTGAGGAAAATAAGTATTTGATGCACTGCCGATTTTGCAAGTTTTCCCACCTACAAAGAATGGAGAGGTCTGTAATTTTTATTACACGTACACTTCAACTGTGAGAGACAGAATCAAAAAAGAAAAAATTACATTGTATGACTTCTAAATAATTAAATTGCATTTTATTACATAAAGTAAGTATTTGTTTACCTTCCAACCAGCAAGGGTTCTGGCTCTCACAGACCTGTTAGTTTTTCTTTTAGAAGCCATCCTACTCTGCACTTATTACCTGTATTGATTGCACCTGTTTGAACTCGTTACCTGTATAAGAGACACCTGTCCACACAATCAATCAAACTCATACCTCTCTACCACGGCCTAGACCAAAGAGCTGTCTAAGGACACCAGGGACAAAATTAAAAGACCTCCACAAGGCTGGGATGGGCTATAGAGCAAGCAGCTTGGTGAGAAAGCAACAACTGTTGGCACAATTATTAGAAAATGGAAGAAACACAAATCTTCCTGTGTGTGGGCTCCATGCAACATCTCGCTTCGTGGGGTAAGGATTATTCTGAGAGAGGTCAGGAATCAATCAAGAACTACACCGGAGGACCTGATCAATGACCTGAAGAGAGCTGGGACCAGAGTCTCAAACATTACCTTTAGTAACATTAGACTGTCATGGATTAAAATACTGCGGGGCACATAAGGTCCCCCTGCTCATGTCAGCACATGTCCCAAGCGTGAAGCATGGTAGGGAAAACATCATACTTTGGGGGTATTCTTTGGTGCTTTTTGGCATAGGTAAAAGGAAGACTGAATCGTATTGAAGGGGAGGATGGATGGGGTCATGTATTACGAGATTTTGGCCAACACCCTTCCCTCTGTAAGAGCATTAAAGATGGGTCATGGCGTTCTGGATTTTTCTTAGATTCTGTCTCTCAGAGTTGAAGTGTACCTACGATAATAATTACAGACCTCTCCATCCTTTGTAGGTGGGAAAAACTTGCAAAATCATCAGTGTATCAAATACTTATTTTCCCCTCTAATAAATATATACAGTTATATGAAAAAGTTTGGACACCCCTATTAATCTTAAGCTTATTGTTTTATAAAAATTGGTGTTTTTGCAACAGCTATTTCAGTTTGATATATGTAATAACTGTTGGACACGGTAATGTTTCTGCCTTGAAATGAGGTTTATTGTACTAACAGAAAATGTCCAATCTGCATTCAAACAAAATTTGACAGGTGCATAAGTATGGGCACCTCACCAGAAAAGTGACATTAATATTTGGTAGATCCTCCTTTTGCAACAATAACAGCCTCTAGTCGCTTCCTGTAGCTTTTAATGAGTTCCTGGATCCTGAATGAAGGTATTTTTGACCATTCCTCTTTACAAAACAATTCCAGTTCACTTAAGTTTGATGGTTGCCGAGCATGGACAGCCCTCTTCAAATGATCCCACAGATGTTCAATGATATTCAGGTCTGGGGACTGGGATGGCCATTCCAGAACATTGTAATTGTTCCTCTGCATGAATGCCTGAGTAGATTTGGAGCGGTGTTTTGGATCATTGTCTTGCTGAAAGATCCATCCCCTGCGTAACTTCAACTTTATCACTGATTCTTGAACATTATTGTCAAGAATCTGCTGATACTGAGTGGAATCCATGCGTCCCTCAACTTTAACAAGATTCCCGGTGCCGGCATTGGCCACACAGCCCCAAAGCATGATGGAACCTCCACCAAATTTTACTGTGGGTAGCAAGTGTTTTTCTTGGAATGCTGTGTTTTTTTGCCGCCATGCATAACGCCTTTTTGTATGACCAAACAACTCAATCTTGGTTTCATCAGTCCACAGGAACCTTCTTCCAAAAAGAAATTGGCTTCTCCAAATGTGCTTTTGCATACCTCAGCCGACTCTGTTTGTGGCGTGCTTGCAGAAACGGCTTCTTTCTCATCACTCTTCCATACAGCTTCTCCTTGTGCAAAGTGCGTTGTATAGTTGACCGATGCACAGTGACACCATCTGCAGCAAGTTGATGCTGCAGCTCTCTGGAGGTGGTCTGAGGATTGTCCTTGACTGATCTCACCATTCTTCTTCTCTGCCTTTCAAATGTTTTTCTTTGCCTGCCACTTCTGGCTTTAACAAGAACTGTCCCTGTGTTCTTCCATTTCCTTACTATGTTCCTCACAGTGGAAACTGACAGGTTAAATCTCTGAGACAGCTTTTTGTATCCTTCCCCTGAACAACTATGTTGAATAATCTTTGTTTTCAGATCATTTGACAGTTTTTTTGAGGAGCCCATGATGCCACTCTTCAGAGGAGATTCAAACAGGAGAACAACTTGCAAGTGGCCACTTTAAGTAGCTTTTCTCATGATTGCATACATCTGGCTATGAAGTTCAAAGCTCAGTGAGGTTACAAAACCAAAAAAAGTGCTTTAGTAAGTCCGTAAAAAGTAGGTAGGAGTATTTAAAACAAGAAAATGATAAGGGTGCCCATACTTATGCACCTGTCAAATTTTGTTTGAATGCAGATTGCACATTTTCTGTTAGTACAATAAACCTCATTTCAAGGCAGAAACATTACTGTGTCCAACAGTTATTACATATATCAAACTGAAATAGCTGTTGCAAAAACACCAATTTTTATAAAACATTTAGCTTAAGATTAAGAACGGTGCCCAAACTTTTTCATATAACTGTATACAGTACAGACCAAAAGTTTGGACACACCTTCTCATTTAAAGATTTTTCTGTATTTTCTTGACTATGGAAATTTTACATTCACACTGAAGGCATCAAAACTATGAATTAACACATGTGGAATTATATACTTAACAAAAAAGTGTGAAACAACTGAAAATATGTCTTATATTCTAGGTTCTTCAAAGTAGCCACCTTTTGCTTTGATGACTGCTTTGCACACTCTTGGCATTCTCTTGATGAGCTTCAAGAGGTAGTCACCGGAAATGGTCTTCCAACAATCTTGAAGGAGTTCCCAGAGATGCTTAGCACTTGTTGGCCCTTTTGCCTTCACTCTGTGGTCCAGCTCCCCCCAAACCATCTCGATTGGGTTCAGGTCTGGTGACTGTGGAGGCCAGGTCATCTGGCATAGCACCCCATCACTCTCCTTCTTAGTCAAATAGCCCTTACACAGCCTGGAGGTGTGTTTGGGGTCATTGTCCTGTTGAAAATAAATGATGGTCCAACTAAACGCAAACCAGATGGAATAGCATGCCGCTGCAAGATGCTGTGGTAGCCATGCTGGTTCTGTATGCCTTCAATTTTGAATAAATCTCCAACATTGTCACCAGCAAAGCACCCCCACACCATCACACCTCCTCCTCCATGCTTCACGGTGGGAACCAGGCATGTAGAGTCCATCCGTTCACCTTTTCTGCGTCACACAAAGACACGGTGGTTGGAAGCAAAGATCTCAAATTTGGACTCATCAGACCAAAGCACAGATTTCCACTGGTCTAATGTGTCCATTCCTTGTGTTCTTTAGCCCAAACAAGTCTCTTCTGCTTGTTGCCTGTCCTGAGCAGTGGTTTCCTAGCAGCTATTTTACCATGAAGGCCTGCTGCACAAAGTCTCCTCTTAACAGTTGTTGTAGAGATGTGTCTGCTGCTAGAACTCTGTGTGGCATTGACCTGGTCTCTTATCTGAGCTGCTGTTAACCTGCGATTTCTGAGGCTGGTGACTCGGATAAACTTATCCTCAGAAGCAGAGGTGACTCTTGGTCTTCCTTTCCTGGGGCGGTCCTCATGTGAGCCAGTTTCTCTGTAGCGCTTGATGGTTTTTGCAACTGCACTTGGGGACACTTTCAAAGTTTTCCCAATCTTTCGCACTGACTGACCTTCATTTCTTAAAGTAATGATGGCCACTCGTTTTTCTTTACTTAGCTGCTTTTTTTCTTGCCATAATGCAAATTCTAACAGTCTATTCAGTAGGACAGCTGTGTATTCACCAGACTTCTGCACAACACGACTGATGGTCCCAAGCCCATTTATAAGACAAGAAATCCCACTTATTAAACCTGACAGGGCACACCTGTGAAGTGAAAACCATTTCCGGTGACTACCTCTTGAAGATCATCAAGAGAATGCCAAGAGTGTGCAAAGTAGTCATCAAAGCAAAAGGTGGCTACTTTGAAGAACCTAGAATATGAGACATATTTTCAGTTGTTTCACACTTTTTTGTTAAGTATATAATTCCACATGTGGTAATTCATAGTTTTGATGCCTTCAGTGTGAATGTACAATTTCCATAGTCATGAAAATGCAGAAAAATCTTTAAATGAGGTGTGTCCAAACTTTTGGTCTCTACTGTATATATATATTGTATGTTTGGGGCAATAAGTATTTGATCCCTTCCTGCTTTTGTAAGTTTGCCCACTGACAAAGACATGAACAGTCTATAATTTTAAGGGTTGGTTAATTTTAACATTGAGAGATAGAATATCCAAAAACAAATCAAGAAAATCACATTGTATGAATTAGATAAATGTTTTTGCATTTTGCAGTGAGAAATAATTATTTGATCCCTCTTGCAAACAACAGTTAATACTTGGTGGCAAAACCCTTGTTGGCAAGAACAGCAGTCAGACGTTTTTTGTAGTTGATGATCAGGGTTGCTCACATGTCAGGAGGAATTTTGGTCCACTCCACTTTGCAGATCATCTGTAAATCATTAAGATTTTGAGGCTGTCGCTTTTCAACTCGGAGCGTCAACTCCCTCCATAAGTTTTCTATGGGATTAAGGTCTGGAGACTGGCTTGGTCCACTCCACTTTGCAGATCATCTGTAAATCATTAAGATTTTGAGGCTGTCGCTTGGCAACTCGGAGTTTCAACTCCCTCCATAAGTTTTCTATGGGATTAAGGTCTGGAGACTGGCTTGGTCCACTCCAATTTGCAGATCATATGTAAATCATTAAGATTTTGAGGCTCTCGCTTGGCAACTCGGAGCTTCAACTCCCTCCATAAGTTTTCTATGGGATTAAGGTCTGGAGACTGGCTAGGCCACTCCATGACCTTACTGTGCTTCTTTTTGAGCCACTCCTTTGTTGCCTTGGTTGTATGTTTTGAGTCATTGTCTTGCTGGAAGACCCAGCCACGACCCATCTTCATTGCTCTTACTGAGGGAAGGAGGTTGTTGGCCACAAACCTCGCGATACATGACCCCATCCATCTTCCCTTCAGTATGGTGCAGTCGTCATGTCCCCTTTGCAGAAAAGCACCCCCAAAGTATAATGTTTCCCCCACCATGCTTCACGGTTGGGATGACCGTTCTTCTTCCTCCAAACACGGCAAATTGAGTTAATGCCAAAGAGCTCAATTTTTGTCTCATCTGACCACAGCACCTTTTCCCAATAATTCACAGAATCATCCAGGTGCTCATTGGCAAACTTCAGACGGGCCTGCACATGTGCATTCTTGAGCAGGGGGACCTTGCGGGCACTGCAGGATTTTAAACCTGTAAGGCGTAATGTGTTACCAATGGTTTTGTTGGTGACTCTGGTCCCAGCTGCCTTGAGATCATTAACAAGTTCCTCCCGTGTAGTTTTAGGCTGATCGCTCACTTTCCTCATGATCAAGAATACCCCACGAGGTGAGATTTTGCTTGGTGCCCCAGATCGTTGTCAATTGACAGTCATTTTTAATTTCTTCCATTTTCTTACTATTGCACCAACAGTTGTCTCCTTCTCACGCAGCATCTTACTTATGGTTTTGTAGCCCATTCCAGCTTTGTGCAGGTCTATGATCTTGTCCCTGACATCCTTAGAAAGCTCTTTGGTCTTGCCCATGTTGTAGAGGTTAGAGTCTGACTGATTAATTGAGTCTGTGGACAGGAATCTTTTATACACGTGACTATGTAAGACATCTGTCTTTAATGCAGGTAACGAGTTGATTAGGAGCGTCTAACTGGTCTGTAGGAGCCAGAACTCATAATGGTTTGTAGGGGATCAAATACTTATTTCTCACTGCAAGATGCAAAAAGATTACGGTATCTAATTTATACAATGTCATTTTCTTTGATTTTTTTGGGGATATTCTATCTCTCAATGTTAAAATTAACTTACCCTTAAAATTATAGACTGTTCATGTCATACATACATACTGTACATACATACATACATATACATACACACACGCACCATTATATCATTATTCATGTGAGGAATTATATATATATTGTGACAAAGTCACTGGTAAATTGCTGGAGGGGAGATAAGTTTCACTGAAGCTATCAGCTTCAGTGAATTAAAACCGTTAAGTGTCCTCGAGCATGTTATGTGCTGTTGGGTTAAACCACCATTTGTAGAAGGGAGTGTTTTTATGAGAACAACCATATAGCGAACGGGAGGTTGTTCTTTATATCTCCACCCCAGGGTGTGGTCTGTTGTTTGAAAACTCAGCCTGCTGAGGCATTAAGGGTTCAGTGTCTTGAGAGGAGCTTGTGTGTTCTGTGCTAATCTGAACCCTGTGTTTGCTGGACTCTGAGCGGGAGGATCCCCACTACCACAAGGACTGTGTTTGGTATCACCACTCTGATTTGCTTTCCTATTTTGTTCGTGTTTGTTTTACTTCCCATGGTTTATGCTGTCTAATAAATCTGGGAAGAATTTAAAGAGACTGTGTTCCGGTATACCTCTTACCTCTATGTTCAACCAAGTGAGCCGATCCACCACAATGTGTATATATATATATATATATATATATATATATATATATATATATATATATACAGTGCCTACAAGTAGTATTCAACCCCCTGCGGATTTAGCTGGTTGACACATGCGGAATTAACTTGGCATTGTGACATTTGTACTGTAGATCAGCCTGGAAGTAGGAAATGCACTGCAGCAAATTTTGTTTTTGTTTTTTTTTTTAAAACGTAAAAAGTTAATTCAGAGTGTCATTTATTATTCAACCCCTCAAACCTCAAGAATTCTGTTTGGTCTCCCTAAAGTATTAAGAAGTAGTTCAGGCACCAAGAATAATGAACTTCACATGTGTGGATTAAAGATCTCTTTTGCCAGCCTTTTCTGACTATTTAAGACCCTCCCCAAACTTGTGAACAGCACTCAGACATGGTCAACATGGGAAAGACAAAGGAGCATTCCAAGGCCATCAGAGACAAGATTGTGGAGGGTCACAAGGCTGGCAAGGGGTACAAAACCCTTTCCAAGGAGTTGGGCCTACCTGTCTCCACTGTTGGGAGCATCATCCGTAAGTGGAAGGCTTATGGAACTACTGTTAGCCTTCCACGGCCAGGACAGCCATTGAAAGTGTCCTCCCGTGCCGAGGCCAGGCTTGTCCGAAGAGTCAAGGCTAACCCAAGGACAACAAGGAAGGAGCTCCGGGAAGATCTCATGGCAGTGGGGACATTGGTTTCAGTCAATACCATAAGTAACGTACTCCACCGCAATGGTCTCCGTTCCAGACGAGCCCGTAAGGTACCTTTACTTTCAAAGCGTCATGTCAAGGCTTGTCTACAGTTTGCTCATGATCACTTGGAGGACTCTGAGACAGACTGGTTCAAGGTTCTATGGTCTGATGAGACCAAGATCGAGATCTTTGGTGCCAACCACACACGTGACGTTTGGAGACTGGATGGCACTGCATACGACCCCAAGAATACCATCCCTACAGTCAAGCATGGTGGTGGCAGCATCATGCTGTGGGGCTGTTTCTCTGCCAAGGGGCCTGGCCATCTGGTCCGCATCCATGGGAAGATGGATAGCACGGCCTACCTGGAGATTTTGGCCAAGAACCTCCGCTCCTCCATCAAGGATCTTAAGATGGGTCGTAATTTCATCTTCCAACAAGACAACGACCCAAAGCACACAGCCAAGAAAACCAAGGCCTGGTTCAATAGGGAAAAAGTCAAGGTGTTGGAGTGGCCTAGTCAGTCTCCTGACCTTAACCCAATTGAAAACTTGTGGAAGGAGCTCAAGAATAAAGTCCACATGAGACACCCAAAGAACCTAGATAACTTGGAGAAGATCTGCATGGAGGAGTGGGCCAAGATAACTCCACAGACCTGTGCCGGCCTGATCAGGTCTTATAAAAGACGATTATTAGCTGTAATTGCAAACAAGAGTTATTCCACAAAATATTAAACATGGGGGTTGTATAATAATTGACCCACACTTTTATGTTTAAAATTTAATAAAATTCAACTGAGCAACATAACATTTTGGTTTGTAAGATTTATGCTTCTGTTCATAAAACCTACTCTCGTTTGCAGTTTGAAGGCTCTAACTTATTTGCACCTTATCAAACCAGCTAAATCTGCAGGGGGTTGAATACTACTTGTAGGCACTGTATGTATGTATATATATATATATATATATATATATATAGATATAGATATAGATATATATATATATATATATATATATATATATATATATATATATATATATATATATATATATATATATAGATATATATAATGGGCTAGCATGCAAATGTATAAATATACATTTTGTGACTGGCAGAGTACTGGAGGGGAGATGTGTAGCACTGAGGTTGTTAGTTTCAGTAATCTAAACCTAGAAAAAATGATTCAGCACACAAACTGCTGAACCAGCCATGTTTAGTGCTAGGATGATTGAACATCTGTAGAGTGGGAGGTGTCCAAAGGATAAATATCCATCTTTCTAGAGGAGTGTGTGTGGGGTGGGCTTGGAGGTGAAAGCTCTGCAGCTGTATTGTCATGTGAAGGAGAGCTAAACCTTAAGTTGTTTGTTCCTGACACGGGCAGTTACCCGTAGCAACAAGGGCTGTGCCATACATTGTTTTGTTGTTCCTGTTAGGCCGGGAAGGCCATGTTTGTTTTTCTAACATTGCCATGGTTTATGCAGTACTCTTAATAAACCAGCAGAAGATTTAAACAGACAGTGTTCATGTGTCTACCTCTATGTGTAGCCGAGTGAGCCGATTTACCACAGTTGGTGTTAGAAGAGCGAGCAAGATCCCCAGGAAGCAAGTGTTATGGCTGAGGATAAATTGCATGTCTTGGGTGAAGGCTACTGTAAGAATGGAACTGGTCAGACAAAATGGAGGAGCTGACCAAGCATCTGTTCCAAAGCTTCAACAACATCAGCAGCAGATTGATTTACTCACAAAGGTGGTTCGTAGCATAACAGCAGCTCCGACTCCAATGTCAGTTGATTATTTCTCTGTCATTGGTCGGGACTTTGTGTTGTTTTAGGACTTGTGGGGGGGCAGAGACCTCGATTACTTAGGGAAGAAACGGGTTGGACCTAGAAAAGTCTCACAAACCCCAGAGTCTGATGGGTTTCCCTTCTGTGCAGGGAGAAGAGGAGAAAGTAGCATCCCCTGAGGCAGACATTCCTGAGATAAGGATGACTAGAGAAAAATTTGGGTTCACCCAACATAGGGACCTATCTTTAAAAGAAGCGTTCAATAAGGTAACCGTTATAAACGGCATCGCACAGGAGTTGGGGGCTGACACTAGGTTTCCCTATTTCATGTTGAGTCGGGACCATTTGTACTACATTAAGGTGAGGGAGGAGATAGTGCAGCAGTTATTGGTACCAGGACCGTATAGACAAAGGGTGTTGGACAGAGCCCTTTTACATGTCTTAGGTGGCCATCTAGGGGTGGACAAAACTCAAGAATGAGTCATGCTGAGGTTATTTTGACCCAGATGTCACAGAGAAATCCTAAGATATTGCAAGTCCTGTCCCAACTGCCAGTTAACTGCTACCACCTCTCACTTCCAAAATCCTCTTATGCCACTATCCATCAAGGCAGGGCAACAAAGGGATCCCATTGAATCTCCATGTGGGCTGGACAAGCCAGAAGGGGACACTGAGGATGTCACAGTAGAAAAGACAATGTCACCAGCCCAGAAACAACAGTGCTGAGAGCTGCTTCAGTGGAACCGGGACCTGTTATTGGAGTTGCCAGGACATTTGCAGGTGGTTGAACATTAAATCCTGACAGAACCACATGTGTAGATGCCTGGAGGAGAGTTGTGTTTCTGCAACAGCCACAGGAAACTAAATGTGATGTTGAAATGTGATGCGTATCCAATCCGACGCATTGATGATCTCTTAGAGAAGCTAAGGTCAGCCAGACATATCAACACCCTGGACCTAATGAAAGTTTACTGGCAAATCCTTCTCTCTCAAAGTGCAAAAGAGAAGAGTGCCTCTTCTACTTCTGACGGTTGCTTCTAGTATACAAGAATTCCGTTCGGGCTCCAAGGAGCCCCAGCTAAATTCTGGAGGGCCATGGACCGGATCTTAGCCCCTCACAAAAAGTATGCCACAGCTTACCTCGACAATATTACAGGTATTACTTAAGGCACCTCCCCCAACATGGAGGTGCCTGTGCAACGTTGTTAGTTTGGTTCCTAACCTCACTTGTCAGTTCTCAGGTCCTAGTGCTGCCCACCAGCCTGTCTATCTACAGTGCCTGCCTATCTACAGTGCCTGCCTACCAGCCATGCCCACTTGCCTGCCTGCCAGCCGTGCTCATCTGCTCGCCCATTTGCCGTGCCTGTCAGCACCTGCCTTCAGTCCCTTGGGAGTCACCTGCTCTCACACGAGGTCTGTCTCGGAGTAGCACCTTCCCGGTTCATGGACTTGACTAAGCCGCCGTATAGCCAGGGTAGGTCCAGGCGAGGTCCCTAGTTACGCCCCTCCTGTCCCTCCTTGTACCATGGCACAGTGGTTCCACCACCCTGCACCATAACAATGTGCAGGGGAAAGTGGGGTTTACCATAATCCCAAAGAAGTGTCAAATTGCGAAAAAGAAGGGAAAATACCTCGGCTACATCATCGGAAGAAACAAAGTAAAGCTGCAAGTGAATAAGGTGGAGGCAGTCCAAAATTGCCCAAAAACCGATCTCCAAGGAACAGGTTCATGTATTTCTGGGAATGGTAGGATACTATGAGTTGTGTATCCTGAATTTCGCCATGATAGCCGCACTCCTGACTGACCTTCTTAGGGTGTGTGCCCACATTCTGGAGCCGCCTGCAGCCCCGACGCTGCAAAACAGCCGTGCTGCTTCTGACATCATTATGCAAATGAGCGGCCACAATTTTTTTTTCCACATGTGCACTTTCTATGGGGAAAGTCCACATGCGGACCCACAAGAGAAGTTTACATGGTGCGGTACTGAAAGACGTACCACATGTCAGTTTCCGCGGGTGATCCGCAGGTGCACAGAGATGCATAGTGGACATGGGATTTCTAGAAATCCCATCCACTATGCTGTAACATCTGGATGCTGTGGGTTTGACGCTGCATAATAATAATAATTTTTATTTTTATAGTGCCAACGTATTCCGCAGCACTTTACAATTTTAGGGGGGGGGGGCAGCTTGAACAGACAAAAAGACATTATCAAATAAGCATAACTTAGATATTAAAAGGAGTGAGGGCTCTGCTCGCAAGCTTACAGTCTTTGAGGAAATAGGGGGGAACACAAAAGGTAAAACGTACAAATATTGTATAATAGATCCATAATATGCTAAATAGGGTAAGTACATAGCACTACATGAACTGGTCGCCAGCCTTTATATGTACAGTACAGACAGAGGCTATTCAGTGCATGGATGGTATGAACATGATTTTGAAGAAAATTTTGATATGGGCCAAACTGGGACAGTTAGACAAGTGTGTTAAGGCGATAGGCCAGTCTAAAGAAATTATTTTTTAGGGCACACTTAAAGCTGTGGGTATTGGGAATGAATCAAATTTTCCTGGGAAGTGCATTCCAAAGAACTGGCACAGCACGTGAGAAGTCTTGGAGACGGGAGTGGGAGGTTCGGATTAAGGAGGATTTTAGTTTTAAGTCATTAGCAGAACGGAGGGCACGGGAAGGGTGGTAGTCTGAGATGAGGGAGGAGATGTAGAGTGGTGCTGAATCGTGGAGAGCTTTGTGGGTAAGAGTGAGTAAGTTTATATTGAACTCTGTATTGGATGGGCAACCAGTGCAATGACTGGCACAGAGAAGAGGCATCGGTGTATCGGTTGGCGAGGAATATGATCCTGGCTGCTGCATTCAGGATGGATTGGGGAGGGAAAAGTTTAGAAAGAGGGAGCCCAATTAGTAACGAGTTGCAATTGTCCAGACGAGAATGAATAAGAGCTACAGTAAAAGTTTTTGCCGAATCAAAGGTAAGAAAAGGTCTGATTCTAGAAATGTTTTTGAGGTGTAGATGACACGAGCGAGTGATTTGATCTGAGGAGTGAAGGAAAGATCTGAATTAAGTATGACCCCAAGACTGTGGGCTTGTTGCTGGGGAGTAATGGTGGAGCCACAAACTGGAATGGCAATATCGGGCACAGGTAGGTTAGTGGAGGGAGGAAATATGAGTAGTTCAGTTTTTGACAGATTCAATTTTAGATAGTTGTTAGAGACAGCAGAAAAGACAATCGCTGATATTTTGTAATAATGCAGGGGTGATGTCTGGAGAAGAGGTATATAATTGGGTGTCATCAGCATAGAGATAGTACTGAAAACCGAATCTGCTGATTGTTTGTCCAATAGGAGCGGTGTATAAGGAGAAAAGAAGGGGGCTTAGGACTGATCCTTGAGGGACCCCGAGAATAAGGAGAGAGGAAGAGGAGGTGGCAAAAGACACAGTGAAGGAGCGGTCAGTGAGGTAGGAGGAGAACCAGGATAGGACAGTGTCCTTGAGGCCAATAGAGTGAAGCATAGTGAGGAGGAGCTGGTGATCCACAGTGTCGAATGCTGCAGAGAGATCTAGGAGAATCAGCTGGGAGTAGTGACCATTAGATTTAGCTGTTAGTAGATCATTAGAGACTTTGGTGAGGGCAGTTTCAGTAGAATGTGAAGAGCGGAAACCAGATTATAAATGGCCAAGAAGAGAATTATCTGAGAGATAGCGTATTAGACATGCATAAACACACAATATCAAACGGCTCTTGATCGTGGGCACATACCTTTAAGGGCACGAAGACGGTGATGGCCAAATGGTCTCTTGAAGCAGAGATGGCGTTCGTAGAGTTGAAACTCAGGGCCACAGGACTTCAACTTTCATGTGGAACACAGGCCTGGGAAGCTGCACGTTGATGCACTGTTTAGACTTCCCTGATTGGTGACTGAAGGTGCCAAAACCTATGGCTTTGTGCAGAGGGGGAGGGATATGTGACAAAGTCACTGGCAAAGTACTGGAGGGAAGATATGTAGCACTGATATTAGCTCCAGTAATTTAAACATACAAAAAGTGTTCCAGCAATATAAAAAGGGGTTAATCGGCTATCTTGGTGCTTAGTGCTATGGTGATTAAACACCTGTAGAAAGGGAGGAATTCGGAGGATAAATTCCCAGCCTTTTAGAGCATTTGGTGTGGGGAGGGCTTGGAGGCACAAGCTCTGGAGTTGTGTTCATGTTAAGGAAAACTAAACCTTGGTTTGTTTTGTTCCTGAAGCGGACTGTTATCTGCAGCAACAACCTCTATGGGCAACCAAGTGAGCCGATCTACCACAATACATATATATAGTGTGTGTCTGTGTTTTCATAATAGTGTATATATAGTGTGTGTGTATATGGTAGTGTATATGTGTACACACGTGGTCAAAATTGTTGGTACCCCTTGTTTAATGAAAGAAAAACCCACAATGGTCACAGAAATAACTTGAATCTGACAAAACTAATAAATAAAAAAATCTAAGAAATTGAACAAATGAAAGTCAAACATTGCTTTTCTGCTTCCACAGAATTTAAAAAATTAAACTCATGAAATAGGCCTGGACAGAAATGATGGTACCCCTGAAAATAATGTGACAAAAGGGACATGTTTAATCAAGTTGTGTCCACTAATTAGCATCACAGGTGTCTACAATCTTGTAATCAGTCAGTGGGCCTGTATATAGGGCTACAGATACTCACTGTTTGCTGACATGGTGTGTACCACACTCAACATGGACCACAGGAAGCAAAGGAAAGAGTTGTCTCAGGAGATTAGAAAGAAATTATAGACAAGCATGTTAAAGGTAAAGGTTATAATATCATCTCCAAGCAGCTTGATGTTCCTGTGACTACAGCTGCACATATTATTCAGAAATTTAAGATCCATGGAACTGTAGCCAACCTCCATGTACGTGGCCGCAGGAGGAAAATTGATGACAAATCAAAGAGACATATAATATGAATGGTAACAAGAGATTAAAGGTGAATTTCAAGCTCAAGGAAAATCAGTGTCAAATCGCACCATCCGTTGTTGTTTGATCCAAAGTGGACTTCATGGGTGACGACCAAGAAGATCACCATTGTTGAAAAAATCATAAAAAAGCCAGACTGAAATTTGCCAAACTACATGTTGACAAGCCACAAAGCTTCTGGGAGAATGTCCTATGATCAGATGAGACAAAAATGGATGTTTTTGGCAAGGCACATCAGCTCTATGTTCACAAACAAAAAAATGAAGCATATCAAGAAAAGAACACTGTCCCTACTGTGAAACATGGAGGAGGCTCTGTTATGTTCTGGGGCTGCTTTGCTGCATCTGGCACAGGGTGTCTTGAATCTGTTCAGGGTACAATGAAATCTCAAGACTGTCAAGGGATTCTATAGAGAAATGTGCTGCCCAGTGTCAGAAAACTTGTTCTCAGTCGCAGGTCATGGGTCTTGCAACAGGATAATGACCCAAAACACACAGCTAAAAACACCCAAGAATGGCTAAGAGGAAAACATTGGACTATTCTGAAGTTGCCTTCTATGAGCCCTGACCTAAATCCTATTGAGCATCTTTGGAAAGAGCTGAAACATGCCGTCTGGAAAAGGCAACCTTCAAACACGAGCAGTTCGCTCATGAGGAGTGGGCCAAAATACCTGTTGAGAGGTGCAGAAGTCTCATTGACAGTTACAGGAATCGTTTGATTGCAGTGATTGCCTCAAAAGGTTGTTCAACAAAATATTAAGTTAAGAGTACCATCATTTCTGTCCAGGCCTATTTCATGAGTTTAATTTTTTTTTTAAATTCTGTGGAAGCAGGGTTGAAAAGCAATGTCTGACTTTCATTTGTTCATTTTCATAGATTTTTAATTTATTATTACTTGTGTCAGATTGAAGTTATTTCTGTGACCATTGTGGGTTTTTCTTTCATTAAACGAGGGGTACCAACAATTTTGACCACGTGTGTATATATAAATATATATTGTGACAGAGTCACTAGCAGGTTACTGGAGAGAGATGTATAGCACTGATATTGATAGCTGCAGTGATTGTGCATAGTGAAAAGTTTCCAGCACACGAGTTGGTTAAAGCACCATCTTGCTCCTAGGGTGATTAAAGCACCTGTAGAAAAGGAGGAACTGGGTGGATAGAAAAACACAGCCTTACAGAGCATTTAGTGTGTGGTGGGCTGGAGGTAACATCTGAGTTTTTTGTGGCATACATGTTGGAAATATGGAGATTGCACGTCTCCTGGTGTGTATTTCTTTGCTAAAGGACATGAACGCTGAACTTTATACCAGGTGGGCTAAACAGCACTATTGTATGGACTTGTTATTTTATGTTTTACCTTCTGCCGGACAAACGCTGTATTTACGTTTTCTGGCAATGTGATCTATATATATATATATATATATATATATATATATATATATATATATATATATATATACAGTACAGACCAAAAGTTTGGACACACCTTCTCATTTAAAGATTTTTCTGCATTTTCTTGACTTTGAAAATTGTACATTCACACTGAAGGCATCAAAACTATGAATTACCACATGTGGAATTATATACTTAACAAAAAAGTGTGAAACAACTGAAAATATGTCTTATATTCTAGGTTCTTCAAAGTAGCCACCTTTTGCTTTGATGACTGCTTTGCACACTCTTGGCATTCTCTTGATGAGCTTCAAGAGGTAGTCACCAGAAATGGTCTTCCAACAATCTTGAAGGAGTTCCCAGAGATGCTTAGCACTTGTTGGCCCTTTTGCCTTTACTCTGCTGTCCATCTCACCCCAAACCATCTCGATTGGGTTCAGGTCTGGTGACTGTGGAGGCCAGGTCATCTGGCGTAGCACCCCATCACTCTCCTTCTTGGTCAAATAGCCCTTACACAGCCTGGAGGTGTGTTTGGGGTCATTGTCCTGTTGAAAAATAAATGATGGTCCAACTAAACGCAAACTGGATGGAATAGCATGCCGCTGCAAGATGCTGTGGTAGCCATGCTGGTTCAGTATGCCTTCAATTTTGAATAAATCCCCAACAGTGTCACCAGCAAAGCACCCCCACACCATCACACCTCCTCCTCCATGCTTCACGGTGGGAATCGGGCATGTAGAGTCCATCCGTTCACCTTTTCTGCGCCGCACAAAGACACGGTGGTTGGAACCAAAGATCTCAAATTTGGACTCATCAGACCAAAGCACAGATTTCCACTGGTCTAATGTGTCCATTCCTTGTGTTCTTTAGCCCAAACAAGTCTCTTCTGCTTGTTGCCTGTCCTTAGCAGTGGTTTCCTAGCAGCTATTTTACCATGAAGGCCTGCTGCACAAAGTCTCCTCTTAACAGTTGTTGAAGAGATGTGTCTGCTGCTAGAACTCTGTGGCATTGACCTGGTCTCTAATCTGAGCTGCTGTTAACCTGCGATTTCTGAGGCTGGTGACTCAGATAAACTTATCCTCAGAAGCAGAGGTGACTCTTGGTCTTCCTTTCCTGGGGCGGTCCTCATGTGAGCCAGTTTCTTTGTAGCGCTTGATGGTTTTTGCAACTGCACTTGGGGACACTTTCAAAGTTTGCCCAATTTTTCGGACTGACTGACCTTCATTTCTTAAAGTAATGATGGCCACTCGTTTTTCTTTACTTAGCTGCTTTTTTTCTTGCCATAATACAAATTCTATCAGCTGTGTATCCACCAGACTTCTGCACAACACAACTGATGGTCCCAACCCCATTTATAAGGCAAGAAATCACACTCGTATTTAGTATCTCGTGGAGATAAGGTTTGGATTTTATTCCTTAAAGAATTTCATAGAATATATTTTTATTCTACTATTTGCATATATAATCTTTTATTATTATAATGAAATACACATATAATTTAATTTTTAATGGAAATATTTTTAAATTATCTTCCCAGTCAAGATTGGCTCAAAAAGCACTTTTTGTTACACATCCTATATTGCTCACTCAATTAACTCACTAAATTGATATCAGAACAAGTCTAAATATAAGTTCAAATCCATTTTATACAAAAATCTTTTAATTTTAAAAAATATATTTTGTACAATATACCGCAATGAAAATTTATTCTTTGAACATGTGAAGTTAAAACAATCTTCACCTTATATAATTTTCTCTGTATATGGACATATTTTGTGGTCAACATGAAGCAAACCAAAACATTGTTTTTCTTTATAATGCCAATAAGTGAACTTTGACATATCATGTGCCCCTTTGCGCCAATATTTGAATGCCACTCCTTTAAAGCTGTTTGACAACCACATGCAGACACATTGACAATGTCCTGATGAAGTGAGTAAACTTTGAAACACGTCGATAATAAAACCGCAATTACCGTATATACTCGAGTATAAGCCGAGTTTGTCAGCACACTTTTTGTGCTGAAAAATCCCCCCAACGGCTTATACTCTGGTATATACCCGAGTATATAGCAATTCAGTTGGTGGATAGGTGGGGAGGTTGCAGAGGGGGGGGGTGTGCGGCGGAGGAGCGGGCACACGCGGTAGCGGCTGCTGCAGCTACCTCGTTTGCCCGCTGCTAAAGGGAAATGAATATTCCCTCTTCTCCTTGCCCATGGGCGTGGAGAAGAGGGAATATTCGTTCTCTTTAGTAGCGGACACAGAGGAGCGCACCTGACAGTGCCCACTACTAAAGAGAATGCATATTCACTCCTCTCCACGCCCATAGTCCCGGCGTGGAGAGGAGTGAATCTGCCAGCAGCGCATGGCTGTAATGCCATGCGCTGCTCAGATGCAGACAGGACACCGCAGCGCTGGAGCAGAGGGGAAGAAGGAAGGTGAGTATAAGTTGTTTTTTTTTTGTCCAGTGATGGGGCCATACCAGGATTGAGGGGTGAGGGGGCCATATATACCGGGATTGTGGGATGAGGAGACCATGCATACCAGGATTGAGGGGGCCATGCATACCTGGATTGGGGGATGAGGGGGGCCATGCATACCAGGATTGGGGAATGAAGGATGCCATACATATCAGGATTGGGATGAGGGAGCAATGCGTACAATGATGGGGAAATTTACCAGTAGCTGCTGCATTTCCCAGCCCTAGGCTTATACTCGAGTCAATAAGTTTTCCCAGTTTTTTGTGGTAAAATTCGGTACCTCTGCTTATACTCGAGTATATATGGTAATACTTTCTTTCTTGTTTAGCGCAGGCCCTCTATAAGAAAATGTAGGTGCAGCACCTGGTATCAAGTTCGTATCACCTACGGATCACTGGCTTTTGTTATCAATTCATTGGTAAAGTGGGGAGCATAGTGGCTCAGTGGTTAGCACTGCAGCCTTGCAGCGCTGGGGTCCTGGGTTCAAATCCCACCAAGGACAACATCTTCAAGAAGTTTGTATGTTCTCCCGTGTTTGCGTTGCTTTCCTCCAGGTTCCCTGGTTTTCTCCCACACTGTAAAGACATAATGATAGTGAAGTTAGATTTTGAGCCCCAATGGGGACAGTGATAATAATCTCTGAATTGTAAAGCGCTGCGGAATATGTTGGCGCTATATGAATAAAAAGATTATTATTATTATTACCTTTAAGCAAATGCTTAAGATGCTGGTTGAGTTCCATGGGTGTGACTGGGTGTGTTTCCTCCCACACCTGCTTTTCGCTGACAGATAGATACCCCCTCAACAGGGTTTTCACCCTTCAAGCTCCTGTATGGCAGACTAGTCCGGGGGCCTCATAAGAAAATCTTTGAAAGGGAACTTGAACACCCCTGAAGTGTCAGTCATCGAGTGTATCATGCAGCTCCGTAACAAAATACAGTCATTGATGCAGCTAGTGCATGAGAATACGGAGCAGACCCAGGCGAACCAGAAGCTGTGGTATGACCAGAACACCTGTGAGCAGGTGTACAAAGTGGGTCAGAAGGTGTGGTCCTGGTCCCGATAACCCATAACAAGCTTTAGGCAACTTGGGAAGATCCATACCTTGTACATCAGCACTTCAGTGATGTTACGTGGTCACCATTTACCACGCCAGAAAGAGGCAGAAGGTCTTCCATTTTAACATGGTGAAATCTCATCACCACAGGAAAAGCCTGTGCCGTTCCTGTGTGTAGCCTTCCCATTGAAGGTGAGAGTGAAGTCCTGGTGTATTTGTCAGTAGCAGCCTGTGATGGACTGTCCTTTGAGGACGTTGAATTCAACCCTCAGCTATCCATAGACCAGAAGTCCCAGCTGCGGTAGGTAGGCCGGCCTTACCTGGCCACCTTCACTGGTGTACCACGGGAGGGACAGCAAGACATCCACCAGGTAGACACAGGGAATGACCACCCAGTCCAACAATCTGCATAAGCTGTCTCCCTAGAGGTGCAAAAAAGACATCAAAAGGGAAATAGACTAAATGCTATGCCTGGGGGTGAACTAAAAGTCCAGGCGAGGCCCACCCACTTTTGTATCCTGGTCCAAAAAAAAGTACCTGACAATTCTGTTCTGAGTGGACTACAGGTGGATACATGCTGTTCAGTCTTCGATGCATACCCAATGCCACGCATTGATGAGCTGCTGGATCGCTTAGCCGGTGCCCATTATTTTACAATTATAGACTAAAGTGAGGAGTACTGACAGATTCCCCTGTCCAAGGAAGCACAGGAGAGGTCTGGCTTCATTAACCTATTCGGACTCTATGAATCCCTCGTCATGGCTCCTCCTTTCCAGTGATTGGTCAACCAGCTGCTCAAGGGGCTAGATGGGTTTGCTGTTGCTTACATGGACGACATTACCGCCTTCAGTCACACCTGGGAGGAACACATGGGGCAGGTGCTCAGGCAGATCCGTTTGTCTATAAAGCCAGTAAAATTGTTAAATAGGCTTGACGGAGGTGCAGTACCTGAAAGCCAGAGCCCGGGAAGGTCAATGCCATCACCTTCTGGCCTACTCCCAAGACCAAGAAGCAGGTGATGTCCTTCTTTGGTACGGAAGGGTTCTATAGGAAGTTTGTCTCCAACTATAGTGCCCTTGCCAAGCCTCTGATGAACCTCATCAAATAAAAAGCTACCACATACAGTCTACTGGATGGCTGACTGTGAGTGGTCCTTCACAGTGCTAATTGCCACCCTTGCCAATTCCCCAATTCTACAGGCCCCAGACTTCACCCAGTAGTTTGTAGTTCAAACAGATGCTAGTGCATATGGCTTAGGTGCCGTGCTCAGCCAGGTAAACAGTGAGAAGGAAGAGTATCCTGTGATTTTCCTCAGCTACAAGCTCTTTCCCCAGGAAATGGCATAACACCACTGTTGAGAAGGATTGTTTCACCATAGTGTGGGCCCTGTTGAAGTTGCAGCCCTACCTTTATGGACGCAACTTAACAATAGTGACTGACCTAGGGTGGCTGACGACAATGGTAAACAGCTGCGGTGGTGCTTGGCTCTACTGCAGTATAATTTTATAATTTGGCACTAGAAGGATAGCGAACATGGCAATGCTGACAGGCTATCCAGCCAGGGGGATAAAAGAAGATTTGCTTTTTTGCTTGAATTGGACTACCTCCTTTCTTCTATTAAATAAAGCCCTGGTTTACCACAAATAACCCATAATCCAGCATATCATAATAAATAGGTATGATATCTATGAGGGAAAAAAAAAGCAAATCTTAGAGTGCTGGATTTCTCCCTGCATGCATTTTTAGGGAGAGACCTGTCACTCCGGGAAGTCGGCGGGGAAAAGCCGCTGGGGTCATGCCTGTCTCTCGTGTGTCTGTTTCTCGATCATGCAGCATTTCAGAGTCAAACATACCCAACTGGGATCATTCAGCCAGTGTCTGATACTGTTGATGGGGCAGCGTGTGTCAACTGTCAGGTTCCCTTTAAGCTTGTAAAAGTAACAATAAGAAATGTATCTTATGCCAGCACTCACTCAGGTTCCCTTTAATAAAAAAATCCAGGGTAATTACCTTCCTTTCTTCTATAGAGGAATGAAAAGAACTGTTAAGATGTCTGTGCATCACATCCGCCTTCTGCCATGTCCATTGAAAGAGACTGATTCCTAATGAAAGTTGTTACCTATCCTATACACTTGTGATAATTTGCCAACCAAGCTTGGACCCCACAAGCGGTGGCTTATGCATGCATGCAAGTGATATTTTAATTGTTTATGGTACCGCTTGAAAAAGCCAATCAATGTACCTGCAATTTCCCATAGAGAATGAATGGAGTAGTGACTTGCATGCTCTGCCATCACTCCATTGAAAGAGACCATTTTGGTGATCTTGGATAGATAACTTGCTAAGATGGCAATAACGCTATAATACAGGTTGTAATTCATGATCAGTAAAATAGATCATACAATGTAGCTACAAATTGTATCTACCTTTTATGTTATTAAATGTACAGAATTAATAAACACTATGTAAAGATTCACATGTGGAGCAACTGTAAAGAGTATACTAGGGAGAAACATACATTTGCATGTCAAACATTTTATTTTTATTTTCTATGTCACTATCTATGTAAAAAAAAGAAGAAAATATAATATAATAATGAAAATATGCCATAGGAATGTTTAGTTTTAGGGAATCCAATAACACTACATTCAAGTTGCTATAATGATGGATAGATTTATAGCAGTTAAAAATGTGTTATATTATTTACCTGGATAAACCTACCTGTGAAAAACATGAATAAAAAAAATACTGACTACTAGTGGCATCACTAGTGCCAAAAATTTGGGGCCATAGACTTCTAGCTGGAGGCCCTGAATCTCCGGTGAGCTACACTGTGAACTGTACGGTGTCAACACGATGAAACTTTCTTACATCCATGACCTTTTCATTGCGAACAAACTTTCCTTCCTCGCCATCACCGAAACCTGGTTCACCCCCTCTGACACAGCCCCCCCAACCACATTTTCCTATGGCGGATTCCACCTTTCCCACACCCCCCCGCCCCAACGGCAAACATGGTGGAGGGGTAGGTTTTCTCCTGTCAGATACCTACGCCTTCACCCAAATCCCACTACCGCCCTCCATTACTCTCCCCTCTTTTGAGGTGCACTGTGTGCGCATCTACTCCCCCTCCAACTGGCCGTCAATGACCGCCCCTCAGGTCCAGCCACCACTTTCTTGGACCACTTCACCACCTGGCTGCTTCTCTTCCTTTCCGCTGAAATCCTCACTATCATAATGGGCGACTTCAACATCCCCATTGACTCTTCCCACTCATCTGTCTCTAAGCTCCTATCCCTCACTTCCTCCTTCAGCCTTGCTCAATGGTCTTCCGCAGCCACTCATAAAGATGGCCACACACTGGACCTCATCTTCACCCGCCTCTGTTCCGTATCTAACCTCTCTGACCACAACCTACTCACATTCTCTACCCTCTCCTCTCCAGGTCCACAATCCCCACTCCACAAACTTGCACACCCTCGCAGAAACACCTTGACGTACACAAACTCTCTGAATCCCTCCTCCTTCTTACAGCCATAAATCCCTTACATGACACAGATGTTGCTGCTGCTTTATATAACACCAACAGCTGCAGCTCTCGACTCAGTCGCCCCTCTCACACATACCAAAGCTCGCACAATCAACAGGCAATCCCGGCACACCAACCTTACTAAAGGACTGCGACGGGCCTCCAGGGTTGCTTAGTGGAGATGGAAAAGGTCCCACTCCATCGAGCACTCAACCAATCTCTTACTATTTTCAAGTCCACAATCACTGCAACAAAACAAACATATTTCTTATCTCTCATATCCTCCCTGTATCACAACCCTAAAAAGCTATTCAGCACTTTCAATTCTCTCCTCCATCCCCCAGCGCCTCCTCCCTCTCCTCTCATCTCAGCTGAAGAGTTTGCCTCATTCTTCAGGCAGAAGATTGACACCATCAGACAAAGCTTTTGCCTTCAGTCCCCACAGCCCCTCCTCATATCTACTTAAGCTTCCTCCTCCAAACCCCACTTCTCCACCATTACAGAAGGTCAAGTCTCCTTTTTACTCCCCAAATCACACCTCACCACCTGCGAACTTGACCCAATTCCATCCCACCTTATCCCTAACCTTACCACAGTCTTCATCCCAACCCTAACCCACCTCTTCAACCTGTCACTAACAGCCGGTGTCTTCCCTTCATGTTTCAAACACGCCTCAATCACACCCATCCTCAAAAAGCCCTCCCTTGACCCATCCTGTCCGGCTAGATATCGCCCCATATCACGTCTCCCCTATGCCTCAAAACTACTGGAACAACATGTCCACCTTGAACTGTCCTCCCACCTCTCCTCATGTTACCTCTTCGACTGCTTACAATCTTTCTTCCTACCGCATCGCTCGACTGAAACTGCCTTGACTAAAGTCACCAATGACTTACTAACCGTCAAATCCAAGCGACACTACTCAGTCCTCCTCCTCCTGGACCGGTCATCTGCCTTTGACACAGTCGACCATTCCCTCTTACTACAGACTCTCTCATCTCTTGTCTTCATGGACTTGGCCCTATCTTGGATCTCCTTATACCTAACAGACAGGACTTTCAGCGTCTCCCACTCACGCACCACCTCCTCATCTCGCCCCCTATCTGTCTGTTTCCCCCAAGGTTCAGTTCTAGGACCTCTGCTCTTCTCCATCTACACCTTTGGCCTGGGACAGCTCATAGTCTCACGGCTTTCAATATTACCTCTGCGCTGATGACACACAGTGCTACCTTTCTGGACCCTATATCTCCTCCCTACTAACCAAAATCCCACAATGTCTGTCTGCTATCTCATCCTCCTTCTCTGCCAGATTTCTAAAGATTAACATGGATAAAACAGAATTAATCTTTCCACTTTCTCATTCACCCCCCCCATCTGACCTACCCATCAACTTCAATGGCTGTTCACTCTCCCCAGTCCCACAAGCTTGCTGCCTTGTGGTAACCCTGGACTCTGATCTCTCCTTCAAACCACTTATCCAAGCCCTTTCCACTTGCTGCCGACTCCAACTCAAAAATATCTCCCTCATCCACGCATTCCTCAGCAAAGACTCTGCAAAAACAGTAGTGCATGCCCTCATCATCTCCCGCCTCGAGTACTGCAACCTCCTGCTCTGTGGCCTCCATTCTAACACTCTCACGCCCCTCCAATCTATCGTAAACTTTGCTGCCCGACTAATCCACATGTCCCCCCGCTATTCCCTGCCCTCTCACCTCTGTCAATCCCTTCACTGGCTCCCCATTGCCCAGAGACTTCAGTTCAAAACCCTAACCTTGGCATACAAAGCCATCTACAACCTGTCTCCTCCATACATACGTAATCTAGTCTCCTGGTACCTACCTGCACGCAACCTCCGATCCTCACAAGATCTTCTGCTCTACTCCCCTTGTTGAGGGGAGGGCAGCAACGACCCTTGACGGTTGACCAAGTGAGTGTCAATTTTTTATGTTACAAGGTTGATTGCGCAATTCAACAGGAAACCAGACGGAGACAGAGCTCTGCATGGGAGGATTCGGAGTATCTCTAACCCAGTTTATTCTACTTGGCATTATATATTGTTTTGAGTATATCAATAGCCAATCACTTACAGCCACACTACAGGCTTAAACCAATGTTAGTACAATTATTACGGAAACACACATATGGTCATATCATGAGTTCGGCGCATGATGGAAAGTTACACATCCCAGCTCAAACTAGTTAGAACAGAAACAGAGTGTAGCCTTCAGAATGTTCTGTGAAAATAATTTATGCTATGCAAGGAGTACAATAACATGATTTTAGAAGCAAGCAACAGAAATGGAGCAACAGAAATGAAGTAACTATAGTATGAATATCAATATGTCCTTTACATTTCCCCCTAAAAATTATGTTATTGTCAACAATAGAGGTGCTTTCCCAGGGTCATGTGGAGCCTGAGGGACATTGGTCTTCACTCAATTAGTGCCCTTGTTACCAATTGAGGCTGTCGCGGCATGTCCACCCCCCCTTGTTTGTTGATATAATTATAGAGCTCTGATCTTCAGACGTGAGGATGGTCGGGGCGAGCGGGTGAAGGTCATCATTCTCTTGCCGTCTAGGCCTTCAATGCTGGTTAAATCTTGCAGATCCGTGTATAGTAGCACTGGATGTTGGTTGACAGCGTCCTCCTTGCTCTCTGACGACTGGTAGGTTTTCCTCATGCAACTTGAGATACAATAAAAGACTAGTTTTAGTAAGACATACATTAACAAGATGCAAGCAACAATATGCAACACTCCTTGTAATATTCCAACAATCCATCCACCAATCCCTTTAAACCAATTAGCAGGATTTAAATAGGAGAATGTATCAGACCACCAACTGTCTTTGGTCAATTCGTTATGTTTGTTATATTCCTCCCTGAGTTTCCGAATATCTAACATTTTAGTCTTTAACCGTATGGTAGAGTCGGGGGTCAATATAGTGACAACAGGCTGGACCTATAATCTGACACATCCCTCCTTGAGATGCTGTCAAATAGTCCAGCACTAAGGTATGTTGATTTGTCAAATAAGCTGATTCTGCACCACAACAGTAGTATTAATTACTTACAATATACTCCAAATCTGGTCATCTAAGTAGTCCGTGACTTCCACTAATTTGTCCCACATTTGTGTTACCATAGGGTAGAGGAAGACAGTACTGACTATCTTATTGGGTATACTCATTTGTACTAAATGAGGTCTTCCTGATGGGCGTGGGGTGTTGTCCTTGTCACGTTTATAGATGGTATGAAGAGGGATGGCTCTCATATCTACTTTACTATGGGGAATAAGATAAGTGGCTGTAGTTATCCGGGCCAACGTACAAGTCCCCCCAACTCCGACTGGGAGCCATTTATACGCATTCCCACAGACCCAATATGTGGCTGATGGCAGATCCCATAAAGCAGCGTGCTGTAATACTAATTTATGTACCAAATCGATAAGAACGGTGATATTTGATAACCTACACCATGAAGGCATTTGTCCCAGGGGGCTACAATATCCAACATCCGGATTGCCACATGTTGGATCACTAGGTTTATATTCAGAAGATTCATTGCAAGGGACGTTACCAGATATTTCATAGCATGTCATTGGTACCTTTTATAAACAGATTTGCATGTACCCATGAGTGATTATGAATGTATCTTTCCAATAATGACGGTTTAAAAGCATCTGCCGTACTAGAGGTAGCATTAAAACTGATTTGTAGACCCTCAGTTGGTATGAAGCCTAGATTGGTCAAGGATGACTTGTTCCTGGGCACCCATGTGTTTCCTTTAAGGGCAATATATTGTAGGTGTTTACTGGTGACAGTAAGATTTCCTTGCCACCAGGGGAGATCCACCCACCCAACTACTGGTATACCTACAGTGGTGTTCCATAATTTACTAAACTTAGTAGCGTTATCGGCAAGGGCGTCGCTACAATTGGGCCAGTTTAGTGTTTCTTCCAGAGTGACCGGGACCGCCAGAAAAGACATACTAGCGGCTGAAACTGGTGAGTGAGTACATATCCCACAGTCACTGATCTGATTGTTCTCTAATTGACTCAATTTTTGTACCAAAATCTGATGGTGAGTAATGAACTTGTTATTAAAAGGGTCAGTATTCTGTTGTAGGCTATTCCAGGTATTGGCTAATTTAACCATACATATTATCATAAAACATCTCAGGATGGTTGACGTTTGCAGTGTGAAGCATGGATCCATGTTGACTTCCCTTCAAGTTTTACTGCTGTTGAGGTTGTCAGGAGCACTTGGTATGGTCCGTCATACAATGGTTCTAATCCGTGTTTCTGAACATGCCTCTTCACATACACGTAATCTCCGGGCTTGAGGGTATGACAACCTTCTGCATCAGCTGGATCTGGAATAGAAGATGATACTAACGCATGGGTGTTAGTTAGTGCTTTGGCAAGCTGAATTACATACTGTACAACATAATCTGTTTCTTCTGATAATTGTTGTGGGGTAAATCGAGCTATAGCTGGTTGTGACCCAAATAGAATCTCATAGGGTGACAGTTTGTTTCCCTATGGGGGTGGTGCGTATGGGATATAGTGCAATGGGAAGGAGCTCAGGACACTGGGCCATAGTCTCCTGCATCATTTTGGTCAATTGCCTTTTCAGTGTGCCATTCAATCTCTCCACCTTGCCGCTTGACTGTGGATGGTAAGGAGTATGTAACGCCACTGTTGATCCGATCATGGTAAGTATTGATATACACATGAGGAAAAGGCTGGTACCTGATCACTTTCGATAACTTCTGGAACTCCATACCGGCAAACAATTTCAGAGACCAGCTTCTTGGCGGTAGTCTTGGCAGTCATGTTTGGGACGGCAAATGCTTCTGGCCAGCTGGAAAACATATCCACTACCACTAAACAATACTCATATCGTCCTGCTTTAGGGAGAGTGATATGATCAACTTGTAGTCGTTGGAATGGATACTCTGGTTTAGCAAGGTGTATTGTCGGTACATTTTGTAATCTACCTGGGTTGCAGGTTTGGCGTATTGTGCAACCTTTGTTCTGTGCTCAACACGGTCGAAATTCCTGGGGCCCAATAGAGTTTCTGTACCAGTAACAAAGCTTGATTCTTCCCTCGATGCACCGGTCCATGGGCCCAGGCTGCACCGGCTGGATATAGGAGTCAAGGCTAGCAATATAGTTGTTCCTTTTTCCATAGCCTATCTATCAATTTAGCACCCGCCTCCTTCCATGACTGGCGTTCTTCTTTAGAGACATTCTGCGGTGTGGAGCGTAGTTTTGTGATTGGAGGGACCGGTTGATGATTTTCTGCAGGTTGATCCTGAGTTGGCACGGAATTTAGCTGTTTGGTCTGCTGCGCGCGTAACAGCCATGGACATGGATGTCAGAAGAAGAGCTGCTTGTTTAGCATGGAGATCAGCAAGTGCATTACCTCTTGCTTCAGGGGTGTCTTGTCGGGTATGAGCTTTCACCTTTACAACAGCCAACTGTCTTGGTAGTTGCACCGCTTCCATCAATTGTCTTGACGCTTTCAGCATTTTTTACAGGAGAACCTGCAGTCGTGACAAAGCCTCTCCTTGCCCAGATCTCCCCAAAGTCATGCGCAATCCATGCGCAATCCTGAAGACGTATCTTGAGTTGTTCCAGACAATCATTTGGTGGAGCCTCTTTCCCCTCTCCTTCAGGTGCTGGTAGCAGGGTGGCCGGGTTGATGGTGGTGCATCGGTTTAATTTCACATTTTCTGGCAAAATCAACGAACGCTGCAGCCGCAGGGGTCTCTGTCTGGACAGATGTTTAGGTTGCTGTAAAGCTAAAACAGCCGCAATATCGTGTGGAGCATAAATGTGAGTCTCATGTCCAAGGATGATACCCGCCGTTTTTTCAAGTAACTGTTGTGTGGCGTGAATCGCTTGTAGACAGCTGGGGGAGGCCCTGGCTACTGGGTCCAGACGTGCTGAGTAATAACTGACCGGGCGCTGCTTTGTACAGTGTCTCTGCGTGAGTACCCAGGCTGCATGCCCTCCCGTCTCGGAGACATACAAATGGAAAGGTTGAGCATAGTCCAGGTTTCCAAGTGCAGGGGCTGTCATTATCCTTGATTTTAGTTGCTCAAAGGCTTGTTGCAGCAGTTCTTGGTGGTCCTTGTTGTTTACATCAGCCAGAGTGTCTTCTTTTAATTCATCATATAGGGGTTGCATCAGACGTGAGGCGTCTGGGATCCATTGTCTGCAATATGTACATAGTCCAAGGAACCGTTGCAACTCTATGGGATCCTTTGGGAATGGTAGTAGGTCGATGGCCTTTTTTACTTTCTTCTGTGAGATGCCTGGCACCCTGAGTAAGGCAGTGGCCTAAGAAAACCACTTGACCGAGGAAAAACTGAAGTTTCGAGGCTGAGACTCAACAATTCAGTTCTGCTAGATGCTTCAGGAGGCTAACACTGGCCCTGATGGACATTTGCTCCGTGGGGGCGCACAAAAGAAGATCATCAACGTATTGTAATAGCACTACCTCAGGGTTGTCCAGCTGCCACGGCAGCAGACAGCTAGATATGTTCTTTGTAAACTGATTAGGGCTATTCTGCGCTCCCTGCGGCATCACCGTCCAAGTCAATTGCCTGCCCTGATATGTAAATGCAAACAGAAACTGACAGTCTTTGTGTAGTGGAATGCTGAAAAAGGCATTTGCTAAATCGATTACTGTAAACCAGGCTGCGGTAGATGGTATTTGGGAGAGAAGTGTATGTGGGTTAGGCACCACAGGGGTTTCCAAGACTGTCGCTGCCCTCAAATCCTACACCTATCGATAAGCGGGCAGCTGCCCCTGTTGGGATTTCTTCCTTACGGGGAACAATGGCGTATTACACGGGGAGACGCAGGGAATTAGTGCCCCTTTCTCTAACAAGGTCTGAATTTGCTGGTGTAGACCTTGTTCTTGTGCATGTTTGAGCGGATACTGGCGAACCTTGGGAAAGGGCGCTCCGGGCTTGCGGTACACCTGTATTGGTTCTACCGGTAATTTCCCAATGTCGTCTGGGCCTTGTGACCACAGATGAGAAGGAATTTCCCCTATGTATGGAGCTAACCTGGGATCGTTTGGGAGATTTTCATTCGTATTTGATACGTTAACCATAACAGTTAGTAGTGCTCGTAAGACGCCAACCTCCTCTACGTGTGTATCAGAATTTGGATCCTTTATAGTAAGGATCATCTGACCATTGTCCTGGTATTGAATTCGGGATCAAAATTTAGACCAGAGGTCTGCCCCTAAAAGATTCACCGGGCAGGTCGGGGACATGACAAATTGTGCCGTTACTTCCGGAAATGGGCCAATCGAAATAGGTTTGGTGAGAGTGTGTTTGTTAGGTCTGCCATCCACACCGATCAATATTAGATGGTCGTTAGAAAATTGGACTGGGAGGCCCTGGGGCAGTTCAGTGGATTTTAAAATGGAGTTGGCCGCCCCAGTGTCTACCATGAACTTCACCGGATTTCCTCCTACTGGGAGAACTACAGATGAACAGAGCCCGGGGGTGGTTGCAGGCATCACGATGGCAGACTCTGGTTGGCCTCCATTTCAGTATGGACTGTCTTGGGGGATATTTTCACGTAAGTCTCGTGGGCCGGGCGTCCTATTTCTGGATATGAGGGCTTGGGCAGTACACTGGCTAGCAGGGGTGTGACAGTCCTTTTGGAAGTGTCCTGTCCGGCCACATCTCCAACACTGAAGACGGGAAATTCACTACTGGTCTTTTCCCGGGATACAATACTTGCTGATCAGGTACCACCATGGGGTAATAGTGGGGCTGTAAGGGAGGACACTGTGTTACGGGTACTGCAGGTGCCGCAACTGCCACTACGGGGTTTGGATTAAGGCTTAACCGCAGAAGCGGTCCGGGCAACATTTTTCTGGAAGCTTTTTGCTACCTTTAGGGCATCTCCTGGGGTGGCTGACTCAACATCTGGTCTCACAGCCAATATCACGTCCTTGATTTCAGTACGTAAACCCTGGATAAAGGCGGACACTAACAGCTGGCTATGAGTTTTAGTATGTAAGGAGAGCCCAAGGTCCTTATAGACCTGCATAAGGCACCCATAAAACTTTTCAGCCGACTCCCCCTTCTCTTGAGTGATGTCGGTGAGGGTAGTGGATTGATCAGCCAACTTATCCTGAGCCCATATTTTAAGGGCTTGACAGAAGTCAACCCCACTCTCATACGTATTAGCATCTAATGCTCTGTTATATGGGATAGCAGCCTCTACCATCGGATAATATCCTTCACCGGCTTTTACACGGAGCAGGTGTAAAAGGTCTTGCCTTGCCAAATATATCTCTTTTTGCAGCCATGCCCCTGTAAAAAGCCATGGGGGAATGTTCGGGATCCGGGAGACGGTTACACAGAGTATCCGTCTGTGCTGGGGAAAACTGGAGATATTTGGATGGGCCGGTATTCTGGTCCGCTTCTTCCATCTCTGGGAGAGGAAGTGGAGGTGGAGGGAAATCAGCATGAGTACTGATTGTTGGGAGATCTTGGAGGTAGGGAAACACTGGGGGAGACCAGATATTGGGTTTGATTGTGGGTTTGATTAGTTGAGCGGCATAATCGACGAGATCTCGGTCGATGGCCAAGAGTCTTATCTCTTTTAATCTAGTTGGATGCATGGCGATGTATTGCTTTATAGCCCCGACTATTATTTTGGCCGCGTCCTGTTTCGGATATCCAAAGATACCAGTGGAAATAAATGCAAGGCTAGAGTTGGGGCCGCATGAAGCTGTGATGCGTATGCAATGGTGTTTTGAATTGTTTCTGTAAGCAGGTGTTGTGACCTGGGTAAATCCAGGGGGTCATATTTTGGTCCCACCGCATGTATAACATACTGACATGATAGCTGTCCCACTCTTGTAGCCATTACCTCTCCTTCTATTAACGGACCGTGGTCACGGATGTAATCGTTGGATGCGGTTTGTATTATAGGTCCCCCAAGACAACATATTTCTGCAGCTAGCCCCCCCCCTGTAGTTTTGCATTTGCTGCATTTACAATGATCCCAACTTGCTGTTGCGGTATACGCCCCATGCCTATTCTCAGTATAGTGGAATATTCCGAGGGACTATTCAGTAAAACAGACGCCACTTCCTGGTACTAGTGTCCATGTTCTATTTCCCCAGTTTGGGAGAGGGTGAATAGGGTAGAGTTCGGAGGACCTTGGGTCTCTCCGAATGGAGTGTGAATCATGGCGGGAGCCGGTGGGGGCAATGGTTTATAATACCATCTGTCAGCGTTAAGTAATGGGAAGGTTGGTGCTACAACACCGGGTCTGCGTGTTCCACAATTATAACACGTCTCGTGCCATCCCGGATTAGTGACCCAGCACACATTACAAAGCCAGCCATCTGGGTTATGTGGTGGTGGCTGGCCACCAGTGGGAAGTGTAGGGTATCTAATCTCCTTAGATATAAATTGCTCAGTTTCCGGATTCAAAGGCTGGGGTACGGCTACATTTGTGGGGGTAGGGGATGCTTCTTTAGGGGTTTCTGATTCAGTTTGTGGACACATCAGTTGGGAAGGGGAATCTGCTTCCTACTTCACCTTTTCCCCATCAGCTTCATTTTGTAGCACAAAACAGCCAGTCTTTGTTACAGTGCTAGATAATTTTCCCTTCTTGACATAAAAATAATTAAAATAACCAGGCTTCGTCTCCTCTATTTCAACATATCCTTCACCACAAATCTCATGTGCAACTTTCCTAAACTTTTCGGCATCATTCAACAATCCACAATCAACAAGTTTTCCCCTCTTGTGCCAGATTCCTTTGTCCCACAATGTAGGCTGAAGTCTCCCCTCCACGGGAAAGTTTAACAACTTAAACACTTTCGGTGCATTCTTAAATGATCTCTTCCCTTCTCGACCGACCATGATGGTTATCACATCCTCTCCCTCCTGAGGGGGAGACACTTTTTTTCTGCTCCACGGAAACCTTGGTTAATTACTACTGCCTTCCGACTGACAAAGATCCTTGATTTGTGCACAATATGAGGCCGGCCGGCCGGCCTCAACTGTTCCACTGACTCGCCCCCCCTTGGAGAAGTCACGTACGGTACTAGGTGAAAGGAGGAGGGCCCGCGTCTGAACTCTCCGGACACTCGATATACGTATATCTATATACGTGTCCTACCCAATCTTCGATCACCTGCCGCGACTGATACTAATAGTGTTCAGTCTCCTAAGAATCTTTGTCAGAAGTTAAGGGAGATTCATGCAATATTCACTTGTCAATCCGAGGTGCTATTGTTTTAAAGGTAATCAATATCAGTCCCCTAATGGGACTATACCCCTACAGTCTCACCTTTGACTATATCCAACCAAGACATCCGGAGATACTGCAAACAACCACGCAGCACGTGAAAACCATGCCAAACGGTCAGTATCACTAGTAAAGAACTCGTGCACTTACCGTGGCTTTTGTGGGGGATGATCAGTCCCAATTCCAGTGGGGCAGGCCGAAAACAAGTCCAGAGGTGTTGGGGCGTCCCTGGTTAGGGGTCCCTGTTTCGGGCGCCAGCTGTTGAGGGGGGGGGCAACAGCGACCTTCACGGTTGATCAAGTGAGTGTCAAATTTCTATGTTATAAGGTTGATTGCGCAATTCAACAGGAAACCAGACGGAGACAGAGCACTGTATGGGAGGATTCGGAGAATCTCTAACCCCGTTTATTCTACTTAGCATTATATATTGTTTTGAGTATATCAATAGCCAATCACCTACAGCCACACTACAGGCTTAAACCAATGTTAGTACAATTATTACGGAAACACACACATGGTCATATTATCATGAGTTCGGCGCTTGATGGAAAGTTACATATCCCAGCTCAAACTAGTTAGAACAGAAACAGAGTGTAGCCTTCAGAATGTTCTGTGAAAAGAATGTATGCTATGCAAGGAGTACAATAGCATGATTTTAGAAGCAAGTAACAGAAATGGAGCAACAGAAATTAAGTAACTATAGTATGAATATCAATATGTCCTTTACACCCTCTTATTTCCTCTTCCCACAATCTCATACAAGATTTCTCCCTTGCATACTCCCTACTCTGGAACTCTCTACCCCAACATATCAGACTCTCGCCTACCATGGAAACCTTCAAAAGAAACCTGAAGACATGCTTCTTCCGACAAGCCTACAACCTGCAGTAACCACCGCTCCACCACATTGCTGCATGACCAGCTCTACACTCACCTTCCACTGTATCCTCACCCATCCCTTGTAGATGGTGAGCCCTCGTGGGCAGGGTCCTCTCTACTCCTTTACCTGTCACTGACTCGTTTTGTTAAGATTATTGTAAGTATTTTTGCTATGCATACCCCCTTTTTCTCATGTAAAACAGCATGGAATAAATGGCGCTATAATGATAAATAATAATAAAATCTTCTTTTATTAGGTATGCATTATACAGACATTTCAGCAGGGGATCACAAATAATTCTTTCTTTGAAGTAAAACATTGTTTAACCCCATTAAACCCTGGGGCTTATTAGTACGCCCCAGGCCATCACCCCCGGTTCAGTGAGGGCTCCGGCGCTGAGCCCGCCCTGAAGCGGGCACATGTCAGCTGATTCTTACAGCTGACATGTGCCCGCAACAGCCGCGGGTGGAATCGCGATCCACCCGCCGCTGTTAACCAGTTAACACCGCTGTCAATCTCTGACAGAGGCATTTAACAGCTACGCGCCAGAAGCGCGGCCTTAGCCCCGCCCATCATTGACCCCCGTCACGTGATCGCGGGTCACTGATGGGTGGGCATGACAACCTGGGGTCTGCAGCAGACCCCTGTGGTTGTCGTGTCTCTCTAGCTATGATCGCCACTTAGTGGTCGGCGCTCATAGCACAGGAGCATTTCTCCTGCATACAGGCGATCTGCTCGTCGCCTGTATGCAGTAGAAACGATCAGGAAACTGCGGCTTCTAGTCTCCTATGGAGACTATTGAAGCATGCAGAAAGTGTAAAAAAAAATGGATTTAAAAATATAAAAAAAATATATGAAAGTTTAAATCACCCACCTTTCGCCCCATTCAAAATAAAATGTAAAAAAAAATTCCCACATACACATATTTGGTAGTGCCGCGTTCAGAATCGCCCGATATATCAATATAAAAAAAAGAATTAATTTGATCGGTCGTAACGAAAAAAAAATTCTAAACGCCAGAATTAAATTTTTTTTGGTCGTTGCAACATTGCAATAAAATGCAATAACGGGCGATCAAAACATCGGATCTACCCCAAAATAGTATCAATAAAAGCGTCTTCTCGACACACAAAAAATAAGCCCTCACCCGGCTCTAGATCACGAAAAATGGAGACGCTACGGGTCTCGGAAAATGCCGCCTTTTTTAAAAAAAAAAATTTAAGCAAATTTTTTTTTTTTTTTTTCACCACTTAAATAAAAAATAACTTATACATGTTTGGTGTCTATGAACTGGTAATGACCTGGAGAATAATAATGGCAGGTCAGTTTTAGCATTCAGTGAACGTGGTAAAAATAAAACCCAAAAAGCAACTGTGGAATTGCATTTTTTTTGCAATTTCACCACACTTGGAATTGTTTTCCCGTTTTCCAGTACACGATATGGTAAACCAGTGATGGCGTTTAAACGTACAACTCGTCCCGCAAAAAAATAAGTCGTCACATGGCCAAATTGACCGAAAAATAAAAAGGCTATGGCGCTGGGAAGAAGGGGAGCAAAAAACGAAAATGCAAAAACCCAAGGTCCTTAAGGGGTTAAAAACAGTCAGGGAAATGTTTTGCCTCACAAAAAGAATCAGCTGTGATCCCATGCTGTAATGTCTGTATAATCTGTCTTCCTTCCGTGCCCAGGAGCTGTGGTATGATCAGACCATGTTTCGTACACGGTCAAACACAAACTTTACACAGGAGAACATTTATAAGATTATCTCAGCACAGGAACATTTTATTTAAACACATCCAATTATGGAACTTATTATTATTCCAAGATCTATTGATTAAAATTAACTTTAGTTTGTGGGAAAATCACTAACTGTAATTCCACCTATGTAATTTATATTATCAAATGCATTTCATGCAAATTAAAAAACATAGGTTGCACCACTAGACAACTAAAACCTCAATTTCGTGAACATTTGTATGACATTGAACAAAGTAAGAGTCCTAGAACCATGTCACAAGCATCCAAACATTAACTGTCACAGAAATAAGGTATCATCATTAAAAATCTATGCCATCAAACACATTAAAAAAACCTTAAAAAGGATTAGACACAGAATGGCGCCAAAAATAGAGAAGTATGGTAGATTTTTAAATTAAGTACACCATGCAATGCAAAGGGGACAAAACATTACAGCATATACAATTACATGAAATAAAAAAGGATTAATAAAAATTTTTTTTATTAAACACTGGTCACAGAGATGGCTCAGAGCTTAGCAGAGGGGAGTACTTCGATTGAGGATCATGCCTACACTGGTATGCTTCTCCCTGAATTAAACACAGATCATATTTTGCATCTAAGTTAAACCCACACACCTCCCCTTGATGACCTCATGTGGGGGCTGTTCTCATCCCTTCAAGATATTATGAAATCCCCAACATTCACGATATCTTTGCTCCTAAACATTACAGGCCTTCGATTTCGATGTCATATTTGTTGTGATTTTACCTTTCGTAGGTAGGAAACATGGCATGACTGTTGCCATCTATTTGGCCACTATTAATTTTGGGCTTGTAGGTATGTCTCACATTCATGAAAAACATGCATATTCTCTCAGTCCTGAAGTTGAAAATGAATATCCCACTAAAAAAGGGAAACCATGCTTCAATGTTGTTATGAGAGCTATGAGATGGCTTTTACAGTAATATCTATGACGCCTCTCCCTTTTAGAGATGGCATTATGGACCGATTTACAAATGAAAGCAATGACCAAATGCAAAAGTGACCAAAACAGGGCCCAATTGCATAGTATGAGAAACATGCCCAAACCATTTATGTTTGCACCTCAATGTTTTACAGTATTGACAGTGTACTGTGGTTTCGAATTTAGTGTTTATGGGTTGTCCCACAAACTGTCTGTGGTCTTTAGACCCAATAAGAACAATCTTGAGGTCATCTGTCCATGTAATGTTAAGCCACTGCTCTTTAGACCAGTCAATGTGTTCTTTGGCAAACTGCAACCTTTTTTGTCATGTCTTTTTTTTCAGCAATGGTACTTTGCGAGTAGGGATGAGCGGACCCATGGAAATTTGTGTTCTGGTACCCGACCCGAACGTTATTTAAAAGTTCTGTTCGGGTACCAGAACTGTAACCAAACTTAAACCAGAACCCGAACCCTATTGAAAACAATTTTCTCTCTTAGTGTTTTCCCCTCTCTAATCAACTTATTGATCAAAGTTTTCTCTTCTTCGGTACAATGTTTGGAGCGACCCATTTTATTCACTGAGCAAGGGCTAAAACCAGTAAGTACAATTTTTACTGGTCTCTTCTTTAAATAAGGGCAATCATTGACACTTGTTTCTTCACAGAATGAATGATCTCGCTAATTAAACTCCACACTGCTATTAATTAGATCACCCACCTTTCATTAAATGAGTCAATTACACCCAATTAGCAGCATACATGTCATGACTGCTGACTGTGTTGGTTGCCTATTACTTGCCTAAACCTAGTAATTAATTAATTTTTCCCATGTTGTATGATTTTTTCTGCCAAAAATAGTAATTAATCACATTAATGATGTTAGACTGTTATTATTTTGCACATAACTGTATGTCCTGCCTTTCGCCAGCATCTTCACTACTCAACTCTGAATTGGGGGAGATCAAACCATTTATTATCGTGTGCTTGTTTTCATGTACACCTTTTTGTACATTATTGGATTTTTTTTGCTGCAACTAGTCGTTTACTACAGTGTGAATCAGCCCTTCTAGGAACACTGGTTTAGTTACTTTTAACCATGTCTGTATGTCCCAATGGGCCTTTAACGTCTTCACGACATTTGACATATCTATACATCATGGAAAGAAAGGAGTTCCCGACCAATGAAGTACATATACATCATGGCGATCGCGTGCACGCTCAGGAGCTGTGGTATTGCTATAATCGCACCGACCCAAAGAATAAAATAGTCTAATCACTTATAGCGCACGAGGAATGGTGTGATACATAAATAAAACCAATTCTTGACCTGCTTTTTATTTGGTCATTCTGCCTGCCAAAGATTGCAGTATGGAACCCCCAACTGAAGATTCCTTATAATGAAGCGGACTGAGTCGTTTTTTACATTGTCTGGCCTATGATCCGTCTGTGTCCATCTTTTTAGACATGCATAAAAGAGCGGTCCGTCACAGTTTTGTGCACTACTGAACAGAGGCCAGATGGAGTCCAGATTAAGGCTGCTGCCTAATTATAGTGAATGGACCGATCAGGCTTGTCATCTGAATTACATCATTCAGAGATTGGAAACCCCAATGTAAGTGTTCAGCGTACAGCGCCCGATATATGTGATTCCAAACTTTATACAAAATGTTCCCAAGAAAAGCTTCAACTCAATCCACCAAAAAAGCAAATCCCCACTCAGGCTCGTCACGTGTTAACGGAAATATAGGGGGCTTCCACATTACTGGCAGCATAAAGGCTCTGGAAAAGCACTATGGCTCCTCAACCAGAAAAGAAATTTAGCAAATTCTGTACTCCACATTTAGTTTCCACATGTTTGGAATTTCTGTAGCGATGAGAGCCCGTCTAATTTACGGGTGCATGTTTGCAGAAGAATGAACTGGGCACTACCTCGTACTGGGCACTGCAATGTATGGGGCACTACAATAGCAGATTTGCAAATATCACTCAGCAACATCCACTGCTGCTCGTTTCTGGAAAACACCCATGGAGTAAAATCATCAGTACACCTGTAGACAAATTCCCAAAGAGTCTCGCCATGTGGCTTAACAGTACTCTACATTCAGCAGAAATTGTGTGACATATTTTCTTGGCATTTTTACCCCTTTTCCCGTGTGAAAATGTAAAATATGGGGCTAAAACCAAATTATTGTTGTAAAAATATAGTTATTTTTTCTTCACTGCCCAATGGTATAAAATGCTGTGACACACCTGTGGTGTCAATATGATCACTGCACCCCTAGATGAATTAATTGAGAGATGTAGTTTGTAAAATGAGGTCACTTATGGAGGGTCTGCTGTTCTGGCACCTTAGGGGCTCTCCTAGTGGGTCATGGCACACGCAAACCATAAGAGTAAAATTTTCACTGTAATATGGTGCTCCTTCCCTTCATGGTATAATATCTTTAATGTATTTTGTTTACTTGTTTTTTTTCTCTCTCTCAGGTTTCTAACATAGATGATGTACTTAGTCACCACACAAGTTTTCTTGACAACTGTTTGAAGGATTGCATGCTTACCAATCCGGAGCTTCTGAAGATCTTCTCAAAGCTTATGTCAGTGTGTGTTATGTTCACCAACTGCATGCAGGTAAGTATTGCATACCTTTCGAACTATGTGTGTATTTTGTGGATATAAGTCTACACACCCCTGTTAAAATGCCAGATTTTTGACATGCAAAAAAAATGAATACAAACAAAAGTCATTTTCTAACTTTTTTCACCTTTAACGTCACCCAAAATCTGTACAATTCAATTGAAAAACAAGCTGAAATCTTTTCGTGTGGAAAAAGAAAGTGAGTCAAATAATGTGATTGCAAACCCCTAAACTAATACTTTTGTACCCTTTCAATTTTTGACATTCAGTTTTGTAGTTATGGTCTATCAGCACATTTAAAATTGATAATCTTTGCCCACTCTTCCTTACAGAAATATTTCAAATCTGTCAGATTGCAAGGGCATCTCCTCTCTACAGCACCCTCTTCTGGTTACCCACAAATCTTCAATTATATTTAAGTCTGGGATTTCACTGGGTCATTACAAAACTTGGATCTTCTTCTGGCAAAGTAATTCTTTTGTTGTTTTGGAGGTATTTTTATGGTGGTTGTTCTGCTGAAAGTTGAAATTCATCTTCAGATTTTTAGCAAAGGCCTGAAATTTTGAATGCAAAATTTACTGATATTTAAAACTGTTCATGATTCCCTCTACTTTGACTGGAGACACAGTTCCAGCTGTTGAAAATTAGTCACAAGCTACATACACCATGCCTTTTGGTGATGCACGGTGCCAGCTTTTCACCAAACATACCTAGTGGAATAATGGCCAAAAATTTCAAACTTAGTCGCAACAGACTTGATGTGGGTTTTGACAAAACCTAGTAGACTTGGATGTATTTCTTTGTAAGTAAAAAAAAAAAAAAAAAAAAGGCTTCCGTCTTGTCACCTTAATTCCCCTAAGAATACAGGAGATTTTTGTCACATGCAATACTCAACCAGTTATTGCCATTAATTCCTGCAGCTCCTTTAATGTTAGTCTTTTCATTATTTCTTGAGCGATACCCAGTCCTAGGTAATGTCAGCATTTTTCCAATTTTTAGCCACTTCGTGATAGTCTTCACAGTGTTCTAAGTTTGGGCACCCGGCATGGTTAGTACCTTGTTGCACCCCCTTTTGAAAGTATCACAACTTGTAAACGCTTTTTGTAGTCAGCCAGTTCACAATAACTGTAATTTTGACAAGAGGTGCCCAAACTTTTACATGCTACTGTATATATTTCCCCATTCAAAATTCTTTGTGGTTTTTTTTATCAATAAATTTGGACAGATTATGGGTGACCCGAAAGGTGGAAAAAGTTCTAAAATTAATCTTCTTGGTGTGATTTTTTTTCCATGATAAAACCTGGCCTGTGTTGGCTTTTTTATCCATATACCATATTTTTCGGCCTATAAGACACACTTTTTTCCTCCAAAATTTTGGAGGAAAGTGGGGAGTGCGTCTTATAGTCTGAATGTATATGGTGGTGTGGGGGAGCGGCCGTGGCGTGGAAAGCAGTGAATATTAATTTTCCGGAATAGCGCACACACTGTACCCGCAGCGCGGCTCCTGCATCGGCCCTCTATTAAAGTCCATGAATATTCACTACAACCCACGCCCATGGGAGTGAGGAGTAGTGAATATTCGAGCACTTTAATAGCGGCACACCGACTGCCGGCCACTGCAAGAGCCGCGCTGCAGGTACAGTGTGCACGCTATTAGGAAGAATGAATGGTCACTGCTCCCCACGCACACAGTCCTGGCGTTGGGATGCAGTGACTCTTCTGGCACAGCATCTCACAGTGTGAGGGCACATGGTAGAGAAGTCATGCGCGGCTCACACTGTGAGATCAGTGTCTGCAGCAGAGCAGGATTCTGCGCTGGACCACAGGGAAGAAAGGTGAGTTAGAAGTGTTTATTTTTTTTGTGTGCCATGCATACCTGGAAGAGGAGGTATGAGAGGTGCCATGCATACCAGAAAGAGGGATGAGGGGTGCCATGCATACCAGGAAGAGGGATGAGGGGTGCCAAGCATACCAGGAAGAGGGATGAGGGGTGCCATGCATACCAGGAAGAGGGATGAGGGGTGTCATGTATATCCGGATGGTGGATAGGGGTGCCATGCATACCAGGATGAGGGGCCAATGCATACCAGGATGGGGATGAGGGATGGCATGCATACCAGGATGAGTGATGAGGGGTGCCATGCATACCAAGATGAGGGGTGCCATGAATACCAGGAAGAGGGATGCCATGCATATCAGGATGGTGGATAGGGGTGGCATGCATACCAGGAAGAGGGATGCCATGCATATCAGGATGGTGGATAGGGGTGCCATGCATACCAGGAAGGTGGATTGGGGTGCCATGCATACCAGGATGAGGGGTGCCATGCTTACCAGGAAGAGGGATGAGGGGTGCCATTCATACCAGGATGAGGGATGCCATTCATACCAGGATGAGGGGTGCCATGCATACCAAGATGAGAGGTGCCATGCATACCAGGAAGGGGGATCAGCAGTGTCATGCGTACCAGGATGGTGGATAGGGGTGCCATGCATACCAGGAAAGTAGATTGGGGTGCCATGCATACCAGGAAAGTAGATTGGGGTGCCATGCGTACCAGGAAAGTAGATTGGGGTGCCATGCGTACCAGGATGGTGGATTGGGGTGCCATGCGTACCAGGATGGTGGATTGGGGTGCCATGCGTACCAGGATGGTGGATTAGGGTGCCATGCGTACCAGGATGGGGATCAGGGGTGCCATGCATACCAGGATTGAGGGATGAGGGGTGCCATGCATACCAGGATTGAGGGATGAGGGGTGCCATGCATACCAGGAAGAGGGATGAGGGGTGTCATGTATATCCGGATGGTGGATAGGGGTGCCATGCATACCAGGATGAGGGGCCAATGCATACCAGGATGGGGATGAGGGATGGCATGCATACCAGGATGAGGGGTGCCATGCATACCAAGATGAGGGGTGCCATGCATACCAGGAAGAGGGATGCCATGCATATCAGGATGGTGGATAGGGGTGCCATGCATACCAGGAAGGTGGATTGGGGTGCCATGCATACCAGGATGAGGGGTGCCATGCTTACCAGGAAGAGGGATGAGGGGTGCCATTCATACCAGGATGAGGGGTGCCATGCATACCAAGATGAGAGGTGCCATGCATACCAGGAAGGGGGATCAGCAGTGTCATGCGTACCAGGATGGTGGATAGGGGTGCCATGCATACCAGGAAAGTAGATTGGGGTGCCATGCATACCAGGAAAGTAGATTGGGGTGCCATGCATACCAGGAAAGTAGATTGGGGTGCCATGCATACCAGGAAGGTGGATTGGGGTGCCATGCGTACCAGGAAGGTGGATTGGGGTGCCATGCGTACCAGGAAGGTGGATTGGGGTGCCATGCGTACCAGGAAGGTGGATTGGGGTGCCATGCGTACCAGGATGGTGGACTGGGGTGCCATGCGTACCAGAATGGTGGATTGGGGTGCCATGCGTACCAGGATGGTGGATTGGGGTGCCATGTGTACCAGGATGGTGGATTGGGGTGCCATGCGTACCAGGATGGTGGATTGGGGTGCCATGCGTACCAGGATGGGCATCAGGGGTGCCATGCATACCAGGATTGGGGGATCAGGGGTGCCATGCATACCAGGATTGGGGGATCAGGGGTGCCATGCATACCAGGATGGGGGATTGGGGTGTCATGCGTACCTGGATGGTGGATTGGGGTGCCATGCATACCAGTAAAGTAGATTGGGGTGCCATGCATACCAGGAAGGTGGATTGGGGTGCCATGCATACCAGGATGAGGGGTGCCATGCATACCAGGATGAGGGGTGCCATGCATACCAGGATGAGGGGTGCCATGCATACTGGGATGGAAATCAGGGGGGCCATGCATACCAGGATGGGTATCAGGGGAGCCATGTGTACCAGGATGGTGGATTGGGGTGTCATGCGTACCAGGATGGTGGATTGGGGTGCCATGCGTACCAGGATGGTGGATTGGGGTGCCATGAGTACCAGGATGGTGGATTGGGGTGCCATGCGTACCAGGATGGTGGATTGGGGTGCCATGCGTACCAGGATGGTGGATTGCGGTGCCATGCGTACCAGGATGGAGATGGGGGCCACATATAACAGGAAGGAGGGGCCATAAATACCAGGATGTAGGATATTAGCAGAATTGGGGGACATTACCCCTATACCAGTGTCAGCAGCAGACCCTCTCCCCCGTAACAGTGCATAATGACCACATTTTTGCTTACATTTTTTTTTCTATTTTCCCCCTCTAAAACCTGGGTCCGTCTTATGGTCCAATGCGTATTATAGTCGGAAAAATACAGTATATGTTTTTGTTTAATCCACACATTTTTTATAATAACAATTGAAATAATTAATGCTTTGGTACCATCTGCTGTACATTTATATCACTGGTGCCTGTGTCAACTTTCTGAATAACTGATAAGAAAGTTGTTGCAAGTTTTCAAAGCCAACAACTCCAACAACTAAAAAGATGCAACAAATATTGTATCCAGCAGAGCAGTTTGTAGGCAATGGTAAGTTCCCTCCTATATTAGTTCATTGTATCGCATATATGGTGTTCTCATAACTAGAAAAATGTTATGAAACTTCATTGGCATTGTCTAGACCATATTGATGTATTTTATTGCTGACATTTTCTTTTTGTCAGAAATTTACACAAAGCATGCAGTTGCAGACAGAGATGGAGCACATGGCAATGGAGCTTGGTACAATAATGGGTCCCGGCACACACAGTGAAAATACAGAAGACTCATTGCAAAAGAGGCTCACTTCTAAGGTAAATGGCAGATATATGTATCCCCACTGAAGGAGTTAAAGAGTAACTTAACTTTATTTCTTGATTAGCCTCCGTAAAGTTTTACATTTTTGTTATGTACTTCGTTACCTTATTTTGCTCTCTTTTATCTTTAACACCATTCTGAAAGTGCTGGCTTGTCTGTCTAATTTATTCTCTTAGTAACTGATACGAACTGCATGTCTGGCTAAGATCCATAATCAAAGATTTGTACTCCAGAGAGGGAGTTTCTCTGCTCCCCTCCTCTATGCTTAGGTTATTGTATTGTCTGTACATGGGGAAGGGGAGCAGAGATGTTACAAATCTTCATTAAACTACAGTTCACATCAGCTACTTAGACAGAGCAAACCGAAGAAAATGAACTGGAATATAAGGTTGTATGCATGCAAAATCTAAGAAATAAAATGAACATATACCCTGCTGTAAGTAAAAGCAATAGTGCATATATAATATAGGATACTTAGTAAACACCGGCTTTAATTCAAATTGGAAAGGTCCCAACCTCTGGTATTAAAACCTTCCCATGCGTACTAGTGATGTCAGTGTGAATAAAGGCCAAGCAGGACCTGGTCCTGACTATGGCTACCCAGCAAATGGGAAGCTATATAAACAAAATGTTCAGCTCAAAGAAAGGGAGGCCATGAGAAAGGGAGGCCATCTTAGCTGCGCTGAGTGGAGAAACGCAACCAAAAAAAATGAACTGGAGTAGAAGTTGGTATACATGCAAATTAGGAGCATGTTCACACTGGCCATTAAACAGACAAAACCGAAGTTAGAAACAAAATGAACATATACCCTGCTATAAGTAAATAAGTAAAAACGGAGTAAATTAAACAGAAAGACCAGCACTTTAATATAATGCTTTACAAAGATTCATAACTTTATAAAGCCTTATCAATAAAAAAAAAAGTCTAGTTACTTATAAATACATTTAGTTTTGCTTTGTGTTTTTAATTCATTGCCGAACTTGATGCATTTCAGTGTTCAGCTGGTTTTGAATGTACCATCAATAATTTTGATGCCAATTTCTCAACACATCTCATGGACCTCCTTGATAAGTTGAGCATGTACAGCACCAATGATTGCGAGCACAGCATGATTAACATCATATATAGGTAAGGAATATTGTCAATATGTTATAGTGAGGTGTCCAAATTTGTTCTTGTATTATTCCAGCTGGAAAACCCCTAATTTATACTGTCCTTTAAGTAAAATCTTCAAGTGGTCACACATTTTCTTCAGAAGAGATGTGACATTACGCGTACAAATAAATCCGCAATACACATACACAAACTAGTTGCCTGGTCTAGTGGTTATTTCATAGAACTAATAGAGTTGGTTAGGGAGTTCTGTATGATACTTATATTTCCTAATAAGGTGTGTAGACTGGCAATGACCAATAGGTAAAGAAAGGTAAATGGGAAACTACAGTGGTCTACAAAAGTATTCACCCCTTTGGATTTTTACATTACAACGTGTTTAAATATTTTAGTAACCAGTCAATATGGCCATGTGAGGGCTTAGTTTTTGCGGGATGAGTAGTGCTTTTTTACCATATCGTGTACTGGGGAAAAGAAAGTGCAATTCCACAAGTTTGTTTTTTTTACCGTATTTAATAAATGCTAAAACTGACCTTCCATTATGATTCTCCATGTCATTACTAGTTCGCAGATACCAAACATGTATAAGTTGTTTTTTATTTAAGTTGTTTAAAAAAATCCAAAGTGTGGAAAAAAAAAAAAACACCATTTTCCGAGACCTGTAGCGTCTCCATTTTTGGGATCTCTGACTGGGTGAAGGCTTATATCAATAAAAACTTCAGCTCAACGCTCAAAATATAATTTTGGGGTAGATACGATATTTTGATCACCCGTTATTGCATTTCATTGCAATGTTGTGGCGACCAAAAAAATGTAATTCTGACGTTTTTGATTTATTTTTTTATATTGTTTACCGATCGGATTAAATCTTTTGATGTATTGATTGAGCTATTCTGAACACGGCGATACCAAATATGTGTATTTTTGATTTTTTTTTTATTGTTTTCTTTTGAATGGCGCAAAAAGGAGGGTGTTTTGAACTTTTAGTTTTTATTTTTTAAATATTTCTAAAACCTTTTTTTTTTTTTTACACTTTTTACCGGCTTCAATTGTCTCTATGGGAGACTAGGAGCTGCGATCATCTGATCGCTTGTGCAACACATAGCAGGGCTCTAGCCCTGCTTTGTGTTTGTCACAGATGTGTCAGAGGTGACAGACAGCCACCCTGCAGTGGGTTGCAGGAGATCTCCACGTTTGGCATTGCAGACTGCTGCTTAGATAGGAGGCTGTCTTTAGGACCGAGCGACTACCTCTCTTGCTGATTTGCTGTCTGGCCTGGGTGTATATATACCTTGTGTGTCTGAGAAGGCGTCGCCGGTTATATTAATTTCTACTTGAAGCTTAGCAGGAGCAGTACCTCGTCCTCTCTGCAGCTTGAGGCCATGTGCACATTTGGAGTTCATCTAAAGCTAAGCCATTTTCCCCTGTTTTGTCTACCCTTGTTGTCTTTAGCATTTTAGTGGAGGTTGACTAGTGCTCATCTCCTTCCATCCCTAGCTGTAGCCTTACGCTAGGGAAAGTAGGGCGAGGCACGCGATCAGCGATAGCTGAGGAGGCTATATATGGACGTTAGTTGACACGGGGTGACGCTAGACCAGACTAGGAGGTGTCCATTTCCCCCTTTCCCTGGTGTCTGGGCTCCCTTTTCCCTCTGTGTTGCACTTACACCTGGCGTGACATTGTTGCAGAAATGCCCATCTGCTATGAGCACCAACCGGTGGGTGGCCCTCACAGCAGATCGGCTATGACAACCACAGGTGTTTCCGGCAGACCCCGGGTTGTCATGCCAACCCATCAACAGCCTGCAACCATGTGACGGGCACACTGATGGGCAGGTCTTATGATGTTCTTCTGGCTCGGCCATGTTAAATGTCGCTGTCAAACATTGATAACGACATTTAATATGTTAACCGCCTCGGGTAAGTGCAGGCTCCGTGCTGGAGAGGGGGAGGGGACTCATGATATACCCATACATCATAGGTTGAAAAGGGATTAAGTAAGAGGCACCACTAACCATACACCATGAAAACCAAGGAGATCTCCAAACAAGTCAGGGACAAAGTTGTTGAGAAGTACAAGTCAGGTTTTAAAAATAAAAAATAAATATCCCAAACTCTAATAATCCCTCTGAACACCATAAAATCCATTATCAAATGGAAAGAACATGGTACGACAACAAACCAGCCCACCAAAACGCTCAGACCGAGCAAGGAAGGCATTAATCAGAGAGGCAGCACAAAGACCAAAGGAAACCCTTAGGGAGCTGCAGAGTTCCCAAGCAGAGACTGGAGCATCTGTCCATACTACCACACTAAGCCGTACACTCCATTGAGGTGGCCTTTATTGAAGAGTGGGCAAAAAAAAAAGCCTTTACTTACACAGAAAAATTGGAAGCTTCATTTTGAGTTTGCTAAAAGACATGTGGGAGACTCCCCAAATGTATGGAAGAAGGTGCTGTGGTCAAAATTGAACTTTTTGGCTACCAAGGTAAACGCTATGTCTGGCACCAAGCCAACCCAGCTAATCGCTCCAAGAACACCATCCTCACAGTGAAACATGGTGGTGGCAGCATCGTGTGCTGTTGGATGTTTTTCGGCAGCAGGGACAGGGAAAATGGTCTGAGTCGAGGGGAAGATGGATGTTGTGAAATATAGGGATATTCTTGAGCAAAACCTGTTTCAGTCTGTCAGTGTTTAAGACTGGGACGGAGGTTCACCTTTCAACAAGACAACGACCCAAGGAATTCTGCTAAAGCAATACTTGAGTGGTTTAAGGGGAGACGTGTAAATGTTTTGGAGTGGCCTAGTCAGAGCCCAGACCTTAATCATATTGAGAGTCTGTGGTTAGACTTGAAGATTGTTTCCTCTGGTGAACAGCAATCTAGCTTGAAGAAGATGGAGGAGTTTTGACTTGAGGAATGGGCGAAAAACCAAGTGGCAAAATGTGTATGTCTCATAGAGACTTATCGAAAGCGACTTGCAGCTGTAATTACTGCAAAAGGAGGCTCTATAAAATACTGACTTTAGGGGGTGAATAATTATGCACACTTAAGTGTTCAATTATTTTGCTTCACAAAAAGAAAGAAAACCAAATGTTCACAGATGTAGGTATGTGTCACGCATAGTGTAGGAAAGACAAAGTGCGACACGAAGGGATGAGGGGAAGGGAGGCCAGTCAGTAGGGAAAGGGGGAAGTGAAGTCCTCCTAGGCTGATCTGCAATCACCCTGTCTACCCTACCGTTCCTATATTGGTTCCTCACCAATTGCCGCATAGGAACCTATCCCTGTATTTCCTTAGCCCTTGGCCCTAGATAGGGAAAAGGGGGATCAGTGCTAGTCTATCCCCACTGACAACTAAAGACAACAAGGGGAGACAGACACGGGAGAAGTAGCTTAGCTTGAGTCGACTTCAGAGAGATGGCGCACACGTCCTCTTAGCACCAGAGAGGAAGTAAGAACTGCACTTGCTCCAAGCCTTCACAAGGGGTCATGTGAATATCACCGGCACCTCCCTCTAGCAACAGCCAGTATTTAAACACCCAGCCTGGGTGTCAAGTAGTCTCAGGAAGGTGCCGCTGGGTCCTAGAGTGAGACAACTAAGAAGGTGTCTGTAATGCCAAATGAAGAGATCTTCTGCAACCAACTGCAGGACGACTGTCTGTCACTTCTGACACACCTGTGACAGTACCCACCTCCCCTCTACGAGTGGCCTACGGACAGGTTTCTCAGGATAAGAGGTGTGGAATGAACGAACCAGCCTGGGAGCGTTCATCTCTGATGCTGAAACCCACATCCTTTCCTCTGGACCATAACCCTTTCAGTGCACCAAGTAGAGAACAACATTGGAGACGAGAATCTACAATCCTCGAAATCTGAAACTCCAGATTACCATCAACCATTACTGGGGGTGGTGGTAGAAGTGAGGGCTCAAGAGGTTCCACATACCTTTTGAGTAAGGACTTGTTGAACACATTGTGGACCTTAAAAGCCTGAGGAAGTTCAAGACGAAACGCTGCTAGGTTAATGACAGCAGTTATTTTATAGGGACCAATAAACCTAGGTCCAAACTTCCAGGAAGGGACTTTGAACTTAATATTCCTGGTAGACAACCACACAAAGTCATTCACATTCAAGTCCAGACCTGGCAGGCGTTTTCTGTCAGACATACGTTTATACCTGTCTCCCATGATCTTTAAATTACTCAGAACACCCTGCCATACTGAGGAGAGCAACGAAGCAAAACGTTCCTCCTCAGGAACTCCTGAAGCTCCTCCCCCACTAAAGGTACCATATTGTGGGTGGTAACCATATGCACCAAAGAACGGTGATCTGCCAGTGGATTCTTAACTATTATTACTGTAAGTAGGATGCCCAATCCTCCTGATTTTTGGAGACGAAACACCTGAGGTAGGTCTCCAAATTCTGATTGACACGCTCGGTCTGTCCGTTTGACTGAAGGTGGAGGGCAGAGGAAAAGGACAGCTGCACCCCCAGTTGAGAGCAGAATGCCTTCCAGAACTTGGAAACAAACTGCATCTCCCAATCTGACACCACATTGGAGGGAACCCCGTGAAGCTTCACAATCTCATTTATTAACACCTGAGCAAGTGTCTTGGCATTTGGGAGTGCAGGTAATGCAACGAAGTGAAAAATTTTATTGAACCTATCTACAACCACCATTACCACCATTTTGCCTACAGAAACTGGTAGGTCAGTAATATAATCCATGGACAAGTGTCCAAGGCCTACTAGGGATAGGAAGCGGAAGAAGAGTACCAGGCGGACGGGTATGCGAAACCTTAGAATGTGCGCAACTACTACAGGCAGATACGTGTTCAATCACATCCTGATGAACCCTCGGCCACCAAAAAAAGACGAGAAAGGAGGTCAACTGTTGCCTTACCTCCTGGATGCCCAGCAAGCACCAAGTTATGATGTTCCTTATTACTTTGCGGCGCAGATTAGATGCTACAAATAACCTTCCTGAAGGGCAGGAGGCCGGGGGCCCCCCTGAGCCTCCAACACCTCACCCTCCAGTTCAGGATATAATGCCGAAATAACTACCCCCTTCTGTAGTATCGGGGTAGGGTTCTCATGGTCACTGCCACCAGGGAAGGTCCGGGACAAACCATCAGCCTTGACATTTTTGACCCCTGGACGAAAAATCACAACAAAATTGAACCTAGTAAAAAACAGGGATGATATGGCTTGCCTAGAGTTGAGATGTTTAGCTGACTGGAGATATGACAGGTTCTTATGGTCAGTAATAGGATGGACAGCCCCCTCCAACCAATGTCCCCATTCTACGAACACCAGTTTAACCGCTAAAAGTTTCCTATTACCCACGTCATAATTTCTCTCAACCGAAGACAATTTTTTAGAAAAGAAGGCGCATGGACGCCATTTACCAGGGGACGGACCCTGAGACAACACAGCCCTAACCCCCACATCTGACGCATAACTTCCACAATAAAGCGCTGGGAACCATTGGGTTGACTGAGTATATGTTCAGTGGCTAAATAATTATTTAAGTAAGAAAGAGCCTGGAGGGAGGCATCCGACCATTTGGAATAATCAGACTCCTCCTTAGTCATGTCAGTAAGGGGTTTCACAATTACTGAGTAATTTTGACTGAATTTCCGGTAGAAGTTAGTAAAGCGTAGAGCCTTCAGGTTCTCTTGATGGTCCCAATATAGGACTGCACGGATCTTCTCCAGATCCATCTGAAAACTCGAAGATGACAACAAGTACCCCAAAAACGGAACCTCCTGAACGGCAAAAACTCATTTTACCAGTATGGCATAGAGTTTATCCCTTAATATCTGGAGCAACTGTTTAACATACCCCCGATGTGTCACAAATCATGTGAATAAACCAAAATATCGTCCAGATAGACCACCACACACCTCCCCACCAAATGGTGGAAAATATCATTTATGAAATGCTGGAATACCGCAGGTGCATTGGTCAAACCTAAAGGCATAACCAGACTCTCAATGCCCTTCAGGGGTATTGAACGCTGTTTTCCATTCATCCCTTTCTCTAATTCTAACCAGATTGTAGGCTCCCCTTAAATCCAACTTGGAGAATACCTTTGCTCCTACAACCTGGCCGAACAAATCAGGAATCGGAGGAAGATGATTTGGATCTCGGATGGTAATTTGACTTAATTCCTGTAAGTCTAAACAGGGACGTAGAAAGCCATCTTTTTTCTTCACAAAGAAGAACCCTGCCGCCACAGGCGAACATGAGGGCTTAATGTGTCCCCTCTCCAGACTTTCCGCAATGAACTCCTTCATGGCTTGTCTCTCAGGGCCAGAAAGATTATACAGTCTGGACTTTGGTAGTTTAGCATCAGCGGTCAGGTTAATAGGACAGTCATATGCACGATGAGGACGCAATTCCTGACACCCCCTCTCAGAAAAAATGTCCTCAAAACCAGACCGAAAAGCAGAGACAGTAGCAAGGGAAATATCTAAACCGTTCTCATGGCAGTAATCTCCCCATTTAATAACCTCCCCGGCTTGCCAATTCACCAACGGATTGTTTCACCAGCCAGGGAAGACCCAAAACAATTGGGGTGGTAAGACTGTCCAGGACATAGCAAGGGAATAGTTCACAATGAACCGACCCTGCCCTCCGTTTTACATTATGTAAAATCTGAGTAAATGCTTTCTGTGCATGTGGTATTTAGTCGATGGCGAAGATGGAAATAGGTTTAGCTAAAGTTCTGCAAGCAAGACCATAAGTTATCACAAACTCAGCATTCACCATGCTGACTCCGGCTCCACTGTAAACAAACACAGAAATTTTCTGTTTTTTCTCTCTAGCACCACCTCTACTGTCAGGACAAACCGGGAACTGCAGGTTGGCAACAAATGCACCCCTTGCTTATCCAACTCCAGACTACCAAGTCTTAATTAACCGAGTCTCCTTTTGTTTAGGAATTGAAGGACAGGTCCCAATAAAATGTCCCTTTTCCCCACAAAAAAAATATGCCTTTTTTCTTGCGAATCTCCGGGAAAATGTGTGATGTAAAGGCACCCCAAACTGCATGAGTTCCTCCACCTCCCCCATTACTGGTTTACCACCAGACCACTCCCCCAGCAGAGGTACATTACCCCGAGAAGGTGGTCTTACCCTTCTATCCCGAAGGCGCCTATCAAGACGAATGGCCAACAACATGGCAGCCTCTAAGGGCTGAGGGGTTTCATATACTGCCAAGGCATCTTTCAACCTTTCAGTTAGACCCTCACAAAATTGACTTCTAAGGGCTGAGTCGTTCCATTTGGAATCCATTGCCCATTTATGGAATTCAGAACTGTACGTCTCCACTGAACAATTCTCCTGCTGAAGGCAACATAGCCTAGACTCAGCTAAGGTGACTGGGTCATCATAGATGAGGGCCAGAGAAAAACCCCTCATCAGACTGGAGACAAACCAAATCCTGCGGTAAAGAAAACGCCCACGATTGAGAGATCACAATTCCAACCCGTTGCTCCTCATTTCCGGAGTCGTAAGGACGAAGTTTAAAATATAGTTTGCAGGCCTCCTTGAATAGAAAAAAAACTTGTCCCTACCTACTGAAAACCTGTCCTGGAGGTCAACCTTGGGTCCAGGCTGGACAGGCCTACCTGGAGAGACCTCCACATTAGCGACCTGTAGTCACTGATGCTGTTGCTGAACCTCACAGCGGAGGTCATTCACCTCCAGAGACAGACTGAGCAGCCGCTCTGCAACTGAACCCATACCAAGGGAAGAACCCAAGTGTCAGGGTTTTTTTTTTCTAAATGTGCACGGCCAGTGATAATGTCACTCACAATGTAGGAGAGACAAAGTGCAACACGAAGGGATGAGGGGAAGGGACCCCAGACACTAGCAAAAGGGGGAAGTTGAGACCAGCTGGGCTGATCTGCAATCACCCTGTCCTACCCCTACCGTTTCTATATTGGTTCCTCAGCAATCACCGCACAGGAACCTATCCCTGTATTTCCTTAGCGCTTGGCCCTAGATAGGGAAGGTGGGATGAGGGCTAGTCTATCCCCACTGACAACTAAAGACAGCAAGGGGAGACAGACACTTGGGAAGTAGCTTACCTTGAGTTGACTTCAGAGAGATGGCACACACGTCCTCTTAGCACCAGAGAGAAAGTAAGAACTGCACTTGCTCCAAGCCTTCACAAGGGGTCATGTGAATATCACCGGCACCTCCTTCTAACAGCAGCCAGTATTTAAACACCCAGCCTGGGAATCAATTAGCCGGAGGGAGGTAGCTGCTGGGTCCTAGAGTGAGACAACTAAGAAGGTGTCTGTAATGCCAAACAAAGATCTTCTGCAATTAACTGCAGGGTGACGGTCTGTCACTTCTGACACACCGGTGACAGTATGTTCTTTACATGAACTAATGAAAACACAAAATTCTTACAGCTGACATGTGCCCGCAACAGCCGCGGGTGGAATCGCGATCCAGCCACGGCTGTTAACCAGTTAAATGCCACTGTCAATCTCTGACTGTGGCATTTAACAGCGCCGCACCAGAACTTACCCCGCCCATCGGTGACCCAGTCACGTGATCGCGGGTCACTGATGGGTGGGCATGACAACCCTGGGTCTGCAGCAGACCCCAGTGGTTGTCCTGTAAAGATCGCTATGAGCACCACCTAGTGGTCGGTGCTCGTAGTACAGGAGCATTTTTGCATGATCTGCTCATCACCTCTATGTAGCAGAGGCGATCAGACAGTTGCTGCTTCTAGTCTCATATGGAGACTATAGAAGCAAGCAAAAAGTGTAAAAAAAAATAAAATAAAATAAATAAAAATAAAAATATTTAAGAAATTAAAAGAATATAAAAGTTTAAATCATCCCCCTTTTTTGCCCCATTCAAAATAAAATAAAAAATAAACCCCACATACACATATTTTGTACTGCCGCGTTCAGAATCGCCCGATCTATCAATATAAAAAAAATAATAATCCGATCGGTAAACGGCGTAACGAGAAAAAAATTCCAAAACGACAGAATTATGGTTTTTTGGTCGCTGCAACATTGCAATAAAATGCAATGACGGGCGATCAAAACATCGTATCTACCTCAAAATGGTATCATTAAAAACGTCAGCTCGGTGCGCCGAAAATAAGCTCTCACCCAGCCTCAGATCCCGAAAAGTGGAGACGCTACGGGTCTCGGAAAATGGCGGCTTTTTTTTTTCCTCGCAAACTTTGGATTTTTTTTTCACCACTTAAATAAAAAAGAACCTATACATGTTTGGTGTCTACAAACTCATAATGACCTGGAGAATAATGATGGCAGGTCAGTTTTAGCATCCAGTGAAAAAACAACTGTGGAATTGCATTTTTTTTGCAATTTCACCGCACTTGGTATTTTTTTCCCGTTTTGCAGTACACGATATGGTAAAACTAGTAATGGCATTTAAAAGTACAACTCGTCCCGCAAAAAATAAGCCCTCACATGGCCATATTGCCCAAAAAATAAAAACGCTATGGCTCTGGGAACAAGGGGAGCAAAAAACGAAAATGCAAAAGCGGAAAATCCCAGGGTCGTGAAGGGGTTAAAGTCGGACAACCCCTATAGGTTACTTAATTAGGCTACCAATGCACATTTTCCTTCTATTTATATTTTACAGGTTGGATTTTAATGGTTTTTATACAGAACATTTGAAGAGGCTCTCTGCAGAAAGAAGCCAGAAGATCACTCCTAAGACAGGTCCTATACAACTATCCGTAACCACCCAATGATACAGCAATACCAAAAATATCCAGAAATCTTTTGATTGTACATGCTTGATTGAAATGGTAGTAATAAATAAGCGTGAAGAAATAATTGCCTTTAACATACATGTTCCAATATTCAGTATTTCAGATCACTTGAACCATTCCTTTTCTCCAATTCTGTTTTTATGTAGTTTCTCATTTAAGAACTTCATATTAAGTATGATAGTCATCTTTAGCTTGTAATTATATTGTGTATTGTTTTTAAGAACTAATTACACATTCAAATTAAAAGTTATTCTCCATCCTTAAATTCTGTTTTTACTTGGTTATTATAAAAAGCAGCCCCTCATTATGTGGCCTGCAGTGTTCTGACACTAGAAACCCAAAGGTCAACAAATCAAGGGATTTGCAGCTCTTACTGGAGCACTTTACTCTGCATTCGTGGCCATGACCTGGCATTTTCTGTCTGTCTTTTTCAGGTAATCTTGGCTTTAAAGGGATTCTGTCAGTTCAAGATTGTGTGGTGTACTAACAGTATCATGAAATACAACTTGAGCAGCCCTTTCAGGATATGTAACAATTATTTCTGTACATGGCCCTGTTGTCTTGCTATAAGCCCCGGACAAATTAATTGTCTTGCGCCGGCAAGTCAAGCATATATAAATGACAAAAGAATATTCACCTTCCCTCACCCATAATCTTGCCCACCCCTCTGCCAATGTCATTGATTCATTTAGACTGCCATATTCCCGAGGATCGTATCGCAATCCTCGTACTTGCCGTCTGCTTTCCTGACCTGAGAGTGACAGCTGCATAGAAATATATGCTGTCACTCTCATGTCAGGAGAGCAGACTGTCAATCCAAGGATTGCGATGCTATCCTAAGGTGAGTAGCTCAGTAAGCTGACTAATCAGTGACGCCGGCCAGGGGGGGATGGGTGGGATTATGGGCAGAGCAAGGGGTGAATATTAATTTCACATTTATATGCTCGCAGGCTAGCCAAACGTGTATAAATGCAAAATAAATGCTCACCCCTTCCTCCACCCGTCCATGCCCGCATCACTGATTGGGTGCAGTCTGACTGCTGTGTTACTCACCCGAGGATCGCATTGCAATGCTCGGACTGGTTGCCTGCCCTCCTGACATGAATGACAGCATGTATTTCTTTGCAGCTGTTACTCTCAGGTCAGGAGAGCTGATGGCCAATACAAGTATTGCGGGCATATAGCAGTCTGACTGAATCAGTGACGCAAGTGCAGAGGGTAGGCATGATTATTGGCTGGGGAAGAGAGGGAATATTCATTACTTGTCAGTTAATACTCTTCACAAGTAATGACTGACAAAAAAGAACCACACAACTACTCACCTTACTCCCATTCTCCAGGTGCACTTCTCCAGTCTCTGCATTGTGCCTACTGAGGCTCGATATTGTGACGTCATTACTCCTTCTGTGCTTACAATCAGACAAACGGTTGAAATGGGCTGTCTGGTTTTTCTTTTGGGAGCTGGATGATTTGGCACAACTTACAAAAAAAGGGCCAACATTTTGGGATCCCAAACAAACCCTATTAAATAAGTCTTCAACTGCTGGTGAGCCTCTAGAACAGGGATCTCAAACACACAGAGGGCCAAAATTAAAAACTTGGAAAAAGTTGCGGGCCAACCAGTATACAGTATAATGGGCCCCACAAAGTCCTCCATGCAGAATAATGGGTCCCACATTGGGGTAGTGGTCCTGGAGTCTCTGGCCAAATAAAACCAACCTGTGGGCCAGATTTGGCTCTAGAACCAACTAGACAAAAAAAAAAACACTTAAAAATATATATTTAATACAAATGCATGTAAAATATGACCCCAAAAATGTAACTATGTAGGCAAATTCTGTTGTAAATATCTCCCAATGCAGAATATATAGGATACAGGAGAAAGCAATCTGTCAAGAGATGTAACTGAATAGGTATTGTGACAAAGTCACTGGCAAAGTTCTGGAGAGGAGGTATGTTTCACTGAGGCTATTAGCTTCAGTGATTTGAAACTTTTGGATGGTATCCAACATATAGGACTCCCAAAGTCACTTCAAAACTGAACTGGTCCCTAGAAAAAAATAAGTTTTGTAAATTTCCATGAAAAAATGAAAAATTACTGCTACATTTTTAAACTTCTAAAATGTTAACAAAATAAAACAACACTTTACAAATGGCGCTGATGTAAAGCAGACATGAGGGAAATGTTATTTAGTAATATTTTTGTGTGGTATGACTATTAGGGTTAAATGGATAGTCATTAAAAGTTTGAAACTTCCAATTTTTAAAACATTTGTCAAATTTCTGAATTTTTTAGAAATAAACGCAAAACATATCAACCTTATTTTACAATTATTATAAAGTATCATGTGTCACAATAAACAATCTCAAAATCAGTGGGATATGATGAAGCATTCCAGAGTTATTACTACATAAAGTGACACTGGTCAGATTTTAAAAAATTGGTACGGTCACTACAGGGTTAAGCAGCCATTTTAAAAGGTTGCTTTCCATATCTCCACCCCAGGGTGTGTTCTGGGGTTTAAATACACGGCCTACTGAGGCATTAAGGGTTCAGTGTTTCTGGAGAGGCTAGCTCCAGAGAGATAAACTTGTGTTTGTATAATCTGAACCGTGTGTTGTGCAAAATTCTGAGCGGCCGGATTCCACCGGACATATGTACTATGCTTTATTGTTATTTTTGTTTTGTCGTTATGCCAGAAGGTCTGTGCTTGATTTGATGAACTTTATGTTGGTTTATGTTGTTTTTTATAAACCAACAAGATATTTAAAGAAACAGTTTTTCTGAATCTACCTCCGTGTGCAGACGAGTGAGCTGATTTACCACAGTATATAAATGTAATCCCAGAAATTAGCAGCATAGGACATACTATATATACTGTATGTAACAATGCTACGCACTTGGGAGTGATTTGATTCATCACAGGAACCGATTCCATTTAAAGTCCGGCATGGTTATCTCAGTCCTCATAAAACTCATCACAGGACAAATTAAATACAGCCTTTGCCTGGCACCAAGTGAACCATAAAGGAACAAGTCCGTACAATAGTGCTGGTTAGCCTGCCTGGCTTAGAGTCCAGCTTCTTAGTCCTTTAGCAAAGGCACTCAATCCAGGAGATCACAGATGTGTGAAAAAAAACAGGTCTCATTTTACAAAGTGAATAACACACAGGGGTGGAGATATTGTGAACAGCTATCTGTTCAGCTGCCTTTAATCAACCTGTCATGGCCGATTAACCTCTTTTAGTCCTATATGTACTAAAGCATTACTCCAGGTTTATCTTCCATCCACTATGTGTCTAACAGCCACCTTCCAAGTCACATAATAGATGGCAAATGTACAAATGCTAAGTGAAATTATTTTTTGCTCCTGATAAGGCTAGGAGGAGGACAAACATTAGAACAATTCTTTCTGTATTTTTCCCAATCACATAACCCTGCCTAGCCGCAGAAGTTGTCACCCTAATAGACATATATGATATGGCTCTACCGCTTGTATGATGACTATATGCTCTTCCTGATTAAGCACCTAAAATTTCAACAAAATTTCTGCCCAAAAAGAAAAGCTAACAGAAAAAAATGTGTAGAAAGGTGCAATATTGTGCAAATGACAGCATAGAGATAGATTATCTATATAGGCATATATCTGATGGTAAAACATACATGCAAAAAGTCAATTATCAGGTAAAAAGGCTGGGTCCCATAGTAAAAAGTAACTAAAGGCAACGTATCTATTTGGAAATCTCCTGTATCCTATCCTGACCCATTTTCAGTCAAAAGGTTCTTCAGAGCATAATTTTGGAGAAATAAGCCAAGCAAGAGGAAAACACTCTAGCGATGAGCACCATTCCTCTCCTGCAGCTGTAGCCAGTGTATGGACTGTTATAAAGGGCTGGGTAAAGTGACATACCTTCTTTAGTAACCAATGCTAGTACACATTACAGTAGACACTCTGTGTTGGGGAGTAGCGAGTTATTGACTGATACAGGAGTGGAGGATTTTTCCTCCCTCCTCTCTGAACATTATTAGCGATGAGCGGACCTGTGGGTGGTCGGGTTTGGCTTAACTGTAGTTCAAAGTTCGGTTTGGGCATCAGAACTTGACCAAAAACCCAATAGAAGTTAATGGGGACACAAACTTCAGTGCTTTAAACTGGCTGTAAAATGATCACAAGGGCTAGGGGGCTGCAAAAGGAAGCAAAATGGGGGTAAGAACAGGACAATAACCCCGCAAACAAATGCAGATAGAGAAATGGCTTAAAATAACATCATTAAAAAAATTATAAAAAATCTTGCACCAGGAGGTGAAGGAGGTTGAGAAGGAGGTTGCCAACACTGTTCTTTGTGTTTTTATATTTTTTCAGGGGTACTCGGACTCTAAAAACAGGCTCTGTGGGGGCACTCTGCAAACAGGCAGTGTAATAATCTGCTGGCCACTCTGTATACAGGCCATGCAAAGAATGTGTAAAGCATCAAATAGAGAACATGGTAGTGTTGCTGGTGGTGGTGTAGCTGATGCAGGGAGAGAGGGGACGTGGTCGATCTGTGCCTGCTACGTGCCCAAATGAAACACCTTTCTCTACCTCTGGTGCACGCAGGCGACAAGAGGTTACGTGTAGTTTCATAGACCCGAGTACCGCTGGACGAATGGTGAGGCTAGAACAAGTAGAGGCAGTTTTAGATTGGATGGCTGAAAGTGCCTTAAGTTCCTTCGCTTTGTCTTCCACCAGGTCCCCTGATGAAAGCGCAGAGTTTTCACTTGCGGTCCATGGGCATCTGTCTTCCACTTCACCCTCTTGTAAATCATGCAAGCAGTCTGAGCCCCAAGTCATGCAGGAGTCACTTCTGCTTTTTGATGACTCCGATGGCTGTGGTCCCTTGGGCCATCCACCTGGCCTTGCCCCACAAATGGAAGAGATTGAGTGCACTAATGCCCATCCACTTGTTCTGTTTGAGAATGAGTACGTGGGAGGGGTAGTTCAAACGGTCAGCGGACCACCAAAGCATGTCTCAGATGATGGTGACGAAACTCAGGTGCCAACTGCTGCTGCTCTCTGCTGTGTGCAGACCCGAAAGGAGAGTAAGGGTGAGGACTTGGTGGAAGATCATGCAGGCGATTATTATGATTATTAATTTTTAGAGCACCATTGATTCCACGGTGCTGTACATGAGGAGGGTTTACATACAAAACAAATAGGAATTACAAAGAACAAACTAATTTTGACAGACAAGTACAGATAGGAGAGGACCCTACCCTTGCGACCTTACATTCTACAGGATAATGCAGAATTTTCGGGGTTGCAGCAGCTCTGGTGTTGGTGAGGCGGCCGCTCTGCTAGTGGTGACACGGCAGCGGGGTCATTGCAGGCTGTAAGCTGTTCTGAAGAGATGGGTTTTCAAGTTCTGCTTGAAAGTTCTGAATGTAGGGGATAATCAGACATATTGAGGCACAGAATTCCAGAGGATGGGGGATACTCGGGAGAAGTCTTGCAGGCGATTGGATGAGGAACATAAAATTGTGTAGAAGAGAACGAGGTCTTGAGAGGACCGGAGATTACATAACCAGTGATACGTGGACCAGTAAGCACGGGTAGAGAGGTTATATCTCCCTAACTGCCTACTGGGTAAATGTAGTAGTGGCTGGCCTGAGGCTGAAAGCATTTTGGCACATGTCCTACCACCACCGAGAATTGATGAATGTTTATTGGATGTTTCTATGTCCATGTTGACTCCTACTCTGCTTCCTCCACCGCCTCCTCATCCCGTCAGAGTAACACCTGCACCACCAACTTTAGCACAGCCAACGACAGCAGGCTGTTCTGAAACTCATCTGTTTGGGGGAAAATCCCACACTGTGCAGAAGCTGTGGGTGGGAATAAAACAGACTGGTGAGTGTTTGGTCCCGGCAAACCTCAGCTCTGGTCTGGTGGTGTGCGATAACGGGCAAAATCCAAAATCTCATAGCAGCGCTGAGCCTAACCTATTTGACACACAACTTTTGCCCGGCGCATGTGCTGAATTTGGTCATGTGGAGCTCCATGAAAAATTACCCCAAAATGTCAGAGCTGCTGCAGAAAGTGTGGGTCGTCTGTGCCCCCTTTAGTCGTTCTTACCCTGCTCCTGCTGGCCTGTATGCACTGCAGCATCACTTCTGACTTCCAACTCAATACCTCATATGCAACATACCAACAAGATGGAACTCCACCTTGCACATGCTTGAGAGACTGTGCCTTACTAATCCCACTTCTATTCCTCCTTTAAAAAAAATGCTTCAGGCGATGATGGATGAGGTGGTTGCACAGGAGAAAGAGTAGGAGAGGAACAGGGACCATTCACACCAATATCAGGTCAGTCGCCCACACATGGCTCGGAGGGTGGGCTCCTGTACCAACAGCGGCCAAGTACACAACTGTCTAGCCAGGGTAACGTTTTGGAGGATGAGGAGGGGAGACAGTGTTCACAACAGGGTTTCTCTCAAAACAGCTCACAGGCATCACTGGAGCATGGCTGGGGGATACAGAGGACACTGACAATACACCTCCCACCGAGGACAGCTTGTCATTGCCTCTGGGCAGCGTGGCACACATGAGCGAATACATGCTGCGGTGCCTGACTGCCAAGTTGCCCAGATTTTTACCACTGGTGATTAACGGGTGTTCACCCTGCTGGATCCCCGCTACAATGAGTATGTGCCATCCCTACTTCTGTCACTGGAGTGTGATTGGAAAATGCAGTAATACAAGAGCACGCTTGTAGATGCACTACTGAAGGCATAGCCACCTGACAATGGAGGCTCATTGGACACACAGGGCAGAAAAACGCTAAAAATTTCAGAATTCGACCATTCCAACCAGAGATGTCAGTGTTCGTTCAGTATGACAATTTTCATTGAATTCAGCCATTGGGAGCCAGTTTCACACATATCGGAAATGTTTTAAACTATTTGCAACACTAAAAGAGATTTCAAGCTCATCTTCTTGAAATCTTGTTCATCATGGTGAAAGGAGCAGAAAAATGCAAAAAATTACAAAAATTGAGCGCTCGTTATTAAATTATTCATTGATTTCAGCCATTGTTTGCCAGTTTCTCACATATTAGAAATGTTTTAAGGTATTTGCTGAACTAAAGGAGGTCTCAACTCATGCTCTTGAAAACTTGTTTGGCATGTTGAAGGGAGCAGAAAAACGCAAAAACTTTCAGAATCTGACCATTCCAACCAGAGATATGAGTGTTCGTTCGATATGACATTATTCATTGATTTCAGCCATTGCGAGCCAGTTTCTCACATATCAGAAATGTTTTAAGGTATTTGCTGAACTAAAAGAGATCTCAGCTCACCCTCTTGAAATCTTGTTCAACATGGTGAAATGAGCATAAAAACGCAAAAAAAATCAGAGTCTGACTTCTCCAGTTACAATAATTTTTTTTAACAATTTTAAGAACAATATAAGCGGATTGGGAAGGGAAGGAGAAGGAAAGACTTGGGGAAGGGTAGGAATAGTATGAAAGGGAAAAGGAAATAGGCAGGAGAGTTCCATTTAAAAGGATTTATGCAATTTATGAACATAGAGTACAACATTTTTAATAAAATAAGTAGATTTGAGAGTAAATTACAGAGTAAATAGATCTCTATAATATTCCACAAGAGAGAAAAATAAAAATATATAAATGAGTATAGTTGAGAATCAATTGGAATTTTCATTAGGCCAAAGTAACCATTTTTTGGAATATTTATCAAAGTTGTTGTTTAGAGTTGCGAATCTATATTCATATATTTTATGTTGGGCCATTTTTCCTAAAATGTCAGAGAAAGTAGGAACATCTGCTTTTTTCCAGAAAGCCACTATTGAGTTTTTAACAACCAGGGAGAAATGGATAATAATAGATCTAAGTGGGGGTGAAAACATTTCTAAACCTATAGATAAGAGGGCTAAATGGGAATCCAGGCGTAATGGACCTAGGCTATCCCCAAGATCTTCCAGAATGTACCACACTGTGGAAGTGAAGGGTTCCACCATTTTCTTTTTTTCATTTAATGAGCAGCAATTTACAATAAACTGTTTCCATTTCAGAAGAAATTTGCCAGCTTGCGTTTCCTTATTGGTAAGGGCGTCTTGTTGCTCTATTCCCATAAAATGTTTCATTTGAGCTGTTAACTCTTCAATGTGGGGGGGGGGGTGGTGTTGGGTTCTAGCCAATATTTAAGTAATTGTTTTTTTGCCATGATAAGTAGGGTGTGGAGCAATTTCGGAGGGTTCCCCTCTGGGTTTTCCGTGTTGTTCCAAAAATGTAACAAGGCTAGATAGGGGGAGAGAGTATAACCCGGACCCCATATAGTGTCGATCACAGCTGATACTTGTCCCCAATATGAAACTGAAGCCAGGCGTGACCATAGGCTGCGCATGAGGTCGGAGAGTGGAAGGTGGCATTTAGGGCAAGTTGTTAGCCTGTTCGAAAACTGATCTTTTTTAGGTATGTTAAATGCATAGATGGTCCCATGCATGATTTTATATTGCTTTTCTCTCCATGCTTCGTTTATAATGTGTTTTCTTATTAAATTCCAGCCTGACTTGATCTTATCAGAGATTTCCACATCCTCCAACTGTTGTCTCCAATATTTGAAGAAAGTATCTGGGTGAACTCCTAAGTAGATTAGATCTCATTACAGAAGTGGAGAAGATGGGATGCGTTGTCTACACCTGCTTGTCGCCATTTCAGAAATAGTTTATTTTCATTTCCCTGGAGGAATTCTGGGTTTTGCCATATTGGGAGGTGCTTTGAAATCCTGAAAGAAAGGCCGTATTTTTTCCTGACTGCCTTCCATGTGGAATTGTGTCCCTAAGGATTGTTGACTTTTTAACTGCCAAGGGAAGGGAGGTAAATCGAGAATGAAGGAGGGCAACTAGGTCAAGGGGGTATGCATAATCTGCTTCCAACGTGTAGTCAGAATATGTACGTCTCTTATGGAACCAGTCTATTATATACTGGAAAAGGCAAGCAAGATTGTAATTTCTAATGCTTGGGAAATTAATGCCTCCGTCGTCTTTGGAAGCCATAAGTTTGCTCATACTAATCCTGGGACGTTTTCCTTTTCAAATAAAGTGACTGAAGTCTCTATTGAGTATAGTTACATCCGTGTGTTTCAGGAGTAATGGTAAGGTTTGTAGCTGATACATAATCCTGGCTGTACTGATCATTTTTACCAAATGTGCCCTACCCATAAAAGATAGAGTAAAATCTGGCCATGACTTTAATTGATTGACGATTTTCTTAATAAGAGGAGGGTAGTTTAAGGTGTGTATATAGATGTAGGCAAACGGCCTATTTTAATTCCCAGGTAGGTGATATGTGAGGGTGCTAGGGATATACCATTTAAAGACCCATCTGGGCAGAGTTTTGTTCCATTTTTGGTTAATGGGAGTATTTCACATTTTTTAACATTGATTTTAAACCCTGAGTAAGAGCCAAAATTTTTAAGTAAGTTTAATACTATAGGTAGATGTTGGGTGGGGTCAGACATAAATAAAATGACAAGCCGCCTGAATTTATTTCCTAGTAAACTGAATGCCTGTGAAAGTGCTTGGATCAGACAAAATGCGGACTAAGGCTGTGTGCCCACGTAGCGTTTTTCAAGTGTATATGCTGCGGAATTTCCGCAGCGTAAACGCTTGTGAAACGCTAGGTAATCCACCCCCCATGGTCCCCAAGGGGATTCCGCAAGTTCTATGCCCATGCTGCGGATTTTTCCGCAGCGTTTATGCTGCGCTCAAAAATCCACAGCATGTCCATTAATTTTGCGGAAGCGCAGCGGAACTCCCGCCATTGACTTGCATTGAGACGCATATAATCCGTGTCAGTATATTTGTACTCACGGATTATATGCGTTTCAATGTGCGGATGGTACCCAAGTCTGGAGGAGAGGAGACTCTCATCCAGACCTGGGTACCATTGTACCTGTGAAAAAAAAAGAATACAATTAGAAAAAAAGATTATATTCACCTTCCGACGGCCCCTGGTCTCCTCCTCTGTGCTTGCAGGCAGGACTGAAGGACCTTCGGTGACATCACAGTCATGTGACCGCAGGCCCTTCAGTGCAGTGTCCCGTGATCAGCTGGCAGCCAGGAACGAGCGCAGATAATAATAGTTTTTATTTTTATAGCGCCAACATATTCTGCAGCACTTTACAAATTTTAGGGGGGACGTATACAGACAATACAGAATAAGCATATCTCATATCGAAAGGAGTGAGGGCCCTGCTCGCAAGCTTACAGTCTATGAGGAAATGGGGGAGACACAAAAGGTAGAATGTACATATATTGTATAATGCAGCCTTGATATACTAAATAGGATAAATAATAATACATGGACTGGTCTCCTGCCAGTATGTGTACAGTCCTGACAGAGGCTACACACCCCGGGCCATCGGAAGGTAAGTATAGGTTTAATTTTTTATTTTTAAACAATCTTTTGGTCACACTATATAAATCCATGCCGGTTGCATGGATTTATATAGTGTGACCTAGTTGTCAAGCACTTTCCAAGTGATGCTAAAATCTCCTGGAAAAGCGCTTGATAACCCGCATGCAGAAATGCATGTGAAGACTCTAAACAAACGCTTCTACCTGGTGGGAAAAACACATGTAAAATCCGCATGCTTTTTTCCTGCCAGGGAGAAGCGTAAAAAATGTGCTTCATTTCCGCAATGTGGGCACATAGCCTAAGAGCTCCAGAGCTAAGTTGAAGAGGGGGGACAACGGACAACCCTGCCTCGTTCCTTTCTCAAGGGGGAATGGAGTGGACAAGAAGCCCGGGGTGTAAGCCTGAGCCCTTGGAGATGAATATAGATCACGAATGTAGTTAAAGAAGGGGCCAGCTAGTGATATTTTTGTTTAAGACCATATACAACCACTCCCAATTTATATTATCAAAGGCTTTTTCTGCATCCAATGAAACAATCGCTGGGGAGCCCTTTAAATCTGGTAAGGAGTGAATTTTATCTAGTACCAGTAGGACTTTTCTGATATTTAGTGTGACCGAGCGACCTTTTACAAAGCCCGTCTGGGCAGGAGAAATGAGATGGGGTAAGATGGAGGCCAATCTATCAGCCATTATTTTAGATATGATCTTAATATCAGTATTAATGAGAGAGATTGGTCTGTATAAGCTGGGGGATAATGGGTCTTTATCTGGTTTTAGTAGTAATTTAATATACGCTGTGTTTGCAGAAGGAAAAATGGGGTCGCCTTGAGATCGTTTATTTAAAATTGATTTCAATAATGGGGAAATTTCCTCTCTGAGATTTGAAAAATTCATTTGTGTAACCATCTGGGCCGGGTGCTTTGTTCAGTTTTAGGTTCTTAATTGTATTCGTGACCTCTTCCAAAGAGATAGGTTTGTTTAAAATAGTTTTTTGTTCCTCTGAGAAGATGGGTAGCTTAACTTTATCTAAAAGTGTAATTGAGGAGGAAGGGGTTTCATTGGAATTTTTGTAGAGGTCTTTATAAAAAGAACCTAATATCTTGTTTATTGTTTTAGGGTTGATGTGGATTTCCCCGTTGGTACTTTTTAATTGAAAAATTCCCTGTGGTTTTCTCATCCCCTTAGCTAAATTAGCCAACATCCGCCCCGATTTATTTCCGAATCTATAAAAATAAGCTTCAGATATGGATAAGTGAAATTTTTCCCTCAAGTCTGCGTATTGATTGAATTCCACTTGTTTTTGCGACCAGTGGTTTTTATTTATGATGGATGGGTCAAGCAAGAATTTGGTGTAGGCTTGTTTTAAGTCAGTAGAGAGTTCCCCATATCTCTTTAGAACTTTTTTTTGTGGAAAAATGTACAGTACGGACCAAAAGTTTGGACACACCTCATTTAAAGATTTTTCTGTATTTTCATGACTATGAAAATTGTACATTCACACTGAAGGCATCAAAACTATGAATGAATACATGTGGAATTATATACTTAACAAAAAAGTGTGAAACAACTGAAAATATGTTTTATATTCTAGGTTCTTCAAAGTAGCCACCTTTTGCTTTGATGACTGCTTTGCACACTCTTGGCATTCTCTTTATGAGCTTCAAGAGGTAGTCACCGGAAATGGTCTTCCAACAATCTTGAATGAGTTCCCAGAGATGCTTAGCACTTGTTGGCCCTTTTGCCTTCACTCTGCGGTCCAGCTCACCCCAAACCATCTCGATTGGGTTCAGGTCTGGTGACTGGAGGCCAGGTCATCTGGCGTAGCACCCCATCACTCTCCTTCTTGGTAAAATAGCCTTTACACAGCCTGGAGGTGTGTTTGGGGTCATTGTCCTGTTGAAAAATAAATGATGGTCCAACTATACGCAAACCGGATGGAATAGCATGCCTCTGCAAGATGCTGTGGTAGCCATGCTGGTTCAGTATGCCTTCAATTTTGAATAAATCCCCAACAGTGTCACCAGCAAAGCACCATCACACCTCCTCCTCTATGCTTCACGGTGGGAACCAGGCATGTAGAGTCCATCCATTCACCTTTTCTGTGTCGCACAAAGACACGGTGGTTGGAACCAAAGATCTCAAATTTGGACTCGTCAGACCAAAGCACAGATTTCCACTGGTCTAATGTCCATTCCTTGTGTTCTTTAGCCCAAACAAGTCTCTTCTGCTTGTTGCCTGTCCTTAGCAGTGGTTTCCTAGCAGCTATTTTACCATGAAGGCCTGCTGCACAAAGTCTCCTCTTAACAGTTGTTGTAGAGATGTGTCTGCTGCTAGAACTCTGTGTGGCATTGACCTGGTCTCTAATCTGAGCTGCTGTTAACCTGCGATTTCTGAGGATGGTGACTCGGATAAACTTATCCTCAGAAGCAGAGGTGACTCTTGGTCTTCCTTTCCTGGGGCGGTCCTCATGTGAGCCAGTTTCTTTGTAGCACTTAATGGTTTTTGCAACTGCACTTGGGGACACTGTCAAAGTTTGTCCAATTTTTCGGACTCACTGACCTTCATTTCTTAAAGTAATGATGGCCACTCGTTTTTCTTTACTTAGAATTTGTATTATGGCAAGAAAAAAGCAGCTAACAGTCTATTCAGTAGGACTATCAGCTGTGTATCCACCTGACTTCTGCACAAAACAACTGATGGTCCCAACCCCATTTATAAGGTAAGAAATCCCACTTATTAAACCTGATAGGGCACACCTGTGAAGTGAAAACCATTTCCGATGACTACCTCTTGAAGCTCATCAAGAGAATGCCAAGAGTGTGCAAAGCAGTCATCAAAGCAAAAGGTGGCTACTTTGAAGAACCTAGAATATAAGACATATTTTCAGTTGTTTCACACTTTTTTGTTAAGTATATAATTCCACATGTGTTAATTCATAGTTTTGATGCCTTCAGTGTGAATGTACAATTTTCATAGTCATGAAAATACAGAAAAATCTTTAAATGAGGTGTGTCCAAACTTTTGGTCTGTACTGTATACACTGCTCAAAAAAAATAAAGGGAACACTTAAACAACAGAATATAACGCCAAGTAAATCAAACTTCTGTGAAATCAAACTGTCCGCTTAGGAAGCAACACTGATTGACAATCAATTTCACATGATGTTGTGCAAATGGAATAGACAATAGATGGAAATTATTGCCAATTATCAAGACGCATTCAATAAAGGAGTGGTTCTGCAGGTGGGGACCTCAGACCACATCTTAGTACCAATGCTTTCTGCCTGATGTTTTGGTCACTTTTGAATGTTGGTTGTGCTTTCACACTCGTGGTAGCATGAGACGGACTCTACAACCCACAGAAGTTGCTCAGGTAGTGCAGCTCATCCAGGATGGCACATCAATGTGAGCTGTGGCAAGAAGGTTTGCTGTGTCTGTCTGCGTAGTGTCCAGAGGCTGGAGGCGCTACCAGGAGACAGGCCAGTACACCAGGAAAAGTGGAGGGGGCCGTAGGAGGACATCAACCCATCAGCAGGACCGCTACCTCCGCCTTTGTGCAAGGAGGAACAGGAGGAGCACTGCCAGAGCCCTGCAAAAGGACCTCCAGCAGGTCACAAATGTGCATGTGTCTGCACAATCTGTTAGAAACCGACTCCATGAGGGTGGTATGAGGGCCCGACGTCCACAGATGGGGGTTGTGCTCACAGCCCAACACCGTTCAGGACCCTTGGCATTTGCCACAGAACACCAGGATTGGCAAAGTCGCCATTGGCGCCCTGTGCTCTTCACAGATGAAAGCAGGTTCACACTGTGCACATGTGACAGTCTGGAGACGCCGTGGAGAGCGATCTGCTGCCTGCAACATCCTTCAGCATTACCAGTTTGGCAGTGGGTCAGTAATGGTGTGTGTGTGTGGGGGGGGGATTTCTTTGGAGGGCCGCACAGCCCTCCATGTGCTCGCCTGACTGCCATTAGGTCCCGAAGTGAGATTCTCAGACTCCTTGTGAGACCATATGCTGGTGCTTTTGGCCCTGGGCTCCTCCTAATGCAGGACAATGCCAGACCTCATGTGGCTGGAGTGTGTCAGCAGTTCCTGCAAGATGAAGGCATTGAAGCTATGGACTGGCCCGCCCGTTCCCCAGACCTGAATCCAATTGAGCACATCTGGGACATCATGTCTCGCTCCATCCACCAACGTCACGTTGCCCCACAGACTGTCCAGGAGTTGGCGGATGCTTTAGTCCAGGTCTGGGAGGAGATCCCACAGGAGACCATCCGCAACCTCATCAGGATCATGCCCAGGCATTGTAGGGAGGTCATACAGGCACGTGGAAGCCACACACAATACTGAGTCTCATTTAGACTTGTGTTAAGGACATTACATCAAAGTTGGATCAGCCTGTAGTGTGTTTTCCCACTTTAATTTTGGGGGTGACTCCAAATCCAGGCCTCCATTGGTTAATAAATTTGATTTCCATTGATGATTTTTGTGTGATTTTGTTGTCAGCACATTCAACTTTGTACAGAACAAAGTATTCAATGAGAATATTTCATTCATTCAGATCTAGGATGTGTTATTTGAGTGTTCCCTTTATTTTTTTGAGCAGTGTAGATGCATCAAAAATGGGGTGATTGGGAAAATGTTTGTTTTTTAAATAGGTGGTTGAAAAGGAGGTCTCGGGGATGTTTGTTATTTGAACTGATTTCTAAGTCTAACCAAGCTGGGGAGCTGTCGGGATTTAGCCAAGGTGCACTTTGTTTGATTAAACTGGTTAGGTAGTAGGCTGTGATATTGGGAAATCCAAAACCACCATGTGATTTGCTTTTATAATGGGTATTGGTAGCTACTCTTGCTTTTTTATAATTACAAATGAATGAGTTAATTATAGATTGAAAGTTGGCTAAGTAGGAAGTGGAAATTTTTATGGGAAGGGATCTAAGGATATTTAAAATTTTGGGGAGAATAAAACATTTTACAGTAAGAGACCTACCTAACCATGAGAGTTATTTATCTTTAAAATTGTGGCAATCGTTGCTAATAGTTTTAGACAAGGAATTTAAATTTGATGTGAGAAGGGAGTTAATGTTTCTGGTGATATTGATGCCAAGGAATGTGAATTCTTTGTCTGCCCAACCGAAGGGGGAAAAATCTTTGATTTTATTAATTTTCGTGGTCTAGGTTGAAGTGAAGTATTTTTGATTTATCTTCATTTATTTTGAAATAGGATATAGAAGAAAAGGAATTAAGTAGTTTTTGAAGTTCTTTTATGGACTTTATTGGGTCTGTAAGGGTAAGTAATAAATCATCTGCAAAAAGGCTGATTTTGAAGTGACAGGAAGGGGTTTGGATACCTAAAATGTTTTGATTGTCTGTAATTTTTTGGGCTAGGGATTCTATTGCAAGTATGAATAGGAGGGGAGAAAGAGGGCATCCCTGTCTAGTACCATTGGAAATTGGGAAGGGGTTGGATAAATTATTAGAATATATTTTGGTGCTGGGATTGGAATATAGGGCCATGATGGAGGATAAAAAAGATTAATTGAAGCCAAATTTTAATAATGTGGATTTTAGGAAGTCCCAATTTAATCTATCAAAAGCTTTTTCAGCATCCAGGGTTATTACAGTGGATTGTAGTTTTGATAAATTAATAGATTTGATGATATTGATAATTCTTCTGGTGCCATCAGTAGATTGTCTTCCTTTAATAAAGCCAATTTGGGGAGAATGTAATTTAATCTACTGGCCAATATTTTTGAATACATTTTAATATCTGTGTTGATTAGGGAAATGGGCCTGCAATTATTTACCTTATTTACCGTATTTTTCGGACTATAAGACGCACCTAGGTTTTAGAGGAGGAAAATAGGAAAAAAATATTTAAGCAAAAAATGTGGTCATGATGCCCTGTTATAGGGGAGGGAGTCTGCTGCTGACACTGGTATTGGGGTAATGTCCCCCAATTCTGTTAATATCCTCCATCCTGGTATGTATGGTTCCTCCTTCCTGGTATACGTGGCCCCATCCCATCTTGGTATACGTGGCCCTCAGCCCCATCCTGGAATGCATGGCACACCTTGATCCCCCATCCCGGTATTCATGGCACCCCTTTAATCTACCATCCTGGTTTTCATGGCACCCCTTGATCCCCATCCTGGTATGCATGGCACCCCTTGATCCCCCATCCTGGTATGCATGGCACCTCTTGATCCCCCATCCTGGTATGCATGGCACCCCTTGATCACACATCCTAGTATGTATGGACCCCCTCATCCCCATCCTGGTATGCATGGCTCCCCTTGATCCCCCATCCTGGTATGCATGGCACCCCTTGATCCCCCATCCTGGTATGCATGGCACCCCTTGAGCCCCCATCCTGGTATGCATGGCACCCCTTGAGCCCCCATCCTGGTATGCATGGCACCCCTTGAGCCCCCATCCTGGTATGCATGGCACCCCTTGAGCCTCCATCCTGGTATGCATGGCACCCCTTGAGCCTCCATCCTGGTATGCATGGCACCTCTTGAGCCCCCATCCTGGTATGCATGGCACCTCTTGATCCCCCATCCAGGTATGCATGGCACCCCTTGATCACACATCCTAGTATGCATGGCACCCCTTGATCACACATCCTAGTATGCATGGCACCCCTTGATCACACATCCTAGTATGTATGGCCCCCTCATCCCCATCCTGGTATGCATGGCACCCTTTGATCCCCCATCCTTGTATGCATGGCTCCCCTTGATCCCCCATCCTGGTATGCATGGTGTGTCACCCTGGCCTGGATGCCACAAGTATATTAAAGCTGTGTCTGAGAGCAAGGGGGAGGTTCTCTAGTCAGGGGAACATTAGCATGCAATGCCTCCTGTCTCAGGCCAGTAGGGGGAGCAGGCTGCCCCTATAAAAGCTGGTGCTGGGGGCAGGGTTAGAGAGAGTTGGACGACTTGTCTCAGGATTCAGGTCCCAGAGCAGAGAGGGACAGTTGTATTGCACCTAAGAGGAAGTGTGGCAGGAGGAGAGCCACAAGCCAGAGACAAGAGGCGAAGAGAGCCTGTCTTGGCAGATAACGGACTTAATTTACCAGACTTTGGTGTCTGAGGCTGGGAGGATTCCACATCCTCCAGCAGATAAGCAGTCCGCAGGGGACTGTATATTCCTTGGCCTAAGAAGCCTGGAGGCCCTGCCACAACAGAAGGGACCAGCAAAGCCGTACAAGGCTGGGAGCAGAAAGGAACCCACGTCGCAGGTCATGCAGGCGAGAATACACGGAGAGCTCGGAAACGTGGGCTGTTACCCTATAAGGAGGAGATAGCCAGAAGGAGCGCAGAAAGCACGGTAGGCCTACACCCTCACCCTGACCAGGGCCAATTTCCCCGTTGCTCTCAGACATCCAGGTCCCCTCCTAGCCGGGACTGTTTGTGGGTCAATTTACCTGTTCTAGTAAAGACCCTGGACTGCAACCTGTTGTCTGTGTGCTCCTTGCCCCTCCAGCACTATCAGCACTGGGACTCTCACTACCATCACTCCCACCATCCACTACACTGCCCTGGGGCCGCACTCTTCCCGTGGGGAGTCACACCATCCCAGCTGCATACATCATCAGCCCCAGCGGTCTGCCTTGCAGCGGCGGTTCCTAATGACCGCAAATCCACGGGTGGCGTAGTCGGACATAATCATCAGCACATAACGGACTACCACTGGCCTGACCACCCTGAGCCACGGAACCGGGTTGCCACTACTACTCCCACAGTTTCCCTATTGCCCGGATCCGAGTGCCCCACGGCCCAGGGGGCGAGTCAATGGCACCCCTTGAGCCCCCATCCTGGTATGCATGGCACCCCTTGAGCCCCCATCCTGGTATGCATGGCACCCCTTGAGCCCCCATCCTGGTATGCATGGCACCCTCTTGATTCCCCCATCCTGGTATGCATGGCACCCCCTGATTCCCCCATCCTGGTATGCTTGGCACCCCTTGAGCTCCCATCCTGGTATGCTTGGCACCCCTTGAGCCCCCATCCTGGTATGCTTGGCACCCCTTGAGCCCCCATCCTGGTATGCTTGGCACCCCTTGAGCCCCCATCCTGCTGCCCACAAAAAAAATAAACAATCATACTTACCTCCTCTCTCCTCCATCACTGTCTCGCTCTGCTGCTGACACTCTCACTGTTTGAGCCGCGCATGGCAGGGAGCGCATGGTGTCCCTGCCATGTGCCCTCACACAGTGTGAGAGCGCGCACACTGTACCGCAGCGCGGCTCCTGTTGCCACTGTGTGGTCAGTGTGCCTGCTATTAAAGACTATGGATATTCACTACAACCCATGGGAGTGGGTTGTAGTGAATATTCATGAGCTTTAATAGCGGGCACACAGACCGCAGAGCGCAGCAGAAGCCGCGCTGCGGTACAGTTTGCCGGCTATTAAGGAAAATGAATATTCTCTGCTCCCCACGCCCATGGGCGTGGGGAGCAGGGAATATTAATTTTCTTTAGTAGCGGGCACAGCGCAATCTGCAGCTGTCGGCTGCTGCCTTCTGTGCCCCGCTGATCCCCCGCTGCTGCTCCCCCAGACCTCATACCACGCAGAGCCACAGTATATACAGGGAGATAGTATTTGGACTATAAGACGCACCCCCCACTTTCCTCCAAAATTTTGGAGGAAAAAAGTGCGTCTTATAGTCTGAAAAATACAGTAAGTCTCCTTGGGGTTTGGGAATGAGAGTAATTGTGGTCTCTAACATCTCTTTTGGATAGGAGCCCTTGGATGATGCTAAATTATAGATTTGGGATAGGTGAGGGGATAAAATTTCATTAAAGATTTTATAGTAGTCTTTGTAAAGCCATCAGGGCCTGGGGATTTGAAGGATTTTAAATGGTGGGTGACATCTTCTATTTCTTTGTTTGTAAATGGGACGGTCAATAAATCTAAATCTGAGGGGCTAAGTTTGGGTAATCTTAGGGTTGATAAAAATGATTCTATGGATAATTTACTAGGTTTAAGAATTGAGGTTTGTGAATTAATATTGTATAGATTTTGATAAAATTTTGCAAAGGCCTCAGCGATGTCTTTGGGGTGAGTAAGGGGAGTGCTAGTTTGGGAAATTATTTTGTCTATTCTGCTGTGGAGTCTATATTGTTTTAATCGGTTTGTCATGAATTTGGTGGGTTTATTTAGGGAAGCATACATTTTATATTTGGAAGTGTTAATCACGTTACTAGAAGATGAAAAAATTTCTAGTTTTAAATCTTGACAGAGTTTGAGTAGTTCTGAGTGGATTAGGGTAGATGGGGAGGGGAGATTACATAGAATTGGTTCTCTCTAATTTGGGATTGGATCTTAGTGATTTTGTTTCTATTGATTCTTTTTTGTCTAGAAGAAATTTGGATCATGAGGCCTCTGATTACTGCTTTATGGGCATTTCATTTAGTAAAAGGGTCCATTAATGGGGAATCATTTTCATCAAAGTAATGTTTTAAAGCCAATTCATATCTTTTTTTATTCTTGGGGTTGTTTATTAAAGATGAATTACATTTCCATAGAAAACTATTTTTTATTGGAGACCTAGAATGATTTCAGCAACTACAGGGGCGTGATCAGAAATGGTTTTGTTGTTAATATATATTTTTTTAAATCAGGGAAGGGTAAAAATGTCTGTTAAAGATAAACCTATGCGTGAAGTCGAATTGTGGGTATCTGAAAAGTGGGTAAATTCTTTTGAGGTGGTATTAATACATCTAAAAATATCAAAAATTTCATTTTTAAATAGCCAATTATTAAGGTTGGAGGAAAGGTGACGGGATGAGGCAGAACAATCCATTTGACCGTCAGGGACCATATTAAAATCTCCCAATAGAATTAATTATTCTTTTTTCATTGATGAAACCTTTTTGATCAGTTTGTTTAGGAAGTTAAATTGGTGTTTGTTTGCGGCGTAAACATTGTTAATTGTACAAAGTTGGTTGTTTAAATGACAAATCAATATATGAAATCTACCTTGGGGATCACAGTATTCTTCTAGAAGTTCACAGGGGACAGTATTTTTAATAATTGTAGCCACTTCTGCTTTTTTTCCTTAAATTTAATGATTCGATTATGAAGGGAAAGTTTTTATTAAAAAATTTGGGGTGATTTATTTTTGAAAATTTGGTTTCTTATAAACATATAAGGTCAGCATGGGAATTATTAATCTCCTTCCATAAGGAAAATCTTTTTTGTGGATTATGAGGGCCTCTTACGTTATAAATCAATAATTTGATACTCATAATATAGGGGGTTGATTAGAATAAAGAGTTAGGATATATAAATTTACTAGTAATATTTCTGGTTAATGAGTGTTATGTGGACTATTTGAGATCTATCAAGATAATAAAGGGTAAGATAATAAATTTAGATATTGATTTAATAAATAACAATATCAAAGTATAAACTATATTGAAAAAAAAGATCTAAGTTGGTTCACAACAAGTAATAGAAATCTCCCAGGTGTATCCCATAAACGAATGGATACAAAAACTTCATGGCGGGGGGGAGTTTGTGAAAGAGGTCCGACGGTGGGAATCCATAGCTGTAAAGAGGAAGTAATGTAGGAGTAACTTAAAATATAGACAAAACTATAAACTAAATCAGATAACAAAATTCTGTTTTAACACAGAAGAGAAAAATATGATATTAGCTATTCATAGCCTAGATATAAACTGACCAGCCTAGATTAATTACTTTTTGTCAACGCATGGCTGTAGTAGGTAGAGGAGGACTGCCATTCTGATGAGAAGGGTTTTTAATTGAAGAGATAAAATTTAGGCTTTCTTCAGGGGAGAAGAAGGTGATGGTTTTCCCCTTATAGAAAACTAGTAGCTTTGTCGGAAAGCCCCACCTGTAGGTTATATCTAAATTTCTTAAGGAGGAAGTCGTTTCTCTGAAAGTTTTGCGGATTGCTAATGTCTCTTTTGATAAATCTGCAAATATTTTTAATTGTTTGTATGGGTCGGGGAAGTGGATTCAAAGAATTGTATCTCTGGGGAAATCTTGGGGGATAAATGCTGGGCGGGGTAGACTGTGAATTCTAATCAATTGTAAGTTCGGGGGTAGTAAGGGAAGGTATAATTTTTTTGAAAAAAGTTTTGACATAGTCTGATTTTTTGCGGGTGAATGTTCTCAGGGATTCCTCTAATCTTTAAATTATTTCTCTGAATGCGATCCTCCAGGTCTGCAATTTTGTTTTTAAGTCTGCAGATCTCCATATTTGTGTCGTTTTTAGAGAGTCTGACTATTCCAACCAGAGATATCAGTGTTTGTTCAATATAACATTATTCATTGATTTCAGCCATTGGGAGCCAGTTTCTCACAAATCGTAAATTTTTCAAGGTATTTGCTGAAATAAGAGATTTCCACTCATCCTCTTGAAATATTGTTCGGCATGGTGAAAGGAGCAGAAAAACGCAAAAAAATTCAGAATCGGACTATTCCAACCAGAGATGACAGTGTTAGTCCGATATGACATTATTCATTAATTACATCTAATGGGAGCCAGTTTCTCACATATCAGAAATGTTTTAAGGTATTTGCTGAACTAAAAGATCTCTGCTCATCCTCTTGAAATCTTGTTCGGCATGGTGAATAGTGTTGAGAGAATTTGTTTGGCGAATGTTCGAAAGTTTCACATTCGGCTCGAATATGGCACATTTGGATTTGTGATCGCAAAGGCAAGTAAATTTTCTTAAAATTTGAAAATTGACAATTTTGCGCGGGACCGCGAATACGGGCTGCGGACAGCCAATCATAGCGCAGGAAGCATCTACACTGTCCAGTCATAAGGGCTTCTGCAATTGGTTGCAGAAATCACATGTCCTCTCAATATAAAAAAAATGGCCATGTTCCCTCAGCGCCATTATATCCATGTCACTGCTGGAGACAGACGCAGCTCAGTGTTCTCCTGTGTAATGAGAGATATTAGCTAGATAAATGGGCGCTTGTGTGGTAGTCAGATAGTGTAGATAATTCCTGGCCTGTGCACCTCTGCAACTGCTAGTGCAGCACATTTTTGGTGTTCTTGTGCAAGTACTGAGATTCTGACAGAAGCAGGGGGCTCATGCCATACAATAGTGCTGTGCACCGCTGGTATAGACCTCCATGTCTCAGTATACCTTGAATCTTTTTTTGCACTTGCTAATGTGATCAAGCAAACGCAGATCACCTTTTCATTTAGTGGGGCTGAAATTGAGCTCTGCACAGTCTGCAGAGCTTCTTATTGCAGAGCACATAATTTGTTTGTTTTTTTCTGTTGCTATTGTGATATTGACAGCTGTGTGCACTAAAGTTTTTTTTGTGTCAGATACTATTTTAGTGGAGTTGAACTTCAGGTGGTTTCAGAGTAAAAAAAAAAATACATTTTTTTCTCTTGCTACGCCCAGACCAAAAAATATTTTTTCCTGTGCCAAAAGTCATACAGTGCTATAAGCCAGCTACTACGTCAATGGCGGTGAAAGTCAGCTGGACGCAGAGCTTATGGAGAGTAACCCAAAAATATGTTTTGCTCTGAGTAAAGTGATACAGCTGGTTAGATCTGAGTTTGAAATATTTTGGACCATATATTCTATGTCATACTGGCCTCATCCACATTCAAAAAAAAATTTTCTTCTGTTCCTAAAGTAATAATACAGAAGGGGACATCTCAGTTTGAAATTGTTTGGAGAATATCTTGTAGGTTTTATCGGCCTCATGCACACTAAGCACTGCATCCTTAGCCACAACTGTCACAGGTCTCCAGCTCGCAGGGGCAGCATCGGTTGCCTAGCATGGGCCTTTTTTGGCACTGCAAAGGATGAGCCAACTCATGTTATCTGCAAACTTTGGGATAACAAGCTCAGCAGAGGGAAAACTGCAATAATTTGACTACTACATGCATGAACGGTCACATGCTCAAACAACATTCTTTACGCTGGGAATCTTACCACACTGAAATGCGGACCAGCGCACCTCAACAACAATCAGCTGCCTCAAATGCATCCGCTGCTTCTTCCTCCTCCTCTGTTACCGTGCCAAGTATTGTCACGCAGGTCTCCCATCGCAGAAACTCTGGTTCTTTACCCACTCCAGTTAGGCTGAGTGACAGCCCGTCAGCTGTAATGGAAGCGGACATGCCTGCTGTGTTTGTTTCACCGAGCACACCGCATGTTTCTCAATCCACCATAACATCCGCACCTCACTCACGCTCCACCAGTTTTTTCGGCTCACCATACTCCACCCTCTCTCAGCACCTTAGCCAGCCCTCGGTCCCACAGTTATGGTCACGTAAAAGATTATTTCATCCTACGCATGCTAAGATGTTGAACTTCACCATCTCCAATCTGTTGGCCACGGAAATGCTGCCTTTCCACCTGGTAGATAGACGGTTTTCGAAAACTGATGGCCGTCGCAGTCCCCCAGTTGCCATTACTTCTCTAAGAAAGCTGTGCCTGCGCTACACCAGCATGTCGCAGACAACATCACCCGTTCCTTGTCTAAATCTACGTGTACCAGGGAGCATTTCACCACAGACACCTGAACCAGTAAGCATGGCCAAGGGCGTTAAATCTCGCTGACTGGGCACTGGGTGACTGGTGGCTGTGGGGACGGGGCTGCTCCACAAATCTTGGAATCCCCAAGGCTTGCAGAAGAAACTTTTGTATTTCCCACTTCCTCTACTGCTTCTGCGTCCTACACCTCCTCTAGGGCCTCCACCTGCGCACTCAACCCCTGCCTTAACGAGACACGAGTTCCAAGGGTGCGGAGCGAATACACCACCTCCGTACTGCACAGTCAGGGCTCACCGTAATCAAGCAGTCTTCAAATTAATATGCCTTGGAGATCACAGTCATACAGATGAAGAGTTGTGGGCAGCTCTCCAGGCTCAGTTTGAGAAATGGCTGTCTCTGCTGAACCTAGAGCCAGGGAAGGCAGTGTGCGATAGCAGTGCGAACCTGTTAGCGGCCCTAGGCTGAGGCAAGCTCGCACACGTGTCTTGCATGGCTCACGTCCTCAACCTGGTGGTACAGCGATTTCTCCGCCACCATCCTGGCCTGGATGAGCTGCTTCACAAAGTACGGAAGCTGTGTGCTCACTTCCGCCATTCGCACCCCTCATGTCATCGACTTGCATCGCTACAGAGGTCTTTGTCCATGCCAGTTAACAGGTTGAGCTGTGATGTGCCACTCTGCACATGTTGAAGCGACTGTGCCAGCAGCAACAAGCTCTTATGCAGTATGTCATAACGTATAGCTTGGGGCAACGCAGTACGGACTTGCGGCCTATTACGTTTGCAGAGTGGGAACAGATTAATGACCTCTGCACTCTTCTGCACGGTTTTGAAATGGCTAATAAACTGGTTAGCGCTGATGATGCCGTCATAAGCATCACTATTCCGGTCATATACATGCTGGAGCAAACTTTGAATAACCTGCGACAGGAGGTGGTGGCCCCAGAAGAAGAGGAGGATGCGGAAGGGATACCAATGTCTCAAATTTCCAGACTGTCATCACACAGGCGGCTGCCAAGTGACGGTGGATTACAGCGATCGAGGTGGTTTGGTGATACCAAGCAAACTGTTAGTGAAGGTGGAAGTGCCGAGGAACTAATGAAGGAGGAAGAGGTGATGGGCGAGCAGCTGTCAGGATGAAGAGGATAATCATCCCCTCTCGTTTGAACGTGGTTGGCAGGGGGGGACGGAGGAAACAAGCATCAGTGTTACGCAGCCCACAATACAGCCTGGCTTTGGGCCTCCTGGAAGAGCCCGACATATGAATGCCTTCTTGATGCAACATGATCCCCGTATAGATAGGATTCGAAATAATGCTGACTACTGGGTTGCCACTCTGTAAGATCCATGTTATAAGAGTCAATTTTACCAGATGCTTCCCGCCCTGGAAAGAGACCCGCTTATGTTGGAGTATCGAATAGTGTTGAGCGAGTATGTTCTGTCCTAGTACGCTCGGGCCGAGCTCCGAGTATTTATAGCTGCTCAGTGATCTGCTTGAATCGCTCCCGTGTGCATGATTTGCAACTGTTTGGCAGCTTTATTACATGTGAGGAATGTGTAAGAAATAGACATTCCTCCCATGTAATAAAACTGTCAAACAGTTGCAAATCATGTTCACGGGAGCGATTTAACCTTATCACCGAGCAGCTATAAATACTCAGAGCTCGGCCCGAGCATACTCGGCGAAAGGGTTAACAGAACATACTCGCTCAACACTAGTATCGAAACAAGCTTTTAAGCAACCTTAATAGAGGTTTTCCCCAAGATAACAGTGAGGCACACAGTGTGCATCGCTGCTGTAGTTTTTCAACCTCCGACATGTCAGTTCGTCAACGCCAAAACATTAGCAGCAGCAGCAGAGTAAGTGGCAGAAGCAATTTCTGTGAGTCCTTTCACACATTTTTTGCACCAGCTCGTGCATCAGCACAACAGAGTACAAGTCTGACACGTGGTGAACGACTGGAGAGGATGGTGCAGGAATATCTAGAGTTCAATATCAATACCATCAGGGAAAGTTTGAACCCTTTTACATATTGGTCTTCAAAAATAGATGAATGGCCTGAGCTCGCCTCTCACGCCTTGGAGGTTTTATCATGCCCGGCAGCCAGCGTTCTCTCTGAATGAGTCTTCAGCGCTGCTTGTAGTGCCTTGATGGATAAGCGCACCCGTCTTTCCCCTGAAAGTGTAGACCGCCTAACTTTCATCAAGATGAACAAGTCATGGATCTCCAAGGACTTTTGCACCCCAATTGCAGACTATACAGAGTAGGCGATGTTGTCGTTTTGAGTGCTGCATTGATCTCTTGAAATTGCAGTCTGTGATATGGCTTCTGTGCCTGTTCTTGCTTCTGCAGGTTTAAGGCCCTAATTTTGGGAAATGTGGAGAATTCTGATTGTGTCTCCATCCATTGGGTTGGCTGTAGTGGGACAGGTTTGCGTTAAATTACTTGTAGTTTGATGACATTGATGCCACATCGGTGGTGTTAAGGCCTCATTTAGGGCAATGTGAACACTCCTGGTTAGGTCTCCATCTCCTGGGTTGGCTGTACTGGAAAAGGTGTGGGTCTTATTTGCACTATTTCCACAGTAGTGAAATTGATGCCACTTTGCTGGCGTCTGCCACTAATTTTTTAAATGTGGGGAATCCTGATTGGGTCTCCATCTATTGGGTTGGCTGTAGTGGAACCTTCCTGTTCTGCAGTCCAAGTTGTGTAAGGTTGCATCCCAGTCCCTGCTGCACCCCTGATACAGACTCTGCCTGCTGCACCCCTGATACAGACTCTGCCTGCTGCGCCATCTAGTCTGTCCTACTGGGTCCAGCTGCTGCTCGTTAGTTTGTCTTTCCTGGAGTGGCACCAACGCTCATTGGGAGCCAAGTCTAACCTCACCATCAGAGGCTCTAGTGAACAGACCGGTGCTCGCTTAGTCATGGCTCTCCAGGGTCCGTGCCACAGTGTTTCCACAAACCACGTCCATGACAGTGCGCCCTCACAGGCAGGGTCCTCTCTCCTGTTGTACCAGTTGGTGACCCCTTTTGACATGTAAAGCGCAATTGAATAAATGTCGCTGTCACAGTAATAATAATAATACTTGTACTCTAGGTCAATTGATGGCACTTCTCTGGTGTCTACACCTAATTTGATGTGTTTTGGCAGCTTTTGGTCCAATTTCTACGAGTTGTATATGCATTGTTTTGGTCCCCCCATTGACTCCTATGTGATTCGGAAATGTTCGAACATTCGGCGAATAAATTCGGTGAATATCAATTTGTTCAGCGAACTTTTCCAAACCAAACATTGAAATGGTCGCTCATGCCTAATGGTGAAAGGAGCAGGAAAACGCAAAAAAATTCAGAATCCGATCATTCCAACCAGAAATATGAGTGTTCGTTCGATATGACATTATTCATTGATTTCAGCCATTGGGAGCCAGTTTCTCACACATCAGAAATGTTTTAAGGCATTTGCTGAACTAAAAGATCTCAACTTATCCCGTTGAAATATTGTCCGACATGGTGAAAGGAGCAAAAAAAAACGCAAAAAAAGCGTGACTAGTGATAAGCGAGCATACTAGCTACTGCTCGAGATGCTCGGCGCTTGCCAAATAATTCCGGGGTTGCTCGGCAGGATCTCTGGTCCCCTCTCTGCATGTTTGATGCTCTTAACAGAGCCAATGAACATGCAGGGATTGCCTGCCACTCGCTGTAATGCCGCAGCCATGTTGGTTGTGGCATTACAGTGATTGGCTGGTCTCACAGTGTCATCAGGTCTATATCAGATCTGGCGCCGTTGTGTTAGTCACAGTCACTCCAGAATCAGACAGTGTAGGGAGAGGTGCTTCTGAGCTAGGGAGAGATTTGCTTATTAGGTAGTGTAGGTACAACAGAAGCATATTACATATATCCATCTCAACAATCCATCTGCAGAGATGGCAGGCAGGCAGTGTATATAGGCAGGCAGGCAGTGTATTTAGCAGACTGCAGTGCATGTAGCAGAAGAGGCTCCATTTCAGTTCTGTCTGCTGCTGCTGTTAAACATTTCTAGACATAGGCCCAGGTCTCAGGGGCCCGGAATAAATTTTTTGGGGATCTTAATGCTCATTATTTGCTTATTTTTCTGCGCCATTTGCTTGTTGGCACTGCAGAATACAGCCAGGTCCTTTCCATATTACACCGCTAAAAATCCAGCTATTTAAAACTGTTTTCTCCGTCACACGGATCACATATAATTGCGCTGAAAATATTGCCATTTCTGGCCTCCATTGAAATTTTTTTCAGTGTGTCAGTAAAGCTATTGACACCAGTTTGCTGTTCAAAATAGTTACCTACAGGCCAGCTATTTAAAACTGTGGTTTGTCCGTCACACGGATAATATACACACATGGTCAAAATTGTTGGTACCCCTCGTTTAATAAAAGAAAACCCACAATGGTCACAGAAATAACTTGAATCTGACAAAAGTAATAAATTAAAAATCTTTGAAAAGGAACAAATGAAAGTCAGATATTGCCTTTCAACCCTGCTTCCATAGAATTTTTTAAAAAATTAAACTCATGAAATAAGAGTACCATCATTTCTGTCCAGGCCTAACTTAATATTTTGTTGAACAACCTTTTGAGGCAATCACACGATTCCTATAACCGTCAATGAGACTTCTGCACCTCTCGACAGGTATTTTGGCCCACTCCTCATGAGCAAACTGCTCCAGTTGTCTCGTGTGTGAAGGTTGCCTTTTCCAGACGGCATGTTTCAGCTCTTTCCAAAGATGCTCAATAGGATTTAGGTCAGGGCTCATAGAAGGCCACTTCAGAATAGTCCAATGTTTTCCTCTTAGCCATTCTTGGGTGTTTTTAGCTGTGTGTTTTGGGTCATTATCCTGTTGCAAGACCCATGACCTGCGGCTGAGACCAAGCTTTCTGACACTGGGCAGCACATTTCTCTTTTCTCTCTAGAATCACTTGATACTCTTGAGATTTGATTGTACCCTGCACAGATTCAAGACACCCTGTGCCAGATGCAGCAAAGCAGCCCAAGAACATACCAGAGCCTCCTCCATGTTTCACAGTAGGGACAGTGTTCTTTTCTTGATATGCTTCATTTTTCCATCTGTGAACATAGAGCTGATGTGGCCTGCCAAAAACTTCCATTTTTGTCTCATCTGTCCATAGGACTTTCTCCCAGAAGCTTTGTGGCTTGTCAACATCTAGTTTGGCAAATTAAAGTCTTGCTTTTTTATGATTTTTTTCCAACCATGGTGTTTTCCTTGGTAGTCTCCCATAAAGTCCACTTTGGATCAAACAACGACGGATGGTGTGATCTGTCACTGATGTTCCTTGAGCTCGAAGTTCACCTTTAATCTCTTTAGAAGTTATCCTGGGCTCTTTTGTTACCATTAGTAATATCCGTCTCTTTGATTTGTCATCAATTTTACTCCTGCGGCCACATCCAGGTAGGTTGGCTACAGTCCCATGGATCTTAAATTTCTGAATAATATGTGCAACTGTAGTCACAGGAACATAAAGCTGCTTGGAGATGGTCTTGTAAACTTTACCTTTAACATGCTTGTCTATAATTTTCTTTATAATTTCCTGAGACAACTCTTTCCTTTGCTTCATCTGGTCCATGTTGAGTGTGATACACGTCATGTCAGCAAACAGCATAGTGAATGTCTGTAGCCCTATATACAGGCCCAATGACTGATTACAAGATTGTAGACACCTGTGATGCTAATTAGTGGACACAACTTGATTTAACATGTCCCTTTTGTCACATTATTTTCAGGGGTACCATCATTTCTGTCCAGGCCTATTTCATGAGTTTATTTTTTTTTTTAATTCTGTGGAAGCAGGGTTGAAAAGCAATGTCTGACTTTAATTTGTTCATTTTCATAGATTTTTAATTTATTATTACTTTTGTCAGCTTCAAGTTATTTCTGTGACCATTGTGGGTTTTTCTTTAATTAAACGAGGGGTACCAACAATTTTGACCAAGTGTGTAATTGCGCTGAAAACATTGCCATTTCTGGCCTCCATTGAAATTTTGTTTGTGTGTCAGTGAACCTATTGACACCAGTTTGCTGTTCAAAATAGTTACCTACAGGCCAGCATTTAAAGCTGTGGTTTGTCCGTCACACAGATCACATATAAGTTTGCTCCAAATTCAGCCATTTGTAGTTAGCGTGGAAGATATTGTCCTACATTTAAAATGGGCATGGGACATCGAACTGGACATGATGGTGATGGTGCATGCAGAGGCTGTGGGCAGGCTGAAATTGTGCCACAACAAACACCCACATCTTCTCGCTCGACCTTTCTGTCCCAATTAATAGGGGACCACAGAACACCACTATTGAACACAGAGCAGTGTGAAAAGGTTATTGGTTGGATAACAGATAATGCTTCCAGTCACTTAGCCACCGGCACCTGTTTTCCACACGGTCAAGTCTCAGTAGCCGCGAGTCTGGACTGCATATTCCTTACCCTGAGCCTCCTTCCTCCCACCATGCCGAGTGCACAGAGACCACTGATCCACACTTGGACACTCTGAAGAGCTTTTCATGTTTCCAGTTATAGATTAGAGCCTCTTGCCCGGTCCACTTGAAGCGGGGCAAGAGGAGATCACATGTAGCGATGCCCAAACATTTGAGCAGCCACGGTCACACGAAGGCGACGGTGGGAAAGTGTCACAAGAGGTGGACAATGATGAGACACAATTGCCAGAAAGTCAGGAGGAGGACCAGGGTGCAGAAGTGGAAGACGAGGTGGTGGATGATATAGTAACTGACCCAACCTGGCAGGACGACATGCAGAGCGAGGACAGCAGCTCACAGGGTGAGGGAGGCAGAGCACCCCAACAGGCAGGAAGAAGCAGTGTGGTGGCCACAGACAGAAGGCAGGCAACCGTTCCTCGTAACACCAACACGAAGGAAGTTGCCAGTACAACTGTTGGGTCTTCCCGAGTCCGGTTGTTTTTTAAAAACTCTGCCGATAACCCCAAAAAGGCCATTTGCACCACCTGCCAGGCCAGCATCAGCAGGGGTGGCAAAACGACCAGCCTGACCACCACCAGCATGATCAGGCACATGGTAGCAAAGCACACAACTTTGTGGGCCGAACCCCAGGGTCCAGAAACAATGTCTGCGGGTGGCACCACTGATTCTTCCTTAGTTGTGCATGCAAGCCAATCCCCTGTCCATGGTGCATGCGAAGATGCCTCCTGCCCTACACCTGTCGTTGCACACTCTCAAGTAGCAGCATCAGGAAGCACGTCCTTGTCCCTACGCAGCGTTCAGTTGTCCATACCCCAATCCTTGGAATGCAAGCGCAAATACGCAGCCAATGCCCCACAGGCCACACTACTAAATTCTCACATTTTGCGACTGCTTGCGCTCGAAATGTTGCCTTTTAGGGTCGTGGAGACAGAAGCATTCCGCAACCTGATGGCGGCAGCCGTCCTTCAGTACTCGGTCGCCAGCCGCCACTATTTCTCCCGGGGTACTGTCCCCACATTACACAAGCACTTGTCCCAAAACATTAGCCATGCCCTCAACAATGCAGTTACCGGGAAAGTCCACCTAACCACAGACACGAGGACAAGTGCTTGTAGGCAGGGACGGTACATCTCTCTGACGGCACACTGGGTTAACAGTGGAAGATGGGACTCAGTCGGATCTTGGGACGGAACACGTCCTCCCGACGCCAAGGATTGCGGGCCCTAGGTCAATCAGGGTTGCACCCACAGTCTACAGCTTCTGCACCTCAACCTCCTCTTCAGCCTCCATCTCCGAAATGACCACATTAGCCACAAGCTAGAAGCACTGCCTTGGCCAAGCTGCAACAGGCTGTGCTGAAGCTAATATGCTTAGGTGACAAGCCACACAATGCTGAAGAGTTTTGGACAGCTCTGAAAGAGCAGGCAGATCTGTGTCTCACATTGCTAAACCTACAGCCAGGCATGGTCGTGTGTGACAATGGCCGAAACCTGGTGACTTCTCTGAGGTGAGGCAAGTTCACACACGTACTATGCCTGGCCCACGTGCTTAACCTCTTGGTTTAGCGGTTTCTCAAATCCTACCCGGAGCTGCCAGATCTGCTTGTTAAAGTACGCCGCCTGTGTGCCCATTTTAGAAAGTCACCTACAGCTTCCACCGCCCTTGCCGTGTTTCAGCAGTGTTTGGAGCTTCCGGCTCCCAAAGCGTGGGGACATCACACACCAGTCTGTAACTCTACACTGCAGATGTTGGGAAGGGTTGGTGAGCAGAAGAGGGCAGTTGTTGAGTACCACCATCAACAAGGCCGTCGGTATTCAGTTCAGACTCCACACATAAGACCTCAGGAGTGGACATGGATGTCAGACATATGTACCATCCTCCAAAACTTTGAGGACTCCACCAAGATGGTGAGCGTCGATAATGCTATAATTAGTGTCACCATCCCGCTTCTCTGTGTTCTGAAACGCTTTCTGCTCACAATCAAAGAGGATGCATTGCAGGCGGAGCACGATGAGATGGATCAAGGAACCATACAGGGTGATTACACACATCCCAGCCTCATCTCATTCCAACGTGGATTGGTGACAATGAGGAAGAGGAGGAGGAAGAACAGGAGCTAGTTTCATGCGCTATAGACGGTATTACCTGCACAACTGTCATACCGTCTGTTCAGCGTGGATGGCCTGAGGACAGAGAGGAGGAGTAGGAGAGCATGGTCAGTCGTCCTCTTGGTGAGGACACGGAAGTCTTGCCTGTTAGCAGTCTGGCACACATGGCTGAGTTTATGTTACGCTGCCTTTCCCATGACCCTTGCGTTCTCAAAATGTTAGGTGACAGTCATTACTGGTTGGTGACACTTCTAGACCCAAGGAGAACTTTATATCACTTATTCCTGAGGCGGACAGGTCTACAAAACTGGGGCAGTACCAGAAGGCCCTTGTTGCGGAACTATTAAAAAAGTTCCCATCTGAAAACGCTGGCGGCAGAGGTCACAGTTCATTGGACAACCAAGGACTACAGGCGAGAGAGACACAACTCCAATCCAGCAGAGTCAGGGGAACACTGTCAAAGTTCTGGGAGAATTTTCTCAGCCCCTTCCATCGCACAGTCCCTGAGGCACCGGGTACTTTCACAAGGAGTGCAAACTTTGGGAAGATGCTGAGGGAGTACCTTGCCGACCGTACCAACGTCCTCCGTGATTCCGCTGTGCCTTATAATTATTGGGTATCCAAGCTGGATACGTGGAATGAACTGGCTCTCTACGCCTTGGAGGTCCTGGCCTGCCCTGCCGATAGCGTTTTATCAGATCGGGTTTTTAGTGCCACTGGTGGAATTATAACTGATAAGCGCATCTGCCTGTCAACTGAAAATGCTGACAGGCTGACTCTTATAAAAATGAATAAGGGCTGGATTGGGCCAGACTTCTCAACACCACCGAATGATAGCAGCATAACAAACTCAAATCCAGTGTCTTTTTTTGGGAGGTGTATTCCCATGCACCTTTTCACACCCACACATGGGTATACGGTTCCTTATTTTGGCTATTTGCTCTTGTCCTCCTTCTCCTCATCCTCATCCTCCACCGCCATATCACCAGGGTGACCGTGGTCCGTGATGCAAGACCCACAATTTTTTTAAAGGGTGTTTATGATGCCCGTAAAACATTTTTTCATAAAGTATGTTCATGTATACTCCTCAGGGGTAAATGTATGTCAGTCCATACACTTAGTGCATGGGCATTACAAGTATAGGAGACCCGCTCCTTTCTAATGCAGACATTGTTTTCACGAGGCCCTCTGACTTCCAAGTCTCTTCCAAGGGGCATTGGAGTGCCTCCAATTTTTGGCAACCCTTGTATTCACTACATAGGCAAAACACAATGGGAGACCCCTTCCTTATATTGGGAACATTGTTTTCAGGAGGCCCTCTAAATCTCTTCAAAGGGGTCTTGGGGTGCATCCAAATTTTGGGGAGCCCTGCCACTCGCTGTATACGCAGTAACAGTATAGGAGACCCACTTTTTAGTATTTGGAACAACAAAGCCTAGCCGTCTGATGGCTCTTTAAGAATAGTAAAGGCAACCTGATGGCCCTATAAAAATAGGCTTTATGAGGGAACTTCAGAGTCCCTCCTTCATAAATAAAAGCAGGATGTGTCTGATCATGTCTCACACACACCACATGGCCAAACAAGGTTGTAAAATGTTAAAATGACATTTCCTGGTGAATGCATTTGTCACGGTTTAAAGCACCGCAAAAGTGCAAAATCGCATCAAAAATGCTACTTGTGAACATAGACCAAGGTGTATTTTTGTTTTTGGTTATTTATTTTGCCTTCTATACAAGTCATTACCCTGGAAAGGATGTTCCTTAACATATTTCCCAGGAAAATCCATTTTGGTTTCATTTTAGTATGTTTTATTGTGAGTCCGTAAAAGTGGCGTAATACCTCTGAAAACATTGTTGACAGCAGTGACCTGGGAGACAGGAATGCTTCCAGGGGTCTTCCCCATGCTGTTTCCATGTAAATGAGCACTGTTCCCATCGATTTGGGCAATTTTTAGGCCCTCTGCAGACCACCGGGGGAGCCGCCTGATAAATGCTTGATTTTCCCATAGACTTACATTGGGCTCGTTGCTCGGGTCGGCCACCCAAGTATTCCAATGTGCTCGACCCCAGGAACGAGCACCTGAGCATTTTAGTGCTTGCCCATCGCTAAATGTGATCATTCCAAGCAGAGATATGCGTGTTCATTCAATATCACATTATTTATATATTTCAGCCATTGCGAGACAGTTGTTTCTCACATATCAGAAATGTTTTAAAGTATTTGCTGAACTAAAAGAGATCTCAGCTCATCCTCTTGAAATTTTGTTCAGCATGGTGAAATGTGCAGAAAAACGCAAAAAAATTCAGAATCTGACTACTCCAACTAGAGATTACAGTGTTCTTTCGATATGACATTATTCATTGATTTCAGCCATTGGGAGCCAACTGTCTCAGATATCAGAAATGTTTTAAGGTGTTTGCTGAACTAAACCAGAACTCAGCTCACCCTCTTGAAACCTTGTTCAACATGCTGAAAGATGCAGAAAAATGCAAAAATTTTCAGAATCTGACCATTCCTACAAGAGATATGAGTGTTCATCCAATATGACATTTCAGTATGCTGAACAAGATTTCAAGATGGTGAGCTGAGATCTGTTTTAGTTCAGCAAATACCTTAAAACATTTGATATCTGAGAAACAACTTTGGCTCACAGTGGCTGAAATCAATGAATAATGTAATATCGGACGAACACTCGTATCTCGGGTTGGAATGGTCGGATTCTGAATTTTTTTGCTCCTTTCAGTATGCTGAACAAGATTTCAAGAGGTTGAGCTGAGATCTGTTTTAGTTCAGCAAATACCTTAAAACATTTCTGATATCTAAGAAACAACTTTGGCTCATAATGGCTGAAATCAATGAATAATGTCATTGTGTGATGTTCCAGTTGCAACTTTCTTGTAAACAGGACGTCATGAGTTCAAATCCACAAAGTTCCTTTTTTCATTTACTCACAATAAAGCTTTTTATTCAGCCAAGGGTAATTTGCATTACCTTTCGGCTTGAGATAATACAGATTCTATATCTCACAATTGCACTATCTCAAGCCGAAAGGTAATGCAAATTTGACTTGGCTGGATAAAAAGCTTTATTATGAGTAAATGGAACGTTGTGGGTTCAAACGTATGACCTCCTGTGTAAAAGACCAATGCATTAACCCAGTAAGCCACTGGAACATCACAGGTGCAATCTAATGTCAAGAAGGGCAGTGAACATTGATTCGCTAAATCGTACGTTAAAAAAAAAAAAAATCCATTGGTTTTACTATGACATTATTAATGCCAGTCAATTGTGAGATATAAAATCTGTATTAACCCCTTAAGCCCCGCGGGTGGTTTGCACGTTAATGACTGGGCCAATTTTTACAATTCTGACCACTGTCACTTTATGAGGTAATTACTCTGGAACGCTTCAACGGATCCCCCTGATTCTGAGATTGTTTTTTCGTGACATATTGTACTTCATGATTGTGGAAAAATTTCTTCGATATCACTTGCGTTTATTTGTGAAAAAAACGGAAATTTGGCGAAAATTTTGAAAATTTTGCAATTTTCAAAATTTGAGTTTTTAAGCCCTGAAATCAGAGCGATATGTCACACAAAAGAGTTAATAAATAACATTTCCCACATGTCTACTTTACATCAGCACAATTTTGGAACCAAAATTTTTTTTTGTTAGGGAGCTATAAGGGTTAAAAGTTGACCAGCGATTTCTCATTTTTCCAACAAAATTTACAAAAACATTTTTTTAGGGACCACATCACATTTGAAGTCACTTTGAGAGGTCTTTATGACAGAAAATACCCAAAAGTGACACCATTCTAAAAACTGCACCCCTCAAGGTGCTCAAAACCACATTCAAGAACTTTATTAACCCTTCAGGTGCTTCACAGGAATTTTTTGAATGTGGAAGAAAAAAATGAACATTTAACTTTTTTCACAAAAATGTTACTTTAGACCCAATTTTTTTTATTTTCACAGGGGTAACAAGAAAAAATGGACCCCAAAATTTGTTGTGCAATTTCCCCTGGGCACGCAGATACCCAATATTTGGGGAAAAAACACTGTTTGGGCGCACGGCAGGGCTCGGAAGGGAAGGAGCGCCATTTGACTTTTTGATTGTAAAATTTGCTTGAATAATTAGCGGACGCCATGTTGTGTTTGGAGAGCCCATGTGTGCCCAAACTTTGGAGCTCCCCCACAAGTGACCCCATTTTGGAAACTAGACCCCCCAAGGCACCTTTCTAGATGCATAGTGAGCACTTGGAACCCCCAGGTGCTTCACAAATTGATTCGTAACAATGAAAAAGTGAAAAAAAAAACACTTTTTCATTTTTATGAATCAATTTGTGAAGCACCTGAGGGTTCCAAGTGCTCACAATGCATCTAGATAGGTGCCTTGGGGGGTCTAGTTTCCAAAATGGGGTCACTTGTGGAGGAGCTCCAATGTTTGGGCACACAGCGGCTCTCCAAACGCAACATGGTGTTGCTAACAATTTGAGCCGATTTTCCGTTAAATTTGTTAGAGGACACCATGTTGCATTTAGAGAGTCCCTGTGTGCCCAAACATCGGAGCTCCCCCACAAGTGACCCCATTTTGGAAACTAGACCCCCCAAGGCACCTATCTAGATGCATAGTGAGCACTTGGAACCCCCTGGTGCTTCACAAATTGATTCGTAACCATGAAAAAGTGAAAAAAAAAACACTTTTTCATTTTTATGAATCAATTTGTGAAGCACCTGAGGGTTCCAAGTGCTCACTATGCATCTAGATAGGTGCCTTGGGTGGTCTAGTTTCCAAAATGGGGTCACTTGTGGGGGAGCTCCAATATTTGGGCACACAGCGGCTCTCTAAATGCAACATGGTGTCCGCTAACAAATTTAACGCAAAATTGGCTCAAATTGTTAGCGACACCATGTTGCGTTTGGAGAGCCGCTGTGTGCCCAAACATTGGAGCTCCCCCACAAGTGACCCCATTTTGGAAACTAGACCCCCCAAGGCACCTATCTAGATGCATAGTGAGCACTTGGAACCCCCAGGTGCTTCACAAATTGATTCGTAACAATGAAAAAGTGAAAAAAAAAAACCACTTTTTCATTTTTATGGATCAATTTGTGAAGCACCTGGGGGTTCCAAGTGCTCACTATGCATCTAGATAGGTGCCTTGGGGGGTCTAGTTTCCAAAATGGGGTCACTTGTGGGGGAGCTCCAATGTTTAGACACACAGGATCTCTCCAAACGCGACATGGTTCCAATTTGTTAGAGGACACCATGTTGCGTTTCGAGAGCCCCTGTGTGTCTAAACATTGGAGCTCCCCCACAAGTGACCCCATTTTGGAAACTAGACCCCCCAGGGAACTTATATAGATGTATGGTGAGCCCATTGAACCCCCAGGTGCCTCTCAGAAAATCATAATGTTGACTTGTGAAAATAAAAAAAAAACATTTTTTCCACAAAAATGCAAAAAAAAATATTTTCACAAGGGTACTAGGAGAAATTGCACCCCATAAGTTGTTGTGCAATTTCTCCTGAGTACTCATATACCCCATGTGTTGGAAAAAAACTACTGTTTGGGCGCATGTAAGGGCTCGGAAGGGAAGGAGTGACGCTTTTGAACGCAGACTTTGATGGAATGGTCTGCGGGCGTCATGTCATGTTCTCAGAGCCCTTGATGTGCCTAAACAGTGAAATGCCTAACAAGTGCCCCCTTTTTGGTAGTGTTAGTTGATTTTTGAATTTTGTAATGTAGTGTTATACATCAGTTGTGTAGGACAATCTGACGAACACTACACAACTGATGTATGACAACCTGACGAACACTACGTCAGCTGTGCAGTGTTCGTCAGGTTGTTATACTTCAGAAATTAATTCAATAGTCCATCGAAGTATGGTACCTTTTGAAGCAGTCTTTCATACACAGGCCAGGTTTGTCAGGGCAGGTGTCACATTGATAAATGGTGTCCTTGCGTATTCCACTTTTATAACACACTCGGCACCTCTTTTGTGACTTTCCTTTTTTTCCGCTGTGAGGGATCTGCCCTGGGAAATGCTGGCCTGGTACAATTCTTGGTCCTTCAATTCCAGAAGTACTGGGGCCCTCTCTGTCACCGCTGCCAAATATCAGGGCCTTGATAACTGTTTCCTGAAACTGAAGGTACGACGCAGAAGTCTGGCCTGCACATTGTGACAGAAGGAAAGCATTGTGCATTGCCATCTGTACAATGTGCACGGCCAGCTTCTTGTACCACACTCTGGACTTTCTCAAAGCACTGTATGGCTGGAGGACTTGATCAGAGAGATCAACTCCCCCCATGTACTTGTTGTACCCCACTACACAGTCTGGTTTGACGACCTGTGTAGTGGAACCTCGTACAGTGCTGAGTGTGCTGCCATCACCATGTATGGTGGTCAAGAAAAGGACATCCCTTTTGTCCTTGTACTTGACCATCAACAGGTGGTCGCTACATTGGGCTCTGCTCTCACCCCTCTTGAGCAGCTGCCCAATTAGCGTCTTTGGGAGGCCTTTCTGAATTTTGCGGACAGTACCGCAGGCTGCGGTACGTCGCGCAGAGAGGGACTGGAAGAGCGGGATACCTGTATAAAAGTTATCCACGTAGAGGTGATAACCTTTATCAAGCAGTGGGTGCACCAAGTCCCACACAATTTTCCCACTAACTCCCAGAACAGGGGGGCATTCAGGGGGTTCAATCCGGGAGTCCTTCCCTTCATAAACTCTAAACTTGTGAGTGTATCCTGAGGTACTCTCACAAAGTTTATACAGCTTGATCCCGTACCTTGCCCTCTTACTGGGCAGGTACTGCCGGAATCCAAGCCGCCCCTTAAAAGAAATTAAGGACTCATCCACACAAATGTCCCTTTGGGGCACGTACACTTCACCAAACTTGTTGTTGAAGTGTTCGATGACCGGCCGAACTTTGAAAAGACGATCAAAGTTCGGGTCATCGCGTGCAGGACACCTTGCATTATCTTGGTAATGCAAGAACTTGTAGATGGCCTGAAAACGTGTCCGGGGCATGACCATTCGGAACACTGGAGTGTTATATAAAACGTCAACACTCCAGTATTGCCGAAGCTCGGGCTTCTTCAAGATCCCCATAAGAAGGACCAGGCCCCAAAACTTCATCATTTCTACTGCGTCTACAGGAGACCAGTTAGAAAATGATGAAGAGGGGTTTTGTTCTAAAAATTGATGTGCATATAAATTAGTTTGGCCCACCATGAGGTTTATAAAATCCTCAGAGAAAAAGACTTTGAAAAAGTCTATTTCTGTGAGGCCGGTGGTGTCAAACTTGATTCCTGATTCCGCTACGAAATCAGGAATCAGCGGCTCATAATTTTCGGGGGGCGAAGTCCATATAGGCTCAGTAGTGGGGGGCGCTGGAACATCTCTCCTGCGACGACGGCGGGGCGGGCCAGCAGAACCTGAGGAAGAGGAGGAAGAAGAGAAGGAGGAAGACGACGAGGAGTCGGAAAAACAAAGAAATGTGGGATCCTCACCCTCACTGTCAGTGTCGGAGGCAAGAATAGCGTATGCCTCCTCCGCTGAATAATGAGTTTGGGATGAGCTGGACATTGTTTGTTATGTATGTGCTGCGTGTGTGTCAATTCTTTGAGAGTGTGTGTGTGTCAGTACTTTATTTAGAGTGTGTGGAAAAAGGAAATACTGTATGTGGTGCAAACAGCGAGCACGAGTGTGGATTGGTGAACTATGCCACCGATCAATACTCGGCGGCTGCTGGATGTGCGCACAAATGTGTGGGGAGTGGGAAGAGGGGAATTGGGTTGGATGAGGGGAGATCAGATTACTTACCAAAGTCCTCTCTGTTCTTTCAGGACCGGGAGCCCGTAGCAGGAGCCCGGCGCTGGTGACCAGGAGCCCGGAGCAGGAGACCGGGAGCCCGGAGCGGGAGCCCGGAGCAGGAGACCGGGAGCCTGGAGCAGGAGACCGGGGGCCCGGAGCAGGAGACCGGGGGCCCGGAGCAGGAGCCCGGAGCAGGAGACCGGGGGCCCGGAGCAGGAGACCGGCGCTGGTGACCGTGAGCCCGGAGCAGGAGACCGGGGGCCCGGAGCAGGAGACCGGGGGCCCGGAGCAGGAGACCGGCGCTGGTGACCGGAGCAGGAGACCGGGGGCCCGGAGCAGGAGACCGGGAGCCCGGAGCAGGAAGACGGGAGCCCGGAGCAGGAAGACGGGAGCTCGGAGCAGGAGACCAGGAGCACGGAGCAGGAGACTGGTACTGGAGCTGGAGATCAGAAGCAAAAGAATTAACAGGGACACTGGGGTGAGGCGGATTGGGATGGGAAGGGGGGTAAAAAGACAGGGGAGTGGGAAGAGGGGTAAAAAGACAGGAGAGTGGGAAGAGGGGGATTGGGGTGGATGAGATGGACTTACCAAAGGGTCAGCAGGATTGGAACAGAAGACCCAGAGCAGGAGCCCGGGAGCCCGGAGCAGGAGACCAGGAGCCCGGAGCAGGAGACCAGGAGCCCGGTGCAGGAGACCGGTACTGGAGCTGGAGATCATAAGCAAAAGAATTAACAGGGACACTGGGGTGGGAAGGGGGGTTAAAAGACAGGGGAGTGGGAAGAGGAGTAAAAAGACAGGGGAGTGAGAAAAGGGGGAAGAGGGGGATTGGGGTGGATGAGGGGAGATCAGAGATGGACTTACCAAAGGGTCAGCAGGACTGGAACAGAAGACCCAGAGCAGGAGACCAGGAGCCCGGAGCAGGAGACCAGGAGCCCGGAGCAGGAGACCAGGAGCCCGGTGCAGGAGACCAGGAGCCCGGTGCAGGAGACCGGTACTGGAGCTGGAGAACAGAAGCAAAAGAATTAACAGGGACACTGGGGTGGGAAGAGGGGTAAAAAGACAGGGGAGTGGGAAGAGGGGGATTGGGGTGGATGAGGGGAGATCAGAGATGGACTTACCAAAGGGTCAGCAGGACTGGAACAGAAGACCCAGAGCAGGAGACCAGGAGCCCGGAGCAGGAGACCAGGAGCCCGGAGCAGGAGCCCGGAGCAGGAGACCAGGAGCCCGGCGCTGGTGACCGGGAGTGGAGCTGAAGACTCGGACCAGAGCTGGAGACCGCTGCAGGACGCAGAAAAAAAAGGTAAGGGGGGGTAAAAAGAGGGGGGAGGGGGGATTGGGGTGGATGAGGGGAGAACAGACTTACCAAAGTCTTCTCTGCAGGATCAGCAGCAGGCTCTGGAGCAGGAACCACAGCAGGTCAGGAGCAGAAGATCCAGGAGCTGGAGCAGAAGATCCAGGACGCTGGAACAGAAGATCCAGGAGCAGCGGCAGCAGCAGCGACTGGAACAGTGAGAATATTCTGTGGCACTACAAGGCCCAGCACAGACACATCAGATGTGATCGCTCTGTAGAAATCCTCACCAAATGTGAGGGTCTGCAGGGCGGTCACAGGGTGATGATGGGGTGGTGACAGGTGGAGGTAATCTGATTGGAGCAATCATTGATGACATCGATCGCTCCAATCAGAGTACCTGAATACAGGTGACCAGGCGGTCACAGGGAGGTGTCACCCCTCTGTGACCCCCTGTGGTGCATGTTGTGCCCCAGCCATCTGATTGGTGACACTGATTGCACCAATCAGACATGGCTGGAGCAGAGCACGCACCACAGGGGGTCACAGAGGGGTGACACCTCCCTGTGACTGCCTGGTCACCTGTATTCAGGTACTCTGATTGGAGCGATCGATGTCATCATTGATCGCTCCAATCACAGCAGTCTGGGGGCTTGAGTCACATTACAGGGGGTCATGGGGCGGTGACAGGCAGGTCACAAGCCGGTCACCGCCCCATGACCGCCCTGTCACCGCGCGGTCGCGCTACGATTGGTGCGATCGATGTGATCGGCGATCGCACCGATCATAGCAGTCCGGGGCCAGGGCTGGGGTGTCCTAGCAACAGTCTAGGATCGGTGCTCATAGGAGCACCGATCCTAGGCTGCAGATCACTGTTTCCGGCAATCACATTGCCGGAAACAGTGAGAAATGCTGTGATTGGCTGTTCAGATTTGAACAGCCAATCACAGCGATCGCTGGTGCGGGGGTGCGGCGACAGCCCCCGGGATGATGACGCCATCTACCAGGAGGTAGGATGGCACCGTAACTTTAATGCTGTCACCGCGACTTAAGTCGCGGTGCCGCATTAAAGATATGACGTACTAATACGGGTCTGATTCTTAAGTCCCAGGGCACAGACGCGTATTAGTACGTCAGATGTTATTAAGGGGTTAAATGTTCATAAAGAACAAAATGTCATCATACAATGTGTAGAATGGCATTAAGAATGACATAGTAAAACCAATGGATTTCTTTTTGAACGTACCAATTAGCGATTCAATGTTCACCACCCTTCTTGACATCAAATTGCACCTGTGATGGTCCAGTGGCTTACTGGGTTGAGGCGCCTGTCTTGTAAACAGGAGGTCATGAGTTCAAATCCATAAAGTCCTTTTCACCATTAACTCATAATAAAGCTTTTTATACAGCCAAGGGAAATTTGCATTACCTTCGTGCTTGAGGTAGTTTCTATTGTGAGGTATAGAATCTGTAATAAGTGTTGATAAAGAACAAAGTGTCATCATATGCTGTGTAGATTGGCATTAAGAATGACAGTAAAACCAATGGATTTATTTTTTAACTTATTAATTAGCGATTCAATGTTCACTGCCTTTCTAGACAACATACTGCACCTACGATGTGCAAGTGGCTTACTGGGTTAATGCGCGTCTCTCGTAAACAAGATGTCATGAGTTCAAATCCACAAAGTTCCTTTTTTTAAGTCTACTCACAAAAAAGTTTTGTATCCAGACAAGGGAAATTTGCATTACCTTTGGGCTTGAGAGAGTGCAATTGTGAAATATAGAATCTGTATCAAGTGTTCATAAACAACAAAATGTCATCATACGCTATATAGATTGGCATGGTAAAAGCAATTGATTTCTTTTTGAACTTACCAATTAGCGATTCAATGTCCACTGCCCTTCTTGACAGCAGATTGCATATGTGATGTTCCAGTAGCTTACTGGGTTAATGTACCTGTCTTGTAAACACGAGGTCAGGAGTTTGAATCCACAAAGTTCCACTCACTCACAATGAAGCTTTTTTATTCAGCCAAGGGTAATTTGCATTACCTTGGTGCTTGAGAGAGTGCAGTTGTGAGATATAGAATCTGTATTAAATGTTCATAAACAAAATGTCATAATACGTTATGTAGATTGGCATTAAGAATGACATAAAAAAAAAATCCATTGGTTTTACTATGTACCATTTAGTGATTCAATGTTCACTGCCCTTCTTGAGATTCAATTGTACCTGTGATGTTCCAGTCATTTACTGGGTTAAAGCACTGGTATTTTACACAGGAGGTCATGAGTTTGAATCCACAACGTTCCATTTACTCACAATAAATTTTTTCATCCAGCCAAGTCAAATTTCATTACTTTAAGTGTTCATAAAGAACAAAATGTCATCATACGCTGTGTAGATTGGCATTAAGAATGACATAGTAAAACCAATGGATTTCTTTTTAAACTTAATTAGCGATTCAATGCTCACTGCCTTTCTAGACAACGCTTTGCATCTGTGATGTTTCAGTTGCTTACTGGGTAAAATGCGCCTGTCGTTTAAACAGGAGTTTCATGAGTACAAATCCACAAAATTCCTTTTACCATTTAATAAATAGCAAGAGGGTAAAACATAACCTTTATTCAATATTATTTAAAAAAAAAGGTTCAAAAAGGTGCAAAGTGCATGCATAAGTACAATAATACTAAGACACAATAGGAAACTTATCCTTATCTTGATGGTGTTCCTATATAAGAAATAGGTCACAAAAGACCTTTGAGGAAATGATTTCTCAGGTAAATGATGAATACTAACAAAGATAATCTCACTGGTATAGTTCACCAAACAACCGTGTCCTCTCTAGCTATTTCCCATCCATAATTCAGCCAAATAAGATAACGTATTGATATAGATACAATACACAGCGTATGGGAAAGGTATATGCTAGTAAGTGTAGAAAGCAACTCCGCTTTTGTGACCTATTTCTTATATAGGAACAGCATCAGGATAAGGATAAGTTTCCTAAGGCTTACTGGGTTAATGAGCCTGTCTTGTAAACAGGAGGTCATGAGTTCAAATCCATGGAGAGCCTTTTTCCATTTATACACAATAAATCATTCTATCCAGCCAAGGGAAATTTTCATTACCTTCGGGCTTGTGAGATATAGAAATCTGTATTAAGTGTTCATAAAGAACAAAATGTCATCATACGCTGTATAGATTGACATAGTAAAATCAATTGATTTCTTTTTGAACTTACCAATTAGCGATTCAATGTTCACTGCCTTTCTAGACAACACATTGCACCTGTGATGTTCCAGTGGCTTACTGGGTTATTGTGCCTGTCTTGTCAACAGGAGGTCATGAGTTCAAAACCACGGAGTGTCTTTTTTCCATTTACTTACAATAAAGTTTTCTATCCAGCCAAGAGAAATTTTCATTACTTTCAGGCTTCAGATCGTGCAATTGTGAGATATAGAATCTGTATTAAGTGTTCATAAAGAGCAAAATGTTATTATATGCTGCATAGAATGGCATTAAGAATGACATAGTAAAACCAATGGATTTCTTTTTAAATGTACCAATTAGCGATTCAATGTACACTGCTCTTCTAGACAACTTGTCACATCTGTGATGTTCCAGTGGCTTACTGGTTTAATGTGCCTGTCTTGTAAGTAGGAGGTCATGAGCTCAAATCCACAATGTTCCTTTTTGTGATCTGAAACATTTAAGTGTGACAAATATGCAAAAGAATAAGACATAAGGAAGGGCGCAAACACTTTCACACCACTGTACATTTATTTTTTAGTAAACAAACATCTACAATAGTGTCCTTTCTGTTCTTCTCTCCTTGTATTCTTACACAAACAGTTTCTACAGAGCTACCATTCTCTGAAGCTTGGATCTCTGTTCAGATATATGGTTTCCTAACATTCATTGTAACACCTCCTCCCGTCTTGTTAAGCCTGTTTCTATTAAATAAGTTTTAGCATTCAAGATTTGTATTCTAATCGTGTATAGTCACACCAAGTTGCAGTGATGCCTATGTCATCATATCTCTCTTCCTGTGTTAGCAGCTCCAATTCTCCTTGTTTGTTTCACATTTGTATAGACATATTTTAGTTTGTAAATAACAAAAAGACTGTCACTTCCAAATCAGAAAACTGGTATGTACAGTTACAACCTAAGAGTATCCATCTCTATGCATAACAAACAAAGTTGCACTCTGCAGTGCTAAAACATGAAATTTGAATAGCATTACTGCTCTGGATAATAAGAAAAAAAGGGCCATGCTTAGCACATAATTTGGCCAATTCATCGATCCCAAGCAGCCAATGACATTACGATCTCAAGTTTGCTGGGAACCTATTTAAAGTGAACACTCTCCTAGGCTGCAGCCTGCATTTATGGATAGGTAGGATCCTGCTGCAATTAAAACTGCCACAAGCATGAGAGTGGAGTGCTCGGTCAGAGAGCCAATATACAAATAGAAAAAAAGACTGTCAATTCCAAATTAGAAAACTGGTGTGTACAGGTGTGAACTTTTTTTTCTTATTATGCAGAGCAGGAATGCTATTCAAAATTTCATGCTTACATGCTTTAGCATTGCAGAGTGCAACTTTGTTTGTTATGTATAGAAGTAGTGTAGCAGTGCTATCTTTCGTCAAACTCAATTTGACAGGTGCCACGCCCCCTATCAAAGTGTGTAGCCGCACCCCTCCTCCCCCTCCCCTATCAGGCCCTGTGTTGTATCTTATTCAGCATTTTATATGAATTTTATATGAGTTTGATGTTGCTATCAGATTATTTACTCTTATTTGATAGTGTAATTCTCATTTTATATGAGTTTTATATCCCCAATACTGTTTGATAGTGTGGATCTTATTGCTTGGGCATATTATCTATATGGCCAAGTTACAACTACCCCCAAGTATATAAAGTGTGTGTTTTATACGGATGTAAAAAGCAAAGACACAGTAAAAGTATTAAAAGATTTTATGGTTTTAAAAAATAAATACATCTCAAAGACATTTCAATAATATAAAAATCGTTACAGAATAATATAAAAAGTATCACAAGTACAATTAATATACATCATTACAATTCTTACAACATAATATAAAAAGTATTACATCACATGTACCAAAATGCATGTAATAATAATAATATACATCATTACATTTCTTGTAGATTGATATAGAGTGTTACAATTCAGTCAGATCATTTATCCAATACATCACTTACATCGTGAGCCACATGGATTGTAGTAATGGTAGAGACCTTTTTTTAGGCAGCAAAGTTCCTTGTGTGATACCTAATGATGGAGAGTGTAAAGATTGAATTGTGCGGGTTGGTGTGGATAGCGTCTGGGGTGTAGATACATCGCTACCGTCACTGATGGAGATTTTTAATCCATCTAAAAGCTGTCTAATAGCGGGATTGCCCACAACTGTAGATGGAATATTTAGCTCTGCCATTGCCTGCATAAATGAATCCCAACCCCGAGGCAAATTCCTGCTGGTCAGGGCATGGCTCTGTGTTGTACTACGTACCAAATCCAGCAAGTTAGATCCTGGTATTACAGATCCTTTGAAAATAAATTCGCTTTTATCATTCCAGGATGTAACATTTTTATTCTGCAGTAGCCTGTTTAGTAAAAATTCAGCATTCTTTTTCTATCGTTGGTTTACATGGCTTACAATTTCAGTGACCTCTTGATATTTATCAGGGCCTGAATTTGGCAATTGTTGCTGATCAGATTCAGGAGTGCTAACGAGATTTAAAGTTGTTACTTCTTTTGAGCTGTGCCTCGCATGTACCAAGTATCATTGTAGCACGGAACTATACATTTTAATTTTCACATCATCGGGTATGTCACGACGTTGTAAAACTGCGCTAATTTCATCATCAAGACGACGAATAACACTCTCACGTATGTTATCTGTATTAGAGGGTCTTAGTTTGACTAGATCCTGTTTGGGAACTAGATACATTTTCTCTGTGTGCTCCATTATTTGCCTGTGAGCAGACTTGTTATTATCGGTATTGCAAATCCTAAAAGAGACCCTATAAACCCGCCGGTCTGCTTTAGTAGGCGCTTCTTTTTCTTTATGGGCTGCGATCTATCACTCAGGGTTCTTATAGCTTTACGCCACTTCTTTAATATGTTTTTTTGTCGCTCTTTCAGGGGTATTCGGCCTTTTAAAATGTTTAAAGCAATTTCATCTATGGCTGTAATTAAATCTCTGCTTGCATTGTGCAAAATAGATTTTCTGACATCGGGTGTTGCCTTCACTAGCGTTTTTAAGAGAGCCCAGTTACGATGGAGTCTCTCAGACATCTTTACAACACTATGGCCGCAGTGTAGAATGCCTGATTCCATGTAAAATTCACTTTTTAGAACCATTTTTCTTTTGAACATAGACAGCGGGCAATGCTGGTGGAAACAACCCCGTCCTTAAGCACAGATCCTCAGGGGTATTAGCTCTCAAGTCTAACAGCAAATACCCATAAGGTTCCCTCGTTGCATCCTCAAAAGCTTCCAAGAAAAAACGTGTTTTTCCGGGGTACATCTGGCAGCCTAGAGTTTAAAATTTGTAATTTATCTCGTGGATTTTTAAAAAGCACCATGTACTTTGTGTTTAAAGTTATTGTGCGGCTTTTCTTACCCTGACAAAATATGTTTTGTACCAGGTAGAAAATGCTGAGATTTCTGTGGTGAACATACTTGGTAAATGCTTTTTCTATCTCGCAGTTATCGCTAGCACTCTCCATGAGATCATCAACAATAGTCAAATTTACCTTGTCAGGAGGGAATAAACCATCATCTACGAATGTATGCGGCAGACCCTCCACAAATCTGATGTGGGGAAAAGAGAGAGAGATTTCATCATATAGTTTTTGCCAGCATGAATAAAACCAAACAATATTATTGGGCTTGTGAGAAAAATGAGTTTCAATATTATGTAACAGCTGTTTTACAAAATAGCTCTTTCCAGAATTAGACGGGCCGGCTAGAATGCAGGAGAATGGGTGTTGTAGCCGCGGATCCATCACAATACTCAACTAATAGCCAAATGGCAGGGTGGTGAAGTCGTCTAATAGGCACCGCTTTGTGTAAACGCACTTTTGTGTTTTGTGCAGCGGTCTTGTTTCAATGTCCCAGAACTTTTTATTTCTCACAATGCCCGGCTGTTGTACAACAATACGCTTCTGTGTTTCTGTGTCAGAATTACGCGGGTAGTCCAGAACTAAATCTTTCAGACTGCTAAAATTAATAGATTGAGTGTTACCGACATTTAGTGTTATGCCCTTAACTTTTAAGACAGTTTTACCAGTGTTGAGTTTGTATCCGTAAGTTTTGGGACCCGCAGATACAAACGCTGATGTGAGTGTCATCGGGTATCTCACTGGTCAGCTCTCCCAGGTAATCGCCTAAAGTCGGCTGCCACTCACCTTCCCTCTGCACAAAAATAACCGAATCTGTGTCGTGATAAAGACACCTCTCCTGCAGCTGGTCCAGCAGAGAATAGAGTTCTAGCCGGGCATACGCGGTTGTAAAACACGCTATAAAAATGTTTGTGTTTTTGTTGACGGTGTGATGGCCTTTTGCATATTTCCAGTTAATGGTCGCAGTTTCATCATCAATGAAATGTAACATTGAAATGTCATAGTAAGGTAGAAACACATGCTGAAAAAGCTCATCGGGGTTGCTAACAATGCTGGTACATGGTAAATTAGATCTCTGTGCAAACTTTCCCCATAAAGAATTTAAGAAAAGTTTGGAGATCTGTCTCTTAGCAGGATTCACGCCTATATTTTCAGGCCGTAATTGTACACCTTCTTTTTCAAGAAAGGAGTCAAAGTACTGTTTTTTCTTGACATCGTCACTGCACCAGCTGGGATAACCCGAAGATGTAATTTAATGTAGGGGGCAAACAGATCATCAGTGGTGTTAGGAAAATGCCATATTTCGTAGATGTGTGCGATCCTATACCCTTTTTCTATGGCCAGCTCAAGCTCTATAGTGCACCATGTGCCTGTCAGGGAACGCTCTTCATCACTATGTGCACAAACATCCGTTTGTGAATTTACAGCGCATGTGTAGCAAAGGGGAAACATTAACTTTTTGTTGAGTCTTACAAGGAGAACTGGAAAGAATAAATCTCTCGGAGGGTAGACCTTGACTTTAGCAATGCCAAAGTATTTTTTAATGAAACCAAAATCATCATAGATGATATCTTGGTGGCCTGCAGGGTATGTTTTAGTTTTGTTTACAAAGGGATAAAGACTGCTGAAATCATAGTAATGTAATGTCTCCCCATCTCTCAGGCTGTGATAGAGTTTAATGGCGTTAGTTCGCCCGCCATAAAGAGCATCGCGTGGGTCTAAAGGTACGGGGGAATTTCATTTGGAGAAGAAATGTTTGAAGGTTAGAATCTTTTTCAACCATTTCCCTCCAGTCATGCTCCCACGTCACTCTTACGCTGTATCCACAGCACTGCAAGTAACGCTTTTTAACTAAAAAGGCGTAATATAACTGGCCATAAGATGTATTTGGGACCTTATTTGTGTCATTTTCATTGAAACATACAGGACAGCTGTGATAAAAACAACCCTGAAATTCAAATGCTACATGCTGTTTGTTAACATAGGCATAACCATCTAAAAAATATCTCCCGACTTGTTTTTCGCCGCCCCTCAAAGCATGTTGAATGGTAATGTTCTCTGTGTGCGCTACATACATGAGCCACTGTATAGCGGGTGACGAGTAGCGCTTTTTTGTCTTGTGATAATTATCACCGGGTAAAATGGCGATGGTGTTTTTTGGTAGAAATTTAAATCTGTACATTGCCATACATACAGAGGCCAGGGTGATGAGTTGAAAAGGATCAACACATCGGGACACTACAATTTTTTTCTTTTGCAGCTTACAGTATGTTTTAACATTTTTTCTAGTCATTTCCATAATACGCTCTCTGTAAAGTTCACACGACCGTCTCAAAATCTCAACATCTTGCTGACAATAAGCAAGGAAAGGCGACCACACAGCGTTGTAGCATAAATGTAATTCGGGATGTGCGTGCCTGTCTCCTGCATGCATTCAAAGTCGTAAAAGATATAGAGATCTGACTCTTCCTTTGGTACATACCTCCGCATGTAACAAAAATGGTCATCAAATTTATTTAGACGAATGTGACAAACAGTGCAGCGCAGACCATTACATTTATGTTCACTCTCACTATTTCGGGATACAAAACGGTGACATTCATCACAGAATGTTTTAAGCCTACAGAATGTTGAATTTTCTGCGGCAAATTGTTTGTGATAATCTAAGCACTCGCTCGAGCGACAATACACCCGACAGATAGGACATCGGGGTTGTTGCGCGCCAGTGCTTTCCACACAACTCTCTCTTTGACAAGCTCTACAAAAATACTGGCAAGAATGGTTGTACTTGTGATGAAACACCGAATTGCAGCGCTCACAAAAGTGAAACTCACCGATAAAACCCTTCATATTCTTGACACCATAGTAGTGGTCATCATGATGCAATAGGAAAATGGTTTTACCACTAGCTGTGTTGGTTGTTTGAAAGTAACGCCAATCATCCTGACTGTAGTACAGCACTTTAATGTTGACGTCCAGATGCTTCTCAAAAGCTGCAATATCGCTGAAGCTTACTAGCTGGCTATCAGGTATGCCCAAGTCTGTGTGTAGGCTGTTAGCGCGGTTCAGTAAAACTGCATCACCAACATCACTGTCTGCCAACAGGGCACACACACTAGCAGCAAAACACAGATTTGTGCTGTAATTGTTAAAGTCGTACAGCCACTGTCTCTTTTGTTTGATGATTTGACTGCTCGCTATAGATTTAAGTCGTCTTTTTACACCGCCTCGCCTGTTTTTAATGATTGTAACGCCTATTTCAGGGAATTGGATGCTAAACATTCAGCATTACTTTGCAGTGTGCGAGCAACAGCGTTTAAAAATTATTCCGAACTAAAATCCTCCCAACTTTGTTTGGCAGCAAAAATGGGATCTAAGGTGTCACCCCCTTCGAGTCTTAACTGTACAAAATCACCAGGATCGATGTCTTGGATGATTCTGTCCAGTAATGACTGGATGGCAGCATGCACAGCATTCATGGCGTCTACAAATGAATGTATTTGGTCTAAATTTTCAAATCTGAAATGGTCAGTATACATGTGCGCATTGAAATTGCGGAGGTGTCTTTGATGGTGGTGAAAATGCTGTAAAAATACTGAATGATCTGTCCCAGCTACATTATCATCACCAGCAATACCTGCGGCAACATCATCAGCAACATAATCCTCTACATTTTCAGCATGGGGTTCATTGGGAGAGTTGTTTTGTGAATTTTGAAACATGCTGGTGCCAACATTTGCCGGGGCATCTTGACTGTGAAAATGTTGATGGGCTTGTTGTATCAGCAACTGAGGCTCCTGATTAGTTGTTGTGACACGAGAGGCCTCTCGTCGCCTTCTAGCCGCTAGTGACCGCTTAGCGCTCACTAATAGTTTTAGAGCTTGTTTTATGACTCTAGGTCTGTTATACAGATGTATTGGGGTTTTAGCCATTTTCTGTAGGCCACAACCAATCTGTCTCAGTCACAAGTTATTTGAATCCACAGATGTTGATGCTGTATCTGCATACAAGCGTCTGAATGTGTGCAGCTCAGCAATATTTGCACATGTTGGAAGTGCTGAAAATAATCTTTCATAAGTATCACAGAAAAAATTTATCTGGTTGCGCAAGTTTCTGTACTCTATGTAGCGCCAACACAGGTCATGAAACACTTAATTCAGCTCCAACCCAACCAATATGGGTAGGGTATGGTGCCGCGTCGTCTGTTTTCTGCCTTTTACTTCTAGTAGGAGCTGAACGTGCTTGTCTCTTTGGAGCTCTTACAGCAGTAAAATCATTAGATGTGTGAGTGAGACCTGGATTTGTGATAGGGTGCTTACCATCAGCGAGCTGATCAATTTCTCTGTCGAGAGCTTCACGACTCTGTTGTGTCGGGACATTTGTGGAAATGATCTGGGGCGTTGTGGTTGGTAAAGGTGCTGTAGTGTTCTCAGTTGTACGCTTCTTATATTTTCGGGGTGGTGGTTGCGGACAGATCTTTACAGGTCGTTTTGCTGTCACAGTGCTTCCTCCCTGCTGAATCACAGAGATTGGAGATAGAGGTATTCTTCTCACAGCCCCATTAGCTGGTTGTAGCGGGATCTGCGCCGTTGTGGTGTTCTGAGGCTCCACTGACGGTTGTAGAGCAGATGTAGTTGCTTCATTTTGGTCACAGTGTGTAGCTAAAAGAAAAGTATTATACATTTGTCAGTTACATGTGAAATCTTTGTAACGTTGTATGAATAAATATTGAGCAGAAATATTTTGGTAGCTACTTACAAGTATGAAAGGTCATTTTGGCGGCTGGTTGCGCTATATTAGCTGGTGTTTCACAGGCTGGCGTGTTGCTGCTGTTAGAGGCCCTCTGGTCTGCACTTGGTGGCAGGGGTGGATTAAGAGTAGCAAGGGCCCCGGGCAGTTTAGAAGGCGCGGGCCCCCCCCCACCTGATTTATCACGTGACATGTCACATGATCCCCTGTGATAGATCATGTGATAGTTCTCGGGAAATTAATTTGGCACAATATTAAATTGTGCTGCCTCATCTGAGAGCAGCACAATATAGGGGCAGATACCCTGATTCCAGCGATGTGTCACTTTTTCAGCTGCTTGTTGTCATTTTGAGAAAATCACTGTTTTATCTGCTGCAGATCTAGCAGCTCTCTGAATGCTGCGCTCTGTATAGCCCCACCCACACCACTGATTGGCAGCTTTCTGCCCATGCTCAGTGTACACAGAAATCTACTGATCAGTGATGGGGGTGGGGTCCTACAGAACTTACTAGTCAATTACCTTCTGACAAATCAATGATTTTATCAAAACAACACTAAGCAGCCCAGTAAGTGACACATTACTGGAATCAGTGCCTCTAACCCTACATTATGCTGCTCTCAGATTAGGTGGCAAAAACCTGATGACAGATTCCCTTTAAAGGAGCTGTAAACACAAAAAGGTTTGTATTAAAAAAATACAAGCCATTTGTGAAATTAACTTTTTTTCATTGTTAATTCACATTAGACTGTATCTTCAACACTTTTGTCAGCAGGTCTTATTACAGACTCTGAATAGGGCAGCTCTCTCCCTCTCCCTCAGCAGAAAGTCACAGCATGGTTAAAAAACGGGATCTTTTATGATTTTCTCATAATAAATAAAAAAGGACATGCAAGTCCTCCAAACTATTTTCCGTTTCTCTATAGGGGAGGTCCTAAAGCTTTCTTGTTCTTTAGTTGATCACATGTCAAAAAGGCAAAGCATTTACTATGAACTCGCCTAAAAAAATATACACTTGGAGAGTAATATCATCATCTGCATGTAAATATTCCTTGACTCTAAGGGCTCGCTCACACTGTCGCATAACACGGCCGAATGCTATGTGATGTTTTATCGGATAGGACTCGGCCCTATGTTATACTATGGGACAGTGCAGATCTGCGATTATTGGCATGAGAAAATAATCTCATTCGATATTCGGACCATGTGCACCCATACAAGTCTATGGGTGCACGTAAAACATTAGACTGCACTCGGATATCATCCAAGTGCAGTCCGATGAACACTCACAGAGACTATGGAGAAGATGGAGAAAACTACTAGATAATAATAACTAGATAATGCGTAATGGACTGATTATACTTACTTTTAGACTGGATCTGAGCTGTGAGGATTGCAGGCTGTCACGGTTTTCTGTCTCTGAGAACTGCTATGGATCAACACTTTCTGTCTCAGAGCTGTGTGTCATGCTGTCAGGCTGGAAGAATACATGAATATAAAGGAGGCTACCAGAAAAACACACCTTCTGTTAACTCCCACAAACACAGCCCAGTTACGCCTCTCCATAATGATTATTGATTGTCTTAATACAATCATGCTATAGTTGGATTAAAACCAGGGTTACATTTTATACACTTATTTCTGATAGAGAGAAGCAAGTGTTCATCAGCTCCAGTCACTCATTTATTCAATCATGACGCCTAAACGCAATGAAGAAATATTACAGAAACAATATTTCACACCTAAAGCAGCTGCCTCATTGGGCGGTATTGAAAATTTATATAGAGAAACTAGAAAGCACGGTATTAAAAAGTGATTGATTGGCTGAATAAACAAGATTCGTACACACTACACAAGCCGGTTAGAAAACGCTTTTTGACAAATAAAATTTTTGTCTCAGACATCGATACGCAATGGCAGGCAGATTTGGTTAGCTTGATTGAAATTTCACGTGAAAATGATGATATCAAATACATCCTGACGGTAATTGATGTGCTGTCAAAATTTGCGTGGTGCATGGCCTTATCAAACAAGACTGGATCATCTGTCGCTCGTGCATTCAAATTAATATTTGAAAATGATCAGCGCATACCGCAGAAATTACAGACGGATCAGGGCAAAGAATTTATGAATAGCGCTGTGAAGGGTGTTTGTAAAATACCGTACATAAAATACATCATTTTTTTACGCACAATACAGTAAAAGCCTCCATTAATGAACGATTTAACCGCACATTGAAAACCCAGATGTGGCTCTATCTTACAAAGCATAATACCTTTAGGTATATTGATATTTTAGCTGATCTGGTGCATAGCTACAATCATACTTATCACACTACAGTTCGCTGCAGGCCGGTTGATGTGACAAAACATAACTCGCTACAAATCTGGCGAAATATTTACAGTTCTAGCATTCCTGTTAAACCTATTAAGCCCTCTTTAAAAATCGGCGATCATGTGAGAGTGTCGCAATTTAAAGGAACTTTTGCTAAGGGGTATGAACAAACGTACACTGATATTTATCATTAGCGCTGTCAACACTAAATTTCAAAAACCTCTATAAAATTGCTGATTTGAGTGGCGAGGCTGTAGAGGGTTCATTTTATAAGGAGGAGCTGCAGAAAATACCTATGGATGAGAATCGTGTCTACAGAGTAGAAAAAATATTAAGAACTAAACGTGTCAGGGGTAAGACACTTTGCTTTGTCAAATGGCTCGGGTACCCATCAAAATTCAACAGTTGGCTTGACGCGTCACAGCTGCGAGATATATAGCCATGGAAGGTGGATCATTTTATATAACACTGCCGAGTAACGCCTCATCTAAAATCTACCCCGAAAACACAATTTCCACTTTTACCACCAAATTATCAAAACCTGTTCACCTTTCCGGTCCCTTCGAGGTGGCACTCACTGAAATCCAGTATTCGCATACATGGTACACATTTGAACAGAATGACGGGAATTTCTATATAGGAAAGCGTGGAGATGTGCTAAAGGAATATTACGTAAAATCTGGGTTTTATTCAACAATCGCAGAACTTATAAGAGCGATTAATGAGAGAATTGATATTCTGAAAATTTCTGGTGATTGTTTTAAGTTGCGTTATGATGATGTGCTGAGAAGTGTTACCCTAACGGATTCACCAACAATGCATTTTGCACCAGGTCAGAAACTGGCACACATTTTAGGCCTCCCCGCCTATATTGAGGCCTCTGTAGATAACAGCCTGGTTGAGCGGAAGAAGGCTTATGCAGATATAAAAGACGGATTTTATACATTATTTGTGTACAGAGATATAATACAGCATCAACTTGTGGGGGACAGTTATGTCCAACTTTTGAGAACGACTCAGGTAACCGGCAATAGCGGTGAAATTATCACCCTTCAGTACGCAAGCCCCGATTACGTGCCCTTATGCAAGCACCATTTTGATTCTGTGACAATCTCTATCTTATCAGACCAAGGTTCCCCAGTTAAATTCAAGTACGGAAAAAGTATTGTGCAATTACATTTTAGACCGCGCCAGTATTGACACGGTAAAATGGTGTCTCAAAGGGTGTACGGAGATCCCACCATTTATGCCCGCTACTATATTGCGCAGTCGGGCCATGGTTTAGAGGGTTTCACCGGCAGTGAGTACATGTATGGCTCAGGATTGGCCGGAATATTTAAAGGTTTATTCCGCCGCGCCGTGCCCCTTTTCAGAAAGGGCTTAGAATTAGTAAAACCACACGTGAAGACGGCTGTCAGAAACATCGCTAAAGATGCTGTCACAACTGTCTCATCAGCCATTATGAATAGGATAAATACACCACCGCAGGAGGGATCTGGTATAATTTATGTTGCTAAAAAAACACAAAAAAGAAAGACGCGCGAGTCATTCAATACCACCAATGCTCATGAATAAAAATACAACCAAGAGACGAGCCCGTCAGAAAAGAGTAAGACGCTCTGCGGATGACATCTTCTAACTGATTATCATGGCCTTCCTGCATGATGCTTCTGTAGAGTGCGCAAAATCTGAACTGGATATTTTTGACATTCCCCCGACACAAACGAGTATAGAGAAATCTCTTTTTGTAGAAGTACAGCCTATTGCAGCTCTGTCAGACAATGCTCCCCTGGAATTTTACATATCGGGGAGTGGAGATTATTATTTTGACCTGAATAACACGCTGCTATACATAAATTGTCGCATCGTCAAACAGGATAATATGCCTATCGGTGATGGAGCACGTGTGGCGCTTATAAACTACCCTCTAGCCACTCTTTTTAATCAAGTCGATATTACTCTGGGAGATCGCCTTATCTCACAATCGGACAATCTCTACAGCTATAGAGCATACATAGAGGCCCTTTTAAATTACAGCTCGCAGACGCTGTCAACAGTTTACTGCAGGATTGTTCTATAAAGACACTGCAGGCCATCATAATGATCGGAACTTGGATGGCGCAAATGTTGGGTTTATCAAAAGATCCCTGGCAACTTCCCATTCCAGGCCTGTTGATCTCTTGGGCCCCATTTTTGGAGAAATATTTAATCAACCAAAGCTAATATTGAACGGTCTTGACCTTAAGGTCAAGTTAACAAGAAATAAGGATACTTTCTGTTTGATGTCATCAGAAGTCGATCCTCTGAAAGTGCAAATCTTACAAGCGGCTCTCTATGTAAAGAGAGTGCAGGTCTCTCCAGCAGTCCGGATAGGTCACAGCCAGGCCCTCTTATCCACAACAGCCAAGTATGCCATTGACCGAACCTGCATGAAGGTGTACAGCATCGCTGCCGGTACACGGATCACAAACCACGAGAACCTCTTCCTAGGACAGATCCCTAAGGCTGTTATATTGTGCTTTGTAGATAATGAAGCATTTAGCGGCTCTTATGCTAAAAACCCGCTTTGTTTCAGCCACTACAATGTGAACCACGCAGCTCTATACCTGGACGGCCAGCAGATCCCTGCAAGACCCTTTCAACCTAATTTTAATATTGATTTATCCGTCAGATTATATGGCGCTTGCCCATATATCCGGGAAGCAAAAGGCTGATTGTGCCATGGCAATAGATCGTGAAGAATTTATGGCTGGTTTCACTTTATTTGCTTTTGATTTATCACCTGATCAAGAACCGGGGGGGCATTTCTCACTTATTAAAACAGGTAACCTACGCGCTGAAGTTCGGTTTGCTCAACCGACCCCCCACACAATAAATATGCTTGTTTTTGCAATCAATCCCAGCATTCTGGAAATTAATAATAGGAGAGAGATCTTGTACGATTTTAACTGATAATGGATAATCTACAACTCACAACACTGCTGAAGGCCGATCACTATACAGAACGCATATTCGCCGGTGTGTTTCCGTGTGATTTGCTACCGTCGCGCAGAGTGAATCAAAGACCAGCTGCATATATTGTGAACACCGACTCAGCCGGCCAGACCGGGCGGCACTGGCTGCTGATTGTACTCTGCGATGATAAGAGGGGCATATTTTTTGATAGCTATGGCTTTTGTCCGGATAGTGTTATCTTTCCTCGCGATTTTGTGACATTCCTGAACAAGAATTGTGAGTCTTATTGTTATCAAAACTCTCAATTCCAGGATACATACAGCTCTGTATGTGGCCATTACCGTATTTTTGTTATGTATCATCTAGCCCGTGGTTTACCCTTCAATAAGGTTTTAAAGTGCTTTGGTGATAAGAAATGTGAAAATGATGCAATAGTCTCAGGTCTTGTAATATCGCTCTTGTCTACACATTCAAAGTATAATAATAATAATAATAATAATAATAGCTGTGTTTATAAGCAGAGATGTGTGCGATTTTGTGACCACAACTAATTGCTTCACCTCCTGCCGGTATCTGGTCTGTGAAGAACTATAAATTAAGACTTTTACACTGATGCCTGCTGGGAGAGACATTGGGTCAAATTCTTCTGAGTTGTAACCATCTTAAGAACAATAAATGTGTTCAGAAATTCCTTCAATGTGCTGCTATCTCTTGGTGATTAGCAGTGCTTGGTAAATGTGTTATATTTTCACAGTGTAATAAACTGCAGTAACTTGCCTGATTCATGAATCTCACCATTTGTGATACTGTGGTTTTTGTCTTTGAAATGTCTTTGAGATGTATTTATCTTTAAAACAATAAAATCTTTTAATACTTTTACTGTGTCTTTGCTTTTTACATCCGTATAAACCACACACTTTATATACTTGGGGGTAGTTGTAACTTGGCCATATAGATAATATGCCCAAGCAATAAGATCCACACTATCAAATAAACAGTATTGGAGATATAAAACTCATATAAAATGAGAATTACACTATCAAATAAGAGTAAATAATCTGATAGCAACATCAAACTCATATAAAATGCTGAATAAGATACAACACAGGGCCTGATAGGGGAGGGGGAGGAGGGGTGCGGCTACACACTGATACACTTTGATAGGGGGCGTGGCACCTGTCAAATTGAGTTTGACGAAAGATAGCACTGCTACACTACTTATAGAGATGCCTACTCTTAGTTGGCACCTGTACACACACCAGTTTTCTGATTTGGAAGTGACAGTCTTTTGCAATTTGTATATTGGCTCTCTGACCAAGCACTCCACTTTCCAGCTTGTGGCGTTTTTAATTGCAACATTTTAGTTTGTAGTCTGTTTCTCTTGCTCCTCTATTTTCATTCAGAATTTGTTGTCTTTGTGCTTTACTTCCACTTTTAATAGCCAGGTTCTCCAAAGAATTCATTAGCTACATACTTTTTCCTGGCCAAATATTTCCTATACCATATTGCTCTAATTTAAAGCTCTGATAAGTGTAGCAAGACATCTACCAAATATGTATTTTCCTGTTTTCATAAAATGCAACCCATCTCTAGCAAGGAGTCCATCATACAGATAATTCACTTCATGGTCAAGAAACCCAAAATGTTGCTGATGGTACCATAGATGTAGCAAGTTGTTCATGTGTAGAATTCTGCTCAGTCTCCTTGTTCCATGTCCATCCACTTGGAGGACACCAATGCTTTGTCAGGGGTGGTTAGTGGGTATAAAAAGAGTAACTGGCCAATGGGACAGCAGGATTCGCATGTGAAAAGACTTTAAGCACTTACAGCTCATAAGGCACATCACCATCACAATTTTTCACTAATAGACGCTGGCGCATGTGCAAGATTGACTAGAGAGGACGAGCTCCAGCCCCCTTAAAGACACGTGCTCAGGTGATCAGCTGATCACATCTGGAGATACCAGCAATGCCACGTACAATGCAATCTCCCTGAAAGTATACGTACCTCTGTGACGTGGAGGTTGTGTGGAGCTGATCACATGCCTGATACGGTGGATAAGGTGCCTGTGCATGTGACTGAGGGTGATGCCGTGATGCAAGCATCACATGGACGAAACAGAAGACATATCCAGCACGTGACCAATAATGTTCCCATGACAGTGAAGTCATGTGACACGGGCGGATCACGCAGTTGCCATGTCATAGATAAAAGAAAAAAATGCATATGCAAATAAACAAAGTACAAGTGCTCTGCATGAAGCGTCCGTACGGCGGCCATGTGGCCACTGACTGGAACATCAGTACGTACTGATAAATAGCTAGGTTTCCTTCAGTTTACATTCTGTGGTGGAAAAAAAATGGGAAAAGAACAAGATGATAAGATGCATACTTGGGATGATAATATGTAGATAAATAAATGAAAACAATTGTGTGAAAAGAATATGTATATGTGTACAAAGGAAAGACAATAATAGGGGGAGAAAGGAAGGAAAAAAGGGGGGGGAGATGTGAAAAAAAGAGTAACAGTAATAGATAAAATAAGAATAGGTATATAACACTCAAAACACATGAATAATCATAAAATACCGTGTACATATTCATATACGTCAATGCATCCATATACAAGAACGTGTGCGCACAGACTCCTCATGAGTGCATATCTATGAAAATATAGGAACACATTTAAATAATAATCATGCCGTGTACATGTGCACACAGACTCCTCAAAAATTGCATACATGTGGAAATATAAACCGCATTAAAAATAATCAGTGCACACGCATAGAGTACAGACCAAAAGTTTGGACACGCATCATTTAAAGATTTTTCTGTATTTTCATGACTATGAAAATTGTACATTCACACTGAAGGCATCAAAACTATGAATTAACACTAGAGATGAGCGTTGTTCAACTCGAACTGTTCGCCAATCTCAAATTCGAGCTGTTTTGGGCGGTGTTCGAGCCGTTCGGCGAATCCGAACGATTTGAAAAAAATTCGGCTGTTCGAGGTTATGTTCGATAACTGTTCATGCACCAAAATCATAACTGGATTTTTTCACAGTAATGCTGAAAATTAATGTTAATACGCAGTTTGAGTGTACAGCGGGGCGGGGGGAGGGGCAGGGGATGGATCTCTGCAGGAACAATGAAGATCTCCATTTTTTTTTTCTCTTTCCCGCATTTACAGTGGGGAGGTGAAATCTGTCAGCCTATCAGCAGCGCACACACGGAGCGAACTGCTGTTTTCACACAAGCAAGGGCATGTGTCATTGGCAGTGTATGTCACATGTCCTTGCCCTATAAGACCAAGCCATTTTCCCCGTCGCCACCATTTTCTCACTGCTGCAGCTGCGTGTTAGACGGCACCGCTGTTGCTGTGTGCGCTATACCTTGTTAATTTCAAGCCAATTTTCACACAAATCTACAGATAGCTTGGGAGTAGGGAATAGTTGTGATTGCAGTCCTTTTAAGGACTAGGTTACAGCATTTCCTACGACTTTTATCAGGCAGGTCTGTGCTCTTAAATAGATAGGTTGGGAGTAAAGACTAATTGTAATTGCAGTCCTTTTCAGGACTAGGTTACATCAGTTCCTATCACTTTTTGCCAGGCAGGTCTGTGCCAGTGCTGTGCAAGTTTTTTTCACAGCATTTGGCTAAATCTAGCAAAGCTAATCCTTTTTGGCCTGTTGCAGAGTGTGTTAGTCAGTGGAGTAGCCTATCTGTGTTGCAAGCTACACCACCTGTGTATAGAATACAAATTTTTTTACTGCACCTAGTGAAGTAAAACCTTTTGGGCATAGCATCATTCTATTAGTCCATCTATACTGACCTCCATCAGGTTGCAAATTAAAAATAATTTTTATCAGCATCTACCTCTGAAAAAATATTTGGGCTTCTAGCAGTGTGTGGGACTTGTTCTATTAGTCCATCTATGCTGACCTCCATCAGGTTGCAAATTGAATATAATTTTTTTCTACATCTAGCTCTGAAAGACGTAGTTACTTACTGGTAACAGAATTTCTCAGAGCCCATGATGGCACCACGGAGAGAGGGGATCCGCCCTTCAAGGACAGGAAACCTACAGATAAAAGGGCAGTGCCTCTCTCCCGCATCAGTTGTTTACAGAGCATGAGAGGACCACCAGGTTAGTAACAAAAAATGTTACAATTTAAGACCTTGCCAGACACACCACGTGGCTACAATAATTAACTAATAAGTAGTGTTGAGCCACCCCCGTAGTGTTAGAGTTCGGTTCGGTTCGTCGAACAACCGTGTGTTCGCCGAACTGTTCGTCGAACACCTTCAAACACCGTTAAAACCAATGGCAGGCAAAGAAAAACACATAGAAACACATAGAAAACACCTTCAAAAGGTGTCCAAAAGCTGACTAATGCACACGCCCAGATTGACTGGCGTGTGCGTGTTTATGTAGTGATTCCACTGTGCCATGAACCGGAGAGTGCCTGGAGGGGCGTAACTAAGTATCTGCCCGATCCGACCAAAGTCGCACGACGGCATACGACGCCAGTGCACCAGGGAGGAACCGAGCAGAGGAACCAGGGTCTACTCCAGGTCAGACTCCGGACACGGCTGTTGACCCACACAGGGGAATACAGGAACAGGCAGACTAGAGCACAGGCTGGGTAGGGTCCAGTACAGACTGGGAGACAAATTCGAAACCGCAGACGCGGTGGACAGGGCTGAGCAAAGCGAAAACCGCAGACGCGGTGGACAGGGCTGAGCAAAGCGAAAACCGCAGACGCGGTGGACAGGGCTGAGCAAAGCGAAAACCGCAGACGCGGTGGACAGGGCTGAGCAAAGCGAAAACCGCAGACGCGGTGGACAGGGCTGAGCAAAGCGAAAACCGCAGACGCGGTGGACAGGGCTGAGCAAAGCGAAAACCGCAGACGCGGTGGACAGGGCTGAGCAAAGCGAAAACCGCAGACGCGGTGGACAGGGCTGAGCAAAGCGAAAACCGCAGACGCGGTGGACAGGGCTGAGCAAAGCGAAAACCGCAGACGCGGTGGACAGGACTGAGCAAAGCGAAAACCGCAGACGCGGTGGACAGGGCTGAGCAAAGCGAAAACCGCAGACGCGGTGGACAGGGCTGAGCAAAGCGAAAACCGCAGACGCGGTGGACAGAGCTGAGCAAAGCGAAAACCGCAGACGCGGTGGACAGCTGAGCAAAGCGAAAACCGCAGACGCGGTGGACAGCTGAGCAAAGCGAAAACCGCAGACGTGGTGGGGACAGGGCTGAGCAAAGCGAAAACCGCAGACGCGGTGGGGACAGGGCTGAGCAAAGCGAAAACCGCAGACGCGGTGGGGACAGGGCTCTGTACACACGGAACAGACTAGAAGGGAAAGGCAGAGCCAGATACCCACAGGGTACTTGCAGAGAAGTAGCGAGTGGACCACAAACTCACAAACGGAAGTACAGTGACAACGAGCAGGAGTTAGGTACGAGTTCAGACTCTGCAGAAAAAGGGAAAGTACGGACATAGAGAAAAACAAAACAGACTAGGAGAGTATTCAGACAAGAACAGACACAGTAGCAAGATACAGGAGCGGGTCTAGGTATACGGTCCCTAGAAGGCGGATCGAACAGGCAGGAGCGAGTTCACACAGCCTGGAAATAAAGCCTCCAGGATAGGCAGAAGACAACAGGCTAGAAAATAATACAGACCGGACACAGTTCAGACACGGGAACTGATACCGAAGGCAGGAAACATAAACGGGACCTGGCATATCAGTGACCAAAGGCCAACTGACAGAACACAATGCTCAGGCAGGGATTCATTGGAACAGCTGGGTTAAATACCAGATGGCAGACAGCAATAGGCTGAGGACGCACAAGGTGTGTGTCTGCAGCAGGTACAAAAAGCAGGAAGTGATCGGGCGCCGCCCTTAAGCAGCAGACACAGAGGCAAACAGACAGCATGGAGGGAAGCCAGGCTAGCAAACTGGACTGGAGATCAAGTGCGCGCTCTTGCACAGTGGGAGATGGACCACTATGCAAGGAATCCGCCAGGTATGTTACAGTACCCCTGCCCCTTTCGCCCCCTCTTCTTCAAGCCTGCCAGAATGTTCCACAGGGAATTCGAGGGCCAATCCTTTACTTCAAGGAGATCACTTCCACTGTCCACCGAAAAAACTGGTCTCCTCTGGATAGCTAGGATGCTACCTCCCATCCAGCCATCCTCAGCAACAGACGAAATGGGTGGAGTACCAGGAACAGCACACAAGGAAGTCTCTCTCCACTTATTATCAGGTAGCACCCCAGAGGGTTCAGGAGACAACTGGAAGCCCTCCGACGGGTTGGAGGGGTGCAGAGACTCGGGGGTAACCTCTGCTTCGGGGTACATCTTGTCAAGCTCACAGGATGAAATGGGCGAGGTATCAGGTACAAGGTGTAGAAAAGTCACTGTCTCTTTGTTATCAGGTGGTACCCCGGAGGATTCAGGAAACAACTTGGGGTCCTTCGCCGGGTCGGAAGAGTGCAGAGGCTCGGGGGTAACCTCTGCTTCGGAGTACACTAGGTCGGACTCACTGGAAGAAGCGGGCGAGGTATCAGGTACCGAGTATAGGAGAGTCTCTGTCCATTCGCTATCAGGTAGCACCCCGAAGGGTTCAGGAGACAACTGGAGGTCCTCCGCCTGGTCGGAGGGGTGTAGAGACTCATAGGTAACCTCTGCTTCAGAGTACACTAGGTCGGACTCAATGGACGAAGCAGCCGAGGTATCAGGTACCGAGTATAGGAGAGTCTCTGTCCATTCGCTATCAGGTAGCACCCCGAAGGGTTCAGGAGACAACTGGAGGTCCTCCGCCTGGTCGGAGGGGTGTAGAGACTCGGGGGTAACTACCACTTTGGGGTACCCATTGTCAGGCTCACAGGACGGAGGGGACAAAGTATCGAGTACCGGGTGTAGAGAAGTCTCTCTCCATTTGTCATCGAGTGGTATCCCGGAGGATTCAGGAGGCAACAGGGGGTCCTCCGCCAGGTAGTAGAGGTGCACAGACTCGGAGGTAATCACAGCTTCGGAGCATCCTTGGACATGCACACTGGTTAAAGTGGGTGAAGTATCTGATGCCGGGTGCAGGAAGTTCTCCTGTGTGGAGTCTGGATGGGCAGTAGTGTCTTCGGGCAGGAGAACTGGTGCACTACCCACGCACATTACCCGTTGGGGCTTCTCCGGGATACAGGGAGATGAAGCTTCAGTAGGGACTTCAAGGTTGGGGTCAGGAAGTCTCAGGGAGGACAGACCCTGGCGTGACGGCTTGCCTCTACGTCTAGCACGTCTGGACTGCCTCTTGAAGTTGGGAGAAGTATTCCGGAGAGCGTAGTCACCCTGTGAGGATTCTGGGTGGGCAGTAGTCTCATTGGGCTGGAGGACTATTGCGCTACCCACACACATTACCCATCGGGGCTGCTCCGGGATATTGGGAAGTGAAGCTTCAGCAGGAGCCTCCGGGTTAGGATCATCGAAGACCATTAGAAAGGCCACCAGGAAGGCCATTATGTCCAGGACGATAGGATCCTGTGTTTCCCATAGGGGGTTGATCCATTCCAAGGCATCACCCGCTAGGTTAAACATAATGAATCCCACCTTAACCCGATCGGTGGGAAAACAAAGAGGGTAGAACTTGAAGTGTAGCATGCATTGCTCCACAAATGCACGACTCTGTCTTGGATTCCCATAGTACCGTGGCGGATCCGCAGGAACGAGAGCTGATAGATCCATCTGGACGGGTGCGTAATTCGCCTGGAACTCAGCTAGAGAAAAAAAAAAATTATTTATTTTTAATGCACGTATTCGCTGGAAAACGTCTCAGAGAGCGAAGGCCGTGGGGCTCAACGGGAACCATGGCCTGAGCATGCTGTAATGCACACGCCCGGATTGACTGGCGTGTGCGTGTTTATGTAGTGATTCCACTGTGCCATGAACCGGAGAGTGCCTGGAGGGGCGTAACTAAGTATCTGCCTGATCCGACCAAGGTCGCACGACGGCATACGACGCCAGTGCACCAGGGAGGAACCGAGCAGAGGAACCAGGGTCTACTCCAGGTCAGACTCCGGACACGGCTGTTGACCCACACAGGGGAATAAAGGAACAGGCAGACTAGAGCACAGGCTGGGTAGGGTCCAGTACAGACTGGGAGACAAATTCGAAACCGCAGACGCGGTGGACAGGGCAGAGCAAAGCGAAAACCGCAGACGCGGTGGACAGGGCTGAGCAAAGCGAAAACCGCAGACGCGGTGGACAGGGCTGAGCAAAGCGAAAACCGCAGACGCGGTGGACAGAGCTGAGCAAAGCGAAAACCGCAGACGCGGTGGACAGAGCTGAGCAAAGCGAAAACCGCAGACGCGGTGGACAGAGCTGAGCAAAGCGAAAACCGCAGACGCGGTGGACAGAGCTGAGCAAAGCGAAAACCGCAGACGCGGTGGACAGAGCTGAGCAAAGCGAAAACCGCAGACGCGGTGGACAGAGCTGAGCAAAGCGAAAACCGCAGACGCGGTGGACAGAGCTGAGCAAAGCGAAAACCGCAGACGCGGTGGACAGAGCTGAGCAAAGCGAAAACCGCAGACGCGGTGGACAGAGCTGAGCAAAGCGAAAACCGCAGACGCGGTGGACAGAGCTGAGCAAAGCGAAAACCGCAGACGCGGTGGACAGAGCTGAGCAAAGCGAAAACCGCAGACGCGGTGGACAGAGCTGAGCAAAGCGAAAACCGCAGACGCAGTGGGGACAGGGCTCTGTACACACGGAACAGACTAGAAGGGAAAGGCAGAACCAGATACCCACAGGGTACTTGCAGAGAAGTAGCGAGTGGACCACAAACTCACAAACGGAAGTACAGTGCCAACGAGCAGGAGTTAGGTACGAGTTCAAACTCTGCAGAAAAAGTGAAAGTACGGACATAGAGAAAAACAAAACAGATTAGGAGAGTATTCAGACAAGAACAGACACAGCAGCAAGATACAGGAGCGGGTCTAGGTATACGGTCCCTAGAAGGCGGATCGAACAGGCAGGAGCGAGTTCGCACAGGCCTGGAAATAAAGCCTCCAGGATAGGCAGAAGACAACAGGCTAGAAAATAATACAGACAGGACACAGTTCAGACACGGGAACTGATACCGAAGGCAGGAAACATAAACGGGACCTGGCATATCAGTGACCAAAGGCCAACTGACAGAACACAATGCTCAGGCAGGGATTCATTGGAACAGCTGGGTTAAATACCAGATGGCAAACAGCAATAGGGGTGTGTCTGCAGCAGGTATAAAAAGCAGGAAGTGATATGGCGCCGCCCTTAAGCAGCAGACACAGAGGCAAACAGACAGCATGGAGGGAAGCCAGGCTAGCAAACTGGACTGGAGATCAAGTGCGCGCTCTTGCACAGTGGGAGATGGACCACTATGCAAGGACGCCGCTAGGTATGTTACACTGACAAACTGCTCAGAAGACATAACTAACACATGGAAAAGTGACAAGTACATATAGTCATGCGAAAAGAAAAGAGGTGGAGGAGTAAAAGGAGGGGGAGACACAGATATAGGCATCTCATGCCCTTCTAAAATCCATAAAGTGAGAAGCTGACACGGCCAGTCCGCTCCTGCCCGTGCCACCGGGTTTGTGCCAGAGCCGCCGTGAACCCTGACGGCCAGCCCCCCTCTCCCAATACTGGTGCCTGTCCGCTGGTGGGTCGAGCGAGCCCCCCTGTGGTGGAGGCAGCTCTAAGCTTTTTAATTTAAATTGTCTCTCTAATTTGAATGAATACACTTTAAATCCATTTACAAGGATCTATTCGAGGGCAAGTCTCATGCCAGCAGCTGCGTAATTCCAGCTCCAGTAGCGTCCACTAAAGCTGCTGCAGTTAAAAAGCTTTTATAAGGATCGGGCTCGGCTGTCCACCGCAAGGTATCCTACTGCCAGTCCCAGCCCCTATGCCTTGGGGTGCCTCCTGATGCTCTTCACTGAGTATCCCGTGGTCCCGAAGCATTTCCTTTGAAAAAATTAAGTGTCCAAACTACAGGTGGTGTAGCTTGCTTAACAGCCGGGATAATCTGCTGACTAGCAGACACTGCTACTAGGCACAAAGTATTTCCTGGGCTAGATGCAGTTAAAAATTTGTAATTAGATACTCTTGTTGGATGCTGAGAAAGCATTCCATAGAGTCTCCTGGCACGCCATATATTATTCTCTTAAAAAGTTTGGGGTAGGGGTCTAGGGGACCCTTTTATAGCCAAAATCACGGCCCTGTATCGCAATACGTCACCTAGGCTGAAGATAAATGGAACTGTAGCACCCTGAGGGCTCGGTTGCTACAGAGGTATTGCACCTCACCCAGAGGTGTGATATCTCACTCTCAGGTAAGGATGTAGTGTGGATCAGGACCCGACACCTGCATGCATTACACCACATTGCCGTGGGGCAGGGCGACCGATATGCCCCTGAGATGGGCACGACAGTCCCTGTCCCTGGCTGGAGTGGGGGGAGGGAACACTGAGGAAGGGGAACCCTGTAGTGCAGGAGCAGGGAGGAAGCAGTTGCTGGGTGCATTGAGAAGGGAGTATAAAAGGTGGGCACCATCTTAGTTCAGTGCAGAGAAGTCTGAGCAGAAGTGACAGGGAGCAGGGGCTCTGCATGAGCTCTGCTCCGGAGGCGGGCCTAGTAACAGAGGCCCAGGCCTGGAAGAGGGAGAAGGAAGGAAGAGGAGCGGAGAAGGCTCCAGGAACGAGGAACGAAGGGATCCCAGGGGTGCGGACGGGCGAGTCGCCACCACACGCCCGAATCCACCTGCGTGGAGGGGTCAGGCCAAAGGGGGAGACCGGTCCCCGAAACTAGTGGAGGCGGGAAACGACCCTCAGCTAGAAACCGGAGGCTGTGACATTTTATGTGGCGCAGCCCCTCGCTACACCCGCTAGGAAGGCACCACATAGGGTCAGGGAAACTGGCGCCAAGTTTACCAAGAGGAGGCCCGAGGCAGCCGGACAGAAGGGTTGGTAAGAAAGGCCATTCAAAGGACACACAAAGGGGGTCCTGTGAAGCGCTCCAAAGTTATCTGGGAGTTGTCTGAGCCCCTCAACTGGTGAGCACAGTACAACGTGGGCAGCCGTTACCTGCAGACGTGGTCTGGATAATAAGAACTGTGAGTAAAGGCCCTGGACTGCATCACTGACTCCGTGTCGTTACTGCTGCTGCCCTGCACCATCACCCCCATCCTCCGCATACACTGCCCTGAGGCTATACTCCTCCTGTGGGGAGTTATGCTACGCTCTGCTGCACCCACACCACCAGCCTCAGCGGTCTGACCTGCAGCGGCGGCTCACTCTGACCGCAATCCACGGGTGGCATAGTCGGACATTTAAACATCAAAACCACATAAATAGTTCCGCCACTGGTTTGACCGCCCTGAGCCACGGAACCGGGTCGCCGCCACGGAGACTACAACCACCAGCATCCACCAAAAAGGGTCCGGCTCCGGGTGTCCCAAGGCCCAGGGGGCGCGTCAGAACATTTTCATCACCTTTCACAATCACCAATAGGACAAGGCAGGGATGTCCTCTGTCCCCTCTCTTATACATCCTAGTGACGGAGCACCTGCTCTCATCAATTCGCCATAACCCCAATATTAGGTGGATTGAGGTGGGAGGCACAGAGTACAAGTGCTCTCTATTTGCTGATGATGTCCTAGTATATATCACTCAATCACATATATCCATCCCTGCTGTTATGGCTGAAATAGATCACTTTGTTACATGGTCAAATTTTAAAATCAATGCAGCGAAGTCTGAGGCCCTCGATGTCTCCCTCCCCAAATCCATATAGGATTCCATCCAGTCCAACTTTCCCTTTGCCTGGCCCTCACAGGTTATCAAATACTTAGGAATTCCCATTCATAGAGACCTCTCCCATCTATGTTATCTTAATTTTGGGCCCTTTATTGAACAACTCCATACAGACCACGGTTGGCAAGTTTGAACTGTAAGATTCACTACGTGAACCACTGGTGTTTTGTGGAAAAGCACATGTACACTGTGTTCCAAATTATTATGCAAAAAGTGTTTAGGAGTGATAAGGGAAGAATTTGTTTGTTTGTCAGTTAAACTCATTGATGGTGATGTGTGTCAGGGCTCTTTATATCACTGTAAGCAATTGCAGACACCTGTGCTAATTAGTTTGGCAGGTGTGTCCAATGAAAGGCAAGACTACTTAAGAAGGCTGTCCCACTTTATTAAGCAGCCTACATTTTCTGCCAAAATGGGAAAGAAAAAGGATGTGTCGGCTGCTGAGAAGCAACAAATTGTGGAGTGTTTAGGTCAAGGCATGACTACAATCAACATTGTGCGATGATCAGGATGAAGTGTCTTGGCAATCAAGAAGTATGTAGCTGATTCACAGTACACACGTGTGCGTGCTGATAAGGGCAAATTGAGGACTCTTTCCTACAGGCAATTACGTCAGGTTAAAAGAGCAGCGGCAAAAAAGCCTTGTCATAGCAGCAGACAAGTTTTTGAAGCTGCTGGTGCCTCCAACGTCCCCCGAACAACAAGATGCAGGGTCCTTCAGAGGTTTGCAGCTGTGCATACGCCATCCTGTCGACCTCCACTATCCACTTCACACAAGCAGAAACGGCTCCAGTGGGCCAAACATTACATGAAGACTGATTTAAAAACTGTTTTGTTCACGGATGAGTGCCATGCAACGCTCGATGGTCCAGATGGATGGAGTGGAGGATGGCTGGTTGATGGACACCCCACGCAAACACGGCTACAGCGCCAACAGGGAGGAGGTGGAGTAATATTTTGGGCTGGAATCATGGGGAGAGATTGTCGGCCCCTTTAGGATCCCTGAAGGGGTAAAGATGAACTCCATAATGTATGTGGAGTTTCTCAAACAGCACTTCCTGCTATGGTTCAAGAAGAAGAACCGTGTATTCCACAGCAAGATCATTTTTTTGCATGATAATGCACCATCTCATGCTGCACATAAAACATCTGCATCTCTGGCTGATATGGGCATAAAAGGGGACAAACTTATGGTGTGACCCCCATGCTCCCCTGACCTCTACCCCATTCAGAACCTCTGGAGCATCATCAAAAGGAGTGTCTATGATGGCGGGAGGCAGTTCACATCTAAGCAACAGCTCTGGGAGGGTATTCTGTCCTCATGCAAAACAATTGAAGCAGAAACCATCCAAAACCTGACAAATTCAATGGACGAGAGAGTTCAGAAGCTCCTTTCGAACAAGGGGTCCTATGTGCAAATGTAACATCACCTAGAATAAAGTTTTGAGTTGAAAACTGTTTGATTTCAGTTTCTAATAACCTGCTAATGCTTATAATTTCAAAAATTACCATTTTTTTGGTCTTTATTAAAATGAAAAGGTTGATCGAAGAGTGTGGGGGATCTAAGAGTGTGGCAACCCAGTAGTCAGGATTACTTCGAATTCTGACAATCTGAGGGTCATGTTGCAGGTAGTGCAGCAAGAAAGCACTTGTGTCTTGCGCATCTCGGAGCCCCAAAATTATTTCCCGGGCTAGACGCAGCTAAAAATTATTATTAATTTTAAGTCTGGTGGAGCTTAGTATAGATGGCCTAATAGAATCAGTACTGCACACTGCTACAAAGCCCAAATAATTTTCCAGCCAAGATACAGATAAACATGATTAGTAATTTGAAAGCTTAAAACGGTTGGTGAGGTGATTTTAACAAATCATCAAGCTTTTACTCTCCCCAGGATGACACAGGGGTAGAAAAGTCATTTCGGATCCATGATTTGTTCATCTTTATGAACGTGAGTCTGCCTACATTCTCAGTGGAGAGCCGCGTGCGCTTATCTGTCAGCACACCACCAGCAGCGCTGAACACACGTTCAGACAGAACGCTGGCTGCGGGGCATGACAAGATCTCCAAGGCGTAAGTGGCGAGCTCCGGCCATTTATCCAGATTGTAAGCCCAAAAAGAGCAAGGGTCCAGTGACACAGTCATGGCTTCAATGTTTACTTGGAGATACTCCTGTACCATTGTCTCTAGGCTTTGACTATGTCAGACTTCTTGTCTCCTGTGGCCTTGCAAAGCATGGGCTAAAAAAGTGAAATGATTCCGCAAAATTGATGTTACCAGCAGATACTGTGTTTCTGTTACGTTTTGAGTGCTGAACACTCGACGGTCCCATGGTTGGCAAGTTGGAACTGTGAGATTCACTACGTGCACCACTGGTGTTTTGTGGAAAAGCACATGTAAGATTCTGCAACAGTCTCTGCTGATACTCCTGCATGCGTGCATCCCTTTCTATGGCAGGAATAATTTCTGCAAATTTACTTTTGTACCGGGGATCTGACAGTGTGGCAACCCAGTAGCCAGGATTATTTCTAATTCTCACAATTCGAGGGTCATGTTGCAGGTAGTGCAGCAAGAAGGCACTCATGTGTGTTGCGCATCCAGGAGCACCAAGTCCCTGTTGTGTTGGTGGCGAGGTAACAATCATGCTTCCTTCCTCTGTCCTCTCCCCCCAACCTCGCACAACAGAAATATGATCAAGGTCTCCCTCATCTGATGAGTCTTCCATCAGTTCGTCCTCCACTTCTTCCTGGGCTCCTGCACCTTCCTCACTAGTTTGGCTGCTACCATGCGCCCTGGTAAAACCATCTCCCCCACCCTCACATGCCTGCCGCCTTGGTGCTGCCGACCGTCTGGACCTTGCAGATGTTAGCCCTTCCGCATACAACTCCTCCTCCTCTACTTCCTCCACCTCCTCTTGTGCCACCACCTGACTCCGAATTCTTTTTAACATGTGCTCCAGCATGTAAATCACCAGAATAGTCATGCTGATAATGGCATCGTCAGCACTAAACATCTTCGTCGCCATTTCAAAACTGTGCAGAAGGGTGCATAGGTCCCTGATCTGAGACCACTCCTCCAGCGTGATTTGCCCCACCTCTGGATCTCGTTGGCCCAGGCTATACGTCAGAACGTATTGCACCAGGGCTTGTCGGTGCTGCCACAGTCGCTGCAACATGTGCAGAGTTGAATTCCACCGGGTAGGCACATCGCATTTTAGCCGGTGAAGTGGCAGGCCCAACGACTTCTGTAGAGATGTAAGTCGCTGAGCTGCGGGATGCGAACGGCGGAAGTGAGCACACAGCGACCGTGCCCTCTGCAGAAGGCCATCTAGTCCGGGATAGTGGGCTAAAAATTGCTGGACAACCAGGTTCAACACGTGAGCCATACAAGGTACGTGTGTGACATTGCCGCGGCGAAGGGCCGCACCCAGGTTTGCAGCATTGTCGCACACGGCCTTCCCTGGTTTCAGGTCCAGTGGAGACAACCATTCATGAAATTGGTTCTCCAGAGCGGACCACAACTCCTCAGCTGTGTGACTCCCATTTCCCAGACATTTCAAAGTAAAAACCGCCTGATGACGTTGAGCCCTACTGCCAGCATAGTAAGGAGGTGTGCAGGATCCCTTCTGCGCAGTTAGAAAGCTTGTGGCATGACCAGACAGGCTTTGGGTGCAGGTGGAGGACCGAGAGGAGGTTGAGGAGGCAGAAGCAGTGGAGGAACTTTGACATAAAGAGGATTGACGTACAACTCGTGGGGACGGCAAGACTTGGACAGCAGCCCCTTGTCCTGCTGTCACCATAGTTACCCAGTGCCCAGTCAGCGACATGTAACGCCCCTGTCCATGCCTAGTCGTCCAAGTGTCTGTGGTGAAATGCACCCTGTCACACACAGTTTCTCAAAGAAGCAGTGATGTTGTGTGCGACATGCTGGTGGAGCGCAGGCACACCTTTCTTTGAGAAGTAGTGCCGACTGGGCCTCTGGTACTGGGGCACTGCGACGGACATAAGGTCTCGAAAATCCTCTGTGTCCACCAGGCGGAAAGGCAGCATTTCTGTAGCCAAGAGCTTGCAGATGGTGAAATTCAACCTCTTAGCTTTCTCATGGCTAGGAGGAAATGGTCTTTTACTTGTCCACATCTGAGGGACCGAGGGCTGGCTATTGTGCTTAGACGGGGTTGATAAGGGTGTCCCCGGCAAACTGCCGGTCTGTGAGGAAGATGCAGGCGGACATGTTAGGTTGCCTTGATCCAAAGGTGGTGCTATCGATGTCGGACAGCGCTCAACACCAGCTGGTGTTACCACCTCCAAACAAAATGATGACCTGCCAATCACGCTGGCTGTTGCGGGTAAAGAGGTGGCAGGTCTGCGCCCCAAAACAGGTGTGACTGCTGTCCCCCCAGTCACAGAGGATGAAGAGGCCGCGGATGCACAAGATATGGCAGACGGTGGTTGGCCCGGCCGGCTAGGCCGCATTGTAGCACAGTGAGCTTCCCACTGCAACTTATGCTTCATGTCCATGAAGTACTCAAACTAAGTATTTTTTGGCCTCTTAGCTTTTGCTGACAAATGTTACAGATAACACGAGTTGGGTCATCTTTATCGATCTGAAAAAATGCCCAGGCTATGCAAGGCTTAGCACCCATGCGACCTGAAGAGCCACCACGACTTGTGGTGAGAGGCAGAGTTGTGTTTGAGGATGCAGTTGTTGACGTGCTTCCAGTACTATGTCTCTGTCCAGGAAGGCGCAACCTGACCTCGTCGTCACTAGCATTCTCCTCCACCTCCTCTGCTGACCGTGGGTTGACAGTAAGTGGGATCTCCAACCTCATCATCATCACCCTGTGCGTTATCACACCCGTCGTCCTCAGAGCCAACCTGTTCCTGCCCTGACAAAACTAAAGTTGTCGCTCCAATCAGGTATTTGAGTCTCATCATCGTCTTCCTCATTGTCTCCACCAACAGAAGTTACAGTTTGGGAATGAGGGTCTACATTATGGTCAGAACCTTCTGCGTCTGGTCCTGGATCCGACTCAAAGATTCTGGGCATCAGTGCAGATCATTTCCTCGTCTGGATTCACAGAAGCGCTGGAGCCGACCTCTGATTCCCAGGCTATAGTATGAGTAAACAGCTCTGCAGACTCAACCATCTGTTCTACCCCATACTCAGATGGGCAGCTGGAGACTTGGGAGCTGTGAGGAAGCAAGTGCGATTGGGGTGACACCTTTGAGGACTGGAGTATTTGTGATGTTGAAGTTGATGTGGAGGAGAGCCCACTTAAAGGAGCACTTGATATCCGTTGAAGCACTGCTGTTTTTGTGCCTCATCTGGAATTTGTAGCGATTGGCGTGGCCTTAAGAAAGGGATCTTATCACATTGTCCGCTAAAAGAAGTAGACATCTTAGTTTGGCTGGAAGATTGTCTTTCTTCTGCAGATGTTACTGTTGCTTTAACACCTACCCCACGGACACCACCTTTTTTCCCCTTCCCAACACGCCTATTCCCCTTTCCACCAGCAGCAGGCCTTTTTCCACTCATTTTGGTGGTTAACTAATTCACAACTCTGGAGTTGTTTGCACAAAAAAACAATGGATGGGTACCCAGCTGAGCTGAGTGGCCAAACTGTGGTATTAGGCCAAAAGTATTGGCTGGGTTAGATGCAGAAAAAAATTATATTCAATTTGCAACCTGATGGAGGTCAGTATAGATGGACTAATAGAACAAGTCCCACACACTGCTAGAAGGACAAATATTTTTTCAGAGCTAGATGCAGAAAAAAATTATATTCAATTTGCAACCTTATGGAGGTCAGTATAGCTGGACTAATAGAATGATGCTATGCCCAAAAGGTTTTACTTCACTAGGTGCAGTAAAAAAAATTGTATTCTATACACAGGTGGTATATCTTGCAACACAGATAGGCTACTCCACTGACTAACACACTCTGCAATAGGCCAAAAAGGATTAGCTTTGCTAGATTCAGCCAAATGCTGTGAAAAAAACTTGCACAGCACTGGCACAGACCTGCCTGGCAAAAACTGATAGGAACTGATGTAACCTATTCCTGAAAAGGACTGCAATTACAATTAGTCTTTACTCCCACAATCTATCTATTTAAGAGCACAGACCTGCCTGATAAAAGTCATAGGAAATGCTGTAACCTAGTCCTTAAAAGGACTGCAATCACAACTATTCCCTACTCCCAAGCTATCTGTAGATTTGTGCAAAAATTGGCTTTAAATTAACAAGGTATAGCGCACACAGCAACAGCGGTGCCGTCTAACACGCAGCTGCAGCAGTGAGAAAATGGTGGCGACGGGGAAAATGGCTGGGTCTTATAGGGCAAGGACATGTGACATACACTGCTAATAACACATGCCCTTGCTTGTGTAAAAAAAAAGCAGTTCGCTCCGTGTGTGCTCTGCTGATAGGCTGACAGATTGCACCTCCCCACTGTAAATGCGGGAAAGAAAAAAAAATGGAGATCTTCATTATTTCTGCAGAGATCCATCCCCTGCCCCTCCCCCCGCCCCGCTGTACACTCAAACTGCATATTAACATTAATTTTCATCATTACTGAGAAAAAAATCCAGTTATGATTTTGGTGCACGAACAGTTATCGAACATAACCTCGAACAGCCGAATTTTTCTCAAATCGTTCGTGTTCGCCGAACGGCTCGAACACCGCCCAAAACAGCTCGAATTTGAGATTGGCGAACAGTTCGAGTAGAACAATGCTCATCTCTACTAATAAGTGTGCGCACCCACACGTGAAGGGAGGGAATGTACGGGTGCCGTTATGGGCTCTGAGAAATTCTGTTACTGGTATGTAACCACGTCTTTCTGCTTCCCCCATGATGGCACCACGGAGAGAATTACAGAGAAGTGACTCATTAGGGGGGGGGGGGGGGCGCACAGCTTCCAGAACCCTTCTCCCGAAAGTAAGGTCCGAAAAAGAGGTTAAGTCTAGCCGGCAGTGATTAAAGAAGGTAGAGGGGGAAGACCAGGTTGCCGCTCTACATATCTGCTCTATCGTAGCACCGGTCTTCTCCGCCCAGGAGGCTTCTTATTGTTCTGCCATGGATTCCCTGGATTAGCACAGAAAGTAGGGTGCATAATTTCCTGACTGCTATGGAAATTGGAAGCTATCTTCAGAAGATCAGGTAGCTCCGGAACCGACCCATCTTCTAGGATCTGTATAAACAAAGGATCAACCGACAAAGCTTGAATGTCATAAACTTACCATGCTGAAGTCAAGGGCCACTGGGATAATAGTCTTTATTGTGAAGACCCTGAATCTATGGGTTCAAGCAAAGGCTTGTTACAGCCGTAAGCACTGGATTCACATCCCAGGGTGCCATCTTTGGACTGAAAATGGGCCTAGATCCAAACTTACTTTCACATTCCTTGCTTATTCAATGAAGGTTGGACACTGTTCCAGTAGTCCACGGCTAAAAAGGTCCATTTGCAATTCTCTTCCTCTTTATATGAGGTGCTGTTAAAGATAAAAGGTGAGACTTCGCCATCTGAACTGATTAGACATAAGTGTCATTAGGGATCTTGGCAGAGTTCCTCCATAATGGTTTATGTAAGATAAAGCTACTCTATTGTATGACAAGACCTTTACATGGTGACCATGTATAGATGAATGGAGCTTTCTTATATACTGCCTAAAGCTTTTTCAGGTTGGAGGAACTGGGTCTTTAAAAGACAGCCCATGGGTGTGTACCTGTGATCATGCTACTACTGGAATGTAAGAGATTACTTATTAACAGCAATATTGCCTTGTTCAGAGTTGTGGCCAGACTGCTTTTAATTTTGACATATAGCAGGACTCCTTATTCTACCTTGGGAGACTACAGCTCTTACTCACTGCCCAGTGAGTTTTGCAGCACTCGATGGGTCTGCCGATAATCTTGAAATAGTTGAGGTAAACTATTGTTAATGCCTCTTCCTTAGATATGAGAGTTATCCTAACTACTATAATCCTCCATAAAGCTTTAAGGCTCAACATCTGAATTGAAGGACACAAACTGAAAACCTAAATCCTCATTTATACCAAGAACTATTCTCAGGAATTTGATGTTTCATGTGAATTGGAACCTGATTGTATACCTCCTTAAATGCGTATACTACTATATTGCAATCTGGAACTGCAGATTCACTAGCAGTTCTTTTAGAGTCCATTTCCAATGATCTGACTCTCAGGAATCTCAGTAGCCCCTTCGGGTTGAAGCAAACCCAGGTAGGACTGGGTTAAATAATAGCTTTACCAGTCTTGATTAGGGCACCTGGAGAGCTAAGCACCAGAGCAGGCTAGGCATTCACTTTAGTCAGACTGCTGGAGAGCAGAGCAGATGGTATGTGTCTTGGAGCTAATCAGAGACACAGGCCAGACTCCACAAGTATCAGTGGTTACCTTGGATAAATATTGTTTTGTTTGATCAAGCTGGGTTAGTTGAGCTGTATATGAGTAGTCAGGGTCTGTCCTATTTAGACAGTACTTGGACAAGACCAGAAATATTAAAGTTTACGACTTCTGTGCAACATGTAAAAAGCAAGAAAACTGCGCTCGATTGGACCAAACCCACAATGGCTGTATGAGCACTACATGATGCCTCTTACCTTTAATCGTGAAAACGTACAAGGTTTTTTATTAGCTTGCAAAACTAAGGAAGCGCTCTTATTGTTACTTGCCTCCAATCGGCATTTCACCGAGCCAGCTGAGCACCAGCCAAGAATACTGCTACCCTCAGTCTCAAAACAGAGGCTAGGATATTTTTCCCCCTGAATTCGGTAAGCTTGCCATGCACAGTTTACAGTCGCTGGACCTGGTTTTGTTAGACATAAACTTAGTTGTGGAACCAGTACCCTTACGAAGAGGGACTATGAGGCACAGACACCCTATAAAAGCACTACAAGGCACAGGGGCACCCTGAAGCACTGAGAGACACTATGAGGTCCCATTAGGTACTAAAAAGGCACTGACAAGAGGCACCGCGCCATAATGTGCCCTGAGGCACCGCGCCATGATGTGCCCTGAGGCACCGCGCCATGATGTGCCCTGAGGCACCGCGCCATGATGTGCCCTGAGGCACCGCGCCATGATGTGCCCTGAGGCACCGCGCCATGATGTGCCCTGAGGCACCGCGCCATGATGTGCCCTGAGGCACAACGCCATGATGTGCCCTGAGGCACAACGCCATGATGTGCCCTGAGGCACAACGCCATGATGTGCCATGAGGCACAACGCCATGATGTGCCATGAGGCACAACGCCATGATGTGCCATGAGGCACTATGATGTGCTCTTTGTGAGCGCAAAGAGGCTTATAAGGCACTGTGAGGCACTGCGCTCAGATAAAGGTTTTTTAAAAAAAAAAAAGAAATCCATCTGAATGAAGGATAAACCTTTCCTTTGGGTGGTAAATCTCAATTGTCAGACTAGCCCCACCCGAAGGAGCCAACTGATGAGACCCAGCTGGACAGCAGACCTTCACAGAGACCATGTGCTGTATTAACACTATGTGCCGTCCTATGGATGGATTAAACAGACTGGAGGACAACAGTAAAAAAAAAACCTCAGTGTTAGTTTAACATTTACTGAGCAGATTGAGGCTTATTTTTGTGGTAAATTCTGAAGGCCAATCATGAGGCTCCGTGCGACCCAGACATGTGGCTAACTTTAGCCTAGAGGTCTAAGGTCCATCCGATTTTTAAAGCACAATGCCCTTAGCCCAGATGGGGTCTTACAGAGCGCACCCACACCCAATTTTGAGTTTTGCGCTAACATCCTTCAGCCTTTCCTAGTACCATAACAAGGAAAGGGCCCCATAACAAGATAAACATTCACGACGATCACTCACCACCAGCTGTACGGATTCGGGGGCTGGAACGAGTCACGGGCCTGTTCCTCAACCTCCGTCCATGCCTGAGCAATACTGCTCCCACTGATGTGCAGAGCTGGAGCTGCGCAGTTCCACAGCAGCTTCTCCACTGATGCACGGAGCTGGAGCTGCCGACCCCAGACAGGGGCGCAGGTCCACAGCTGCTCTCACTGACGTGCAGAGCTCCACAGAAGCTTATCCACTGATGCACGGAGCTGGAGCTGCCGACCCCAGACAGGGGCGCAGGTCCACAGCTGCTCTCTCACTGACGTGCAGAGCTCCACAGAAGCTTATCCACTGATGCACGGAGCTGGAGCTGCCGACCCCAGACAGGGGCGCTGGTCCACAGCTGCTCTCTCACAGACGTGCAGAGCTGGAGCCACCCACGGAAGCCTCTCCCACCAGAGAACCTGCATCAGGAGAGTTCATAGCTCTAAGGTGAGGACGTGATCCACTGCTCCTCGTCTGGACCTCCCTTCGCACACCCTAAAGGCCCACTGACCATAGCGGTGGCGCCTCAGGACACCGCACCAGCCGAGGCAGGGGGACCCCCGCTGCCTGTATCGGACTGGCCGGGCCTGGCATCCCACGACGTCCTCTTTTGTCTTCTGGCACCCCGCAGGTATGCCAGACTGTAGGATCCCATCAAGGACAGGAAACCAACTGATGCGGGAGAGAGGCACCGCCGTTTTATCTGTAGGTTTCCTGTCCTTGAAGGGCGGATCCCCTCTCTCCGTGGTGCCGTCATGGGGGAAGTAGAAAAAAGATTTGGTCTTCTAGCAGTGTGTGGGACTTGTTCTATTAGTCCATCTATACTGACCTCCATCAGGTTGCAAATTGAATATAATTTTTTTCTGCATCGAGCTCTGAAAAATATTTGGGCTTCTAGCAGTGTGTGGGACTTGTTCTATTAGTCCATCTATACTGACCTCCATCAGGTTGCAAATTGAATATAAATTTTTTTTCTACATCTAGCTCTGAAAAAATATTTGGGTTTCTAGCAGTGTGTGGGACTTGTTCTATTAGTCCATCTATACTGACCTCCATCAGGTTGCACATTAAAAATAATTTTTATCTGCATCTACCTCTGAAAAAATATTTGGGCTTCTAGCAGTGTGTGGGACTCATGGTATTAGGCCATCTATACCAAGCTCCACCAGCTTTGAAATTAATAATAATTTTTAGCTGCATCTAGCCCTGAAAATAATTTTTCTTCCCAATAGTGGTAGCAATAGAAATATGGGGCACGCGCCTGGCTTACAAAAAGATACGCTTCATAACAAAAAACACCAGCCTAGCACACTGCATTAATAAGATGGCATCATAGTCTCTCCCAGTGCTAGGCCTACTACGCAGGCTAGCATTCCTGTGCCTAAAACACAATGTATGGGTCCGCGCTAGCCACTATGCTGAGGGGTCTAAAGCTGCTGCTAACGCTTTATAACAATTCAATTGGCAGATTTTCACAGAGCTCTTCCACAACGCCCACCCATTGGGCAACAGTTGCCCACCTTCCCTATGGGATCTAGTGGCGAATAGTTGATGCCATTAATCAGAGCGTCAGTTCCCCCATCGACGTGGCAAGCATACGGTAAGGCATGGGAAGAGTGGACACGACTAGTAGCAGGCAGACGGGTTGACCAATGTGAACAAGCCAGATCACAAGTCACCATAGAATTTCTCCACCAGCTAATGATGAGGGGCATATCAGGGGCGTCAGCGCAGCGGTGTCTGACCGGAGTAGCATTTTACTTCCAACTACTGAATTGGGGAGATGTGACAAAGATTCATCATCAGACAATCCATAAAAGGGTGGAAAAGGGGTCAGCCTAGTCAGGAGTGTAGACGTCCCGTCCCACTAAAACCGATTTCTCACATCATATCCCTAACACCATTAACATGACACTCACAATTTGAAGCAACACTACTGTCTACTGCATTTGTGATCGCCTTCTTTGGGGCGCTATGCATAAGCGAATTAGTCCCTCAATCCAAAATTACCACCAGTGGAGGCTTATTACACCAGGATGTTGTCATAGCCAATAATGCAATACGTCTACGCATACACCAATCGAAAACTGTTCCAGCGGGCAGGGGCACTTGGGTACTTCTACAACCCACAAACGGTACACTGAGTCGGGTAACAATAGTAAAAACATATCTAACCATCAGATCACAAAGTAATTTCTTCCTATCACACATTGATGGAACGCCATTATCAAGATACCAGTTCCAAGCTATATTTAATAAATGCATAACATCGGCAGGGAACCACCCCAAAGATTACGGGACACACTCATTCCGCATAGGCGCGGCCACGGAAGCAGCAAGAGCAGCACTGTCAAACGGAAGTTCAGAGGATAGGGAGATGGCGATCCACGTGTTTGGTGAGATACATAAGACCGGACTTGTTATCCTAAAGTGGTTTGTTTCTTTTACAGGTGACGCTAAGCCAACAGTGTGGGTGATAGGCCACTCGTATATATATATTGGGCAGAAAAAAAGGGCGAAAGTCCGCCCAGGCGGGAGGAAATTAGAGTTTCATAACACATATTTCAACTGGAGAGGTATTAGAGGCCTGCTATGGCCACAGGTACTAATGGAGGTAATCAAGGTAGGGAGAGAGGCAAGAGGTCCGGTCATCTTAGTTATACAGGCCGGGGGAAATGACCTAGGTCATCACAAGAGCGCATAACTAATGGCAATAATGAAACTAGACACTGAGCGCTTCAGAGAATTTTTCACAAAACTAGCTATAGTATGGTCAGATTGTGCCGATAGCAGTATGGCAAGGTGCGCGAGACATCACGGCCATCGAACGGACAAGGCGGGTAATAAATATTCGGATGGCAAAATTTAGAAGAGACAGAGGCGGTGTAGTGGTACGACACCGACAACTGTAAGGAGATAAAGCAGGCCTCATACGGCCCGACGGTGTTCACTTAATGGATATTGGACTGGACATATTCCTGTCAGGACTCCAGGACGGAGTGGAACAAGCGTTAAGAGTGATGGGTGGGGGTCAGAGTCCTGCATACGAGTACGCAGGATCCTCCGTGGCCTGGAAATAGAAAGGACATGTTGCAGAGTTACACTTGTTGGCCAGCTTGCCGGAGTGGAGACCCAGGGCATGCTGCAACAAGCTAAATTATTTTAGAAATAAAATGCCTTTCTAATGGAATGAGTATAAAGAGTTAATAAAGCTGTGACCGATCCTCACCCATCCAGTTGTAAGAGTTACATTATTGTATTGTCAAGGAAAGGGGGGCGGTAGGGGGGCTGAGCGTCTGGGTTTGGTTGGGAGTCCCCACAGTCTGCCTAGGCTAGATGCATTTAAAAATTCTTATTCGATACACAGGCGGTGCAGCTTGCTTCGCAGCTGGGCTACTACGCCCAAAGTATTGCCTAGGCTAGATGCAGTTACAAATTCTATGCTGACTAGCAGACACTGAAGATTTGGAGCAGACCTCTGAGTAAACAGCTCTTCAGACTCAACCATCTGTGTTACCCCAAGCCATAGTGTATGTAGTTTCTTACAGTTAAAAAGGGGGTGGGGGGGGAGCGACCCAACCCACCTGGAATTGACGATGCCAACGTCACATAAGACACAGCAAGGGGACTCCAAAAAGAGTCTCCATTTTTTCCCAAAATTGTGGCACAGACACCACTTAACCCTAGAACGCATACCTGGGGCTTCACAGGCCTGCCCTGTTAATTGTTTTCCATTTTCTGCAAGATTACTTTAGTTAGAATTTTGAAACTCTAGGTATTTTTCATGTATATTGTTGTTTGTCATTTCAGTTTCAGTTATTCCATGTTATTTGCACACGGGCCTAAAAGGCCCCAGGTATATGAAAGTGTAGATTTTTATGGTCATGCGTTCTAGGGTTAAGTGGCATCAATTGCCCCACAGTTGCTTAAAACTGTTGGGGAGGTGATTTTACCAAATCCTCAAGCTTTTAGTCTCCCAAGGATAACACAGGGGTAGAAAAGTCCTTGCGAATCCATGATTTGTTCATCTTTATGAACGCGAGTCTGTCTACGTTCTCAGTGGACAGCCGCGTGTGCTTATCTGTCAGCACACCACCAGCAGCGCTGAACACACGTTCAGAAAGAACATGGGCTGCAGGGCATGACAAGATCTCCAAGGCATGAGTGGCGAGCTCCGGCCATTTTTCCAGATTGGAATACCAAAATGAGCAAGGGTCCAGTGACACAGTCATGGCTTCGATGTTCACTTGGAGATACTCCTGCACCATCCTCTCTAGGCATTGACTATGTGTCAGACTTCTTGTCTCCTGTGGCCTTGCAAAGGATGGTCTAAAAAAGTGGTGAAACGATTCCACAAAATTGCTGTTAGCAGCAGATACGGTGTTACTGTTACGGTTTGAGTGATGAAGACTCGACAGTCCCACGGTTGGCAAGTTAGAACTGTGAGATTCACTACGTGCACCACTGGTGTTTTGTGGAAAAGCACATGTAAGATTCTGCAACAGCGTCTGCAGATACTCCTGCATGCGTCAATCCCTTTTTATGGCAGGAATTATTTCGGCAAATTTACTTTTGTACCGGGGATCTAAGAGTGTGGCAACCCAGTAGTCGGGATTACTTCGAATTCTGACAATCCGAGGGTCATGTTCCAGGTAGTGCAGCAAGAAGGCACTCATGTGTCTTGTGCATCCGGGAGGACCAAGTCCTTGTTGTGTTGGTAGCGAGGTAAGAATCATGCTTCCTTTCTCTGCCCTCTCCCCCCCAACCTCGCACAACAGAAATGTGATCAAGGTCTCCCTCATCTGATGAGTCTTCCATGCCCATCGCCAGTTCGTCCTCCACTTCTTCCTCGGCTCCTGCACCTTCAACAGTTTGGCTACTACCATGCGCCCTGGTTAATCCCTCTCCCCCACCTTCCCATGCCTGCCGCCTTGGTGCTGCCAACCGTCTGGACCTTGGAGATGTTATCCCTTCCGTATACGACTCCTCCTCTACTTCCTCCACCTCCTCTTGTCCCACCACCTGACTCTGAATTCTGTTTAATGTGTGCTCCAGCAGGTAAATCACCGGAATAGTCATGCTGATAATGGCATTGTCAGCACTAAACATCTTCGTCGCCATTTCAAAACTGTGCAGAAGGGTGTGTGGCGCCCATGAGGGTTCAGTCGCCACAGAGTTACTGCATCTCACCCAGGTGTGGTATCTCACCCTCAGATAAGGAAGGCGTATGGCTCGGGACCCTAACACCTGCATCCAACACATACCCGCAGTGGGGGTAGGGCGAGATTGCTCCTAAGGGAGAGCACAGTCCCAGGTCCCTAGCTGGTGGGAGGGTCCTATGTAGTGGGTGCTTAAGGGAGCAGCTTAGGGGAGCACATGACAGGGAGAGTATAAATAGGAAGCCATCTTAGAAAGAGCAAGCCAGTCAGAGGAGGAAAAGTGACAGGAGCAGAGGCTCGGCATGAGCTCTGCTCTGGAGGCGGGCTTAGCCTGGGAGGCCCAGGACTGAAGGAGAGAAGAGAGGAGTGGGAGCAGGAAGGCTCCAGGAACCGAAGGGACCCTAGGGCTACGGGCCGTGCAGAAGGCCACCCGTACTCCCACTGCTACCAGGAGGTAGAGGGGTCAGGCCACATAAGGGGAACCGGTCCCTCAACTAGCGGAGAAACAGCAAGGCTCAACTAGAAACCGGAGGCTGCAGCATTTCATGTACTGCAGGCCAAAGTCCACACCAGTCTCACTAAGAAGGTAGCCACATAGGACCCAGGGGACGGAACACAAGTCGCCCACCAAGGCCCGAGGATACCGGATAGAAGTGTCACTGAGTGTGAGGTGCAGGGAGAAGGCCAGAGAAAGGACACACAGAAGGGGGTCCTGCTAAGTACTCCAGAGCTATCTGGGGGTGGACTGAGCCCCTCACTGAGTACGCACAGCATGACCGGTGAGATTGCTCTGGTACCTGTAATCTGGACTGCAACAACTGTGAGTAAAGATCTTGGGACTGCATCACACGGACTCTGTGTTCATTACTGACTCCCTGCACTACAACCACCATAATCCACCCACACTGCCCTGAAGCTACACTCTTCCTGTGGTGAGTAATAATACCATTGCTGCAAAACCACCAGCTTCAGAGGACTGTTCCGCAGCGGCGGCCCCTTTGGCCGCACTCCACAGGTGGCGTAGTTGGACATTATAAAATCCATATATACAAATTACCCTTGGATTGACCGCCCTGGGTCACGGACCGGGTCACCGCCACAGTGACTACAACCCCCAGCGTCTACCGGCCCGGCTCAGGGTACCCCACGGCCCAGGGGACGCGTCAACTTCATAGGTCCCTGATCTGAGACCACTCCTGCAGCGTGATTTGCCCCACCTCTGGATCTCGTTGGCCCAGGCTATACGTCAGAACGTATTGCACCAGGGATTGTCGGTGCTGCCACAGTCGCTGCAACATGTGCAGAGTTGAATTCCACCGTGTCGGCACATCGCATTTCAGCCGGTGAACTGGCAGGCCCAACGACTTCTGTAGAGATGTAAGTCGTTGAGCTGCGGGATGCGAACGGCGGAAGTGAGCACACAGCGACCGTGCCCTCTCCAGAAGGCCATCTAGTCCGGGATAGTGGGCTAAAAATTGCTGGACAACCAGGTTTAACACGTGAGCCATACAAGGCACGTGTGTGACATTGCCCCGGCAAAGGGCCGCACCCAGGTTTGCAGCATTGTCGCACACGGCCTTCCCTGGTTGCAGGTCCAGTGGAGACAACCATTCATGAAACTGGGTCTCCAGAGCTGACCACAACTCCTCAGCTGTGTGAGTCACATTTCCCAGACATTTCAAATTAAACACCGATGTCGTTGAGCCCTGCTGCCAGCATAGTAAGGAGGTGTGCAGGATTCCTTCTGCGCAGTTAGAAAGCAGGTGGCATTACCAGACAGGCTTTGGGTGCAGGTGGAGGACCGAGAGGAGGTTGAGGAGGCAGAAGCAGTGGAGGAACTTCGAGATAAAGAGGATTGATGCACAACTCGTGGGGACGGCAAGACTTGGACAGCAGCCCCTTGTCCTGCTGTCACCATAGTTACCCAGTGCCCAGTCAGCGACATGTAACGCCCCTGTCCATGCCTACTCGTCCAAGTGTCTGTGGTGAAATGCACCCTGTCACACACAGAGTTTCTCAAAGAAGCGGTGATGTTGTGTGCGACATGCTGGTGGAACGCAGGCACACCTTTCTTTGAGAAGTAGTGCCGACTGGGCATCTGGTACTGGGGCACTGCGACGGACATAAGGTCTCGAAAATCCACTGTGTCCTCCAGGCGGAAAGGCAGCATTTCTGTAGCCAACAGCTTGCAGATGGTGAAATTCAACCTCTTAGCTTTCTCATGGCTAGGAGGAAATGGTCTTTTACTTTTCCACATCTGAGGGACCGAGGGCTGGCTGTTGTGCTTAGACCGGGTTGAGTAGGGTGTCCCCGGCAAACTGCCGGTCTGTGAGGAAGATGCAGGCGGACATGTTAGGTTGCCTTGATCCAAAGGTGGTGCTCTCGATGTCAGAGAGCGCTCAACACCAGCAGGTGTTTCCACTTCCCAATGAACTGATGACCTGCCAATCACACTGGCTGTTGCAGGTAAAGAGGTGGCAGGTCTGCGTCCAAAAACATGTGTGACTGCTGTCCCCCCAGTCACAGAGTATGAAGAGGCCGCGGATGCACAAGATGGGGCAGATGGTGGTTGGCCCAGCCTGCTAGGCCGCATTGTAGCACAGTGAGCTTCCCACTGCAACTTATGCTTCATATCCATGTGACGGTACATGCATGAAGTACTCAAACTATGGATTTTTTGGCCTCTACTTAACTTTTGGTGACAAATTTTACAGATAACACGAGTTGGGTCATCCTTATCGATCTGAATAAATGCCCAGGCTATGCAAGGCTTAGAGCCCATGCGACCTGAAGAGCCACTACGACTTGTGGTCAGAGGCAGAGTTGTGGTTGAGGATGCAGTTGTTGACGTGCTTCCAGTACTCAGTCTCTGTCCAGGAAGGCGCAACCTAACCTCGTCATCAATAGCATCTGTGACGCCCCGCTGCGCTTGCTATCACAGATCCTAGAAGAGTGTATTGATGGAATCCTCTACAAGAGGCCCCCATAAACATTCACACATCTCCACCTTCCACCTCAGACCAGCAGAGGGAGCCCGTTAGGGATATAAATAGGGAAGGTGGAGCTAGGCAGTTCAGTTCCTCTGAAGAGTTCCTGCAGTAGAGAAGCCTAAGAGGTCAGTCTGCAGTGGAGCTCAGTCTAGTCTAGAGAACTCAGTTAATAGTTCAGCAGTGGAGCACGAGGCTCCTGCTAGCTAGATTCATGCAGCCCAGATAGAGCTTAAGATGTGCCGGCGCCATAAGATCGGTGAAGCGCGGCAAGCTGCCGTTAATGTGTATAGCCTAGTGAGGGCCCGAGTAAGCCGAAGGCGAGTGGTGAGTTAGTACATAAGGGGCAGAGGAGCTTAACCAGCTCACCCCAAAGCATTTACCGGACACCGGATCCGAGCTTACCGGGATCTCTATGACCTAGTAAGGCATAACCGGAATCCCTGGAGAACTACAAGTCCCAGGATCGCTAAGGTGCTGATACGTAACCGAGCCCGGAGACGCTTAGGCCCCGCATACTGGGAGCGTGAACTCCAAGAGAAGGCCCTACCACAAGGTCAGCCAGCGCAGGACAGAGACAAAGTTAGGCCTAGCTCCAGGCAGGTCAGAAACTTACTACGCAGAGGCAAGAAACAGGAGGCCCTACACCCGCTCATTGGGGAGGATCCTGATATGCACCCTTCACCCTACAGTGCTCCGGGATGTGCCTGAATTTCCACCAGTAAAAGGTACTGAAGTGACTACCGTGTCCGTTCCCGTTCTTGCTCTGACCCATCTGGGTCTCGCCTGTCCTGCATTCCCCCTGCATACGCTGCCCTGAGACCTAGCTCCACCTGTGGGGAGCTATACCATCGAGCTGCCTTATCACGGGCCTCAGTGGACTGCTGCAGCGCTGGTGCTTCTCACCAGATACCACAGGTGGCGTCACGAACTCTTATAAAATTAACAATTATCCACCCTTTTAAAGAGTGACCCCAGTGTACGGTCCAGGGAGCCGACCACCGCGACATCCCCAAGTCCAGACAAAGGCCCAGGTACCGAGTCATCCCCATCCCCCGGGCTAGTCACATCCTCCTCCACCTCCTCGACTGGCTGACTGTGGGTTGACAGTAAGTGGGATCTCCAACCTCGTCATCATCACCCTGTGTGTTCTCACACCCGTCGTCCTCAGAGCCAACCTCTTCCTGCCCTGACCGAAAAGTCAAGTTCTCGCTCCAATCAGGTATTTGAGTCTCATCATTGTCTCCACCAACAGGAGTTACAGTTTGGGAACGAGGGTCTACATTATGCTCAGAACCTTCTTCATCTGGTCCTGGATCCGACTTATAAAGATTCTGGGCATCAGTGCAGATCATTTCCTCATCTGGATTAACAGAAGCTCTGGAGCAGACCTCCGTTTCCCAGGCTATAGTATGAGTAAAGAGCTCTGCAGACTCAACCATCTGTGTTACCCATACTCAGATGGGCAGCTGGAGACTTGGGAGCTGTGAGGAAGCAAGTGCGATTGGGGTGACACCTCTGAGGACTGGAGTATTTGTGATGTTGAAATTGAGGTGGAGGAGAGCCCACTTAAAGGAGCACTTGATATCCGTTGAAGCACCTGCTGTTTTTGTGCCTCATCTGGAATTTATAGCGATGGGTGTGTCCGTAAGAAAGGGATCGTATCACATTGTCCACGAAAAGAAGTCGACATCTTAGTTGGGCTGGAAGATGGTCTTTCTGCAGCAGATGTTACTCCCCCCCCCCCACCGCGGGGGGGCTCGACCCACCAGCGGACAGGCACCAGTATTGAGAGAGGGGGGCTGGCCATCAGGGTCCACCGCGGCTCTGGCACAAACCCGGCGACACGGGCAGGAACGGACTGGCCGTGTCGGCTTCTCACTTTTTGGATTTTAGAAGGGCATGACATGCCTATATCTGCGTCTCCCCCTCCTTTTACTCCTCCACCTCTTTTCTTTTCGCATGACTATATGTACTTGTCACTTTTCCATGTGTTAGTTATGTCTTCTGAGCAGTTTGTCAGTTTTTGGACACCTTTGAAGGTGTTTTCTATGTGTTTCTATGTGTTTTTGTTTGCCTGCCATTGGTTTTAACGGTGTTCGAAGATGTTCGACGAACAGTTCGGCGAACACACGGGTGTTCGACGAACCAAACCGAACTCGAACACTACGGGGGTGGCTCAACACTAATTAACACATGTGGAATTATGTACTTAACAAAAAAGTGTGAAACAACTGAAAATATGTCTTGTATTCTAGGTTCTTCAAAGTAGCCACCTTTTGCTTTGATGACTGCTTTGCACACTCTTGGCATTCTCTTGATGAGCTTCAAGAGGTAGTCACTGGAAATGGTCTTCCAACAATCTTGAAGGAGTTCCCAGAGATGCTTAGCATTTGTTGGCCCTTTTGCCTTCACTCTGCAGTCCAGCTCACCCCAAACCATCTCGATTGGGTTCAGGTCTGGTGACTGTGGAGGCCGGTCATCTGGCATAGCACCCCATCACTCTCCTTCTTGGTCAAATAGCCCTTAAACAGCATGGAGGTGTGTTTGGGGTCATTGTCCTGTTGAAAAATAAATGGTCCAACTAAACGCAAACCGGATGGAATAGCATGCTGCTGCAAGATGCTGTGGTAGCCATGCTGGTTCAGTATGCCTTCAATTTTGAATAAATCCCCAGTGTCACCAGCAAAGCACCCCCACACCATCACACCTCCTCCATGCTTCACGGTGTGAACCAGGCATGTAGAGTCCATCCGTTCACCTTTTCTGCATCACACAAAGCCACGGTGGTTGGAACCAAAGATCTCAAATTTGGACTCATCAGACCAAAGCACAGATTTCCACTGGTCTAATGTCCATTCCTTGTGTTCTTTAGCCCAAACAAGTCTCTTCTGCTTGTTGCCTGTCCTTTGCAGTGGTTTCCTAGCAGCTATTTTACCATGAAGGCCTGCTGCACAAAGTCTCCTCTTAACAGTTGTTGTAGAGATGTGTCTGCTGCTAGAACTGTGGGGCAGCAGAACTGGTCTCTAATCTGAGCTGCTGTTAACCTGCGATTTCTGAGGCTGGGGACTCGGATAAACTTATCCTCAGAAGGAGAGGTGACTCTTGGTCTTCCTTTCCTGGGGCGGTCCTCATGTGAGCCAGTTTCTTTGTAGCGATGTGAATATAGCTGTGTCTCAGCTTCTAGGAAGAGAAAATTGAAAAAGGAACGGCGCAGATCTAAGTGCAATATTACGCAAAAAAGTAGTAAAAGGTGGGGTAACTGAATACTGCTCACCTTGTAGAAGTCTTGAGATTCAGCATTTAATAGTGATATGACTCCTGTGACTTACAGAGTCTTCATTTGGCTTGCAGCACACTTTGCCAGGAAAATCAGGCTTCCATATAGGAATATCCTTGCAGAAGTCTTGAAATTCGCATAACAATAGAACTTTTAAGGCTTCTGGAGTCTTTATTTGGCATGCAGCACGCTTTACCAGAAGAATCAGGCTTCCATATAGGAAGATCCTGTTAAGGCAGTTAATCAAATAGGTGTGTTCTGGTTAAAGTATTGCGGTGCTTCCAGATAAGATCCAGTAGGTTTTTTCATCCAGAATTTCTCAAAAGAATATAAAATATAGAATAGCAAGATACAACGCGTTTCGACTCATTGCAGAGTCTTCCTCAGGTATAATTTTATAATCATATATCTAGAACTACCCTTCCTTATATACACCTCTAAACTAAAAAAGGTGAAATAGTAATATTTCCAAGTAATATCTGGTTGCCGATATTCTGTACAGAATATATATTGGGAAGAAGGGTATTGGTTTATATCTATCTCTCGATGTAACAGCACAATACTCAACTATAGACCATCAATTGGGTATATCGGCAACCAGATATTACTTGGAAACACACACTAATATGCCACAAGGACAGATACAATTCATTGTGCTAGGTCTTGAATTCATTCTAAAGAGAAATATATTTGAATTTCTGGGCCAGCTATACATTCAGAGACTCGGTACCGCGATGGGGACTCGGGTCGCGCCCAGTTTTACAAATTTATTTATGGGGCGATTCGAGTCCCTATCAGCTCTGACAAAAGCTAGTTATATAAAAAAACAGCATTTTGTACCGTAGGTATATTGATGATCTAGTCATCTTGTGGAAGGGTGATCAGAAAATGGCAGAACAACTTGTTCATGAACTGAATCATAACACATGGGGTATTCATTTTTCATGTAGTACGAGTACAAACAAAATAAATTTTTTAGACTTCGAAAGCAGTTTTAAAAAAACTCAATAATAACAAAAACATTTTTTAAGCCAGTAGATTCAAATGGATATCTGGAATTCAACAGTGCACATTTTCACAAATGGAAAAAAAATATTCCCTATAGCCAATTTCTACGTATAAGGAAAAATAATACACTATTAGAGGATTATAATACACAAACAAAAATCCTCATAGACTTGTTTAAAATAAAAAATATCCGAAAAAACTAATTTCTGCAGCATATGAAATCAATAGGAAGAAAACACAGAAGGATTGCCTTTTGGCTATGAGTAATAAGGTAAAACCAGAAATAGATATCTCCTCACAAGAGAATAAATATAAATTTAATTTTATTACAGCTTTTAATAAGGAAAATGCCAGTATTAGAAAATACTTGGCAAACATTGGCATATTCTGCAACAAGATCCTCTTCTAAGAGAATCCCTACCTGACCATCCGGGGATTACCTTTCAAAGGGGAAAAACTATTCGGAATCTGATAGCTCCTAGCCGACTTAAAAATACTCCTATTCAATTTGAACAAAGAGGAATTAATACAACTAAAACAGTGGGAGTATTTAAATGTAGAAAGAAACTCTGCTGTTGCTGTAGATGTATTACATATGGCTGTAAGGAGATTATATCTTACAGTACAGGTGAAAAGTTTTTAATTAAACAACATCTTTCTTGTCAAACAGACTATGTTATATACTGTACATTATCACCTGTAAATGCGGCCTACAATATGTAGGTCGTACTACTAGAAAACTTCAAAACCGCCTTAGTGGACATCACTATAACGCTAAAATAGGACTTTTAACACACAGCCTATCACGTCATTTATTGCATACCCACGGAGGGAAATTTGAAGTACAAATAACTCCTGTAGAACATATACCAGCCTCTACTCAGAATAGAATTCAAATATTAAATAGAAAAGAATCCTTCTGGATTTATCGTATGCGGTGTTTACATCCAGATGGTTTAAATGATAGAATATGTATGATCCTTTCCTTTTTTTTTTTTTTATTATTTATATTTTTAAAAATGTTGGTACTTTTTAACTGTTTTTACTAGAGCAGATACAAATTCAGACTGCCACACTAATTATTCGCACAAACTTGTTCAATTAACGTGATTAAGGAACCAGGCGAGTTACTATTTCACCTTTTTGGAGGTGTATATAAGGAAGGGTAGTTCTAGATATATGATTATAAAATTATACCTGAGGAAGACTCTGCAATGAGTCGAAACACGTATCTTGCTATTCTATATTTTATATTCTTTTGAAAAATAAATTCTGGATGAAAAAACCTACTGGATCTTATCTGGAAGCGCCGCAATACTTTAACCAGAACACACCTATTTGATTAGTTTCTTTGTAGCGCTTGATGGTTTTTGCAACTGCACTTGGGGACACTTTCAAAGTTTTCCCAATTTTTCAGACTGACTGACCTTCATTTCTTAAAAGTAATGATGGCCACTTGTTTTTCTTTACTTAAAATTTGTATTATGGCAAGAAAAAAGGAGCTAACAGTCTATTCAGTAGGACTATCAGCTGTGTATCCACCAGACTTCTGCACAACACAACTGATGGTCCCAACCCCATTTATAAGGCAAGAAATCTTTAAACCTGACAGGGCACACCTGTGAAGTGAAAACCATTTCCGATGACTACCTCTTGAAGCTCATCAAGAGAATGCCAAGAGTGTGCAAAGCAGTCAAAGCAAAAGGTGGCTACTTTGAAGAACCTAGAATATAAGACATATTTTCATTTGTTTCACACTTTTTTGTTAAGTATATAATTCCACATGTGTTAATTCATAGTTTTGATGCCTTCAGTGTGAATGTACAATTTTCATAGTCATGAAAATACAGAAAAATCTTTAAATGAGAAGGTGTGTCCAAACTTTTGGTCTGTACTGTATATACAGTGCATTGTGAAAGTATTTGGCCCCCTTGAACTTTTCTACCTTTTGCCACATTTCTGGCTTCAAACAAAGATATAAAATTCAAATTTTTGGGGGAAGAATCAACAAGTGGGACACAATCGTGAAGTGGAACGAAATTTATTGGATATTTTAAACTTTAACAAATTAAAAATTGAAAAGTGGGGCGTGCAATATTATTCGGCCCCCTTGAGTTAATACTTTGTAGCGCCACCTTTTGCTGCGATTACAGCTGTAAGTCGCTTGGGGTATGTCTCTATCAGTTTTGCACATAGAGCGGCTGAAATTCTTGTCTATTCTTCTTTGCAAAACAGCCCGAGCTCATTGAGGTTGGATGGAGGGCATTTGTGAACAGCAGTTTTCAGCTCTTTCCACAGATTCTCGATTGGATTCAGGTCTGGACTTTGACTTGGCCATTCTAACACCTGGATACGTTTATTTTTGAACCATTCCATTGTAGATTTTGCTTTATGTTTGGGATCATTGTCTTGTTGGAAGATAAATCTCCGTCCCAGTCTCAGGTCTTTTGCAGACTCCAACAGGTTTTCTTCCAGAATGGTCCTGTATTTGGCTCCGTCCATCTTCCCATCAATTTTAACCATCTTCCCTGTCCCTGCTGAGGAAAAGCAGGCCCAAACCATCATGCTGCCACCACCATATTTTACAGTGGGGATGGTGTTTTGAGGGTGATGAGCTTTGCTGCTTTTACACCAAACAGTTTTGCATTGTGGCCAAAAAGTTTGATTTTGGTTTCATCTGACCAGAGCACCTTATTCTACATGTTTGGTGTGTCTCCCAGGTGGCTTGTGGCAAACTTCAAACGAGACTTTTTATGGATATCTTTGAGAAATGGCTTTCTTCTTGCCACACTTCCATAAAGGCCAGATTTGTGCAGTGTACGACTGATTGTTGTCCTATGGACAGACTCTCCCACCTCAGCTGTAGATCTCTGCAGTTCATCCAGAGTGAAAGGGCCTTTTGGCTGCATCTCTGATCAGTCTTCTCCTTGTTCGAGATGAAAGTTTAGAGGGACGGCCAGGTCTTGCTAGATTTGCAGTGGTCTGATACTCCTTCTATTTCAATATGAAAGCTTGCACAGTGCTCCTTGAGATGTTTAAAACTTGGGAAATCTTTTTGTATCCAAATCCAGCTTTAAACTTCGCCACAACAGTATCTCGGACCTGCCTGGTGTGTTCCTTGGTCTTCATGATGCTCTCTGCACTTGAAACAGAACCCTGAGACTATCACAGAGCAGGTGCATTTATACGGAGACTTGATTACACACAAGTGGATTCTATTTATCATTACCAGTCATTTAGGACAACATTGGATCATTCAGAGATCCGCACTGAACTTCTGAAGGGAGTTTGCTGCACTGAAAGTAAAGGGCCGAATAATATTGCACGCCCCACTTTTCAGTTTTCAATTTGATAAAAAAATTTAAAATATCCAATAAATTTTGTTCCACTTCACGATTGTGTCCCACTTGTTGATTCTTCCCCAAAAAAATTTGAATTTTATATCTTTGTTTGAAGCCAGAAATGTGGCAAAAGGATACACACACACACACACACACACACACACACACACACACACACACAAAGATCTGAATGAATGAAATATTCTCATTGAATACTTTGCTCTGTACAAAGTTGAATGTGCTGACAACAAAATCACACAAAAATCATTAATGGAAATCAAATTTATTAACCAATGGAGGCCTGGATTTGGAGTCACCCCCAAAATTAAAGTGGAAAAACACTACAGGCTGATCCAACTTTGATGTAATGTCCTTAAAACAAGTCAAAATGAGGCTCAATATTGTGTGCGGCCTCCACGTGCCTGTATGACCTCCCTACAACGCCTGGGCATGCTCCTGATGAGGTTGCGGATGGTCTCCTGTGGGATCCCCTCCCAGACCTGGACTAAAGCATCCGCCAACTCCTGGACAGTCTGTGGTGCAACGTGACGTTGGTGGATGGAGCGAGACATGATGTCCCAGTTGTGCTCAATCGGATTTAGGTCTGGGGAAGAGGCGGGCCAGTCAATAGCTTCAATGCCTTCATCATGCAGGAACTGCTGACACACTCCAGCCACATGAGGTCTGGCATTGTCCTGCATTAGGCGGAACCCAGGGCCAACCGCACCAGCATATGGTCCCCCATCCCTCATCCCTATCCTGGTATGTATGGTACCCCTCTTCATGGTATCCATGGTACCCCTCATCCTTATCCTGGTGTGCATGGCACCCCATCCCTCATCCTGATATACATGGTATCCCTCATTCCCTAATCCTGGTATGTATGGTACCCAATCCCTCATCCTGGTATACATGGCTTCCTCATCCCCAATCCTGGTATGCATGGTACTCCTCATCCCTATCCTTCTATGTATGGTACCCCTCATCCTGGTATGCATGGTTCCCCGCATCCCTATCCTGGTGTGTTATGGTACCCTTCATCCTGGTATGCATGACACCCCACCCCTCATCCTGGTATGCATGGAACTCCTCACCCCCCAATCCTGGTATGCATGGCACCACATATTCCTATTCTGGTATGCATGATACCCCTCATCCTGGTATGCATTGTACCCCACATTCCTATCCTGGTATGCATGGTACTCCTCATCCCCCATGCTGGTATGCATGGCACCCCTCACCCCCGCAATCCTGGTATACATGGTCCCTTCACCCCCCAAATCCTGGTATGCATGGTCCCCTCACCCCCAAACGTGGTATGCATTGTCCTCCCAATCCTGGTATGCATGGCCCCCTCACCCCCCCCCCAATCCTGGTATGCATGGTACCCCTCATCCCCCAATCCTGGTATGCATGGCGCTCCTCATCCCTATCCTTGTATGTATGGTACCCCTCATCCTGGTATGCATGGCACCCTCATACCCAATCCTGGTATGCATGGTACCCCATCCCTCATCCCTATCCTGGTATGTATGGTACCCCTCTTCCTGGTATGCATGGTACCCCTCATCCCTATCCTGGTATACATGGCCCCTCATCTGAATCTTGGTATGCATGGCACCCCCAGATCCCTATCCTGGTATGCATCGTACCCCTCATCCTGGTATGCATTGTACCTCACATTCCTATCCTGGTATGCATGGTACTCCTCATTCCCCATGCTGGTATGCATGGCACCCCTCACCCCTACAATCCTGGTATACATGGTCCCTTCACCCCCCAAATCCTGGTATGCATGGTCCCCTCATCCCCAAACCTGGTATGCATTGTCCTCCCAATCCTGGTATGCGTGGCCCCCTCACCCCCCAATCCTGGTATGCATGGTACCCCCTCATCCCCCAATCCTGGTATGCATGGCACTCCTCATCCCTATCCTTGTATGTATGGTACCCCTCATCCTGGTATGCATGGTACCCCACATCCCTATCCTGGTGTGTTATGGTACCCCTCATCCTGGTATGCATGGCACCCCATCCCTCATCCTGGTATGCGTGGCCCCCTCACCCCCTCCAATCCTGGTATACGTGGCCCCCTCACCCCTTTCACGCTGCACACATACAAAAAGAACCCACTTATACTCACCTTTCTTCCCTGAGCTCCAGCGCTGCTGTGTCCTGTTCTGCCAGAGGCCGGGGGAGGAGTGTGGCGCCAGAGTACGCGCGTGCCCATACCGCGCTGTCCGGCGCCATTTTGCTTTAGACACACTGCAAGTGTGTCTTCAGTAAAATGGTGCCGGATAGCGCTATGCACATGCGCCAACTCCGACACCTCACTCCTGCCCCGATCTCCGGCGAAGAGAGTCGCCACGGCTATGCTCCTCCCGGTCAGGTGAAGTATGGCGCCGGAGATCGCGGTATGCGTTCAGCGTCTACGCATACCGCGATCTCCGGTGCCATACACTCCTCTTACCTTTAATAGCCCCATGCGTTCTTCTGTCTGGAGCCAAACTGCACAGGCGTGTCACACTTGTGCAGTCTATAGAGGCTTCAGACAGAGGGATGCTTGTAGCGTTATATTATAGATAACTAATGCAAAAGGAACATTAAGTAAAAATCCGAACACCTCTGGGTTTTTCAAGAATGTAAGGGGAGAAAGGAGGAGGGGAAGGGGATACTCGGGGGAGGGAAAAGTAAGGGGGTATAAAAGAATAAGAGGAGGAGGGGGAAGGGGAGGAGAACTCAGCAAGAAGGTTATATTTTTAAGGCACCATGAACATTATCACCATCTAAAATGACAATACATGATCACCAATCTCACATTCAAAGCAAATCCCGATAATCAGGAGTCTGCTGGAAAGCCAACCACTGGTATTCTGTATTGCGGAATTTAGTGTAAGAATCATGAATAGAAGAGGATAAGTCCTCCATGAGCAAGATCTCATTCACTTTTGCCACCCACAAGGACATGGGGGGGGCAAGAAGCACTCTTCCAGAGAAGTGGGATACATGCCTTAGCTACCATAACCAGGAATCATAATAGGGAGCACTTGTAAGTAGCCAATAATCTCGCAGTGATGCAAGAGAAAGAGGGCCTGACCCAGCTCCCCAGAAAAGCTAGTAACCTTGTGAATGATCTCAGACACTCTAGACCAGAAGGGTCTGAGTATGTTGCATTCCCAGAAGATGTGTAAGAAAGTGCCCTCTGCCCTACCACACCTCCAACAAACAGGGTCAACCGAGGGAAAAAGAATATGGAGATGATTAGGTACCCTGTACCATCTGGAGAGGATTTTATATCTAGCCTCCTGGAATCTGGAGCAGATAGAGGACTTGTGGGCAAGGGAAAAAATACGAGAAATTTGTTCAGGGGAGTATTTAATATTTAGATCACTTTCCCATTTTAAGATGAATGGAGGGGGAGGTTGATCCAATGGGGCAATCCATATAGAGTAAGCCCTAGATAAGGTAAGGTATGTCTGACTTCACCTGAACGAAGACAAAGTAGCTCAGACTGTTTTAATTCACTGAAAATTTGATTTGGAAGGAAGCTGGTCAAAAAAGTGCTTTAGTTGTAAACAGCTCCAGAAACCCAGAGGGACAGGATCACCACAACTCATGAGGACCTCGAAGGAAGTCCAATCATTATTGCCGCTGAAAGATTCCACCCGATCTTTACCTGCTTCGATCCATGACCTAAAAGTGAGATCTGAGTGTTCCGGCAGAAAATCTGGATGATTATTACAACCGTTTAAGTGTGACTTCAGATTGGTAGGTATAGACTTAACAGAACATGGGAGGGCCCATAAAGGGATGGGGCAAAAACTTTGTTCCATTTGGACCCAAGCTTTACTTTGTCCATTTCTGAACCAATCCACTATTCTAGTTAAGTGGCCTGCCAAGTAATACACCTTAACATCCCGAAGTGCAATGCCACCCCTATCCTTGAGCCTGCAAAAAATTGAACATTTGAGTCTGGGCGCTTTCTTAGCCCATATGAATGTGCTTTGTATGGACGAGAGTGTCTTAAAAAATACTTTAGGTAATTTAATAGGAAGGGCTTGCATAAGGTGTAAAATCCTAGCTAGGATGTTCATTTTGAAAATCTGGCATCTACCAAACCACATGAAGGTGGACTTAGAATTGATTAGACCCGGGAAGTTGTCCTGATAGCGCTATTGGAGATTGGCGGAAAGGCATATACCAAGATAAATCAAATGACACTGGGCCCATCTAAAACTCAAGGAGTCTTTAAGGGTTTTTACATATGTATCTGGGAGATTAATATTCAAGGTTTCAGATTTTGTAAAATTAATCTTGAAGTTAGATAGCTGTGAGCATAACTGGAATTCTCGCAATAATTTGGGAAAGAAGATTTTAAGGCTTAGTAATGAAGGAGAAGATAATCTGCGTAAGCCGCAATTTTGTGTGAGTTTTGATGGATTTTAATACCTTCAATATTGTCATTGGCCCTTATATGTCTGAGAAAGGGCTCTAGTGTTAAGATGAAAATTATTGGGGAGAGGGGGCAGCTCTGACTTGTACCATTGTAAATATTAAGAGAGTCTGAAAGAATTCTGTTCACCCTGACCCTGGCTGAAGGAGACGAGATCCATTGGAGCATCTGATTACCCAGACCCAAGTGCCTCAGCGTCTCCTCGATAAACACCCAGTTGACTATCGAAAGCTTTCTCAGCGTCTGTCGAGAGGAGCATCATGTGAAAATTGGACGATTTGGTCTTATAAATAAGGTTGATACTTTTGGTGGTATTATCTCGTGCTTCACAGCCCATCATAAAGCCTGCCTGGTCAGGATGAATGGAATTTGATAATAGGGGGAATAGTCTGGTGGCAAGTATTTTTTCAAAAAGTTTTAGGTCTACATTTAAAAGGGAGATTGGTCTGTAACTGGAGCATTGGGAGGGGTCTTTCTTATTTTTGTTGATTACTGATGTGTGCTCTGAGGGAGTATGCAGCAAGAGGATGTGTTCTGGACATAGAGTTAAAGGATAACATCAGGTGTGGTATCAGCTGTTCTCTGAGTTTTTATAATAGAGTAAGGGGAAGCCACGAGGACCTGGAGCTTTCCTGGTTTAAGAAGAGGAAATCGCCTGAGAGATTTCTTGTGCTGATATTGGTTCTTCAAGGATCTTAATATAGTCAGGTTTAAGCTTAGGTAATTTAGCAGAATTAATGTAGTTTTTAATTTGGTCCTTGAACTCTGGAGAGATAGTTAAGGGATTTTTACTGTATATATTATTAGAGAGAAGCATAATATTTCAATTGATGACTTAATGCGGGAAGTAGTGTGTGACAAAGCGATTTCTCATACATATGTTTTGGCTCTTTGCTGTCGTAGGGCTCTTGCCAGTGATTTACTACATTTATTGCCAAACTCGTAGAAATGACATCTGCATCTGGCCAGAAGACCCTTCGCTTTTTTTATTCAGGAGAGACCGCAACTCTTCACGGTCTTTAAGGACTGATTTTCTCAGAGTGTCTGAGGGTAATTTTTATGGCGTGTATTGAGATCCTTCAGTTGCCCAAGGGCAGAGAAAATATCCATCTCTCTTCAATCTGGCTCCGTGTTTTATAAGAATACCTCCGATCAGTGTTATGTACCACCTAAACAATGTTCGGGGACAAGTCACATGTGGTATTTAAAGTAAAATATTCAAATAGTGATTGAAGGATCTCCCGAAAAACTGATGGATCATCTAGGAGGTATGCATTTAATTTCCATTGCCATTGATGAGTGATTGGGGAAGGGAGAGAAACTAATCAGGGCATGGTCTGAAAAGGAAATGGTGCCTATGTCTGCATGTTGCAGACGTGTAAGATCCTGATGTTTCTGAAAGTAGTCCCTTCTAGAGTAAGAATTGTAAACTGAAGGCTAAAGACAAAAATCTTTATTGTTCAATGTAATAATCTCCACGAGTCAATTCACTGGTGATCATGCAATCATTTTCAGAACTTATGTAGGGCAGCGACAGAGAGCAGACATGCCAGTAGAATTCTGTTAAAGCAGATATCTGACCCACATTCGGGAGGTAAAGTTAGGGTATAGACATGAGAGGCAATTTTGCCCTTAACCAGCAACATTCTACCCCCTGCATCACTGCGAGACTCCACAAACTCCAAAGGCAATGTGTGAGAAAGGAGTATACTAGTCCCACATGATTTGGTATCTGGTGAGTAACTGATATACATGTGGGTACCAATGGCTAGAGTTTGAATGGTTTCCCTGTACACAAGTGTATCCTGAAGGAAGGCTACCTGTACATGGGCCTTCCTCAAAAGATTTGTCATGATGGATCTTTTTCCAGCACTATGTAGACCTTTCACGTTTATAGAACCAATCTTCAGATCAGTTTGTATTATTTGAGACATGTTTCAAATTGGTGGATAGTGTATATGATGGAAAGGTGGGGGTCTTTCAGAGTGATAAAGGAGGGAGAGGAAGTGTAGGGGGGGGGTCAGAACAAGGAAGACGGGACATGAAAAGTCACAGGGAGGAGAATAGGAGAAAAAGAATGCTAAAGGAGGTGAGGGGGTTTAGAAAGCAACTGAGATGCTGAATCCAGGCGAGAAGACCGGAAGGGAAGGAAACCTAGACAATAGGGAATGGGGGAAACGTAGGAAACCATGGGGAGGAGCCATGCATGCCCAGGTTTGGGTATGGAGTGTAAACAATGATCTAACCCAATAAAGCTGACCAAAAACCTCCCTACATCCAACAAAGAAGGAGGGAGGCACAATACTTAACGTAAGAATTGAGAAGTTCCGAGATCTAGAGAAATAGGCAATGTGGGTAATAAAAAGGATATATCCGAAGAGCTCTTGTCTTACTTAAAGTGGTAGGGGAATGTTTGCTTAGTTATTAGAAAACAGTGAGGGACTGCACAACAGCACTATATCTGTTAGTCAGGGCAACTTCATAGGTGATAATGTTGAATAACTTATATAGACAATATAAAACAGCATTAACAAGAAAAATGACTGAACAATAAAGGAGTGTTAAGCCTAGAAATATTTGGAGTGGAATCTATAGTTCTCATCAGATTGGAGCAATTAGATCTCTGAGCCTGAGTTAAGAAGGATCAGTAAAATTGAGGTCACCCTAAAAAGGGGTGGGTAGGCAGATCTCCCAAGGATGGTAAGCTATAAAAAGACTAAATGTGGGAGGCAGTCCAGCCCAAGGGGTCAAGCAGACAGCCCTCCTAACTATGCTGGAGGTACCCATGACAAAACAGTGCTGTGAGGAAAAAGCAGGTAAAAAGTTCACAAGTCTTGCCTTAGGAAGTCGCTAGCGATAGGGGGGGGGGGGGGGGGGGACACACATCTCTCAAGGAGTCTTCTTCTGGTCTCTGAGTACCCGGAATAGAGGTAGAGTGTTGAAGATCTTTCCGTTTCCTCCTATAGAGAGGTTGAAGTTGTCTGTGCTAAGCCAGTTGGGGATGGAAACAGGAGAGATTCCTAGAAATTTAAATAGTCCTGCAAGATCCTTCATTTTCTACAAGAAGTAAAGCATGCAATTTTTCTTAATAAGGTGAAAGGGATGCTTCCAGCGGTATGTGGCCCCACTGTCTTTGATCTTGAGAAGGAGGGGTTGGAACTGTCTCCTCATAAAAAGAGTGCGACTGGAAAGATCAGGAAATAAGCGATTTCAATTTCCTCTATTAGAATTCTTCCAAACGACCAAGCATGTCCAAAGTATAGTCTCCTTTTCAGTAAAATAATGCAACCTGCACAAGAGATCACGAGGGTTGATGGAGTCCAGGGGGCCCTGGCGACAGACTGTGTATTCTGTTAATTGTATATGTAGCCTCAAGGGGTCTCTGAGTAACTTGGTTGAAGATAGAAGTTACATATTGTAGTAGGTTTTCAGGGTTTATGCCCTCAGGGACCTCTTTAAGATGGATGTTTCGTCTCCCTCTATTCTCCTGGTCATCTAACAACATTGTGAGAGACTGTATGTGGGATTGTGACTGAGAAAAGTTTTTTTCAAGGGCCAGGACCCTCTCCTCACAAGGAAGCAGTACTCTCTACAATCATTACAGTTCTTGTAGATAGGGATTCTAGGTCACTTCTGATAGCATTAAGTGCCCGTTCCTGTGTAGCTTCCACTCTAAAGAACAAGTCACCTAGGTCCTGTCTAGTAGGCAGAGCCTTAATCAGAATATGGAGACTTTGCAAGTCCGTCAGAGGTAGAGCTCCAGAAGCAGTAGAATGAACTTCAGCAGAATTATGGCCCCGCAGTTGGTTAGACTCACCACCCTCAACGCTGAGCTGAGACCCAGGCGCCAGATGAACTGAGGCCTTTGTGACCACAGGAGACCCCAAACCCCGTCCTGGAAAGCAGTCACCGTCTGTCTCTCTCCCCCCACCTTCGGTAAGTAAAGTTTCAGCAAGTGTTCTTTGCTCCGAGGGAACCGGCGCCATTGCCACGCTACGCGGTGAGGCCACGCCTGGCTTGTTCTGGTACATGCGGGCCAGCGAGGAATTACTAGAGTTTCTTATGGGTCCAGCTATGGAGGTGGGCTCACAGGACTCAGATCTTTTTCTTCTGGATATCTTGGAGGGTATAAATGTAGGTTAAAGCTACAACACCCCGGCATGCAGAGCTCTAGCAGGAAGTTTCCTCACACCACCATGGCTAAGCCACGCCCCTCATGTCATTTTTTTTAGATTAATGAAATAAAATTGTTTATATTTAAGGATCTCTTAATTTCTCTGCTCTAGCAATGTAGGGCAGGATTGGTGGATTATGAATTTGTTTGAAGTGCCATTGTTTCTTTATGGATACCCAGCTTTGATACTAGTAAAAATATATTGTAGTAATCAGCGGCTACTACAGCATTTATGGAATAGTCAGTCAAGGTTAGTGTCAGATATTTGCGGGCGCTCAGTAAATTTTTAGTTTTTTTTCTACTCTTGTCCGTTTAGTAAGTTTGCTGTTTATTTTACCAAATTTTTCATATTCTTTAGTTTATATTTATCTTTTTCTAAATAAAAAAAAAAAAGTTTACACCACACACAAATAAAATTTGGTACACACAAGCACCACAATTGTGAAAAAATGTCCCACTTGTCCCAATCACGGTATTCAGCAGAGGAGGCATATGCCTTTCCTGCCTCCGACACTGATAGTGAGGGAGAGGATGCCACCTTCCTTTATTTTTTCATCCTACTCTTACTCAAGTGATACTGAATCTGCCATGCAGACGCCCCAAGACAGAAAAGGAACCAGTGCCCACCGTTTTGTGGTGCAATCAGGAATCATTTATATGCCCAGCAATTTTTGGCACAAAACCACCCTTCATCATTTTCTATCTGGATCCCTTTAGACGCAGTAGAAATGTCTTATTTTCACGGCTCAACATACACTGCTCAAAAAAATAAAGGGAACACTCAAATAACACATCCTAGATCTGAATGAATGAAATACTCATTGAATACTTTGTTCTGTACAAAGTTGAATGTGCCGACAATAAAAATCACAAAAATCAATGGAAATCAAATTAACCAATGGAGGCCTGGATTTGGAGTCACCCCCAAAATTAAAGTGGAAAAACACACTACAGGCTGATCCATCTTTGATGTAATGTCCTTAAAACAAGTCAAAATGAGGGTCAGTATTGTGTGTCCTCCCTACAATGCCTGGGCATGCTCCTGATGAGGTTGCGGATGGTATCCTGTGGGATCTCCTCCCAGACCTGGACTAAAGCATCCGCCAACTCCTGGACAGTCTGTGGTGCAACATGACGTTGGTGGATGGAGCGAGACATGATGTCCCAAATATGCTCAATCGGATTCAGGTCTGGGGAACGGGCGGGCCAGTCCATCGCTTCAATGCCTTCATCTTGCAGGAACTGCTGACACTCCAGCCACATGAGGTCTGGCATTGTCTTGCATTAGGAGGAACCCAGGGCCAACCGCACCAGCATATGGTCTTACAAGGGGTCTGAAGATCTCATCTCGGTACCTAATGGCAGTCAGGCTACCACTGGCGAGCACATGGAGGGCTGTGCAGCCCTCCAAAGAAATGCCACCCCACATCATTACTGACCCACTGCCAAACCGGTCATGCTGAAGGATGTTGCAGGCAGCAGATCGCTCTCCACGGCTTCTCCAGACTGTCACATGTGCTCAGTGTGAACCTGCTTTCATCTGTGAAGAGCACAGGGCACCAGTGGCAACTTTGCCAATCCTGGTGTTCTGTGGCAAATGCCAAGCGTCCTGCACAGTGTTGGGCTGTGAGCACAACCCCCATCTGTGGACGTCGGGCCCTCATACCACCCTCATGGAGTCGGTTTCTAACAGTTTGTGCAGAAACATGCACATTTGTGGCCAGCTGGAGGTCATTTTGCAGGGTTTTTGCAGTGCAGCTCCTGTTCCTCCTTGCACAAAGGCGGAGGTAGCCGTCCTGCTGCTGGGTTGCTGCCCTCCTACGGCCCCCTCCACGTCTCCTGGTGTACTGGCCTGTCTCCTGGTAGCGCCTCCAACCTCTGGACACTACGCTGACAGACACAGCAAACCTTCTTGCCATAGCTCGCATTGATGTGCCATCCTGCTAGGAGATCCCACAGGAGACCATCCACAACCTCATCAGAAGCATGCCCGGGCGTTGTAAGGAGGTCATACAGGCACGTGGAGGCCGCACACAATAGTGAGCCTCATTATGACTTGTTTTAAGCACATTACATCAAAGTTGGATCAGCCTGTAGTGTGTTTTTCCACTTTAATTTTGGGGGGTACTGTTAGAAAAAAACTAACAGGAGGGTTCTATCTTGTGTTTTGCGGTCACGTGACCATCTGCCTTTATATTCCAGCTCCGCCCTTCTGGCTGTGCTGGACTTCAGTGTTCTACTGTCTCTCTAGCCTGGTGCTGCTGTGCCTTTCTCCGTCAAGCTCGCTTGGTCCTCTGGGACCTCTAGTGCTTTGTCAGTTTGTCCTTTTGTGTTCTGCAACAACTTCTGTTTAGGAGGTGTCCCTTTTTGTCCCAGTCCTTAGTTCTTTTAGGGACCCCTCCCCTTAATTCTATAGGTCTTTGTTCAGAATAAGGCGGGTCTGTTCACTAGGAACAGGCAGCCCGCTACATTGTAGGGATTCAGCTTAGTCTTACTGTAGGGACAGCTTTCCCCCATCTTTCCTTAGTACATGTTGCAGATCATAACAGTGACTCCAAATCCAGGCCTCCATTGGTTAATAAATTTGATTCCCATTGATGACTTTTGTGTGATTTTGTTGTCCGCACATTCAACTTTGTACAGAACAAAGTATTCAACGAGAATATTTCATTCATTCAGATCTAGGATGTGTTATTTGAGTGTTCCCTTTATTTTTTTGAGCAGTGTAAATTTCTGTGAAGCACATGTGGGTTCAAGGTGCTCACCACACCTTTAGATAAGTTGTCAACTTTTAACTTCCTAACAAATAAAATAAGTTTCAAAAAGTGTGCTGTTGTAAAGTAGACATGTGGAAAATGTTATTTATTAACTATTGTGTGACATAAACCCGAGAGTTAAGGGCATAAAAATTGAAAGTTTGAAAATTGCAAAACTTTCAGACTGTCAAATTTCGGAATTTTTCACAAATAAATGCAAGTCATGTTGAACAAAGTTTACCACTAACATGAAGTACAATATGTCAAGAAAGAAACAATCTCAGAATCAGTGGGATCCGTTGAAGCGTTCCAGAGTTATTACCACATAATGTGACACTGGTCAGAAATGTAAACTTTGGCATGATCATTAAGGTGAAAACAGGATTGGGGTGAAATGGTTAAGAGTGAGACTTAAGTGTACCAAGATACACATAGCTAAAGAAAACTAACTCCAAGAAAAGAGTCTGTTCTTTCCCAAAGTTGATTAAAAGACAGTCCAAAGCCAAAGGAAAGATTCTTCCAGAGATGGATGAAAAACGGATGAGGAAACTTGAAAAAGGGGTTATATTATAATTAAGTGGCCAGATAAAGAAAGAAAAAAAACAAAAACATAGGACAATAAACAAATTACTTATACAGCATTTAACAGCCAAGAAATGTATAAAAAAAAAGTTTTAAAATTGAGTTCTTAAAAACAACCAAGTCAAGATGGATACTTGGATAATGTCAAGAGATCAAAATAGAAGGAATAGAAAATTAATCATTCATTCCATGGACAGGAAGCTACTAGATTTTTATAATAAAGGTATAAATGAAGTGTATTCATTTAATCCCTGTGGAGTCTGTCTTTAGTTTATAAATCCATTGCACCTCTTTTTATGCCAGGTGCATTTTCAGGTCACCGCCCCTATTAGATAATAAAATATGGTATAAGCCCCGTATTGATAATTGGGACTCATGACAGCCATGGGTAAGCCAAAAACGTCTGGGTATAGGTTTTAAATCCAAGCAAGTAGTTGCTTCCAGTGCTAACCAGATATCGCAGACATGCTCCCTGACTCTCCGTTTGAGTTCTCTTGTTGCCATGCCCAAGTAGATCTTATTACAGGGGCTTGTCGCATAGTACATGATATCACTTGTGTTCGTTAATTGAATGTTTAATTTGTATGTCCTAGTATCTGTAGCGTCCTGAAAATCAGAGGCATAAACCATATTTTGGCATACGACGTAACGGCCTCAAGGCTAACTGCCCCATTTGGGGCCGCACAAACCAAATAGGTGTGACGTTTTACCAGTCTGGTGGTTGCTATGGACCGACCACTAAGGCACAAATGTTTTGAAACCTCCTGAAGGACATAGGTGGGTATTTTGGCAGATAATTACGTAGGGTACTATCACAAATTAATACAGGCCAATGTTTAAGGAGCACCCCATTCTAGTGAGAAGTAAAGTCACAAATAAATCTGACTATGTCCGAGTCCTTTTTATTGGTGTTCTCCTTATGTATTAGGAGGTCCATTCGGTTTGGCACGATTATTGGCTCTTTCTAGACATCTTGTACTGTAGCCACAATCTTTGAGCCGATTAGTCAACTCTAGTTCTTCGTGGCTCATTTCACTCAAACAAATCCATCGGTCACGTAGGATTTGTCCTTTGGGTGTTACGTTCACGCCCGGACTGTTTGGCTTGAGTGTGGTTAGTGGTCCTACTGGGCCACGAACTGCGGAGTGCCTGGAGGGCCGTGACTAGGGGTCTCGCCAGATCCGACCACAGATGCACACTGGCTTAATAGACTCCGTAGTCCGAGGGGGGGGGGTATGTGGGAGATGGCCCAGGTGCTACTCCAGGTCAGACCTCGGTCACACAGCTGTTGACCCACACCGGGGAATGCAGGTGCGGAGGACAAGCGGGGCTGGGATACAGGAGCGGGGACTGCAGGTGCGGAGGACAAGCGGGGCTGGGATACAGGAGCGGGGACTGCAGGTGCGGAGGACAAGCGGGGCTGGGATACAGGAGCGGGGACTGCAGGTGCGGAGGACAAGCGGGGCTGGGATACAGGAGCGGGGAATGCAGGTGCGGAGGACAAGCGGGGCTGGGATACAGGAGCGGGGAATGCAGGTGCGGAGGACAAGCGGGGCTAGGATACAGGAGCGGGGAATGCAGGTGCGGAGGACAAGCGGGGCTGGGATACAGGAGCGGGGAATGCAGGTGCGGAGGACAAGCGGGGCTGGGATACAGGAGCAGGGAATGCAGGTGCAGAGGACAAGCGGGGCTGGGATACAGGAGCAGAGCCAGAGGACAAGGGGAGCAGGGATACAGGAGAAGAGCCACAGGTGCGGAGGACAAGCTGAGCAGGGCAGAGCAGAGCCACAGGTGCGTGCAGACAGGACAGGGCTCTGTTCACATGGAACAGACAGGGAAACATAGGAAGATAGCTAGAACACTGGAGGTAAATATGGAGACAGGGAAATGGGACAAGCAGAACCAGATACACACAAGGTACTTTCTATGAAGTAGCGAGTGGACAGAAAACTCACAAACAGAAGTACAGAGACAATGAGTAGGCGTTAAGTACTGGCTCAGACACTGAAGGAAAAGGGAAGGATCGGACATAGAGACAAACAGGTAACGGGCTAGGACACAGTTCAGACAGGAAGAGATACAGGAACGAGCCTGGGCATTCAGTCCCCAGGGTGGCAGAAAGACTAGAAGTCACAGATATAGGTAATGGGCCTGGTTACTCAGCCCCCCAGGGTGGCGGAAACAGGCAAGATTCAGGACAGGACCTGGCAACTCCCAGTTGCACAAAACACACTGTAAAAGAGTGTTGCTCAGGCACCTCCTACTGGGTGGAGGAGGTTTAAGTATCCAGTGACTCACAGCAATAGGCTGGGGACTCATTAGGACTGCGCACACTAACTTTAAGAATCAGTCCGCTTTAATGGAACTGTCCAGTAAATCCACTGATGTTTCGGTTCGCCACATAGGAATAATTACAACAGCAGACTTACCCATTAACCACTTCGTGCCAGAGCCTGTTTTCACCTTCGTGACCAGGCCAATTTTTTCAATTCTGACCACTGTCACTATTAAGTAATAGCTCTGGAACGCTTCAACGGATCCCCGATTCAGAGATTGTTTTTTGTGACATCTTGTACTTCATAATAGTGGTAAAATTTCTTCGATATCACTTGCGTTTATTTGTGGAAAACAAAAAAAAAACGGAAATTTGGTGAAAATTTTGTCATTTTCAAACTTTGAATTTTCATGCCCTTAAATCAGAGAGATGTCACAAAATAGTTAATAAATAATATTTTCCACATGTCTACTTTACATCAGCACAATTTTGGAACCAACATTTAATTTTGGTACGAAGCTATAAGGGTTAAAAGTTGACCAAAAATTTTTTTTTTTTTTTTTTTTTTTTTTTTTTAAGGGACCACATCTTATTTGAAGTGACTTTGAGGGGCCTTTATGACAGAATACCCAAAAGTGGCACCATTCTAAAAACTGCACCCCTAAAGGTGCTCAAAACCACATTCAAGAAGTTTATTAACCCTTCAGGTGCTTCATGGGAATTTTTGGAATGTGGAAGAAGACAATGAACATTTAACTTTTTTTACACAAAAATGTTATTTTAGACCCAATTTTTTTATTTTCACAAGGGTAACAGGAAAAAATGGACTACACAATTTGTAGTGCAATTTCTCCTGAGCACGCCAATACCCCATATGTGAGGGAAAACCACTGTTTGGGCACACTACAGGGTTCGGAAGGGAAGGAGCGCCATTAGACTTTTTGAATGTAAAATTTGTTTGAATTAGCGGACACCATGTCACATTTGGGGAGCTCCTAATGTGCCTAAACAGTGGAAACCCCCCACAAGAGACACTTTGGAAACTAGACCCCTTAGGGAACTTATCTAGATGTGTGGTGAGCACCTTGAACCCCCAGGTGCTTTACAGAAGTTTATAACATTGAGCAGTAAAAATAAAATTCACATTTTTCCCACAAAAACATTTAATTTTGTTTTTAATTTTGCACTATCATAAGGGTAACAGTATAAATTGCACCATGAAATTTGTTGTGCAATTTCTCCTGAGTATGCCGATACCCCATATGTGGGGGAAAACCACTGATTTGGTGTACGGCAGGGTTCGGAAGAGAAAGGAGCGCTATGTTGACTGGGATAGGTTGCAGACACCATGTCACATTTGAAGAGTCGGTGACAAGCCAAAACCCCCACAAGTGACTCCATTTTGTAAACTACACCTCAAGGAATTCATCTAGTGAAGTAGTGAGTATTTTTTAATTTTTAAATTTATACCATTGGGCAGTGAAGACAATTATATTTTTACTACAAAAAAATGTTTTACCCTCAGTTTTTACATTTTCACACAGTGCAATGGGTAAAAATGGTGCCAAAATCTGTCACACAATTTCTTCTAAGCGTGGCAATACCCCATATGTGGCTGTACCATACCGCTTAGCCATACGGCGAGATCCGGGAGGGACGGAGCGCTATTTGACTCTTGGAGAACAATAGTTTGCAGAGTAAAAACTTTTGGGGCTATAGCCAACCCAAAGGGAAGGGCGGTATACTGGTAGTGTTTCAGCACCCCTTTAATTTTGATGGCTAATCTTAAATACTTTTGAAAATCCCTATGAATGGGGACATGGTAGTAAGTGTCTTTAAGATCCAGGACAACCATAAAACAGTGGGGGAAAAGCAATTTTATTATTGTTTTTAACGATTCCATTTTGAAGGTGTCTATTCCAAGAAACTTATTTAGGGATTTTAAATTTATGATAGTCCTGAAACACCCATCTGGTTTGGGAACCAAGAAGAGCGAGGATTAGAATCAGTCTCCCTCTTCTGTTTTCGGAACCTCAATCAGAACGTTTTTCTTTGTTAGGTCTTGTATTTACAATATGAGGGCAGCGTGCCGCTCTGGGGAGGAACTAGAGGGAACAATTACGAATGTCCTGTAAGGAAGGGCTTGAAATTGAAATTTAAGACCAAACCTAATTAGGCCCAAAATCCAACTGCTATGTGAAATACGTTCCCAAGCTGGAAAAAACAATGACAATCTCCCTCCCACCTGGGTGGAATGTGGTTCCCCTGGCTTCCGCTCATCTCTGGAAGAAGAACAAAAGAGTAGGCCTCTACCTTTGCGACCGCTTTCCTTGAATTTCTCCTGTTCTCTAAAGAATCGTCTACGGACAAACTTTTTCCGAAAGGATTTTCTAAAGGAGGGTAGAGGTACAGACGGAAAGCCCTTCTTAGGATCTCCTGCATTTTCCAACAAATCATCCATGGTTTGGCCGAAAAGCTATTCACCCTCACAAGAAATTGTACGGAATCTAGATTTTGTTTGTACATCTCCAGGCCAGTATTTTAGCCAAAGGGCTCGCCGAGCAGCATTTGAAAAAGCTGACGATATTGCTGCTAGTCTAACTGAGTACGCAGATGCATCAGCAAGAAAGGCCGCTGCACCCTGGACTAGGGGGAGAGAAGAAATGATCTCCTTCCTGGGGACACCTTTAAATTGGTTGCCCAGCTGTTCCAGCCAGACCATCAGGGCTCTGGATGTGCAGGTGGCTGCCACTGCTGGTTTCAGGGCTCCTGTAGTGGTCTCCCAGGTACCCTTTAAAAAGGTATCTGCTCGTCTGTCCAGGGGGTCTCTTAAAGCTCCCATGTCGTCGAAGGGGAGGGAAGCCTTTTTTGAAGCTTTAGCAATGGCCACATCAAGCCTTGGTGCCGTTGACCAGGAGGAGCATGCGGAATCAAACGGATATCTCCTTTTGAAAGAGGGAGGGATGCTGCCCTTTCTGTCCGGCTTCTGCTACTCTTTCAATAAGATCCTTAACCTTCGTATTCATGGGAAAGGATCTTTTCTTTCTTTGACCTAAACCTCCTAACATAACATCCTCCAGGGACTTCTCTGGTCTAGCGTCCACAATGCCCATAGTAGAATGGACAGCTTTCACCAAGGCATCTACCTCATTTAAAGGAAAACATGGTCTCTCAGATTCGCTATCAGAGGAGGATAGGGAAGAGGAAGAAATGTCTGAGATGTCGGAATCTGAGCCTGGGCGAGGGTCCTGAGGGGAATGCCTGACCTCAGAATTCTGTCGCAAAGCCTTGCCTACTTCTTTTATTAAAGTTTTTAAGCCCAAAGAAAACCCTGGGGTTTCTTCCACCATCACCTTGTCAATACAAGGCTGGCACATTTTTTTAATAAAAGCATCAGGGAGCAGGCTGCTGCATAGGGCACATTCTTTATGCTTTGATTTAACCGAACATTTCTTGCTCTGAAAGATTTCATAGACAGAAGAAAGGGAGCAATTAGTAGAACTTTTACGAAGATGCCACTTACCCCCTGGCATATGCGGTACCGTAGAAGCAGAGGAATCCTTCTTAACCGGCACAGGATCCTTCCTGCTCTTAGCGGTGAACTTCATAGTTGAACGTCTGGACCCGGTTCGGGAACAAAGTTGCACCGCCTGCTGTGAGGGCTCCCCAGAGGGCTGCTCCTGCAGCAGTTCTTGCCGAGGTGAAAGCTCCTGTGTATCTCCCATTGTTTAAGAGAAAACAAAGGGCTGGGAAGCACCTCCGCATGTAGCCAGGCCGATTTTATACTGGCCATGCAGGTACCTGTGTGGCTTTTTTTTTTTACCCGGGGGGGGCTCTTTTTCCCCCTCCCTGGGTTGGGCACTCGGGACTACAGAACAGGAGAAGGACTTGGATATTCTGGCTACAAAAAGTAAGCTGAGCAGCAGTACTCAATGTCAAGCAGCAGCTGTAAAAGCAAACAAGATTTTAGGATTTATAAAAAGAGAAATAAAATCCCCTGATCCCAACATAATGTTTCCCCTTTATAAATCACTGGTGAGGTCTCATCTGGAATATGGGATCCAGTTTTGGGCTCCACATTTTAAAAAGGATATTCAGAAGTTAGTTCAAAGGCGGGCAACTAGATTACTACAAGGGATGAAAGGTCTCATGATGAGAGGTTGAAAAAGTGGAGTTTGTTTAGCTTAGAAAAATGACGCCTCAAAGGGGATCTCATTTACATGTACAAATTTATGTGTGGTCAGTACAAAGGATTAGCACATGACTTATTCCTTCCAAAGACCATACTAAGAACCAGGGGGCACTCATGGGTGGAAGAAAGGCATCTAAACAGGACAGGGTTCTTAACAGTCAGAGCAGTTGGGCTGTGGAATGCCCTACAAGAGGTAGTAATGGCAGACACTAACAGCTTTCAAAAAAGGGCTGGATGATTTAATCGATACACAATATTGTGGGTTACAATTAAATTAGACAAAATGTCACACCTATAGTATTACATTTAGTATGGTATTTGTAATTACATAACTAGTATCATAATTAGGTTTGATCCAGGGTTCTAGGACTGATCTCCTTTTCTCGGGGTCGAGAGGGAATTTTTCCCCGTGACGCAAATTAGAGAATGTGTCCTGGGGTTTTTGCCTTCTTCTGGATCAACAGATTTAGATGTGTTAGTAATACATCTATACAGACCAATTCATTATAGGCAGTCCCATAACAATAAGAACCTATATAAACAACTGGATCAAAAGCCAAAATAATATAAAATCCTAATTGTATTAAATACAATGTTTTAAATATAATGACATAATATAAAAGGAGAATTTGACATAAGGCTAGCCACAGGTGTAGTTCACTGGTTGGGTCAAATACATATACCAAGCCTATACAGCAATAGGGAACTCTACAGACAGGGAAAATACCTTAATCTATGTATTACTCAAGTACTTAGCACTGATATGGACAAACTGGCAAATAAATATGATTGTGGAAATTCCTACATAAATAAATGGTTATTATTGCCTTTCACTGATACATGCCCAAAATTAGAAAATAGTATATGCACAAATAGTGGTCAAATGTAGAGATCAATGAAGATCCATAATATCATAATGCACCTACAGTTAGGTCCATAAATATTTGGACAGAGACAACATTTTTCTAATTTTGGTTCTAGACATTACCACAATGAATTTTAAACAAAACAATTGAGATGCAGTTGAAGTTCAGACTTTCAGCTTTCATTTGAGGGTATCCACATTAAAATTGGAGTGTGCAAAGGAGTCAAAGCAAAAGGTGGCTTCTTTGAAGAACCTAGAATATAAGACATATTTTCAGTTGTTTCACACTTTTTTGTTAAGTATATAATTCCACATGTGTTAATTCATAGTTTTGATGCCTTCAGTGTGAATGTACAATTTTCATAGTCATGAAATACAGAAAAATCTTTAAATGAGAAGGTGTGTCCAAACTTTTGGTCTGTACTGTACATCTGTCAGAGGTCAGAGAAACAGCCCAGTTAAGTAGTGTGACGATACAGAGTAAAATCTTAAGCCAGATGACACACACAGCGAAGCAGTGTTTAAATGGGTTGTGCACTACTTTTAATTAACTTCACAATGTATCCCCTCGGGGCCCCTAATGAATTTGGTCATTATGTTATGTTGTCAATCTTGCTTGTGACAACATCGCTGACGACGCACAGCCAGCACGTAATTCTCCCGCCTGTAGCCGTATGTTGCTTCCGTTTACATCACGACTATTTGCGGCTGTAGCCGGGGGTCTGCTGTTCCGCGCACCACAGTGAATGACGGGCTGCGAGCGGGGTTATCCCCCATCGCATCACATCTAGCATCCACAGCGCGGTCTGTCAATGTGGTTTGTATGGCTGCATCATTCGTCTAATCCTGCTTTGTATGGCTGACTTATTTTGAATTGTACGCCTTCCTCATCTTAGCTTGTATGGTTTGGTATGACCTTCTCATTTCCCCATCTCTACAGCACATTTCAAAAGCTAAACCCTAATCCTCACCTTGTTTCCTTTTCTCTGCTCCAGCGCTGTCTGTCCTGTTTTCAGCAGCTCCTCGCAGGATGTGAGGCACAGCACACGCTCTCAGATACTGCTGTGATTAGCTGCTGTCTGTAGATTCGCTGCTTTCCACGCCAGGACTAAGTGCGTGGAGAGGCACAAATCTGCATTCACTTTAGTAGCACATGCTGCAGATGTCGCTATGAAGATTTAACAATACAATGAATACAGAAAATACTTTATTAACTATTATTGGTTATAGAACTTAATACAACTGAACAAAATTATTAAACAGATAATCAAAATATATAAACTATTCCATGAATATGTAACAATATTTTACAATAAATCATCGGACAAAAGAAGTACGACTTTAGAATATATTTCTTACCAATATCAACCCAAAATATTTTTGTACACGACATTTTTGGTGAATACTTTTGGACTATCTGGAAGCAACTTTCCTTGTAAATGAGTATCCAAAACTTACACCTTGACATTGGATGTCATTTTAACTCTTGAAAATGCAACATACAGTTGTCCATGTCCAAAAACGGGCTCTGGTAAATATATGCCAACACTGTGTAGAGTTTGACCTTGTGACTTGTTTATTGTCATGGCAAATGCTGGTTTTACTGAAAACTGTTGACGTCTAAGCCTAAATGGAAGACCGGTGTCTGAAGGACATAAATCAATGCGTGGAATGAACACTTAGTCTCCTTTTGCAGATCCAGTGATCACTGTTGCTTGAATTATGTGGGAATGGAGTCCAGTAACAATAAGGCGAGTTCCATTATATAGACCATTTCTTGTATTTAGATTCCGCAGCAACATGACGATTGCTCCAACTAAGTTATAGTCTGTGGGATGGCATTCCTGATGGCGTAACACTATTTAAAAATTCAACTGGATAATGCTCTCGTTAATCTTCATTGTCGACATCCACCGAATCATCACTTTTGTATAATTTATACTCTCCAGGCATTCTATCCATCACACAGGAATTTAGCAGAGCTACGTCATCGTTCTTGGGACAGAGAATTGCATAGGAAGAGGCTCTCTCAACACTGCTTTGGTCCTTCACATCTATTTCAACGCGTTGTCCAAAAACATCAGTTACGATGCAGTCAGTGCACAACATGTCTTCTGGTATTTCAGTAATGTCTTCTCCAAGGTTATATTCATTGCTAAGTTCACCAGTCCCAAGTTTAAGAAGCCAGTTGCTGTACTCTGGGTCAGAAGATCGCATGTTGTTAATTAGTTGTAGTTTATTAAACTCTTTCCAAAGGTCTGACATTTTTAGGGTTGACTCGATATTTGTTCTTGTTCCATTCGGTACAACTGGAAGGCATTGCCTAAAATCTCCGCCAAGGACAAAAACTTTACCTCCAAAAGGAATTTCATTTTTTTCAGCAATATTTGTAGTCATAACTTCACGCAGAAGTCTGTTAATTAAGCTCAAAGCATATTTAGGCGCCATGGTGCACTCATCAAGTATCAAAAGATTTGCACTGTTCAACTGTTTTCCTGCAAATGTGTCTTGTTTGATTCTGGAAACGGAGATTTCATTGACCGGAACCGGAATCCCAAAGAGTGAATGCATAGTGCGACCTCCTCTTAAAAGGTTTGCTGCAATACCTGTTGTAGCCGATGGCAATACGACTTTTCCTAACCCTCTAACGTGATGCATTAAAACTTCATAGAGGTATGTTTTACCGCTGCCTCCTGGACTGTCAATAAAGAAACATTTTGGCGTTGGATCGGCTTGGTTTTCTACAGCGCTCACAATAGTGTCATATGCAATTCGTTCTTGATTTAAGGAGTTTTTCTTCTGTTGCCAACAATAATTCATAAGCTTCGTCATACTCTTGAATTTGTGCAACTTGACTTGTAGGCTGTGGCAAATTAAAGTCTGAAAATGTTTTTCCATGCAGTAGTAGGATATTTTGGATATCTAGCATGGCATAAGATTCGCAATTGTGACAATTTCCACTTTTGTTGTGAAGACGTAAGCAGTAATCTTCAATTATAGGTTCTTTGAAATTTGTCCAAAGTTGATCCGGATTTGTAGGCGGTCCAAAGACACAAATGTAGGCAAACCATTCACGAAGTTTCTTAGGCATATGTAGGGTAACTGCGTCTTCTAAAGTAAGTGTCCACATAGTATCATCCAATAGAAGTCCTAAAGCCAAAGTTGCAGCTTTAAATGTATCGTGCAATACTCCATTAACTGTTTTCAAATCTTCGTAACTTCTAGCTCCTTTGACATGCAGTAGTAACAGCCGAAGGCAATATCTTTCTTGATCCTTGACACTAACAGTATACATGCGTCCAATTATTCTGCCAAGTCCTCATTGTCTTGGCTTCCAAGTTTTATTCCAAACGTAATGCTCTGGAATCTCTCGATACAAATACTACCTTGCGTTTTCGTCACGTTGGTTCAGCAAAAAACATTCCATTAATGTTGACGTTGTGCTTAAATTTTTGGAGACATCTTCGACTTGAGCATTTTCAAAGAAATAAAGCTGTTTTTGATTTGGTAAATGAATAGCTAAACGTATAATGGCATGGGACTGTGAATGCATTGGAAATGCAAATATTCTCCAAGCAGCTTCTGGAGCACTGACATATCTTGAGTCAACAAACCGTGATGATTCATCGTGATTGACTATTTTTTGTTGGATTTCGACGTTAGCTTTGTCATGTCCCTTGTAGATGTACTTGAAAAGATATTTAACACTTTTTATTGAAGCGCAGATTTCAATGTTGATGTGACAGTTGTAGCGTTTTAATAAGTACGGGTTGTATGGAACTATCCATGAGTTATTTATAATCTTTTTGTTGTGTACAATGTTATCAATCAGTTGTCTCCGGTTGGATGGGTAGCCGTCCAAATCTTTAACAGTGTGCTGTCTCAACTGCTTTGGAAACCCTTTTGTACACTTTGCTTTCCATGCATGGACTTTTTGGATTTGCTACACCGCATGGGCCATGAACCATATTACAGATTACAATATTATACAATTCAGGATACATTTCTTGGTTAGGAATTTCAGCCCACACTATGTTGTCAATTTCGTCCTCCGTGCGAAACTTGGAATCCACGTCTAAAATAATTAGTATATGCGCATGAGGGAGACCTAGTTTCTGAAACTCTGACGTGTACCATTGCTACGACTGTTCCAAAAAGGCCTTTTTTGATTTCTAAAAGGCTGCCGAGTTTTAGTCGAAATACGTGTGCAACTAAGTCCGGCCTGTGTTCAACTTGCTGCCAGGGTTGTAGATTCTGTAATTTCCGGCCATTTAGGATTACAGGTCATTTTTTTAACAATGTCAGGTCTTCCATACTTCGTTACTATTGCCATTGCATCTTGATAACGCTGTTGCATGTTGCGGGGGCTACCTTCAAAGGATGATAGGAGAATTACGGTTTTTCCTATTGGAATTCCTTTTTGAATGGATTGTTTTTGCAAATGTTCTTGAAGAACGCAGTAGTCTTCAACTTTAAGTTGTTTTTGGTTCCTTCGTATGAAATTGAGCCGATTTGCTTCAATTTTTACGTATGCGTCTACTAAGTACTGTTGTGTCAGTTTCCCACCGTTTAAAATAGGATTGAAGTAATTTCGCACAGACAGAAGAAAACTGTAGTACTGTAGTTGTGTAATTCTTCTTGAAGTTCCTTGCTGGTGTAGGTTTTCATGCCAGCCTTGATCACCGCTTGGAAAGAATAGCGGATACAGAAGCGCATCAAGGTTGCTGTGCAAAATGCTAATCCGTTGTGTTTTAGGAACGAAAGGGTTGTTTTTGTCTGGCTTAAGATGGACTAATATATCTCTTTGAAAAGGAGGCTCTCCATCGTTTTGAAAAACAACTGCGACCTCACTTACACGTGGTTTGTTGTAACATCGGGGATCTTGTTGACGTTCTTGTTTAATGGCCATGATAATAGAAGGCATTTCCGTCCCATTTTGTATAGCTCTCTGTTCCTCTTCAGCTTCAACGTCTTTTAGCATGCGATATGCGGCAGCAAATGGGCTGATTGTAAATGTATGGCAATTAGGTTCATCAGTTCTGCATTACACTTTTCATTTTCTTTTCGGTTCATCCTTTGTTCTGTAGCCTCATTTGGATCAAAGATGTAAAATTGTGCAAATGTTGGTGGTTGTCCTAGTTCTGGGTGAAGTGTTCCAGTACGGTGGTAGATCTGGCCATGAATTTTAAAACAATACGGTCCGAATCCAGGGGGCGGTGCAATGTTGGCACCAAATGAAGCAAAGGCATAAGAACTGTTGATACTTCTGATATTTTCCATAAAATTTCTACTGTGTTCATGCGTTCCTTTCATCAACTGCTCAAACAGATCTGAGTAGTGACATCTTGGTAGCATTACTTTTCCTTTTTGGCAGCATTGAGTAAACTGATTGTCAGATGGTTTTTCCTCGATAAAATTCATAGATTTGCATTTTGAACAAACTACATTCATCTTCCCACAGTAGTGTTGAATACTGTTAGTTTCATTGTCTGTTACGTAACGTGCAAGTTGTTGAATGTTCTGCTGGGTTTGCCTTAGTTGGTAGAGCATTCGTTTTTGATAAATTTGTCGATCGTGTTGTTCTCGGTTTGTCCTGGATTCTAGAGATTCATTGAGACGACATTGTCTATGGGATTCCGCATCGTGTTCCTGTCTAGCTGCAGTGTCTTGCGGTGTTTCCAGTTCCCGACGTTGTCTGTGAGATTCCGCATCCTGTGCTTGTCTGGCGACAGTGTGTCGCGGTGTGTCTTGTTCCCGGCATTTTTGTTGAGCTTCTGCATCCTGGGCTTGTCTGGCGGCAGTGTGTTGTGTTGTCTGTTGCTCTCGACGTTGTCGTTTTCTTGCTGCTTCTGCTGCTTTTCTGTCTTCCTCCGTGGCGTATTTTCGCTTACGACCCATTATAAAACAGGAAACGTAAATAAGTATCTGTTCAGCGCTCTGTCACTGGCAGAACGTGTTCAGTAAACCTGACTGAAGTCCCTCGCACAGTGTGACTGAAGTCCCTCGCACAGTGTGACTGAAGTCCCTCGCACAGTGTGACTGAAGTCCCTCGCACAGTGTGACTGAAGTCCCTCGCACAGTGTGACTGAAGTCCATCGCACAGTGTGACTGAAGTCCCTCGCACAGTGTGACTGAAGTCCCTCGCACAGTGTGACTGAAGTCCCTCGCACAGTGTGACTGAAGTCCCTCGCACAGTGTGACAAAGAAAACCTGCTCAGTACGTTATGAGCATTTTGTGAGTCACATGACAAATGGGCAGAGTTAGCTGTGCTATCTCCCGAAGGTGGCGTAGATATTTCAAATGTTGCGGTAATTGGCAGGAGAGCGCGTTTAAATTTGGAGCGGAAATCTGTGATTGGTCGCGGGCGGCGTCCGCGACCAATCATAAAAGCAGGTTTTAAATCTCACGCGCCGTGTTACTAAGCAGCGGACAGTATGTTTGAATTCAGCGTTAAAATCTGATTGGTCGCGTCAGGAGAGCGCGACCAATCAGCGTATCGTATTGGTGAGGACCGGGGAGCGGCTGCCTGTGCGGCTACTTCCGCTCCGAGAATCCGGGACATGAGCGGGCGCTGGCAGCAGAAGTATCCGGACTCGCAGCGCCACTCCCCGGTCCTCCCTTCAGCATGGATGTCAGCGCCGCTGCCTGTGCGGATACTTCCGCTGCGAGAACCCGGGACATGAGCGGGCGCTGGCAGCAGAAGTATCCGGACCCGCAGCGCCGCACCCCGGTCCTCCCTTCACACCCTAGCCGCTGATCTCCCCACAGCATCCGAATAGTGTTCCAAAGGTCCTGACATTTTTATTCAAAATCGCTGATTGGCCGCTGGCGCTGCCCGCGACCAATCACCAATTTTGGTGGCACATTTAAATAACGACCAATCAGTACAGCGGTGTTTAAATGTGGAGCCAAGATCGGTAATTGGTTGCGGCCGATATTTGAATGTGGCGCCCAAATCGGTGATTGGTCGCGGGCAGCATCCGCGACCAATCAACACAGTAGTGTTTAACTTTTGCGGCAAGATCAGTGATTGGTCGCGGGCCAAGACCAAGACCAATCACCGTTTTGTGCGGCACTTTTAAATAGCGGCCGCGACCAATTGTATGTCAGCGCAGCTCCCCGGTCCTCCCTTCACACCCTAGCCACATGGATGTCAGCAGCGCTGCCTGTGCGGATACTTCCGCTGCGAGAACCCGGGACATGAGCGGGCACTCGCAGCGCCGCTCCCCGGTCCTCCCTTCACACTCTAGCCGCTGATGTCCCCACAGTACCCGCATGGTGTTGCAAAGGTCCGGACATTTAAAAAAAAAAAAAAAAAAGCTGATTGGTCGCTGGCGCTGGCCGCGACCAATCACTGATCTTGGCGGCAAATTCAAACACCGCTGTGCTGATTGGTCGCCGACGCTGTGCGCGACCAATCACCGATTTTGGCGGCACATTTAAATAGCGTCTGTGACCAATCAGTACAGCGGTGTTTAAATGTGGAGCCAAGATCGGTGACTGGTCGCGGCCGATATTTAAATTTGGCGCCCAAATCGGTGATTGGTCGCGGGCAGCGCCAGCGACCAATCAGCGATTTTTAACACAAATGTCCGGACCTTTGTAACACCATGCGGATACTGTGGGGACATCAGCGGCTAGGGTGTGAAGAGAGGACTGGGGAGCGGCGCTGCGGGTCGGGATACTGCTGCTCCCGACCCGCAGCTGGTCGCGGACGGTATTTAAATGTACCGCACAAATCGTTGATTGGTCGCGGCGCTCATCTCCCGGCTGCATCGCCGCTGAGCTCCGTCCCGCAGTTGAGCCGCTAACGGCCACCATCTTTTTTCAGAAATCCCGCAGCGCTGATTGGCCGCTGCCAGACCAATGAGCAACGTGGGATTTCCTGGACAGACAGAATACAAGATAAGATTATAAAATAAGATTATAAGATAAGATTATAAGATAAGATTATAAGATAAGATTATAAGATAAGATTATAAGATAAGATTATAAGATAAGATTATAAGATAAGATTATAAGATAAGATTATAAGATAAGATTATAAGATAAGATTATAAGATAAGATTATAAGATAAGATTATAAGATAAGATTATAAGATAAGATTATAAAATAAGATTATAAGATAAGATTATAAGATAAGATTATAAGATAAGATTATAAGATAAGATTATAAGATAAGATTATAAGATAAGATTATAAGATAAGATTATAAGATAAGATTATAAGATAAGATTATAAGATAAGATTATAAAATAAGATTATAAGATAAGATTATAAGATAAGATTATAAGATAAGATTATAAGATAAGATTATAAGAATATAAAATAAGATTATAAAATAAGATTATAAGATAAGATTATAAGAATATAAAATAAGATTATAAGAGATAGAGATATATATATATATATATATATATATATATATATATATATATATATATATATATATATATATATATATATATATATATATATATATATATATATATATATATACACACACACACACACACACATACACATATATACATATGCTAAACATCTGGCTTAAGATTTTACTCTGTATCGTCACACTACTTAACTGGGCTGTTTCTCTGACCTCTGACAGATGTACAGTACAGACCAAAAGTTTGGACACCTTCTCATTTAAAGATTTTTCTGTATTTTCATGACTATGAAAATTGAACATTCACACTGAAGGCATCAAAACTATGAATTAACTCATGTGGAATTATATACTTAACAAAAAAGTGTGAAACAACTGAAAATATGTCTTATATTCTAGGTTCTTCAAAGCAGCCACCTTTTGCTTTGATGACTGCTTTGCACACTTGGCATTCTCTTGATGAGCTTCAAGAGGTAGTCACCGGAAATGGTTTTCACTTCACAGGTGAGCCCTGTCAGGTTTAGTAAGTGGGATTTCTTGCCTTATAAATGGGGTTGGAACCATCAGTTGTGTTGTGCAGAAGTCAGGTGGATACACAGCTGAGAGTTCTACTGAATAGACTGTTAGAATTTGTATTATGGCAAGAAAAAAGCAGCTAAGTAAAGAAAAACGAGTGGCCATCATTACTTTAAGAAATGAAGGTCAGTCAGTGTGAAAAAATGGGAAAACTTTGAAAGTGTTCAAGTGCATTTGCAAAAACCATCAAGTGCTACAAAGAAACTGACTCATATGAGGACCGCCCCAGGAAAGGAAGACCAAGGATCACCTCTGCTTCTGAGGAAAAGTTTATCCGAGTCACCAGCCTCAGAAATCGCAGGTTAACAGCAGCTCAGGTTAGAGACCGGGTCAATGCCACACAGAGTTCTAGCAGCAGACACATCTCTTCAACAACTGTTAAGAGGAGACTTTGGGCAGCAGGCCTTCATGGTAAAAATAGCTGCTAGGAAACCACTGCTAAGGACAGGCAGCAAGCAGAAGAGACTTGTTTGGGCTAAAGAACACAAGGAATGGACATTAGACCAGTGGAAATCTGTGCTTTGGTCTGATGAGTCCAAATTTGAGATCTTTGGTTCCAACCACCGTGTCTTTGTGCGATGCATGAAATGTGAACGGATGGACTCTACCTGCCTGGTTCCCACCGTGAAGCATGGAGGAGGTGTGATGGTGACACTGTTGGGGATTTATTCAAAATTGAAGGCATACTGAACCGGTATGGCTACCACAGCATCTTGCAGCAGCATGCTATTCCATCCGGTTTGCGTTTAGTTGGGTCATCATTTATTTTTCAACAGGACAATGACCCCAAACACCTCCAGGCTGTGTAAGGGCTATTTGACCATGAAAGAGCGTGATGGGGTGCTACGCCAGATGACCTGGCCTCCAAAGTCACCAGACCTGAACCCAATCGAGATGGTTTGGAGTGAGCTGGACCGCAGAGTGAAGGCAAGAGGGCCAACAAGTGCTAAGCATCTCTGGGAACTCCTTCAAGATTGTTGGAAGGCCATTTCCGGTGACTACCTCTTGAAGCTCATCAAGAGAATGCCAAGAGTGTGCAAAGCAGTCAAAGCAAAAGGTGGCTACTTTGAAGAACCTAGAATATAAGACATATTTTCAGTTGTTTCACACTTTTTTGTTAAGTATAGAATTCCACATGTGTTAATTCATAGTTTTGATGCCTTCAGTGTGAATGTACAATTTTCATAGTCCTGAAAATACAGAAAAATCTTTAAACGAGAAGGTGTCCAAACTTTTGGTCTGTACTGTACATTCAGCTTGTGTGAGATTTGTGTATTCGTCTTCTGTTGCCTGACCTTGGACCTTGTTCTGACCACCCATCTGTTTCACCCCTTCTGCTCTGATCCGCTATCCTCCTGATATTTTGACTTTCGGAACATTAACTGACTACGACTGTCTCTTCACTCTTTTATGTAATACCCTCCTGGCTTTTGACTTCGGACTCCTTGACTATCCAGTCTCATGGCTCGGCTGTGAATAGTGACTCAGCGTCAAATTCCGGTCCTCTACATGCTGGAGCACACTTAGAATAGTCTACGGGTGGAGGTGATGGTCCCAGATGAAGAGGAGGAAGCAGAGGAGGATGCGGAAGGGATAACAATGTCTCCAAGTTCCACACTGTCGTCACACAGGTGGGTGCAAAGGCAGAGTGTATTACAGCGATCGAGGGGGTCTTGTGTTACCCTAAAAACTGTTAGTGAAGGTGCAGGAGCTGAGGAACAAATGGAGGCGGACGAGGAGGAAGAGATGATGGGCGAGCAACAGACAGATGAAGAGGATACTGATCCCCTCTTAATTGGCAGGAGGGTATGGAGGAAACAAGCATCAGTGTTGCCCATCCACAGCTCACAGTGCATGTCAGACCAAATGAGAATCATGAGCTCAGAGGAACTGCCCAAGGAGCTTAGAGACAGAATTGTGGCAAGGCATAGATTTGGCCAAGGTTACAAAAGAATTTTTGCATTACTCAAGGTTCCTAAGAGCACAGTGGCCTCCATAAATCCTTAAATAGAAGAAGTTTGGGACCACGAGAAGTCTTCCTAGACTTGGCCGTCCAGCCAAACTGAGCAATTGTGGGAGAAGAGCCTTGGTGAGAGGTAAAGAATAACCCCAAGATCACTGTGGCTGAGCTCCAGAGATGCAGTAGGGAGATGGGAGAAAGTTCCACAAAGTCAACTATCACTGCAGCCCCCCACCAGTAGGGCCTTTATGGCAGAGTGGCCTGACGGAAGCCTTTCCTCAGTGCAAGACATATGAAAGCCTGCATAGAGTTCTCAAAACCACACGAAGGACTCAGACTATGAGAAATAAGATTCTCTGATCTGATGAGGCGAAGATAGAACTTTTTGGTGATAATAATAAGCGGTATGTATGGAGAAAACCAGGCTGAAGGTTCATCTTCCAACAAGACAATGACCCTAAGCACAGGTCTCTGGATAGACCTGAAAATGGCTGTCCACCAACGTTCACAATCCTACCTGACGGAACTAGAGATTAGCTGCAAAGAATGGCAGAGGATCCCCAAATCCAGGTGTGAAGAAACTTATTGCATCATTCCCAAGAAGACTCATGGCTGGACTAGCTCAAAAGAGTGCTTCTACTCAATACTGAGCAAAGGGTCTGAATACTTATGATCATGTGATATTTGTTTTTCTTTAATAAATTTGCAAAAAATTCTACATTTGTTTTTTTTCAGTCAAGAAGGGGTGCAGAGTGTACAATAATGAGAATAAAAAATTAACTTTAGAATTTACCAAATGGAAGCAATGAAATAAAGGGTGAAAAATGTAAAGGGGTCTGAATACTTTCCATACACACTGTAAATCCCACAAAACACATGGTATTGTTCATTACATAGCCGAGTATATCAAATGTAAGGAATCATTGTTTGAAGAGATATAGAAACCCTAATTTGTCAATTGCAGAGTACATCAGATGTAAGGTATGAACATAAAAATAAGGCTACTCACCCACCAGGCACCCGACGTGCGTTTCACAGTTGCGCTTCATCATATCCAAACAAAGGATGAAGTTACCGCTATGGTCCCTTGTAGTTGTTACTGCTCCTGTCCATGCTATGCTCCGGTCCTCGCTGTTGCTGTTCAAGATCTTCACTGCCGTCTGCTGCTCCTTAGTCCACGCTGCGCTTCGGTCCTTGCTGCTTCTCTGCCCACATCACTCCCACAGTCTATCCTGTTCTCACATTGTGCCTCCAGTCTTCGCAGGTTGTACTCCTTGCAATGCATGCTGTAAGGGGACAGTACAGCTTCCAGTTACAGGTCCTGGTGACAGGATAATTGGAGCCCAGCGGACAGCACTAGGCTATCATACAATGGTGCCAGGCCACAGCTGTGAATTGGGCAGCCCACAGAAGCGTACCCAGTTCACAGGTCATGCAGCTACAGTGTAGTAGATAGTGGTCGGACACCAATCCTATCTACTACACCCAGGGTCTGTCTTATTTGCAGACATAAGTGTTTAGCAGTGACTCGTACACACCTCGAATGTAAAATGGCAACCCCCAGTGAATGCATTAAAAAATAAAAAAAACTTGCTTAAAAAAAAAAAAAAAAAAAAAAAAAAACATCAATAAAACAGGTTAACACATGTTATCCAACATTGTTATTTTTTAATATAAAAATGTGGCACCATCCCTTTAAAAGGAAGATAGTCAAAATCCAGTCAAAGAACTTTAGGATAAGTATAAATAACATCACCCTAAGTCAGGTCAATAGAATCATAGAATGGTAGAGTTGGAAGGGACCTCCTGGGTCATCTGGTCCAACCCTCTGCTCAAAGCAGGATTCACTAGATCATCTCAGACAGATATCCGTCCAGCCTCTGTTTGAAGACGTTCATTGAAGCGGAACTCCCCACCTCTCGTGGCCGCCTGTTCCACTCATTGATCACCCTAACTGTCAAAAAGTTTTCTAATATCTAATCTGTGTCTCCTCCCATTCAGTTTCATCCCATTGCTTCTAGTCTTTCCTTGTGCAAATGAGAATAAAGATGATCCTTCTACAATGTGACAGCCCTTGAGATATTTGTAGACAGCTATTAAGTCTCCTCTCAGTCTTCTTTGCAAGCTAAACATTCCCAAATCCTGTAACCGTTCTTCATAGGACATGGTTTGCAGACCGGTCACCATTCTGGTCGCTCTTCTCTGAACTTGCTCCAGTTTGTCAATGTCTTTTTTAAAATGTGGTGCCCAAAACTGGACGCAGTATTCCAGATGAGGTCTGACCAAAGAGGAGTAAAGTCCGATAATGACTTCACGTGATCTAGACTGTATGCTTCTGTTAATAAATCCCAGAATTGTATTTGCCTTTTTTGCTGCTGCATCACACTGTTGACTCATGTTCAGTCTATGATCTATTAGTGTACCTAAGTCTTTTTCACATGTACTGTTGCTTAGCTCTATTCCTCCCATTCTGTATATGCTTTTTTTCATTTTTATTGCCCAGATGTAGTACTTTGCATTTTTCCCTGTTAAAAACCGTTCTGTTAGTTGCTGCCCACTGCTCCAGTTTATTTAGGTCTTTTTGAATCCTCTCTCTTCTCTAGTATTAGCTATCCCTCCTAGCTTTGTGTCATCAGCAAATTTAATCAGTTTACCCTCAATTCCTTCATCTATATCATTGATAAAGATGTTGAACAATACAGGTCCCAGGACAGAGCCCTGTGGTACCCCACTTGAGACATGCATCCAACTGGATGTGAAGCCATTTACGACCACCCTTTGAGTCCGATCACTAAGCCAGTTATGAATCCACCTAACAGTTGCCTTGTCCATTCCATACTTGGTCATTATTTCAATAAGGATGGTGTGAGATACTTTGTCAAATGCTTTGCTGAAGTCAAGATATACTATATCTACAGCATTTCCCTGATCCACCCAGTCAGTGATTCTGTCATAGAAGGAAATTAAGTTAGTCTGACATGACTTGTTAGTTACAAACCCATGCTGACTCTGGTTAATCACTTCATTCTTATCCATGTACTTACATACATGTTGTTTAATAATTTGTTCAAAGATCTTTCCTTGTATAGAAGTCAGACTCACCAGCCTATAGTTCCCTGGGTCCACCTTCTTACCCTTTTTGAAGATAGGAACAACATTTGCTCTTCTCCAGTCTTCTGGTACTTCTCCTGTTCTCCAAGAATTTTCAAACATTATAGAGAGTGGTTCTAAAATTTCTTCTACGATCTCCTTCAGTACTCTGGGGTGCAATTCATCTGGACCTGGAGAGACTTGAACTCATTAATGTTAGCTAAATATTCCCTCACAATTTACAGATAAAGGAATAGAAGAATTCAGGTTAATAGGACAGTGAAGATAGTTTTCTTTGAGAGAAAACTGATGCAAAATAGGAATTAAAAAGTTCGGCCTTCTCAACATCCTTTACCATTTCACCATTTTGATCCTGTAAAAATCCTATAGCATCTTTGACTTTTCTTTTACTTTTGACATCTCTTGCAAGCCTTAATTCATTGTCAGCTTTAGCTAACCTGATACATGCCCTGCAGGATCTGCAGACTGCATTATAATCTTCTTTAGATATGCCTCCCTCTTTCCATTTAATAAACATTTCTTTCTTTCTTTTTAGCATGTGTTTAAGTTCTGTGTTCATCCATCCTGGTTTCCTTAAATGCTTCCCATTCTTCCTACTTTTCGGGATTGTTAACGATTGTGCTTTGAGAATCTCATTTTTAAAAATTTCCCATCCTTCCTGGACATTTTTGTCCTTAAGGACATCCAGCCATTGGATCCCTCCTATTCTCAGAGTTGCTTAAAATCTGCCCTTCTGAAATCTAACCTTGAAGTTTGAGTCTTCACATGTCTTCCTCCTCTAGTTATCTAAAATTCTATAATAGCATGATCGCTGCCTCCTAGCGTCCCAGCCACTTTTACCTCCTCAACCATTTCCTCCCTATTTATAAGGGTTAGATCCAAAGTAGCAGACCCCCCTTGCTTTCTCCCCTACCTTTTGGAAGATAAAGTTGTCAGCAAGAGAGGATAAGAATTTGCTTGACCTGTTAGTTTTACTTGAGAGAGATTCCCAACAAGTGTCTGGATAGTTGAAATCTCCCATGACCACTACGTCATGTTTTTTTGGAGAACTTGGTCATTTGATACATAAAGAGTTCATCCATATCTTCAGCTTGCCCAGGTGGCCTGTAGTAAATGCCTACAATTGTGCCCTTTCCGTTGTTCTCTCCCAGTTTCCACAGAACTCCCAGTCTCTGCTTCAATCTCTGTGCAGATATACGCTTTTCTAACATACAATGCGACACCTCCCCGTTTATAAAGTCTGTTTCCTGCAAATAAATTGTATCCTTTTATTCCAATCATGTGTATCGTCCAACCAAGTTTCAGTGATTCCAATGACATCATATTTCTTTTTTTGTGTTAGTAGTTGCAATTCTCCTTGTTTGTTGCCCATGCTTTGTTCATTTGTATAAAAACATTTTAGTTTGTGATTGGTTTTTCTTCCTCCCATATTTTTATTACTTAGATTTTTTTGTCTTTGTTCTTCCTTTCCACTTCCAATAGCAGAGATCTCAATAGTATTTGGCAGCTGTATGTCTTTTTCTGGCCTTTTGCTTCCCTTCCCACATAGTTCTAGTTTAAAGCTCTCCTGATGAGTGTAGCAAGGCGACTTCCAAATACATGTTTTCCAGTCTTCGTAAGGTGCACCCCATCTCTAGCAAGTAGTCCATCGTATAGGTAATTCATTCCGTGATCCAGAAATCCAAATCCTTGTTGACGGCACCATCGACGTAGCCAGTTGTTCACCTGTAGAATCTTATTCCACCTCATTGTTCCATGACCATCCACTGGGAGGATGGATGAGAAGACCACCTGCGCTCCCAATTCTTTCACTTTCTTGCCTAAGTCTTCAAAGTCACTGCAGATGGTTTCCAGGTCCTTTCTTGCGGTGTCATTTGTCCCCACATGTATTAGTAGGAATGGGTAGTGATCTGTAGGTCTGAAGAGTCTTGATATCCTGTCAGACATGGCTTTAATTTTTGCACCTGGAAGACAGCACATTTCTCTTGAGGTTATATCTGGTCTACAGATTGCGGCCTCTGTTCCTCTCAACAGGGAATCCCCCATGACCACCACTCTAAGTTTTTTCTTCACAAGATTTTTCACTTTCTCCATCCATGAGGATTTTGAGGGCTTACAAGGTTATTCATTGTGGGCAAAGTCTTATCTTGCTGTATTTCTTCATGGTTCTCCTGCGTGAGAGCCTGGTACTGGTTCCTGAGCAGTATGGGTGCTGACTGCCTCTCGATCCTCCTGCTTCTCTGGGTCACATGCTTCCATTCCTCTGTTTCGTCAGGTGCAGTTCGAATTTCTTCTCTTTCTGTATCATGAAGAGATAATTCTGCTCTGTCTAAGAACTCTTCACTTTCCTTAATGATTTTCAAGGTAGTTAACCTCTCTTCTAGATTTCTCAACATTTCCTCCAACAGGGACACAAGCTTGCATTTCTGGCATGTGAAGTTCGGCTTTTCCACTGGCAAGTCTGAACATGTAGCAAGATATGCAGCTCACCAAATGGCTCCTGGACTCTTCCATGTTCTTATTGTTAATGTGTTTTGAAAACCGTGAAAAACGCTCCAAAATTCCAAGACTCTTCACTTATCCCAAAATGCAGTGGGAATATGCAAATTATCTCCTCAGGACTCCTCCCCTGGTTTACATATAATAGAATAAGAGTGGAACCAGTTGGAACACAGGAAGCTCAACATTCCTTGATAGACATTGTTAGAAAGACTTGCAGCCTAGCGGGGAAAACCCAGTGACCCACGAAGGCAACAACGCTACATAGTGTATGTATTTTTTACATTTTTTTATTTCTTAATTTATAATGAGGGAAAAGGATGGTGGTTGTGGTGATTTTAACTTTTTTTCTTCATATTTTCAAAAGTAAAAAAAACAAACTTTTTTTCTCAACTTTCTATTGTAGTTTTTAGTCCCATTAGCAAACTTGAATCTGCGATCATCCAATCATTTGTTCTATATTCAGCAATGCCACAGTGTTGCTGTATATAGCAAAAATAACTGTTTTCTATGAAAGCCAGCCATAGACTGACTTTTACAGGAGTAACGTCATGACAGGTATGGGGGTCTTTAGCAAGACGCACCGATGGGAGGTTAGAACAGCGTGCCCCTTAGAATACAGCTGTCACAGATTGACAGCAGCATTTAACAGGTTAATAGAGGCATAGTTAGAGTTGAATAATAGTAGTTTGACAATAAATGGCTTCACCCAACCAATAACCATGAGCGGAGAAAAAACAAGGCCAAGAAAGGAAAAATTCTGCCGTAGTATGTAAACTTTTGAGCACAACTGTAACAGGTCCAGGAGATGCATCAGACCACCTAATTTCTGGTTTAAGAACCTTATATATGAAACTTAATGAGGAGGGCGCTGGTCTTGCCTTTATTTAATGGCTCTGTGAGTCTTAAGATTTCAAACTAATGATAACCTCAAGTGAAGTTTAGTCCAAAAATAGGCAAATGTATTGCCTTATAATTGGAGATAGTTGGAAAAGGCATCTTCAAAAGTAAAGGCAAGAGTAATTAGTCTTTAACCATTTCGCACCGGAGCCTGTTTTCCCCCTTCATGACCAGGCCAAATATTACAATTCTGACCAGTGTCACTATGTGGTAAGAACTCTGGAACTCTTCAACGGATCACAGTAATTGTGAGATTGTTTTTTCATGTCAAATTATACTTCATATAAGTAAAAATAGAAAGGTGGAGCTAGTGCCTGTAAATATGGGCCAGCTGCAAATAAGACAGCAGCCACAAGGTAGTGAATGTTAACATCAATATTCACACTACAGCCAATAGAGGCAGGAGTAGACCGCTAAAATAATTCTCCGTTTATTGGTGATTAGCTAAAAGAAGCTGATTTAGAGAATAGTGTTTAATGTTACAATGCGCAAATCAACTCAAATACAAAGAATGGGTGACCAGTAAGGTAGGGAGGCCATTAAACCACCTAAATGGACACCCCTTAGGTAATCAAACTGCTAGTCTTTATAATATAATACCTGAAAAAGAACCTTAGTCCAGAGTTGACAGTATATAATCCACTTACTAACTGGATGAATCACAGTCATGTGATTCTGAATGCAGCAGAGAGTTCCAATCCAAGTTAGAAGAGTATATTGATGGCAGAAATATATCAGATGCCACTAGATAAAATCCATGTCAGCAGCCGCTGGACTGATTCCCAGTCTCAAATGCAGATGGCATATAATGCAATGAACGGGTTCAGCAGATTGGGTTACTTGATACAAAATGGAGACACTTGTATGCTTTGAGCTCTTATCAGAAGGATAAAGTCTTGGAAAGTCTCACATATGGAGGTAAAGATTAGAGATGAGCGTTGTTCGAATCGAACTGTTCGCCAATCACAAATTCGAGCTGTTTTGGGCGGTGTTCGAGCAGTTCGGCGAACACGAACGATTTGAAAAAAATTCGGCTGTTCGAGGTTATGTTCGATAACTGTTCGTGCACCAAAATCATAACTGGATTTTTTCTCAGTAATGATGAAAATTAATGTTAATACGCAGTTTGAGTGTACAGCGGGGTGGGGGGAGGGGCAGGGGATGGATCTCTGCAGGAATAATGAAGATCTCCATTTTTTTTTCTCTTTCCCGCATTTACAGTGGGGAGGTGCAATCTGTCAGCCTATCAGCAGAGCACACACGGAGCGAACTGCTTTTTTCAGACAAGCAAGGGCATGTGTCATTGGCAGTGTATGTCACATGTCCTTGCCCTATAAGACCCAGCCATTTTCCCCGTCGCCACCATTTTCTCACTGCTGCAGCTGCGTGTTAGACGTCACCGCTGTTGCTGTGTGCGCTATACTTTCATTGTTAATTTCAAGCCAATTTTCTCAGAAATCTACAGATAGCTTGGGAGTAGGGAATAGTTGTGATTGCAGTCCTTTTGAGGACTAGGTTACAGCATTTCCTACGACTTTTAGCAGGCAGGTCTGTGCCAGTGCTGTGCAAGTGTTTTTCACAGCATTTGGCTAAATCTAGCTAAGCAAATCCTTTTTGGCCTCTTGCAGTGTGTGTTAGTCAGTGGAGTAGCCTGTGTTGCAAGCTACACCACCTGTGTATAGAACACAATTTTTTTTTACTGCACCTAGCCAAGTAAAACCTTTTGGGTTCATCATTCTATTAGGCTATCTATACTAAGCTCCACCAGCTTTGAAATTACTAATAATTTTTAGCTGCATTTTGCCTGGAAAATAATTTTGGCCCTGTAGCAGTGTGTGGTACTCATTCTATTAGGCCATCTATACCAAGCTTCACCAGCTTTGAAATTAATAAGAAATTTTTAGCTGCATCTAGCCTGGAAAATAGTTTTTCTTCCCAATAGTGGTAGCAATAGAAATATGGGGTGCACGCCTGGCTAACAAAAATATACGCTTCATAACAAAAAACACGAGCCTAGCGCACTGCATTAATAAGATGGCATCATAGTCTCTCCCAGTGCTAGGCCTACTACACGAGCTAGCATTCCTGTGCCTAAAACACAATGTATGGGGTCTAAAGCTGCTGCTAACGCTTTATCACAATTCAATTGGCAGATTTTCACAGAGCTCCTCCCCAACACCCACCCATCAGGCAACAGTTGCCCACCTTCCCTATGGGATCTAGTGGAGAATAGTTGATGCCATTAATCAGAGCGTCAGTTGCCCAGTCGACGTGGCAAGTATACGGTAAGGCATGGGAAGAGTGGACACGACTAGTAGCAGGCAGACGGGTTGACCAATATGAACAAGCCAGATTACAAGTCACCATAGAATTTCTCCACCAGCTAATGATGAGGGGCATATCGGGGGCGTCAGCGCAGCGGTGTCTGACCGGAGTAGCATTTCACTTCCAACTACTGAATTGGGGACATGTGACAAAGATTCATCATCAGACAATCCATAAAAGGGTGGAAAAGGGGTCAGCCAAGTCAGGAGTGTAGACGTCCCGTCCCGTGTCACTAAAACTGATTTCTCACATCATATCCCTAACACCATTAACATCAGGAGAAAATGAAAGGATTCATCCAGTCTGTTCAGCGCTCCCAGGAGACAGGCACCAGGCAGAGGTATTAAAAGTCTTCAGAAATTTACTTAGATAAAAATCATAAAAAAAGATGCATAGAACAGCACGTTTCGGCTATATATTTGTACAGAATAGCCTTCCTCAGGTAAGATATTGCTTTACAGTCTGTTAGAGTTATATAGTCTATATAGGTTCACTTGAATAAATTAATTAATTATGTTAAATGGTCAAGACCTGGTGGTTCTTCATTAGCTTAATTGCTGCTTGGTGGTTTTCAGTATGCAGCTTTAGCTTGTCCTTGTTTCTTTTTTGTTACAAGTATATTTGCAATACATGATAAAATACATGGTGAAAAACACACATAAAAAACATTACAAACATTGATTTGTGTGTATACAGCATGAGTGGATGTATAAAGAAATGTAAATCTATAGCATTATCCACACATACAACATATATTCAATGATCATATTAGGACTATTATATTATACTTTTACTAGAAAAACTCTTTTTTAGAGATCGGCCCCTTATGCCCATCCCCCTTGGTGGAAACAATTGTTCCCTCGATTTTAAGTCAGTCGAATCTGGCTCTAAGTATGGTCCCCAGAGGAAACACGATTACTGCTTCCTAACCTCAGATTACAAAGTATTTCACTCCAGTAACCATTTACCCCAAAAAAAGAAAAGGAGGACCCGAGGTTCTAGAGGGGGAAAAAACTCCCCAAAAACATCAAAAGATCCAGATACCTTGGAAACAGTGGAAATACAGGGTCAAAGAATAATCTGATAGTTGAAACGGATCTAAATCGACATAATGGAAAGGTAGATAACAGAAAAAGGATTTTTAATCTCTCCAAATACCCACTAGATCCGATAGAACGAAAAGTCCTCACAAAAGGCATCAATTTCTGTCCAAGCCAGGAGACTAATAATTTTGACCTCTTTACTGATTTAAACTAATTTGTGAGGAGATTAACACTTACAAGACACTTTACTCTTAAAAAGAAAAATGAAAATACCTCAAATCCGAAAACCACTAAATGTTCAGAAACCATAGATAATAGAGCTACCACCATAGACTCTAATCTACATCTTGAATTAAAAACAAAGTCAAACTTTAATCCTGTCCATAATAGGGGGAGCTACATAGAAACGTTCCTCGCACTAACCGGCGAGGAATTTCGTACTCTTAAGTCACAAGAATTTTCAAAAAAGAAAAAGAAAAATCAAGTGACTAGAGAAACCAAAAACCCCATCCAGAAGGTTAATATAACGAGGAAAGAACAAATGGCGATTGCTAAATAAAAAATAGAGAAATTGTAATCCGTGAAGCCGATAAGGGGGGGAGGGGTAGTTGTCCAAGACAGAGAAGCCTATATTAATGAAGCATACAAAATATTATCCGATGGTAAATACTACCAAAAACTATCTACAGATCCAAAAAAAATCTTCACAAAAGAATATCATGATCTAATTGATAGGGCTTTCTCCGAAGGAATTCTGAATAAAAAGGAAAGGAATTTTTTAGTTAATAAAGAGGCTTCCACTGCCTTTTTTTACCATTTGCCTAAAGTCCATAAGGACCCCCATCAACCCTCCAGGACGCCCTATCATCTCAGGGATTAATTCCCTGACTAGTCCTCTATCTCACTTCCTTGACCTTCATCTCCAAGAACATGTTAAGGAATTACCTTCTTACCTTAAAGAGTCTACCCAGCTAATCCATGAATTAAACACAATATCTTGGAATGAAAATTACTGGATAATCACATTGGATGTAAATGCCTTATACTCCAATATAGATCATGAGTTAGGAAAAAATGAGACTAAATATTTACAAAAAAAATGGAAATATGCCTGAAAAACAGGTAGAATTTGTGACGGCTCTGGACTTCATACTCAAACATAATCTGTTCGAGTTTGAGGGCCAGTTGTACTTACAGAGATATGGGACCGCGATGGGGACTCGGGTAGCCCCAAGTTTTGCTAACTTGTTCATGGGGCTATTTGAGTCCCTGTCACCCCTATGCTCCTCCAGATATGCACAGAATATAATACTATATAGACGCTATATTGATTTGATCATCATATGGAACGGTAACCGAGAGGATGTTTAACTATTGGTTAATGATCTGAATGATAATACTTAGGGCATATCATTTGTCACAAATATAGAGAAAGAAAGCAGTTTATTTAGATCTTGGAATTATGCATGAAAATAACAGAATAATCACCAAGACTCATTTCAAATCAGTAGATGTGAATGGGTACTTGGATTACAGGAGTGCCCATTACACCAAATGGAAGAACAATATCCCCTATGGCCAGTTCTTTCGTATTAGAAAGAATAATACGAGGGAATTGGACTATGAACAGCAATCTGATCTTCTAAAGGAAAGATTTATGATGAAAAAATACCCTAAAAAAATTGTCAATGAGGCATACAGGATTAATTTAAGTAAAACTCAGAAGGATTGTTTGGGGAATCTCACCTCACCAGACAACAAAAAAAGAAATGCTCAGAAAATAGACAATCCCAGGAGATTGGCACACAACTTTGTCACCACTTATAATAAAGGTAACCAAAAAATTAGAGAAATACTACAAAAATACTGGTACATACTGAGACAAGATCCCCTTCTACGGGATGTACTTCCAGAGAGACCAGGCATCACCTTTAGAAGGGGTAAAGCACTCAAACATTATAGCACCTAGTCGCTTGAAAAAATCTGTAGTGAAAAGCTCTGGAAAAAAACAAACGTCTCTCCAATTTAAAACTACTAATCCTATAACAAAAAAGACAACCAATACACTCAATGGCACTTTTAAATGCAACCAGAAGTGCCAATGCTGCCAAACAATAACCCATGGCCACCAATCACCTCCAATAGCACAGGAGAAACCTTTCCCATAAAACATCACCTGACTTGCTCTAGCAGCTATGTTATATATGTAATTACATGTAGTTGCGGAATGCAATATGTTGGCCGGACGACACAGATGGTCAGATCACGTTTAAACGCACACCGACATAATGCGAAAATTGGGCTACTAACACAGCCTATCGAGACATCTCTTACTAAATCATAAGAGCTTTGAGCTAAGTTTGACCCCTGTCGAAGAAATTCCGCAGAATATATCAAACAGAATCCATCTACTGAATAAGAAAGGCTTTCTGGATGTACAGATTGCGCTCTCTACATCCGGACGGCCTCAATGATAGACTGGAGAACATATAGAACATCGAATTAGATCAGGACAGCATTGCTGACCAATAGAAATATATAGAAAGAATAGAATATATGGTAACCCATGCTAGATAAATTTATGATATATTCTTGGGTTTGCCCATAAACCCCTGACTAGTGAAGCCAGCATCATGAGTACATCCACAGCATAGAGGTAAATACCAATGAGAGAAACATGATAGACCCTGGCGTGTGGACTACACAAGTTCAATCCCAGTAGAAAAAACTAACTTATCTAAAAAATTATTATTATTTTTTTTTTTTATTTAATTTTTTTTAATTTATTTATTTTATTTTTTTTTGCGTGTTGTGTTTTCTCTCATAAGAAAAGTTTTTCTAGTAAAAGAAGTATAATATAATAGTCCTAATATGATCATTGAATATATGCTGTATGTGTGGATAATGCTATAGATTTACATTTTTTTATACATCCACTCATGCTGTATACACGCAAATCAATGTTTGTAATGTTTTTTATGTGTGTGTGTTTTTCACCATGTATTTTATCATGTACTGCAAATATACGTGTAACAAAAAAAGAAACAAGGACAAGCTAAAGCTGCATACTGAAGCTGCATACTGAAAACCACCAAGCAGCAATTAAGCTAATGAAGAACCACCAGCTCTTGACCATTTAACATAATTAATTTATTCAAGTGAACCTATATAGACTATATAACTCTAACAGACTAAAGCAATATCTTACCTGAGGAAGGCTATTCTGTACAAATATATAGCCGAAACGCGTTGTTCTATGCATCTTTTTTTATGATGATTTTTATCTAAGTAAATTTCTGAAGACTTTTAATACCTCTGCCTGGTGCCTGTCTCCTGGGAGCGCTGAACAGACTGGATGAATCCTTTCATTTCCTCCTGACCTTCATTCCACGGTCTCCTGGCTGAGAGATCCGTTGTATCCAGACTATAGCTGCACACCAAGGAGTCAAGGCATCTCAGTCAGACCTAAGAGGTCGATACGCTATGCCACAAGTTACATCAAAGGTGAGCAAATTAGCTTCTGAAAAATAGCTGAACCTAATAATCTGCACTTACATCTGCGCCTGCGTTTTCTGTCTTTTCCCCTCTCCTAGACCCTATAGCCTTGGGGTCACATACCTCTAACACCATTAACATGACACTCACAATTTGAAGCAACACTACTGTCTACTGCATTTGTGATCGCCTTCTTCGGGGCACTATGCATAAGCGAATTAGTCCCTCAATCCAAAATTACCACCAGTGGAGGCTTATTACACCAGGACGTAGTCATAGCCAATAATGCAATACGTCTACGCATACGCCAATCGAAAAACGGTTCCAGCGGGCAGGGGCACTTGGGTACTTCTGCAACCCACAAACGGTACACTGAGTCAGGTAACAATAGTAAAAACATATCTAACCATCAGATCACAAAGTAATTTCTTCCCATCACACATTGATGGAACGCCATTATCAAGATACCAGTTCCAAGCGATATTTAATAAATGCATAACATCGGCAGGGAGCCACCCCAAAGATTATGGGACACTAATTCCGCATAGGCGCGGCCACGGAAGCAGCAAGAGCAGGACTGCCAGAAACGGAAGTTCAGAGGATAGGGAGATGGCGATCCACGTGTTTGGCGAGATACATAAGACCGGACTTGTTATCCTAAAGTGGTTTGTTTCTTTTACAGGTGACGCTAAGTACTAATGGAGGTAATCAAGGTAGGGAGAGAGGCAAGAGGTCTGGTCATCTTAGTTATACAGGCCGGGGGAAATGACCTAGGTCATCACAAGAGTGCATAACTAATGGCAATAATGAAACTAGACACTGAGCGCTTCAGAGAATTTTTCACAAAACTAACTATAGTATGGTCAGAGATTGTACAGATAGCGGTATGGCAAGGTGCGCGAGACATCACGGCCATCGAACGGACAAGGCGGGTAATAAATATTCGGATAGCAAAATTTAGAAGAGACAGAGGCGGTGTAGTGATACAACACTGACAACTGGAAGGAGATAAAGTAGGCCTCATACGGTCCAACGGTGTTCACTTAATGGATATTGGACTGGACATATTTCTTTCAGGACTCCAGGACAGAGTGGAACAAGCATTAAGAGTGATGGATGGGGGTCAGAGTCCTGCATACGAGTACGCAGGATCCTCCGTGGCCTGGAAATAGAAAGGACATGTTGCAGAGTTACACTTGTTGGCCAACTTGCCGGTGTAGAGACCCAGGGCATGCTGCAACAAGCTGAATTTTAGAAATAAAATGCCTTTCTAATGGAATGAGTATAAAGAGTTAATAAAGCTGTGACCGATCCTCACCCATCCAGTTGTAAGTTACATTATTGTATTGTCAAGGAAACGGGGGCGGTAGGGGAGCTGAGCATCTGGGTTTGGTTAGGGGTCCCCACAGTCTGCCTAGGCTAGATACATTTAAAAATTCTTATTAGATACACAGGTGGTGCAGCTTGCTTTGCAGCTGGGCTACTACGCCCAAAGTATTGCCTAGGCTAGATACAGTTACAAATTCTATGCTGACTAGCAGACACTGAAGATTTGGAGCAGACCTCTGAGTAAACAGCTCTTCAGACTCAACCATCTGTGTTACCCCAAGCCATAGTGTATGTAGTTTCTTACAGTTAAGGGGGGGGGGGAGCGACCCAACCCACCTGGAATTGACGATGCCAACGTCATGTAAAACACAGAAAGGGGACTCCAAGAAGAGTCTCCATTGTTTCTAAAAATTGTGGCACAGACACCACTTAAGTGGCATCAATTGCCCCAGAGTTGCTTAAAACGGTTGGTGAGGTGATTTTACCAAATCCTCAAGCTTTTAGTCTCCCCAGGATGACAAAGGGGTAGAAAAGTCCTTGCGGATCCATGATTTGTTCATCTTTATGAACGCGAGTCTGTCTACATTATCAGTGGAGAGCCGCATGCGCTTATCTGTCAGCACACCACCAGCAGCATTGAACACACATTCAGGGAGAACGCTGGCTGCAGGGCATGACAAGATCTCCAAGGCGTGAGTGGCGAGCTCCGGACATTTTTCCAGATTGGAATCCCAAAATGAGCAAGGGTCCAGTGACACAGTCATGGCTTCGATGTTCACTTGGAGATAGTCAATGCCTAGAGAGGATGGTGCAGGAGTATGTGTCAGACTTCTTGTCTCCTGTGGCATTGCAAAGGATGGTCAAAAAAAGTGGTGAAACGATTCCACAAAATCGCTATTACCAGCAGATACTGTGTTACTGTTACGGTTTGAGTGATGAAGACTCGACAATCCCACGGTTGGCAAGTTAGAACTGAGATTAACTGCGTGCACCACTGCTGTTTTGTGGAAAAGCACATGTAAGATTCTGCAACAGCCTCTGCTGATACTCCTGCATGCGTGAATCCCTTTCTATTGTAGGAATTATTTTGGCAAATTTACTTTTGTACCGGGGATCTAAGAGTGTGGCAACCCAGTAGTCAGGATTAGAGATGAGCATTGTTCTACTCGAACTGTTCGCCAATCTCAAATTCGAGCTGTTTTGGGCGGTGTTCGAGCCGTTCGGCGAACACGAACGATTTGAGAAAAATTCAGCTGTTCGAGGTTATGTTCGATAACTGTTCGTGCACCAAAATCATAACTGGATTTTTTCTCAGTAATGATGAAAATTAATGTTAATACGCAGTTTGAGTGTACAGCGGGGCGGGGGGAGGGGCAGGGGATGGATCTCTGCAGGAACAATGAAGATCTCCATTTTTTTTTCTCTTTCCCGCATTTACAGTGGGGAGGTGCAATCTGTCAGCCTATCAGCAGAGCACACACGGAGCGAAGTGCTTTTTTCACACAAGCAAGGGCATGTGTCATTGGCAGGGTATGTCACATGTCCTTGCCCTATAAGACCAAGACATTTTCCCCGTCGCCACCATTTTCTCACTGCTGCAGCTGCGTGTTAGACGGCACCGCTGTTGCTGTGTGCGCTATACCTTGTTAATTTCAAGCCAATTTTCGCACAAATCTACAGATAGCTTGGGAGTAGGGAATAGTTGTGATTGCAGTCCTTTTAAGGACTAGGTTACAGCATTTCCTACGACTTTTATCAGGCAGGTCTGTGCTCTTAAATAGATAGTGGGAGTAAAGACTAATTGTAATTGGAGTCCTTTTCAGGACTAGGTTACATCAGTTCCTATCAGTTTTTGCCAGGCAGGTCTGTGCCAGTGCTGTGCAAGTTTTTTTCACAGCATTTGGCTGAATCTAGCAAAGCTAATCCTTTTTGGCCTATTGCAGAGTGTGTTAGTCAGTGGAGTAGCCTCTGTGTGTTGCAAGATAAACCACCTGTGTATAGAATACCAATTTTTTTACTGCACCTAGTGAAGTAAAATCTTTTGGGCATAGCATCATTCTATTAGTCCATCTATACTGACCTCCATCAGGTTGCAAATTGAATATAATTTTTTTCTGCATCTAGTTCTGAAAAAATATTTGGCCTTCTAGCAGTGTGTGGGACTTGTTCTATTAGTCCATCTATACTGACCTCCATCAGGTTGCAAATTGAATATAATTTTTTTCTGCATCTAACCCAGCCAATAGTTTTGGCCTAATACCACAGTTTGGCCACTCAGCTCTGCTCGGTTCCCATCCATTGTTTTTTTGTGCAAACAACTCCAGAGTTGTGAATTAGTTAACCACCAAAATGAGTGGAAAAAGGCCTGCTGCTGGTGGAAAGGGGAATAGGCGTGTTGGGAAGGGGAAAAAAGGTTGTGTCCGTGGGGTAGGTGTTCAAGCAACAGTAACATCCGCAGAAGAAAGACCATCTTCCAGCCAAACTAAAATGTCTACTTCTTTTAGCGGACAATGTGATAAGATCCCTTTCTTACAGCCACGCCAATCGCTACAAATTCCAGATGAGGCACAAAAACAGCAGGTGCTTCAACGGATATCAAGTGCTCCTTTAAGTGGGCTCTCCTCCACATCAACTTCAACATCACAAATACTCCAGTCCTCAAAGGTGTCACCCCAATCGCACTTGCTTCCTCACAGCTCCCAAATCTCCAGCTGCCCGTCTGAGTATGAGGTAGAACAGATGGTTGAGTCTGCAGAGCTGTTAACTCATACTATAGCCTGGGAATCAGAGGTCAACTCCAGCGCTTCTGTGAATCCAGACGAGGAAATGATCTGCACTGATGCCCAGAATCTTTGAGTCGGATCCAGGACCAGACGCAGAAGGTTCTGACCATAATGTAGACCCTCATTCCCAAACTAACTCCTGTTGGTGGAGACAATGAGGAAGACGATGATGAGACTCAAATACCTGATTGGAGCGACAACTTTAGTTTTTTGTCAGGGCAGGAACAGGTTGGCTCTGAGGACGACGGGTGTGATAACGCACAGGGTGATGATGATGAGGTTGGAGATCCCACTTACTGTCAACCCACAGTCAGCCAAGAGATGAGGTCAGCAGAGGAGGTGGAGGAGAATGCTAGTGACGACGAGGTCAGGTTGCGCCTTCCTGGACAGAGACATAGTACTGGAAGCACGTCAACAACTGCATCCTCAAACACAACTCTGCCTCTCACCACAAGTCGTGGTGGCTCTTCAGGTCGCATGGGTGCTAAGCCTTGCATAGCCTGGGCATTTTTTCAGATCGATAAAGATGACCCAACTCGTGTTATCTGTAACATTTGTCAGCAAAAGCTAAGTAGAGGCCAAAAAATACATAGTTTGAGTACTTCATGCATGAACCGGCACATGGACATGAAGCATAAGTTGCAGTGGGAAGCTCAGTGTGCTACAATGCGGCCTAGCCGGCCCAACCACCGTCTGCCATATCTTGTGCATCCGCGGCCTCTTCATCCTCTGTGACTGGGGGGACAGCAGTCACCTGTTTTGGGGGCGCAGACCTGCCACCTCTTTACCTGCAACAGCCAGCGTGATTGGCAGGTCATCATTTTGTTTGGAGGTGGTAACACCAGCTGGTGTTGAGCGCTGTCCGACATCAATAGCACCACCTTTGGATCAAGGCAACCTAACATGTCCGCCTGCATCTTCCTCACAGACCGGCAGTTTGCCGGGGACACCCTTATCAACCCCGTCTAAGCACAGTAGCCAGCCCTGGGTCCCTCAGATGTGGACAAGTAAAAGACCATTTCCTCCTAGCCATGAGAAAGCTAAGAGGTTGAATTTCACCATCTGCAAGCTCTTGGCTACAGAAATGCTGCCTTTCCGCCTGGTGGACAGAGGATTTTCGAGACCTTATGTCCGTCGCAGTGCCCCAGTACCAGATGCCCAGTCGGCATTACTTCTCAAAGAAAGGTGTGCCTGCGCTCCACCAGCATGTCGCACACAACATCACCGCTTCTTTGAGAAACTGTGTGTGACAGGGTGCATTTCACCACAGACACTTGGATGAGTAGGCATGGACAGGGGCGTTACATGTCGCTGACTGGGCACTGGGTAACTATGGTGACAGCAGGACAAGGGGCTGCTGTCCAAGTCTTGCCGTCCCCACGAGTTGTGCGTCAATCCTCTTTATGTCAAAGTTCCTCCACTGCTTCTGCCTCCTCAACCTCCTCTCGGTCTTCCACCTGCACCCAAAGCCTGTCTGGTCATGCCACAAACTTTCTAACTGCGCAGAAGGGATCCTGCACACCTCGTTACTAAAATGCGATGTGCCTACCCGGTGGAATTCAACTCTGCACATGTTGCAGCGACTGTGGCAGCACCGACAAGCCCTGGTGCAATACGTTCTGACGTATAGCCTGGGCCAACGAGATCCAGAGGTGGGGCAAATCACGCTGGAGGAGTGGTCTCAGATCAGGGACCTATGCACCCTTCTGCACAGTATTGAAATGGCGACGAAGATGTTTAGTGCTGACGATGCCATTATCAGCATGACTATTCCGGTGATTTACATGCTGGAGCACATGTTAAACAGAATTCAGAGTCAGGTGGTGGCACAAGAGGAGGTGGAGGAAGTAGAGGAGGAGTTGTATGCGGAAGGGCTAACATCTGCAAGGTCCAGACGGTCGGCAGCACCAAGGCGGCAGGCATGTGAGGGTGGGGGAGATGGTTTTACCAGGGCGCATGGTAGCAGCCAAACTAGTGAGGAAGGTGCAGGAGCCCAGGAAGAAGTGGAGGACGAACTGATGGAAGACTCATCAGATGAGGGAGACCTTGATCACATTTCTGTTGTGCGAGGTTGGGGGGAGAGGACAGAGGAAGGAAGCATGATTGTTACCTCGCCACCAACACAACAGGGACTTGGTGCTCCTGGATGCGCAACACAAATGAGTGCCTTCTTGCTGCACTACCTGCAACATGACCCTCGAATTGTGAGAATTAGAAATAATCCTGGCTACTGGGTTGCCACACTGTCAGATCCCCGGTACAAAAGTAAATTTGCCGAAATTATTCCTGCCATAGAAAGGGATGCACGCATGCAGGAGTATCAGCAGAGATTGTTGCAGAATCTTAAATGTGCTTTTCCACAAAACACCAGTGGTGCACGTAGTGAATCTCACAGTTCCAACTTGCCAACCGTGGGACCGTCAAGTGTTCAGCACTCAAACCGTAACAGAACCACAGTATCTGCTGGTAACATCAATTTTGCGGAATCATTTCACCACTTTTTTAGCCCATCCTTTGCAAGGCCACAGGAGACAAGAAGTCTGACACACAGTCAACGCCTAGAGACGATGGTACAGGAGTATCTCCAAGTAAACATTGAAGCCATGACTGTCACTGGACCCTTGCTCTTTTTGGGCTTCCATTCTGGATAAATGGCCGGAGCTAGCCACTTACGCCTTGGAGATCTTGTCATGCCCCGCAGCCAGCGTTCTGTCTGAACGTGTGTTCAGCGCTGCTGGTGGTGTGCTGACAGATAAGCGCACGCGGCTCTCCAATGAGAATGTAGGCAGACTCACGTTCATAAAAATGAACAAATCATGGATCCGAAACAACTTTTCTACCCCTGTGTCATCCTGGGGAGAGTAAAAGCTTGATTTGTTAAAATCACCCTACCAACCTTTTTAAGCTTTCAAATTACTAATCATGTTTATCTGTATCTTGGCTGGAAAATAATTTGGGCTTTGTAGCAGTGTGCAGCACTGATCCTATTAGGCCATCTATACTAAGCTCCACCAGATTTAAAATTAATAATAATTTTTAGCTGCATCTAGCCCGGAAAATAATTTTGGGGCTCCGAGATGCGCAAGACACATAAGTGCCTTCTTGCTGCACTACCTGCAACATGACCCTCATATTGTCAGAATTCGAAGTAATCATGACTACTGGGTTGCCACACTCTTAGATCCCCCAAACTTTTCGATCAACCTTTTCATTTTAATAAAGACCAAAAAATGGTCATTTTTGAAATTTTAAGCATTAGCAGGTTATTAGAAACTGAAATCAAACAGTTTTCAACTCAAAACTTTATTCTAGGTGATGTTACATTTTCACATAGGACCCCTTGTTCGAAAGGAGCTTCTGAATTCTCTCGTCCATTGAATTTGTCAGGTTTTGGATGGTTTCTGCTTCAATTGTTTTGCATGAGGACAGAATACCCTCCCAGAGCTGTTGCTTAGATGTGAACTGCCTCCCGCCATCATAGACACTCCTTTTGATGATGCTCCAGAGGTTCTGAATGGGGTAGAGGTCAGGGGAGCATGGGGGTCACACCATAAGTTTGTCCCCTTTTATGCCCATATCAGCCAGAGATGCAGATGTTTTATGTGCAGCATGAGATGGTGCATTATCATGCAAAAAAATGATCTTGCTGTGAAATACACGGTTCTTCTTCTTGAACCATGGCAGGAAGTGCTGTTTGAGAAAATCCACATACATTATGAAGTTCATCTTTAGCGCCTTCAGGGATCCTACAAGGGCCGACAACCTCTCTCCCCATGATTCCAGCCCAAAACATTACTCCACCTCCTCCTTGTTGGCGCTGTAGCCGTGTTTGCGTGGGGTGTCCATCAACCAGCCATCCTCCACTCCATCCATCTGGACCATCGAGCGCTGCACGGCACTCATCCGTGAACAAAACAGTTTTGAAGTCAGTCTTCATGTAATGTTTGGCCCACTGGAGCCGTTTCTGCTTGTGTGAAGTGGATAGAGGAGGTCGACAGGATGGCGTATGCACAGCTGCAAACCTCTGAAGGACCCTGCATCTTGTTGTTCGGGGGACGTTGGAGGCACCAGCAGCTTCAAAAACTTGTCTGCTGCTATGACAAGGCTTTTTTGCCGCTGCTCTTTCAACCTGACGTAATTGCCTGTAGGAAAGAGTCCTCAATTTGCCCTTATCAGCACGCACACGTGTGAACTGTGAATCGGCTACATACTTCTTGATTGCTAAGACACTTCATCCTGATCATCGCACAATGTTGATTGTAGTCATGCCTTGACCTAAACACTCCACAATTTGTTGCTTCTCAGCAGCCGACACATCCTTTTTCTTTCCCATTTTGGCAGAAAATGTAGGCTGCTTAATAAAGTGGGACAGCCTTCTTAAGTAGTCTTGCCTTTCATTGGACACACCTGCCAAACTAATTAGCACAGGTGTCTGCAATTGCTTACAGTGATATAAAGAGCCCTGACACACATCACCATCAATGAGTTTAACTGACAAACAAACAAATTCTTCCCTTATCACTCCTAAACACTTTTTGCATAATTTGGAACACAGTGTACATGTGCTTTTCCACAAAACACCAGTGGTTCACGTAGTGAATCTTACAGTTCTAACTTGCCAACCGTGGTCTGTATGGAGTTGTTCAATAAAGGGCCCAAAATTAAGATAACATAGATGGGAGAGGTCTCTATGAATAGGAATTCCTAAGTATTTGATACCCTGTGAGGGCCAGGCAAAGGGAAAGTTGGACTGGATGGAATCCTATATGGATTTGGGGAGGGAGACATCGAGGGCCTCAGACTTCGCTGCATTGATTTTAAAATTTGACCATGTAACAAAGTGATCTATTTCAGCCATAACAGCATGGATGGATATATGTGATTGAGTGATATATACTAGGACATCATCAGCAAATAGAGAGCACTTGTACTCGGTGCCTCCCACCTCAATTCACCTAATATTGGGGTTATGGCGAATTGATGAGAGCAGGTGCTCCGTCACTAGGATGTATAAGAGAGGGGACAGAGGACATCCCTGACTTGTCCTATTGGTGATTGTGAAAGGTGATGAAAATGTTCTGATGCACCCCCTGGGCCTTGGGACACCCGGAGCAGGACCCTTTTTGGTGGATGCTGGTGGTTGTAGTCTTCGTGGCGGTGACCCAGTTCCTTGGCTCAGGGTGGTCAAACCAGTGGCGGAACTATTTATGTGGTTTTGATGTTTAAATGTCCGACTACGCCACCCGTGGATTGCGGTCAGAGTGAACCGCCGCTGCAGGTCAGACCGCTGAGGCTGGTGTTGTGGGTGCAGCAGAGCGTAGCATAACTCCCCACGGGAGGAGTATAGCCTCAGGGCAGTGTATGCGGAGGATGAGGGTGATGGTGCAGGGAAGCAGCAGTAACGACACGGAGTCAGTGATGCAGTCCAGGGCCTTAACTCACAGTTCTTATTATCCAGACCACGTCTGCAGGTAACGGCTGCCCACGTTGTACTGTGCTCACCAGTTGAGGGGCTCAGACAACTCCCAGATAACTTTGGAGCGCTTCACAGGACCCCCTTTGTGTGTCCTTTGTCTGGCCTTTCTTACCAACCCTTCTGTCCGGCTGCCTCGGGCCTCCTCTTGGTAAACTTGGCACCAGTTTCCCTGACCCTATGTGCTGCCCTCCTAGCGGGTGTAGCGAGGGGCTGCGCCACATAAAATGTCAGTCTCCGGTTTCTAGCTGAGGGTCGTTTCCTGCCTCCACTAGTTCAGGGACCGGTCTCCCTTTGGCCTGACCCCTCCACGCAGGTGGATTCGGGCGTGCGGTGGCGACTCGCCCGTCCGCACCCCTGGGATCCCTTCGTTCCTCGTTCCTGGAGCCTTCTCCGCTCCTCTTCCTTCCTTCTCCCTCTTCCAGGCCTGGGCCTCTGTTACTAGGCCCGCCTCCGGAGCAGAGCTCATGCAGAGCCCCTGCTCCCTGTCACTTCTGCTCAGACTTCTCTGCACTGAACTAAGATGGTGCCCACCTTTTATACTCCCTTCTCAATGCACCCAGCAACTGCTTCCTCCCTGCTCCTGCACTACAGGGTTCCCCTTCCTCAGTGTTCCCTCCCCCCACTCCAGCCAGGGACAGGGACTGTCGTGCCCATCTCAGGGGCATATTGGTCGCCCTGCCCCACGGCAATGTGGTGTAATGCATGCAGATGTCGGGTCCTGATCCACACTCCATCCTTACCTGAGAGTGAGATATCACACCTCTGGGTGAGGTGCAATATCTCTGTAGCAACCAAGCCCTCAGGGTGCTACAGTTCCATTTATCTTCAGCCTAGGTGACGTATTGCGATACAGGGCCGTGATTTTGGCTATAAAAGGGTCCCCTAGACCCCTACCCCAAGCTTTTTAAGAGAATCATATATGGCGTGCCAGGAGACTATGGAATGCTTTCTTAGCATCCAACGAGAGTATCTAATTACAAATTTTTAACTGCATCTAGCCCAGGAAATACTTTGTGCCTAGTAGCAGGGTCTGCTAGTCAGCGGATTATCCCGGCTGTTAAGCAAGCTACACCACCTGTAGTTTGGACACTTAATTTTTTCAAAGGAAATGCTTCGGGACCACGGGATACTCAGTGAAGAGCATCAGGAGGCACCCCAAGGCATAGGGGCTCGGACTGGCAGTAGGATGCCTTGCGGTGGACAGCCGAGCTCGATCCTTATAAAAGCTTTTTAACTGCAGCAGCTTTAGTGGACTCTACTGGAGCTGGAATTACGCGGCTGCTGGCATGAGACTTGCCCTCCAATAGATCCTTGTAAATGGATTTAAAGTGTATTCATTCAAATTAGAGAGACAATTTAAATTAAAAAGCTTAGAGCTGCCTCCACCACAGGGGGGCTCGCTCGACCCACCAGCAGACAGGCACCAGTATTGGGAAGAGGGGGGCTGGCCGTCAGGGTTCACCGCTGCTCTGGCACAAACCCGGCGACACGGAGGTGGCACGGGCAGGAGCGGACTGAACGTGTCGGCTTCTCACTTTTTGGATTTTAGAAGGGCATGACATGCCTATATCTGTCTCCCCCTCCTTTTACTCCTCCACCTCTTTTCTTTTCGCATGACTATATATACTTGTCACTTTTCCATGTGTTAGTTGTGTCTTCTGAGCAGTTTGTCAGCTTTTGGACACCTTTGAAGGTGTTTTCTATGTGTTTCTATGTGTTTTTGTTTGCCTGCCATTGGTTTTAATGGTGTTCGGCGAACCGAACCAAACTCGAACACTACGGGGGTGGCTCAACACTAGTCAGGATTACTTTGAATTCTGACAATCCAAGGGTCATGTTGCAGGTAGTGCAGCAATAAGGCACTCATGTGTCTTGCTCATCCAGGAGGACCAAGTCCTTGTGTTGGTAGCGAGGTAAGAATCATGCTTCCTTCCTCTGCCCTCTCCCCCCAACCTCACACAACAGAAATGTGATCAAGGTCTCCCTCATCTGATGAGTCTTCCATGCCCATCGCCAGTTCGTCCTCCACTTCTTCCTCGGCTCCTGCACCTTCAACAGTTTGGCTGCTACCATGCGCCCTGGTTAATCCCTCTCCCCCACCTTCCCATGCCTGCTGCCTTGGTGCTGCTGACCATCTGGACCTTTGAAATGTTATCCCTTCTGCATACGACTCCTCCTCTACTTCCTCCACCTCCTCTTATCCCACCACCTGACTCTGAATTCTGTTTAATGTGTGCTCCAGCATGTAAATCACTGGAATAGTCATGCTGATAATGGCATTGTCGTCAGCACTAAACATCTTCGTCGCCATTTCATAACTGTGCAGAAGGGTGTGTGGCGCCCCCGAGGGTTCAGTCACCACAGAGGTACTGCATCTCACCCAGAGGTGTGGTATCTCACCCTCAGGTAAGGAAGGAGTATGTGGCTCGGGACCCCAACACCTGCATCCAACACATACCTGCAGTGGGGGTAGGGCGAGATTGCTCCTAAGGGAGAGCACAGTCCCTGGTCCCTAGCTGGCGGGAGGGTCCTGTGTAGTGGGTGTGGATGGAGAAAGCAGCTTAGGGGAGCACATGACAGGGAGAGTATAAATAGGAAGCCATCTTAGAAAGAGCAAGTGTTAAAGGACGAGAGTTTCCCTCCAAAAATATCAGTAATTAATGGGGGAACTCTCCTACTCCTCCATTGAGGTCCGATATTAAATATTAACATCAAACTTGATTATTAATTAATATCCACTAACGTTATCTGTGCCTTATACTATACACCAACTGAGACAAAACAGTGTGCTAATAAAAGGTATTTATTACACAAAAGTCTGCAGTTAATATACTACTATTTATCCCATTAACACAGTACACAATAATAATAACAATATACAATTCCCAATTACCTATTTTCCACCCATGTTTCCTAATCACTCATGCAATATCAGCCCACCCAATTATACTAACTTTCCCTATATATATTGTGTATAGATACAAGGATAGTAAGGTTAGTACAATGTATGTAGGGCTAGTAAGTAAAGAGTTACAGGGGAAGAGAGATACTCAGCCATGTGTTAGGTCCATCTCTCCATGTCTCCAACTCAGTCCAAAAAGCAAAAAGGGCAGCACATGAGTGCTCTGGGGTTTTTTAGTCCTGCACAGGAAATGAGGTGGTATTCCCCGCCCACTGGCTAAGGTCTTTGTACATGTCCAGCCATACTTGCAAAACCTGTTTTAGTACATGGCTGGACAGTTTGTTGATCCTGCCCCCAACAGCAGCAAACAGACTGAAACACATAAGGAGATGGGGGCCAATATATACATGTACACTTATCTGCAAGCATGGCTAGCATACAGATACATATATACATGTACAACCTAGGACACTTCCCTTTACAATCCCCCTGTTGTCGAGAACACGACAATGAAATTTGAGGGAAGTGTTGTACTGGGATATATTTGCCTACTCAAGCCCCATTTATAAGTTGTGACAGTTCAGGATGAAATGAAGTATAATACTGCACTTAGGTACCTAGACATCAGCCATTACGGCCATCAATTCTTCCCTGCCTTTCACCGTAATCCAACGCATCCCTCCACAGAATACACTCTGCTTCTTTCTTGGAACTTTAATCAAAGTCTTTTTGTTGTTAAAGTCTTTTTGCTGTGGTCCTGTCGTTGCCAGTCTTCAGGTATCTGCCTACCCCAAAGTCGTCTTGCTGGTCAGACTCTGGAATGGCTTTACCCTCAGTGTATAGGTTGGCCCGAGTCACTATCCTGTGTACACCCCTCACCCTGCCAGTCTTTCTAGTCCTCTCCCGCAGCTTGCTTCTGCAGGGTTATGAGTTCTCCTGGCGTGATGAGACTGCTGGGTGTCACAGTGTGTAGTTGGGCCTCACCACGTGGTTTCTTTGAGCACCTCCTTCTTTTTGGGGTACGGTCAATCGTGATCTTTCAGCAGAGGCACGACATCCCTCAGGCATGACTTTCATCAGGCAATTTTCCTGTAGTCTTGATTGAAGATCGTTGATGAGTTTCTTCCATGGATAGATACGCAGATCTTTACTAGGCAGGTCAGAGTTTCTCGAGTAGGGATTGATGTCACAATACCTAAGTTGACTGCGGGAAGAAACACCGTCTGATACTAACAGACATTCAATCCATCCCTTACGAACTTCACAATAGCTAGGGTTGAAGTGGCAAATACCTTATAAAGTGAGGGGACCTGTCCCTAGAGAACCTAACTCTATTCCCCCATTCACACAGAACACACATTACAATTCCATTCCAAAATAAGCTTTTGGTTTGAATGCATATAGAGACTTGAGCTAAAATAGCATGTATTCTAACTGATCCACAGAGCACATGCAGATCATTGACCCATGTGCAATTGGAGTAACTACTGGCTGCAAATGCATGAGCACCGTCACATGAACACACTTAATGAGGACTGAGTATGTCCATGCACAGGTAGTTCTGCACTTACACCAAAAGTGTCTATATGCACACATATGGAATTTCAGTATACAGTAAAACTCATAAATTTACATTAAATTATATATATATATACACACAATATATATTGGATTCGGGGTAAAGGACTGTTTGTCTCATGTCCTTAACCTCCCTCTCTGGCTGAGCTCATGGTGCTCAGCCTGACTTCTGTGCAGTTGGGCAGACAGTCTTTTGATCCTCCTGCAAATCAGAAACAGTCCAATATATAAGATCGCGACCAGGAGGCAATGACAGGAAGAGGCAGATTTGGGGCTTTATTACAGTCTCCTCATGGCTAAAATCAAAGTGGAGATGTTTCAGCTCTGTGACAAACACAAGAGGGGTCTTCTGGCATCTCTCAAGGGTATCTGGGTGAAGGTCAAGACTTCTCTCAGGAGTGATAGGTGTTCTTCAGCACTATGCTCTGCTACATCGATACCTAAAATAGGATTAAGGGAACAATACGCTCCTGGGAGTTCTCCCGGTGCAGTTATTCAACATCCTGGCACTGGATAACCTCCCTTATTTTGATCTTCCCTGTCCCATCAGACTCCCGTTCCTTCAGGGTGACCTCCCCCTTTTAACCTTTCTTGAGCTGCCTAGCAAGTTCCCATTGCATAGGCAATGCCTTGACTCTCTTGAACCCCACAAAATGAATGCAATTTTTCTTTAGTATGCTCCTAGTCAATTGCCTCTGTTTCCTATACAGACACCCCTTCCAGTTTTTCACAATACAAAAGAGTAACACACAGCCCTCGCAGCTACTTATTCTCCTATACATAGCTTCAAACAGACTACACAGAGACAAAGGCTCATCGTGTATAGTTGGCTTGAACTAATTCAGGATTTCTGGAGTAACATCCCAGTTTGCCAGCCTCATGCCTCATCATGAAACTGCCCATCCCTGGGTTCGGTACTCCCCGTTGCCACATACTACCTATTAAGATATGTAGGCAACCACAACCAGCTGGAACTTCAAGGCCTAGGTGTACAATATATACCTATCCACACCACACCTATCTTAGTCCATGCCGAAAAACCAGCTCACTCGTGGATATGGCTCTATTATCAAAGGAAATATGTTCAAACTAAGGTTCACTGTTTTAAGTTGTATCCTGCATCAAGATTTAAACAAAACCAGGTTATCCGTCCAAACTTCAAGGTCTAAGCACACAGTATAACACGACACTCCATCGTGTATGTCAGTTACCTGTCCATGCTTCTCTGCCTGTCTTAGCTCACGTAATACACCCTTTATTCAATCCAAAATGCACAGAAAACAAAAAAAAAAAGCAGACCATTAACAAATTATCCGCCTGAACTTCAAGGCCTAGGTGCACAATGTATACCTGTCCGCACCTTTCTACCTATCTTAGTCCATGCCGAAAAAACAGCTCATCCACGCATGTGGCTCTATTACAAAATGAAAACAAAAAAAAAATAAAATACACATTCCTGCGATCTGTGCTACTCTTAACCTTAATTCTATGGAAAAACTGGAGACTTGACAGGGGGTCCGATAGAAAACAGAAAACAACCAGCATACTAACAAATCCTGCTATTCATTGCATACACATTGAGACTCCTATAAAGCCTTTCTGCCACCTGTCTGAGCCTCACAGGTCTAACGATATATTTAAACTGTAAAAGAACAAACCTAGTAAATTACAGAACAGTAAAATAAACTAATAAGACAAAACAACTGTATACATATAGAACAGTACAGGTCTGTTAGAAACTCTGCTAATTGAGTTTAAATCAAGGCATACTAGGGAGCAAAATTTACCCTTTCATCCCTTGCTTGCAGTCGGCCATTTTGACACATCTGCACATGGTGGGGCACATGAGACTGAGAGAAAATACTATTTTGTCTCTGTAAATGTCTGTTCTCCATGCTGGACTTCTCACAATTAATTGTGCAATGACAATTCCTTGCAATGTGCCCAAAGTGACCACATTTAAAACACTTAATAGAGCAATATTTCCTCTCTCTCCTTGTACCTGACAATTTGCAGTACCTGGCAATATGACCTGAGCCATCACAGGTATAACATCTAATGGATGCCATGCTTGATGTAGGGCCCCTAACAGAACATACTTCCTTTTGTCTGGATATTTTAAACTGTTCCATCACTAGGGATGCACTTTTAACAATTTTACGTTTGCATTTTCTCATTAATTTACACTTGTCGTTACATTTATTGATTGGATCAAAATTTGATGAAATATTTGATCCATCACTCCCCCCTTTTTGCCCTGCGCAGGGCACAATTGGTAGAGAATCTGGCCTTGGTCTCAGAGACAAAGAGAAGGCCGGCACCATGTTTGAAAAATCATTGATGATATTTTGCAAATTTTTAATCAGTTGGGATCTAGTATCAAGATCAACACTCAACTGGTTGATTATGGCATCACTAGCTGCTGCCTTGTCCTTAAAAGCTTTGATCTCAGCCCCAGACCGAGACAGCTGTGCCTCAATATCAAGACAATGATTTTTCATCTCAAGCAGTTGCAATTCAAGCATGCAGATCTGCTTATCTCTATCCATATCACATTTACCATTCTCTGCCAGTTGTGTCTGTAAGGCACAAACTCTGCAAATTTGTTACACAACACTGGCAGTGAAACTTAGGGGGATCTTCCTTACACAGTGAGTCCTCATATACGCAAATCAATTTTGCTAGCATGTGGAGCCGTTTGCTTGTTTTATTCAAAACAGACAGTCTGTCTATACACATGCTATCATGAGCACATGCTTGCTCCAATAGAGCAGACCACAGCAATTCTGCAGATTTGGGTGTACTGGGGTGCACTGGGTTAAATTTACTGTGTTTTGCCAAGCATTTCAGGGTGGATAAATCCATACTCACTCTTCCTGGAGCCATCACGGTCATCCTCCTTGTCCCTTCTGTGCTGCTTGAAAAAGGTCCTTTTACCTCCGGAACGCCTTTTCCTGACCAGCTGGACTTTCCCTTGAGAACGACTATGCCTCTTTGGAAGAATGCCTTGGTATAGATCACCCCAAATGCTCAAAGATTGTAAAGCAAACAGAAAAACGTTAAAATTCAGAAGAAAACAAAAGATTGGGTTCTCTGTTATAGATTTTGTCCCGTGTACAGCTCATGCTGGAAAGCTGTGTCATTCGTCTGAACTTTCAGCGCTCTGAACACACAGAATTACACAACAGTTCACTCTGTATCAATGTAATCTGTCCATGTCCCCCTGGCCTGATCAGTTCACAAACAATAACGACAGATAATCACAGAGCAAAACACAAAAAACAAAAATCACAACAGTTGGGCCTGGCTCGCCATTGTTAAAGGACGAGAGTTTCCCTCCAAAAATATCAGTAATTAATGGGGGAACTCCTACTCCTCCATTGAGGTCCGATATTAAATATTAACATCAAACTTGATTATTAATAATTAATATCCACTAACGTTATCTGTGCCTTATACTATACACCAACTGAGACAAAACCGTGTGCTAATAAAAGGTATTTATTACACAAAAGTCTGCAGTTAATATACTACTATTTATCCCATTAACAGTACACAATAATAACAATATACAATTCCCAATTACCTATTTTCCACCCATGTTTCCTAATCACTCATGCAATATCAGCCCACCCAATTATACTAACTTTCCCTATATATATTGTGTATAGATACAAGGATAGTAAGGTTAGTACAATGTATGTAGGGCTAGTAAGTAAAGAGTTACAGGGGAAGAGAGATACTCAGCCATGTGTTAGGTCCATCTCTCCATGTCTCCAACTCAGTCCAAAAAGCAAAAAGGGCAGCACATGAGTGCTCTGGGGTTTTTTAGTCCTGCACAGGAAATGAGGTGGTATTCCCCGCCCACTGGCTAAGGTCTTTGTACATGTCCAGCCATACTCGCAAAACCTGTTTTAGTACATGGCTGGACAGTTTGTTGATCCTGCCCCCAACAGCAGCAAACAGACTGAAACACATAAGGAGATGGGGGCCAATATATACATGTACACTTATCTGCAAGCATGGCTAGCATACAGATACATATATACATGTACAACCTAGGACACTTCCCTTTACAGCAAGCCAGTCAGGAGGAAAAGTGACAGGAGCAGAGGCTCGGCATGAGCTCTGCTCCGGAGGCGGGCCTAGCCTGGGAGGCCCAGGACTGAAGGAGAGAAGAGAGGAGTGGGAGCAGGAAGGCTCCAGGAACCGAAGGGACCCTAGGGGTACAGGCCGTGCAGAAGGCCACCCGTACGCCCGCTGCTACCAGGAGGTAGAGGGGTCAGGCCAGATAAGGGGAACTGGTCCCTCAACTAGCGGAGAAACAGCAAGGCTCAACTAGAAAACGGAGGCTGCAGCATTTCATGTACTGCAGGCTAAAGTCCACACCAGTCTCACTAAGAAGGTAGCCACATAGGACCCAGGGGACGGAACACAAGTCACCCGCCAAGGCCCGAGGATACTGGATAGAAGTGTCACTGGGTGTGAGGTGCAGGGAGAAGGCCAGAGAAAGCAGGACCCCCTTCTGTGTGTCCCAAGTACTCCGGAGCTATCTGGGGTGGACTGAGCCCCTCACTGAGTACGCACAGCATGACGGGGGAGATTGGTACCTGTAATCTGGACTGCAACAACTGTGAGTAAAGATCTTGGGACTGCATCACACGGACTCTGTGTTCATTACTGACTCCCTGCACTACAACCACCATCATCCACCCACACTGCCCTGAAGCTACACTCTTCCTGTGGTGAGTAATACCATTGCTGCAAAACCACCAGCTTCAGAGGACTGTTCCGCAGCAGCGGCCCATTTGGCCGCACTCCAGAGGTGACGTAGTCGGACATTCTAAAATCCATATATACAAATTACCCTTGGAATGACCGCCCTGGGTCACGCACCGGGTCACCGCCACAGTGACTACAACCCCCAGCGTCTACTGGCCCGGCTCTGGGTACCCCACGGCCCAGGGGGCGAGTCAACTTCATAGGTCCCTGATCTGAGACCACTCCTGCAGCGTGATTTGCCCCACCTCTGGATCTAATTGGCCCAGGTTATATGTCAGAAGGTATTGCACCAGGGCTTGTCGGTGCTGCCACAGTCGCTGCAACATGTGCAGAGTTGAATTCCACCGTGTCGACACATCGCATTTCAGCCGGTGAACTGGCAGGCCCAACGACTTCTGTAGAGATGCAAGTCGCTGAGCTGCGGGATGCGAACGGCGAAAGTGAGCACACAGCGACCGTGCCCTCTGCAGAAGGCCATCTAGTCTGGGATAGTGGGCTAAAAATTGCTGGACAACCAGGTTCAACACGTGAGCCATACAAGGCACGTGTGTGACATTGCCCCGGCGAAGGGCCGCACCCAGGTTTGCAGCATTGTCGCACACGGCCTTCCCTGGTTTCAGGTCCAGTGGAGACAACCATTCATGAAATTGGTTCTCCAGAGCTGACCACAACTCCTCAGCTGTGTGACTCACATTTCCCAGACATTTCAATGTAAAAACCGCCTGATGACGTTGAGCCCTACTGCCAGCATAGTAAGGAGGTGTGCAGGATCCCTTCTGCGCAGTTAGAAAGCTTGTGGCATGACCAGACAGGCTTTGGGTGCAGGTGGAAGACCGAGAGGAGGTTGAGGAGGCAGAAGCAGTGGAGGAACTTTGACATAAAGAGGATTGACGCACAACTCGTGGGGACGGCAAGACTTGGACAGCAGCCCCTTGTCCTGCTGTCACCATAGTTACCCAGTGCCCAGTCAGTGACATGTAATGCCCCTGTCCATGCGTCTGTGGTGAAATGCACCCTGTCACACGCAGAGTTTCTCAAAGAAGCGGTGATGTGTGCGACATGCTGGTGGAGCGCAGGCACACCTTTCTTTGAGAAGTAGTGCCGACTGGGCATCTGGTACTGGGGCACTGCGACGGACATAAGGTCTCGAAAATCCACTGTGTCCTCCAGGCGGAAAGGCAGCATTTCTGTAGCCAAGAGCTTGCAGATGGTGAAATTCAACCTCTTAGCTTTGTCATGGCTGGAGGAAATGGTCTTTTACTTGTCCACATCTGAGGGACCGAGGGCTGGCTATTGTGCTTAGACGGGGTTGCATAGGGTGTCCCTGGCAAACTGCCGGTCTGTGAGGAAGATGCAGGCAGACATGTTAGGTTGCCTTGATCCAAAGGTGGTGCTCTCGATGTTGGAGAGCGCTCAACACCAGCTGGTGTTTCCACTTCCAAATGAAATGATGACCTGCCAATCACACTGGCTGTTGCGGGTAAAGAGGTGGCAGGTCTGCGTCCAAAAACATGTGTGACTGCTGTCCCCCCAGTCAGAGGATGAAGAGGCCACGGATGCAGAAAATGGGGCAGACGGTGGTTGGCCCGGCCGGCTAGGCTGCATTGTAGCACAGTGAGCTTCCCACTGCAACTTATGCTTCATATCCATGTGACGGTACATGCATGAAGTGCTCAAACTATGGATTTTTTGGCCTCTACTTAGCTTTTGGTGACAAATATTACAGATAACACGAGTTGGGGCATCCTTATTGATCTGAAAAAATGCCCAGGCTATGCAAGGCTTAGAGCCCATGAGACCTGAAGAGCCACTACGACTTGTGGTCAGAGGCAGAGTTGTGGTTGAGGATGCAGTTGACATGCTTCCAGTACTACGTCTGTCCAGGAAGGTGCAACCTAACCTCGTCGTCAATAGCATCTGTGACGCCCCGCTGCGCTTGATATCACAGATCCTAGAAGAGTGTATTGATGGAATCCTCCACAAGAGGCTCCCATAAACATTCACACATCTCCACCTTCCACCTCAGACCAGCAGATGGAGCCCGTTAGGGATATAAATAGGGAAGGTGGAGCTAGGCAGTTCAGTTCCTCTGAAGAGTTCTTGCAGTAGAGTAGCCTAAGAGAGGTCAGTCTGCAGTGGAGCCCAGTCTAGTCTAGAGAACTCAGTTAATAGTTCAGCAGTGGAGCACGAGGCTCCCGCTAGCTAGATTCAGGGAGCCCAGTTAGAGCTTAAGGTGTGCCGGCACCATAAGATCGTTGAAGCGCGGCAAGCTGCCGTTAGTGTGTATAGCCTAGTGAGGGCCTGAGTAGGCCGAAGGCGAGTGGAGAGTTAGTACATAAGGGGCAGAGGAGCTTAACCAGCTCACCCCGAAGCATTTATCGGACACCGGATCCGAGCTTACCGGGATCTCTATGACCCAGTAAGGCATAACCGGAATCCCTGAAGAACTACAAGTCCCAGGATCGCTAAGGTGCTGATACGCAACAGAGCCAGGAGATGCTTAGGCCCCGCATACTGGAAGCGTGAACTCCAAGACAAGACCCTACCACAAGGTCAGCCAACGCAGGACAGAGACAAAGTTAGGCCTAGCTCCAGGCAGGTCAGAAACTTACTACGCAGAAGCATGAAACAGGTGGCCCTACAGCAGCTCATTGGGGAGGATCCTGATATGCACCCTTCACCCTACAGTGCTCCAGGATGTGCCTGAATTTCCACCAGTAAAAGGTACTGAAGTGAATATAGTGTCTGTTCCCGTTCTTGTTCTGACCCAGCAGGGTCTCGCCTGTCCTGCATTCCCCCTGCATACGCTGCCCTGAGGCCTAGCTCCACCTGTGGGGAGCTATACCATTGAGCTGCTTTATCACCGGCCTCAGTGGACTGCTGCAGCGCTGGTACTTCTCACCAGATACCACAGGTGGCGTCACAAACTCTTATAAAATGAACAATTATCCACCCTTTTAAAGAGTGACCCCAGGGTACGGGCCCGGGAGCCGACCACCGCAACATCCCTAAGGCCAGGCAAAGGCCCGGGTACCGAGTCATCCCCATCCCCTGGGCTAGTCACATCCTCCTCCACCTCCTCTGCTGACCTCATCTCTTGGCTGACTGGGTTGACAGTAAGTGGGATCTCCAACCTCATCATCATCACCCTGTGTGTTATCCCACCCGTCGTCCTCAGAGCCAACCTCTTCCTGCCCTGACAAAAAACTAAAGTTGTCGCTCCAATCAGGTATTTGAGTCTCATCATAGTCTTCCTCATCGTCTCCACCAACAGGAGTTACAGTTTGGGAACGAGGGTCTACATTATGCTCAGAACCTTCTTCATCTGGTCCTGGATCCGACTTATAAAGATTCTGGGCATCAGTGCAGATCATTTCCTCGTCTGGATTAACAGAAGATCTGGAGCAGACCTCCGTTTCCCAGGCTATAGTATGAGTAAACAGCTCTGCAGACTCAACCATCTGTTCTACCTCATACTCAGATGGGCAGCTGGAGACTTGGGAGCTGTGAGGAAGCATGTGCGATTGGGGTAACACCTCTGAGGACTGGAGTATTTGTGATGTTGAAGTTGAGGTGAAGGAGAGCCCACTTGAAGGAGCACTTGATATCCGTTGAAGCACCTGCTGTTTTTGTGCCTCATCTGGAATTTGTAGCGATGGGCGTGTCCGTAAGAAAGGGATCGTATCACATTGTCCACGAAAAGAAGTAGACATCTTAGTTTGGCAGGAAGATGGTCTCTCTTCTGCAGATGTTACTGTTGCTTGAACACCTACCCCACGGACACAACCTTTTTTCCCCTTCCCAACACGCCTATTCCCCTTTCCACCAGCAGCAGGCCTTTTTCCACTCATTTTGGTGGTTAACTAATTCCCAGCTTCTTGATCCACCTGATTGCCTTGTCAAAGGATGTACAGTATATACTACTGTACTTGGTTCCGCGTCGATGTTGTCGTTTACGGATCTGCCCCTTGAATATGACAAATTGTGGATTAGTCCGAATGTATTGGGTTCCGTTTTTGGCACAACTCACAACGGGGATACCACTACGTCTTGTAAGGAAAGTGTTCTGAATGGAAGCGCCATTCTACCTAAACATATTTCTTTTTTTAATTTTCTTGTCACGACGTTTGGGTGTTGGTAGGCTGATTTTAGATTTTTACTCCAGCCTTTCATGATTTTAGAAGGGCATGACATGCCTATATCTGTGTCTCCCCCTCCACCTCTTTTCTTTTCGCATGACTATGTACTTGTCACTTTTCCATGTGTTAGTTGTGTCTTCTGAGCAGTTTTTCAGCTTTTGGACACCTTTGAAGTGTTTGTGTTTCTATGTGTTTGTTTGCCTGCCATTGGTTTTATCGGTGTTCGACGAACATTTCGGTGAACATACGGATGTTCGACTAACCGAACCAAAGTCGAACACTACGGGGGTGGCTCAACACTAGTAAAGATACAGGGCAATGTACCTTATTATAGCGATAGGTGATTCTTCCGCATGTGGATACCTTTTTCTGGGGGATACCGTGCAGTAAAGCGATGTCCTTGCTGGCGGTATTCACTCCATATGGCTCCTCAGATCCACAGCTTGGGGAAGGGGCATACTTAATGACCTTAATCAATAGCGTCAAAAATTTGGTAGGGATGCTATACCCGAGTGTGGCTTTCACAGCCAACTAGGAAACACTCAAAGGATTGAAGTAGGATTGAGGGTAGCTCCTCAACTTTAGTACTATCAGAAGATGTATTTTCATCCTCAGATGTTTAATGTACAGAAAATCTATCACCATATTGCTTAACATCACAGAGAAAATACAAACCCAGTACCTCAGAATACGACTACTCCTGGAAATCATAGTGGTCCCACACAGTCTATCCCTACTCCTATTCATATTTGATTTGAGGTGTTAGATTAACAAATTCTTCTTTAAAATCTAATCTACAAGAATCTCATACTAGTGAGGGACATACGGAAACAATGGTGTTAAAGAGTTCCAAATAAATACACCTAAACTTTATGTTTATTAGTATCATTAAAAATTCAATTATAACTGACCCTCAAAAAAAAAAAAAACAAAAAAAAAAAAACAAAACCACACACCAAAAATGTTTCAAAGACTGTAAAGTATTCTCAGCCCAAAAAGATCATAAAGTGGAGAAGGGGCTATGCCCTAAGCTGACCCCTAATCTGTCCCTGCCTGGCACCCTCTTGAATGCAAATGGCGCCCCTGCTCCTCTTCAGCTCACACAAAAGGACCCCATTAGTCTTTGATTTGGTGAGAGTGGTGGGAGTCAATTATCAGTGTAATGGGACGCATGAGGGTAATACTCATTCAATCCCCAAGATAAATGGGCCACCACCACTGTACCTGCAGGGTACAGTGTGGTAAATCAAAAAATAGGAAATGAGTACCCATTAATGTCCTAACAGTCAGTTATCTTAATGGCCCAGATACTCAAGAGGATATCCATCAAACAATCAATACTGTATATAGATCTCAATCTGGCTGTAAACACAGAACAAGTATATGTATATTGGTAACAAAAATGATCGCAGGGAATATTCCTGCATCTTTCACCAAACCAGAAAATAGATGTCACTTAATACCATTATACAGTATACAATAGATCTTAAAGTACAATAAGCATAAAGATTCACTAGTCAGCCAGAAAGTCAAGAGATAAATAGGAGGGTCCAAGGACACTTCCATACTATAGGGACAAGATCAGAAAGGCAAGTAGACCAACCCCCACAACTACACCGCTAAATTCAGATACAGGTATTTATTTGTGGCGCCCCTAAGGGTTCGACCGCCACAGGGATGCTGCACTTCTGTAATGGTGTAGTGTTCCTCCTCTGAGGTAAGAACAGTGTGATGGTCATGACCCAACCTCCACAGCCAACACCACACTTCTCCACCAGAGGGGGCTAGTATGCACTACGTGCTGCCCTCCTGGTTACAGGGAGATTGGGGAACCAAGAGTTAGGGGGAACCAAATTAGTGGGTGAGGGTGGAGGACTCAAGTTAATTACACTTTAAAATTTCATATTTAATAAAGCCATTTTGGTTCTGGTCTTTGTATTGTGATCTCCCTCCCTGAGCGTGGATCCTGTGTGGACCTGCAGTGGATGGAGACACAGCCCTCATACCTTGGGATGAGGGATAGGCTGCAGATAATGTATGTCTCAGCCCGGTCAAGGACCATGACCAAGAAGGCCCGGAGCTTAAGAGTGTAGCTCCACCGCAAATGGATCCCGGGGAGGATGTAGACGGAGTGGTGTACGCCACCATGATATTCAGAGGGAGTCTGGCTGCAGGAGGGGTACCAGCCCCCCCGACACCCGACCTTGCTACTCCACGTCCTGGTCGGGAAAGCCCGATACCCAGTGGGATCCTCAGGGCCTAACGGAAGGAGCGGAGCAGCCACCCGTGCCCTTTTTCTGAGAGGAGTTCAGAGGGAGACCCGGCCTATTTACACACACACACACAGGAAAGGACTCAGTCTGTAGTTTAGGAACACTCTGGTGCGGGGTCCTGATCGAACGCTGGACTTACTCGGAGGTTGTTGGACTCCCGTTCCTGGTGACCGCAGAACTCCGCAAGGAGTCGCCTTCCTACTGCCATCTCTTATGTGAGTAAAGCCTTGGAAGTTCACCCCTATGGCCTCCGGACTCTTTATTCTGCGCTACACTGCACTATACAGAGACTTCCTTTACTACTACTCTCCCCTCCATCCTGTCTCCCTGCCCTGAGGCCTTTCTCCGCCTGTGGGGAGTAGTAACGACGGCCGCCATACCACCATGCCTCAGCGGTCTGCAGCGGCGCTGGTGGCCTTCACCAGGTGCCACAGGTGGCGTACTCGAAATCAGCCACTCAACCCGGATAATACCGTACCATCCTTTAATTGTGACGGCCCTGGGCACGGAGCAGGTCCGGGCCATGGCTGCACTCCATCTCTCCAACTTAGGACTAGTGTTGAGCCACCCCCGTAGTGTTCGAGTTCGGTTCGTCGAACACCCGTGTGTTCGCCGAACACCTTCGAACACCGTTAAAACCAATGGCAGGCAAACAAAAACACATAGAAACACATAGAAAACACCTTCAAAAGGTGTCCAAAAGCTGACAAACTGCTCAGAAGACATAACTAACACATGGAAAAGTGACAAGTACATATAGTCATGCGAAAAGAAAAGAGGTGGAGGAGTAAAAGGAGGGGGAGACACAGATATAGGCATGTCATGCCCTTCTAAAATCCAAAAAGTGAGAAGCAGACACGTTCAGTCCGCTCCTGCCCGTGCCACCTCCGTGTCGCCGGGTTTGTGCCAGAGCCGCGGTGAACCCTGACGGCCAGCCCCCCCTCTTCCCAATACTGGTGCCTGTCTGCTGGTGGGTCGAGCGAGCCCCCCTGTGGTGGAGGCAGCTCTAAGCTTTTTAATTTAAATTGTCTCTCTAATTTGAATGAATACACTTTAAATCCATTTACAAGGATCTATTGGAGGGCAAGTCTCATGCCAGTAGCCGCGTAATTCCAGCTCCAGTAGCGTCCACTAAAGCTGCTGCAGTTAAAAAGCTTTTATAAGGATCGAGCTCGGCTGTCCACCGCAAGGCATCCTACTGCCAGTCCGAGCCCCTATGCCTTGGGGTGCCTCCTGATGCTTTTCACCGAGTATCCCGTGGTCCCGAAGCATTTCCTTTGAAAAAATTAAGTGTCCAAACTACAGGCGGTGTAGCTTGCTTAACAGCTGGGATAATCCGCTGACTAGCAGACCCTGCTACTAGGCACAAAGTATTTCCTGGGCTAGATGCAGTTAAAAATTTGTAATTAGATACTCTCGTTGGATGCTGAGAAAGCATTCCATAGAGTTTCCTGGCACGCCATATATGATTCTCTTAAAAAGCTTGGGGTAGGGGTCTAGGGGACCCTTTTATAGCCAAAATCACGGCCCTGTATCGCAATACGTCACCTAGGCTGAAGATAAATGGAACTGTAGCACCCTGAGGGCTCGGTTGCTACAGAGGTATTGCACCTCACCCAGAGGTGTGATATCTCACTCTCAGGTAAGGATGTAGTGTGGATCAGGACCAGACACCTGCATGCATTACACCACATTGCCGTGGGGCAGGGCGACCAATATGCCCCTGAGATGGGCACGACAGTCCCTGTCCCTGGCTGGAGTGGGGGGAGGGAACACTGAGGAAGGGGAACCCTGTAGTGCAGGAGCAGGGAGGAAGCAGTTCCTGGGTGCATTGAGAAGGAAGTATAAAAGGTGGGCACCATCTTAGTTCAGTGCAGAGAAGTCTGAGCAGAAGTGGCAGGGAGCAGGGGCTCTGCATGAGCTCTGCTCCGGAGGCGGGCCTAGTAACAGAGGCCCAGGCCTGGAAGAGGGAGAAGGAAGGAAGAGGAGCGGAGAAGGCTCCAGGAACGAGGAACGAAGGGATCTCAGGGGTGCGGACGGGCGAGTCGCCACCGCACGCCCGAATCCACCTGCGTGGAGGGGTCAGGCCAAAGGGGGAGACCGGTCCCCGAAACTAGTGGAGGCAGGAAACGACCCTCAGCTAGAAACAGGAGGCTGTGACATTTTATGTGGCGCAGCCCCTCGCTACACCCGCTAGGAAGGCACCACATAGGGTCAGGGAAACTGGCGCCAAGTTTGCCAAGAGGAGGCCCGAGGCAGCCGGACAGAAGGGTTGGTAAGAAAGGCCAGACAAAGGATACACAAAGGGGGTCCTGTGAAGCACTCCAAAGTTATCTGGGAGTTGTCTGAGCCCCTCACTTGGTGAGCACAGTACGACGTGGGCAGCCGTTACCTGCAGACGTGGTCTGGATAATAAGAACTGCGAGTTAAGGCCCTGGACTGCATCACTGACTCCGTGTCATTACTGCTGCTGCCCTGCACCATCACCCCCATCCTCCGCATACACTGCCCTGAGGCTATACTCCTCCCGTGGGGAGTTATGCTACGCTCTGCTGCACCCACAACACCAGCCTCAGCGGTCTGACCTGGAGCGGCGGTTCACTCTGACCGCAATCCACGGGTGGCGTAGTCGGACACTTAAACATCAAAACCACATAAATAGTTCCGCCACTGGTTTGACCACCCTGAGCCACGGAAACGGGTTGCCACCACGGAGACTACAACCACCAGCATCCACCAAAAAGGGTCCGGCTCCAGGTGTCCCAAGGCCCAGGGGGCGCGTCAGAACATTTTCGTCACCTTTCACAATCACCAATGGGACAAGGCAGGGATGTTCTCTGTCCCCTCTCTTATACATCCTAGTGACGGAGCACCTGCTCTCATCAATTCGCCATAACCCCAATATTAGGTGGATTGAGGTGGGAGGCACCGAGTACAAGTGCTCTCTATTTGCTGATGATGTCCTAGTATATATCACTCAATCACATATATCCATCCATGCTGTTATGGCTGAAATAGATCACTTTGTTACATGGTCAAATTTTAAAATCAATGCAGCGAAGTCTGAGGCCCTCGATGTCTCCCTCCCCAAATCCATATAGGATTCCATCCAGTCCAACTTTCCCTTTGCCTGGCCCTCACAGGGTATCAAATACTTAGGAATTCCTATTCATAGAGACCTCTCCCATCTATGTTATCTTAATTTTGGGCCCTTTATTGAACAACTCCATACAGACCACGGTTGGCAAGTTAGAACTGTAAGATTCACTACGTGAACCACTGGTGTTTTGTGGAAAAGCACATGTACACTGTGTTCCAAATTATGCAAAAAGTGTTTAGGAGTGATAAGGGAAGAATTTGTTTGTTTGTCAGTTAAACTCATTGATGGTGATGTGTGTCAGGGCTCTTTATATCACTGTAAGCAATTGCAGACACCTGTGCTAATTAGTTTGGCAGGTGTGTCCAATGAAAGGCAAGACTACTTAAGAAGGCTGTCTCACATTATTAAGCAGCCTACATTTTCTGCCAAAATGGGAAAGAAAAAGGATGTGTCGGCTGCTGAGAAGCAACAAATTGTGGAGTGTTTAGGTCAAGGCATGACTACAATCAACATTGTGCGATGATCAGGATGAAGTGTCTTGGCAATCAAGAAGTATGTAGCTGATTCACAGTACACACGTGTGCGTGCTGATAAGGGCAAATTGAGGACTCTTTCCTACAGGCAATTACGTCAGGTTAAAAGAGCAGCGGCAAAAAAGCCTTGTCATAGCAGCAGACAAGTTTTTGAAGCTGCTGGTGCCTCCAACGTCCCCCGAACAACAAGATGCAGGGTCCTTCAGAGGTTTGCAGCTGTGCATACGCCATCCTGTCGACCTCCTCTATCCACTTCACACAAGCAGAAATGGCTCCAGTGGGCTAAACATTACATGAAGACTGATTTCAAAACTGTTTTGTTCACGGATGAGTGCCGTGCAGCGCTTGATGGTCCAGATGGATGGAGTGGAGGATGGCTGGTTGATGGACACCCCACGCAAACACGGCTACAGCGCCAACAAGGAGGAGGTGGAGTAATGTTTTGGGCTGGAATCATGGGGAGAGAGATTGTTGGCCCCTTTAGGATCCCTGAAGGCGCTAAAGATGAACTCCATAATGTATGTGGATTTTCTCAAACAGCACTTCCTGCCATGGTTCAAGAAGAACCGTGTATTTCACAGCAAGATCATGTTTCTGCATGATAATGCACCATCTCATGCTGCACATAAAACATCTGCATCTCTGGCTGATATGGGCATAAAAGGGGACAAACTTATGGTGTGACCCCCATGCTCCCCTGACCTCTACCCCATTCAGAACCTTTGGAGCATCATTAAAAGGAGTGTCTATGATGGCGGGAGGCAGTTCACATCTAAGCAACAGCTCTGGGAGGGTATTCTGTCCTCATGCAAAACAATTGAAGCAGAAACCATCCAAAACCTGACAAATTCAATGGACGAGAGAGTTCAGAAGCTCCTTTCGAACAAGGGGTCCTATGTGAAAATGTAACATCACCTAGAATAAAGTTTTAAGTTGAAAACTGTTTGATTTCAGTTTCTAACAACCTGCTAATGCTTATAATTTCAAAAATGACCATTTTTTTGGTCTTTATTAAAATGAAAAGGTTGATCGAAAAGTTTGGGGGATCTAAGAGTGTGGCAACCCAGTAGTCATGATTACTTCGAATTCTGACATGATGTTGCAGGTAGTGCAGCAAGAAGGCACTTGTGTCTTGCGCATCTCAGAGCCCCAAAATTATTTTCCGGGCTAGATGCAGCTAAAAATTATTATTAATTTTAAATCTGGTGGAGCTTAGTATAGATGGCCTAATAGGATCAGTGCTGCACACTGCTACAAAGCCCAAATTATTTTCCAGCCAAGATACAGATAAACATGATTAGTAATTTGAAAGCTTAAAAAGGTTGGTAGGGTGATTTTAACCAATCAAGCTTTTACTCTCCCCAGGATGACACAGGGGTAGAAAAGTCGTTTCGGATCCATGATTTGTTCATCTTTATGAACGTGAGTCTGTCTACATTCTCAGTGGAGAGCCGCGTGCGCTTATCTGTCAGCACACCACCAGCAGCGCTGAACACACGTTCAGACAGAACGCTGGCTGCGGGGCATGACAAGATCTCCAAGGCGTAAGTGGCTAGCTCCGGCCATTTATCCAGATTGGAAGCCCAAAAAGAGCAAGGGTCCAGTGACAGTCGTGGCTTCAATGTTTACTTGGAGATAACGCCTAGAGACGATGGTACAGGAGTGACTATGTGTCAGACTTCTTGTCTCCTGTGGCCTTGCAAAGGATGGGCTAAAAAAGTGGTGAAATGATTCCGCAAAATTGATGTTACCAGCAGATACAGTGGTTCTGTTACGGTTTGAGTGCTGAACACTTGACGGTCCCACGGTAGGCAAGTTGGAACTGTGAGATTCACTACGTGCACCACTGGTGTTTTGTGGAAAAGCACATTTAAGATTCTGCAACAGTCTCTGCTGATACTCCTGCATGCGTGCATCCCTTTCTATGGCAGGAATAATTTCGGCAAATTTACTTTTGTACCGGGGATCTGACAGTGTGGCAACCCAGTAGCCAGGATTATTTCTAATTCTCACAATTCGAGGGTCATGTTGCAGGTAGTGCAGCAAGAAGGCACTCATGTGTGTTGCGCATCCAGGAGCACCAAGTCCCTGTTGTGTTGGTGGCGAGGTAACAATCATGCTTCCTTCCTCTGTCCTCTCCCCCCAACCTCGCACAACAGAAATGTGATCAAGGTCTCCCTCATCTGATGAGTCTTCCATCAGTTCGTCCTCGGCTCCTGCACCTTCCTCACTAGTTTGGCTGCTACCATGCGCCCTGGTAAAACCATCTCCCCCACCCTCACATGCCTGCTGCCTTGGTGCTGCCGACCGTCTGGACCTTGCAGATGTTAGCCCTTCCGCATACAACTCCTCCTCCTCTACTTCCTCCACCTCCTCTTGTGCCACCACCTGACTCTGAATTCTGTTTAACGTGTGCTCCAGCATGTAAATCACCGGAATAGTCATGCTGATAATGGCATCGTCAGCACTAAACATCTTCGTCGCCATTTCAATACTGTGCAGAAGGGTGCATAGGTCCCTGATCTGAGACCACTCCTCCAGCGTGATTTGCCCCACCTCTGGATCTCGTTGGCCCAGGCTATACGTCAGAACGTATTGCACCAGGGCTTGTCGGTGCTGCCACAGTCGCTGCAACATGTGCAGAGTTGAATTCCACCGGGTAGGCACATCGCATTTTAGCCGGTGAAGTGGCAGGCCCAACGACTTCTGTAGAGATGCAAGTCGCTGAGCTGCGGGATGCGAACGGCGAAAGTGAGCACACAGCGACCGTGCCCTCTGCAGAAGGCCATCTAGTCTGGGATAGTGGGCTAAAAATTGCTGGACAACCAGGTTCAACATGTGAGCCATACAAGGCACGTGTGTGACATTGCCCCGGCGAAGGGCCGCACCCAGGTTTGCAGCATTGTTGCACACGGCCTTCCCTGGTTTCAGGTCCAGTGGAGACAACCATTCATGAAATTGGTTCTCCAGAGCTGACCACAACTCCTCAGCTGTGTGACTCACATTTCCCAGACATTTCAATGTAAAAACCGCCTGATGACGTTGAGCCCTACTGCCAGCATAGTAAGGAGGTGTGCAGGATCCCTTCTGCGCAGTTAGAAAGCTTGTGGCATGACCAGACAGGCTTTGGGTGCAGGTGGAAGACCGAGAGGAGGTTGAGGAGGCAGAAGCAGTGGAGGAACTTTGACATAAAGAGGATTGACGCACAACTCGTGGGGATGGCAAGACTTGGACAGCAGCCCCTTGTCCTGCTGTCACCATAGTTACCCAGTGCCCAGTCAGCGACATGTAACGCCCCTGTCCATGCCTAGTCGTCCAAGTGTCTGTGGTGAAATGCACCCTGTCACACACAGTTTCTCAAAGAAGCAGTGATGTTGTGTGCGACATGCTGGTGGAGCGCAGGCACACCTTTCTTTGAGAAGTAGTGCCAACTGGGCATCTGGTACTGGGGCACTGCGATGGACATAAGGTCTCGAAAATCCTCTGTGTCCACCCTGTGGAAAGGCAGCATTTCTGTAGCCAAGAACTTGCAGATGGTGAAATTCAACCTCTTAGCTTTCTCATGGCTAGGAGGAAATGGTCTTTTACTTGTCCACATCTGAGGGACCGAGGGCTGGCTATTGTGCTTAGACGGGGTTGATAAGGGTGTCCCCGGCAAACTGCCGGTCTGTGAGGAAGATGCAGGCCATGTTAGGTTGCCTTGATCCAAAGGTGGTGCTATCGATGTCTGACAGCGCTCAACACCAGCTGGTGTTACCACCTCCAAACAAAATGATGACCTGCCAATCACACTGGCTGTTGCGGTTAAAGAGGTGGCAGGTCTGCGCCCCCAAAACAGGTGACTGCTGTCCCCCCAGTCACAGAGGATGAAGAGGCCGCGGATGCACAAGATATGGCAGACGGTGGTTGGGCCGGCTAGGCCGCATTGTAGCACACTGAGCTTCCCACTGCAACTTATGCTTCATGTCCATGTGCCGGTTCATGCATGAAGTACTCAAACTATGTATTTTTTGGCCTCTACTTAGCTTTTGCTGACAAATGTTACAGATAACACGAGTTGGGTCATCTTTATCGATCTGAAAAAATGCCCAGGCTATGCAAGGCTTAGCACCCATGCGACCTGAAGAGCCACCACGACTTGTGGTGAGAGGCAGAGTTGTGTTTGAGGATGCAGTTGTTGACGTGCTTCCAGTACTATGTCTCTGTCCAGGAAGGCGCAACCTGACCTCGTCGTCACTAGCATTCTCCTCCACCTCCTCTGCTGACCTCATCTCTTGGCTGACTGTGGGTTGACAGTAAGTGGGATCTCCGACCTCATCATCATCACCCTGTGCGTTATCACACCCGTCGTCCTCAGAGCCAACCTGTTCCTGCCCTGACAAAAAACTAAAGTTGTCGCTCCAATCAGGTATTTGAGTCTCATCATAGTCTTCCTCATTGTCTCCACCAACAGGAGTTACAGTTTGGGAATGAGGGTCTACATTATGGTCAGATCCTTCTGCGTCTGGTCCTGGATCCGACTCAAAGATTCTGGGCATCAGTGCAGATCATTTCCTCGTCTGGATTCACAGAAGGCTGGAGTCGACCTCTGATTCCCAGGCTATAGTATGAGTAAACAGCTCTGCAGACTCAACCATCTGTTCTACCTCATACTCAGACGGGCAGCTGGAGATTTGGGAGCTGTGAGGAAGCAAGTGCGATTGGGGTGACACCTTTGAGGACTGGAGTATTTGTGATGTTGAAGTTGATGTGGAGGAGAGCCCACTTAAAGGAGCACTTGATATCCGTTGAAGCACCTGCTGTTTTTGTGCCTCATCTGGAATTTGTAGCGATTGGCGTGGCTGTAAGAAAGGGATCTTATCACATTGTCCGCTAAAAGAAGTAGACATTTTAGTTTGGCTGGAAGATGGTCTTTCTTCTGCAGATGTTACTGTTGCTTGAACACCTACCCCACGGACACAACCTTTTTTCCCCTTCCCAACACGCCTATTCCCCTTTCCACCAGCAGCAGGCCTTTTTCCACTCATTTTGGTGGTTAACTAATTCACAACTCTGGAGTTGTTTGCACAAGAAAACAATGGATGGGAACCGAGCAGAGCTGAGTGGCCAAACTGTGGTATTAGGCCAAAACTATTGGCTGGGTTAGATGCAGAAAAAAATTATATTCAATTTTCAACCTGATGGAGGTCAGTATAGATTGACTAATAGAACAAGTCCCACACACTGCTAGAAGGCCAAATATTTTTTCAGAGCTAGATGCAGAAAAAAAATATATTCAGTTTGCAACCTGATGGAGGTCTGTATAGATGGATTAATACAACAAGTCCCACACAGCTAGAAGCCCAATATTTTTTCAGAGCTAGATGCAGAAAAAAATTATATTCAATTTGCAACCTGATGGAGGTCAGTATAGATGGACTAATAGAATGATGCTATGCCCAAAAGATTTTACTTCACTAGGTGCAGTAAAAAAATTGGTATTCTATACACAGGTGGTATATCTTGCAACACAGGCTACTCCACTGACTAACACTCTGCAACAGGCCAAAAAGGATTAGCTTTGCTAGATTCAGCCAAATGCTGTGAAAAAAACTTGCACAGCACTGGCACAGACCTGCCTGGCAAAAACTGATAGGAACTGATGTAACCTAGTCCTGAAAAGGACTCCAATTACAATTAGTCTTTACTCCCACAATCTGTGACACCCCAGGGGTCTGGTTGCCACAGTGATAGAGACATTACGTCTGAGAGCAGGTGGGAGGTCTCTTGGTCAGGAATCCTATGCATGCCACACCTCCTGCCCAGTCCTGGGAGGGGAAGAACTTCCCCTATATAAACCTAGGGCTGAGGCAGGGTTAGTGAGTAGAGAAGAAGTAAAGACAGAAAAGCAGCAAATATAGGAACAGAACATCAGGAGCTCTGTGGGAGCAGTGTTACAAGGAGTCAGGGGCTGGCAGCTGCAGAGCTCGCCCTGACTGAGAAGATTTCTTACTGGACCCGGAGTCCGAGGCTGTGGGGACTAACTCCTACCCAGCAGCAGAATCCGTCAGGCAGGGGATTCCAGGTCCTCTGGCCAAGAAACCCGAAGGCACGGTCACACGCATGGGACCAGCACTGCCGTCGTGGAGCGGAAGCTACTAGAAGGCCCCGAGTCACTGGCCATACGGGTGAGCACCACACAGTACACTGAGGGACGTGGGCTACTTATAACCGCCTCTAGCAAGGTAGCCAGAAGAGTAAAGTTAGTTTGGGAGGCCTACAACTCCACCTGGCCAGGGGAGATCCCATCTGCTCAAGGACTGACCAGGCCCCAATCGCTAGCCAGTACTCCGGGAGGGTCTATCTTTGTCACCAGTAAAGACCCTGAACTACACCGTACCGTCTCCGAGTGGTTCCTGCTACCCCCATCATCCACGTCGGCTGCCCTGAGGCCATACCCCTCCTGTTGGGGGTTATACTATCACACTGCACAATCCTACCACCGGCCTCAGCGGTCTGCCCTGCAGCAGCAGCTCCTTAGCTGTACTCAACGGGTGGCGTAGTCGTCCAACATCTACCGCTGATACATCGCCGCTCAGTTTGACTCCCTGGGCACGGACCGGGTCACCGCCACGAGACTACAACCCTCAACAGATCCGGCTCCGGGTAAGCTCCCGCGTGCGCAACGCAGTGTGACACAGGCCCAGGGGCACGTCATATCTATTTAAGAGCACAGACCTGCCTGATAAAAGTCGTAGGAAATGCTGTAACCTAGTCCTTAAAAGGACTGCAATCACAACTATTCCCTACTCCCAAGCTATCTGTAGATTTGTGCGAAAATTGGCTTGAAATTAACAAGGTATAGCGCACACAGCAACAGCGGTGCCGTCTAACACGCAGCTGCAGCAGTGAGAAAATGGTGGCGACGGGGAAAATGGCTTGGTCTTATAGGGCAAGGACATGTGACATACACTGCCAATGACACATGCCCTTGCTTGTGTGAAAAAAAGCACTTCGCTCCGTGTGTGCGCTGCTGATAGGCTGACAGATTGCACCTCCCCACTGTAAATGCGGGAAAGAGAAAAAAAAATGGAGATCTTCATTATTCCTGCAGAGATCCATCCCCTGCCCCTCCCCCCACCCCGCTGTACACTCAAACTGCGTATTAACATTAATTTTCATCATTACTGAGAAAAAATCCAGTTATGATTTTGGTGCACGAACAGTTATCGAACAGCCAAATTTTTCTCAAGTTGTTCGTGTTCGCCGAACGGCTCGAACACCGCCCAAAACAGCTCGAATTTGAGATTGGCGAACAGTTCGAGTAGAACAACGCTCATCTCTACTTAGGACCCAACTCAGAGTCCCCCATCTCCTAGGGTAAAAAGGGGCTTTCGAGTAGAGGCGTCACATATTGCTCGACGCGGGTGTGTTTCTCCTGCTAATTGGCTCATAAGGAGCCACAGACCCTATATATTTAGATAATATAATATGAAGGCTTAATAAGAGGCTTAGCTTAGATGAATCTTGTTAGTATTCTCAGTGAGGTGCCTCGTGCAAACTGCTCTGCAGATGTGGCAGTGGAGATAGTGATAAAGTGCTCAGTGCAAACAGGAGGGATAATGCCCCATTTCCATGAGGTTTGTGCCAAATGGCAGCCTCTTGCACTAACCCCCACCTGCACGTTTATATGCATTATCCCCCCTGTTTGCACTAAATACTATATACTTCCATTATAGTGATGAGCGAGCATGCTCAGTGTTCACCAGAGCATCTCACTGCTAGAGATGCTCAGCGCTCGCCGAATATTTCTGGGGTTGCTCAGCGGGAGCTCGGGTCTCCTCCCTGCATGTTTGGCGCTCTTTACAGAGCCAATGAACATGCAGGGATTGCCTGCCACTCACTGTAGCATTACAGTGATATACAGGTGTATATCAGACCTGGCGCCGCCATGCTCATCACAGTCACTCCGGAATCAGACAGTGTAGGGAGAGGTGCTGCTGAGCTAGGGAGAGATTTGCTTTTTTGTAGTTAGTGTAGGTATACCAAACTATATTAGAGACACATATCCATCTCAACAAACAGTCCCCCTGAGGACTAATCCATCTGCAGAGATATCAGGCTTGCAGGGTATATAGTAAACTGCAGTGCACATAGCACAAGAGGCTCCATTCCAGTTCTGTCTGCTGCTGTTAGATAGTTCTATAAATAGGCCTGGGTCTCAGGAATATTATATATATATATATATATATATATATATATATATATATATATATATATATATATATATATATATATATATATATATATATATATATATATATATATATATATATATATATATATATATATATATATATATATATATTTTTGGATCTTAATACTCATTAATTGCTTAAAAGCAATCCAGAGAACAGTTTCTTTGCCATTTTCTTGTTGGCACTGCAGACTAACCAGGTCCTTTCCATATTACAGCATTAAAAATCCAGCTATTTAAAACGGTTTTCTCCGTCACACGGATCACATACGTTTTCAGAAAATACTGCCATTTCTGACCTCCATTAAAAATTTGTTTCAGTGTGTCAGTGAAGCAATTGATACCAGATTGCTGTTCAAAATAGTTATCTACAGGCCGAGTATTTAAAACTGGTTTCTCCGTCACACGGATCACAAATAGGTTCGTTCCAAATTCAGTCATTAGTAGTGATCGTGGAAGATACTGTCCTCCATTTAAAACGGGCAAGGCACGTGGCAAGAGACGGGGAACTGGACGTGATGGTGATGATTGTGCATGCAGAGGCCGAGGCCGTGGGTAAGCTGAAGTTGTGCCACAACAAACACCCACATCTTCTCGCTCGACCTTCCTGTCCCAATTAATAGGGGACCGCAGACCACCACTATTGAACACAGCAGTGTGAAAAGGTTATTGGTTGGATAACAGATAATGCTTCCAGTCACTTAGCCACCTTGTCTTCCACACGGTCAAGTCTCAGTAGCTGTGAGTCTGTACCGCATATTCCTCACCCTGAACCTCCTTCCTCCCACCATGCCGAGTGCCCAGAGACAACTGATTCCACACTTGGACACTCCGAAGAGCTGTTCACTTTTTCATTTATAGATTTGGGCCCCTCTCCCAGTCCACTTGAAGCGGGACAAAAGGAGATTGCATGTTGCGATGCCCAAATATTTGAGCAGCCATCACACGAAGGCAAAAGTGGGAAAGTGTCACAAGAGGTGGACAATGAGACAATTGCCAGAAAGTCAGGAGGAGGACCAGAGTTTGGAAGTGGAAGATGAGGTGGTGGATCATATAGTAACTGACCCAACCTGGCAGAGCGAGGACAGCAGCACACAGGGGGAGGGAGGCAGAGCACCTCAACAGGCAGGAAGAAGCAGTGTGGTGGCCGCAGAAAGAAGGCAGGCAACCGTTCTCCGTAACACCATCACGAAGGAAGTTGCCAGTACAACTGTTAGGTCTTCCCGAGTGTGGTTGTTTTTTAAAGACTCTGCCGATAACCCCAAAAAGGCCATTTGCACCACCTGCCAGGCCAGCATCAGCAGACGTGGCAAAACGACCAGCCTGGCCACCACCAGCAAAGCACACGACTTTGTGGGCCGAACCCCAGGGTCCAGAAACAGTGTCTGCGGGTGGCACCACTGCTTCTGCTGTTGTGTATGCAAGCCAATCCCCTGTCCATGGTGCATGCGAAGATACCTGCTGCCTTGCACACTCAAGTAGCAGCATCAGGAAGCACGTCAACATCCTTGTTCCAGCACAGCATTCAGTTGTTCATACCCCACTCCTTGGAACGCAAGCGCAAATACGAAGCCAACGGCCCACAGGCCACACTACTAAATGCCCACATTTTGCCTTTTAGGCTCATGGAGATGGAAGCATTCCACAACCAGAGGGTGGCGGCCGTTCCTCGGTACTCGGTCCCCAGCAGCCACTATTTCTCCTGGTGTGCCATCCCCGCATTACACAAGCACATGTCCCAAAACATTAGCCGTGCCCTCACAGTTACTGGGAAAGTCCACCTAACCATGGACATGTGGACAAGTGCTTGTGGGAAGGGACAGTACATCTCGCTGACAGCACACTGGGTTAACATAGTGGTAGCTGAGAAAAGTCGGACCTTGGTTACCCCCACAGTCTACAGCTCCTGCACCTCATCCTCCTCAGCCGCCTCCTCAATCTCTGAAATGACCAGTCACAAGCTGGAAGCACTGCAGCACTACCTCGGCCAAGCAGCAACAGGCTGTGCTGAAGCCAATATGCTTAGGTGACAAACCGCACAATGCTGAAGAGTTGTGGACAGCTCTGAAAGAGCAGGCAGAACTTAGAGCCATGTGTGACAATGGCCGGAACCTGGTGGCGGCTCTGAGGCGAGCTCACATGTTCCATGCCTGGCCCATGTGCTTAACCTCGTGGTTCAAGGTTTCTCAAATCCTACCCGGAGCAGCCAGATATGCTTGTTAAAGTATGCCGCCTGTGTGCCTATTTTAGAAAGTCAACTACAGCTTCCGCCGCCCTTGCCGTGTTTCTGCAGTGTTTGCAGCTTCCGGCTCACAGGCTGTTATGTGATGTCCCCAGGCGTTGGAACTCTACACTGCAGATTTTGGGAAGGATTTGTGAGCAGAAGAGGACAGTGTTGAGTACCAGCATCAACAAGGCCATTGATATTCAGTTGATATTCAGTTCAGACTCCACACATAAGACCTCAGGAGTGGACATGGATGTCAGACATATGTACCATCCTCCAAAACTTTGAGGACTCCACCAAGATGGTGAGCGGCGATGACGCCATAGTTAGCGTCACCATCCCACTTCTGTCTTCTGAAATGCTCACAATCAAAGAAGATGCATTGCATGCAGAGCACGATGAGATGGAGCAAGGAACCATACAGGGTGATTACACACAGCCCAGGCTCATCTCATCCCAACGTGGATTGGGTGACAATGAGGAAGAGGAGGAGGAAGAACAGGAGCTAATTTCATGCGCTATAGACGGTACTTCCTGCACAACTGTCATACCGTCTGTTCAGCGTGGATGGCCAGAGGACAGAGGAGGAGGAGAGCATGGTCAGTCATCCTCTTGGTGAGTACACGGAAGTCTTGCTTGTTAGCAGTCTGGCACGCATGGCTGAGTTTGTTATGCTGCCTTTCCCATGACCCTCACGTTCTCAAAATTTTGGGTGACAGTCATTACTGGTTGGTGACACTTCTAGACCCACGCTACAAGGAGAACTTTGTATCTTATTCCTGAGGCGGACAGGTCTACAAAAATGGGGCAGTACCAGAAGGGTAACAGACTTAAAATATAACTTAATATGTCCTTTAAAAGAGAATGAAAAATATAAAAAACACACGTATATTACCTTATATATGTTCAAATGTAATTAGTCTAAACACCTGTCATGTGTGTAATCCCAAATCCCTGTGACCCCATTGGACAGGGCCACAGGTAGGAGTGAATACTCGTCAGTCAAGGCATAGAGTACAGACCAAAAGTTTGGACACATCTTCTCATTTAAAGCCATTTCTGTATTTTCATGACTATGAAAATTGTACATTCACACTGAAGGCATCAAAACTATGAATTAACACATGTGGAATTATGTACACTGCTCAAAAAAAAATAAAGGGAACACTCAAATAACACATCTTAGATCTGAATGAATGAAATATTCTCATTGAATACTTTGTTCTGTAGAAAGTTGAATGTGCTGACAAAATCATACAAAAATCATCAATGGAAATCAAATTTATTAACCAATGGAGGCCTGGATTTGGAGTTACCCCCAAAATTAAAGTGGAAAAGCACACTACAGGCTGATCCAACTTTGATGTAATGTCCTTAAAACAAGTCAAAATGAGGCTCAGTATTGTGTGTGGCCTCCACGTGCCTGTATGACCTCCCTAAAACGCCTGGGCATGCTCCTGATGAGGTTGCGGATGGTCTCCTGTGGGATCTCCTCCCAGACCTGGACTAAAGCATCCTCCAACTCCTGGACAGTGTGGTGCAATGTGACGGTGGATGGAGCGAGACATGATGTCTCCGATGTGCTCAATCGGATTCAGGTTTAGGAAACGGGCGGGCCAGTCCATAACTTCAATGCCTTCATCTTGCAGGAACTGCTGACACTCCAGCCACATGAGGTCTGGCATTGTCCTGCAATAGGAGGAACCCAGGGCCAACCGCACCAGCATATGGTCCCACAAGGGGTCTGAGGATCTCATCTCGGTACCTAATGGCAGTCAGGCTACCTCTGGCAAGCATATGGAGGGCTGTGCGTCCCTCCAAAAAATGCCACCCCACATCATTACTGACCCACTGCCAAACCTGGTGATGCTGAAGGATTTTGCAGGCTGCAGATCACCATCCATGGTGTCTCCAGACTGTCACATGTGCTCAGTGTGAACATGCTTTCATCTGTGAAGAGCACAGGGTGCCAGTGGCGACTTTGCCAATCCTGGTGTTCTGTGGCAAATGCCAAGCGTCCTGCACGGTGTTGGGCTGTGAGCACAACCCCAATCTGTGGACGTCGGGCCTTCATACCACCCACACGGAGTCGGTTTCTAACAGTTTGTGCAGACACATGCACATTTGTGGCCTGCTGGAGGTCATTTTACAGTGCTCTGGCAGTGCTCCTCCTGTTCCTCCTTGCACAAAGGCGGAGGTAGCGGTCCTGCTGCTGGGTTGTTGCCCTCCTATGGCCCCCTTTATGTCTTCTGGTGTACTGGCCTGTCTCCTGGTAGCGCCTCCAGCCTCTGGACACTACGCAGACAGACACAGCAAACCTTCTTGCCGCAGCTCGCATTGATGTGCCATCCTGGAGGAGATCCCACAGGAGACCATCTGCAACCTCATAAGGAGCATGCTCGGCCATTGTAGGGAGGTCATACAGGCACGTGGAGGCCACACACAATACTGAGCCTCATCAGGAGCATGCCCAGGCATTGTAGGGAGGTCATACAGGCACATGGAGGCCGCACACAATACTGAGCCTCATTTTGACTTGTTTTAAGGACATTACATCAAAGTTGGATCAGCCTGTAGTGTGTTTTTCCACTTTCATTTTGGGGGTGACTCCAAATCCAGGCCTCCATTGGTTAATAAAATGTATTTCCATTGACGATTTTTGTGTGTTTTTGTTGTCAGCACATTCAACTTTGTACAGAACAAAGTATTCAATGAGAATATTTCATTCAGATCTAGGATGTGTTATTTGAGGGTTCCCTTTATTTTTTTGAGCAGTGTACTTATAAGTGTGAAACTGAAAATATGTCTTATATTCTAGGTTCTTCAAAGTAGCCACCTTTTGCTTTGCACACTTGGCATTCTCTTGATGAGCTTCAAGAGGTGGTCACCGGAAATGGTTTTCACTTCACAGGTGTGCCCTGTCAGGTTTAATAAGTGGGATTTCTTGCCTTATAAATGGGGTTGGGACCATCAGTTGTGTTGTGCAGAAGTCAGGTGGATACACAGCTGAGAGTCCTACTGAATAGACTGTTAGCTGCTTTTTTTCTTGCCATAATACAAATTCTAAGTAAAGAAAAACGAGTGGCCATCATTACTTTAAGAAATGAAGGTCAGTCAGTGTGAAAAATTGGGCAAACTTTGAAAGTGTCCTCAAGTGCAGTTGCAAAAACCATCAAGTGCTACAAAGAAACTGGCTCACATGAGGACCGCCCCAGGAAAGGAAGACCAAGAGTCACCTCTGCTTCTGAGGATAAGTTTATCCGAGTCACCAGCCTCAGAAATCGCAGGTTAACAGCAGCTCAGATTAGAGACCAGGTCAATGCCACACAGAGTTCTAGCAGCAGACACATCTCTACAATAACTGTTAAGAGGAGACTGTGCAACAGGCCTTCATGGTAAAATAGCTGATAGGAAACTACTGCTAAAGACAGGCAACATGCAGAAGAGACTTGTTTGGGCTAAAGAACACAAGGAATGGACATTAGACCAGTGGAAATCTGTGCTTTGGTCTGATGAGTCCAAATTTGAGATCTTTGGTTCTAACCACCGTGTACTTGTGCGATGCCTGAAAGGTGAACGGATGGACTCTACATGCCTGGTTCCCACCGTGAAGCATGGAGGAGGTGCTTTGCTGGTGACACTGTTGGGGATTTATTCAAAATTGAAGGCAAACTGAACCAGCATGGCTACCACAGCATCTTGCAGTGGCATGCTATTCCATCCGGTTGGCATTTAGTTGGACCATCATTTATTTTTCAACAGGACAATGACCCCAAACACCTCCAGGCTGTGTAAGGGCTATTTGACCAAAAAAGATAGTGATGGGGTGCTATGCCAGATGACCTGGCCTCCACAGTCACTAGACCTGAACCCAATCGTGATGGTTTGGGGTGAGCTGGACCGCAGAGTGAAGGCAAAAGGGCCAACAAATGCTACGCATCTCTGGGAACTCCTTCAAGATTGTTGGAAGACCATTTCCGGTGACTACCTCTTGAAGCTCATCAAGAGAATGCCAAGAGTGTGCAAAGCAGTCAAAGCAAAAGGTGGCTACTTTGAAGAACCTAGAATACAAGACATATTTTCAGTTGTTTCACACTTTTTTGTTAAGTATATAATTCCACATGTGTTAATTCATAGTTTTGATGCCTTCAGTGTGAATGTACAATTTTCAAAGTCATGAAAATACAGAAAAATCTTGAAATGAGAAGGTGTGTCCAAACTTTTGGTCTGTACTGTACATATAGATCCCTTAGTTTCCAAAGATAAATCCACCCCATGTACACTGATGCTGGCACATATTCAAAGCCCCATTACCACATTTAAATCAATGGTGTGTGATTTACGATTTTTTTTTAGGGTGCGTGCTCGTTCCATGCCTGTCCACTCCGGTGGTTACACCCCCCCGTAGAACGCAGTCCCCATGGTTACAGGCCACGCGCTCCACAGAGCGTCATATTCTGTGTGTCTGCCCACAGTTACTGACGCCCCTGTAATTGCGGAATGCATAATAAGTTCCACTGATGTCATTTCCAGTCACCTGATCCAAGACCGGCAGTCGTCATTTCCGGTCCCATGGAGCGCAAGTGTGCGTTCCAATCAATTTTGCATACTCCGGACCATCTTAACCCTGTATATCCCAGGTAGAATTACAGGGTAAAGCAGCATACACAACCCTCACCACTGTATACACTCCGCTCCCCCACAAGAAGCAACCAGTCCAATGGGACCACAGCTCACATCAACAGAAAGAAGTAAAAAAATAAATATATAAACACAGGGCACATTAGCATCCATAGCCATCGCTGCCACATAAGTGTTAAATCCCCAGAGGGATCAGTCAGTCCAGTGGGTCCTTGCTCCATTATTTCATGGGGATCATTAGTATTGGTGCTTAAGGACTCAGCGCAATGTTATAGTCCAATACTATTAACCCAAAGTCCGTCCTAAGATTCACACCCCACTTGATTATGGCGGTAATATACTTAACATAACAGCAATGGGGGGGGGGGGGGGGGGGGGGGAGGTGCCAGAGAGTAGTTTTCTGGTCCACTTCCTTAATATGAATGTGTCAATATGTATACACATTTCTTTAAAAATATATTGGAGGGGAGGGGGGGGGGGGATGAAATTGGTGGTTAAATAAAGGGGATCTATATAAATATATCCATAAAGGGTTTCTTTTAAACCCATATTCACTTAGCTAATATGCAAGACCTGCGTATCATTCAAGTGGTATCTAGGCAAGCTTTCACAAGGAAAAGGAGGGGCATAAAGCCCATATCTTTAACAGAGTACACAAGGAAAAATATACTAGTAAGGTATGTGTTCTTAGACTAAGCACCCAAACGTTAGTTCATTTAGGCCGTGGGGGGCCATTGTTTTGAGCCACCTCGCTTCTTTTTGTAAAATTAGGCGATCCCAGTCACTCTGAGGTCTGGGAACCTTCTCAATACCCATAAGTTTAATTGCTTTGTCACCCCCATGAGCTTCATTAACATGTCTTACAATTGGGGTCTCTTTTATGTTCAATGTCACCCAAATGCTCGTCTATCCTCCATCTGAGCTCTCGTTTGGTCTTGCCAATATATTCAAGACCACACTGGCAGGTGCCCTTATAGACCACCCCCTGTGTACGACAATTGATAAAATCCAAAACAAGGAATTCTCTAATCAACATTGGTGCCCGTAAAGATTTTACTGCACTGTACAGACGAACATGCAACACATCTACCAAACCTGTAACATCCCTTAGTTTGCGATCAGAGCCAGGATTCCTGTCTCAGGGCAGAGAAATGGCTATCAGTCTGTCCTGAAGAGAGCAGCCCTTCTTATAGGTCACATAGTGGTAACCCCACAGAAACGGAAAGATATCACTTCACTATCCATTTCAAGGATTGGCCAGTATTTACAGAGAATGTCCTTTGCCTCTCTAGCTCCATTCCCAAAAGTCGTAATGAATATCACCATCTCTAGACCTTCTAGATTTGCTTGTATTATATTCCTGATGTACTACCTTATTGGGATACCCCCTTTCGCAAAACCAGTTTGAGGTCAACGGCCTGTTCCTCAAAGGCCTGACTGGTGGAACAGTTTCTGCGAGCTCGCAGATATTAGCCAGTGGGGATGCCTCTCTTTAGGGGAACCGGGTGACTACTGCTGTGGGTTTTTGGTAGGTGCCAGTCTCCTCAAGGCCACTCCCACCTTTACAAATCAAGACGTCAAGAAAGGGTAGGCATATGGGATTCGCCTCACAGGTGAATCTGAGACCAATGGGATTATTAAGCCCCGTTACTTATTTTTGAAATTCCTCAACAGTGCCCCTCCAGATGACAAACATCATCTATATAGCGGGCCCACATCTCTATCCTCTCGACAACTGGGCAAGCCCCCTCACCAAAGACCATTGTTTCCTCCCACCAGTCCAGGAGCAGATTAGCTTAAGTAGGCACACAGGGGCAGCCCATCACTGCGCCCCTGAGCTGGTGGAAGTACTTACAGTCAAAGGTGAAGAAATTCCTTGTTAGACAATTCAAGCACTCTTAGGAGAAATTCATTATGAGCCCGACATTGTATGCTCCTCGTGGACAGATAGTATCTAGCCGCCTCCAAGCCCATATCATGTGGAATGGAGTACAGGGCCTCCACATCCACACAAGCCAGGATGGTATCTGGCCCCAATACTATTCCATCCAGTTTTCGGAGTAAATCGGCTGTATCCCTAGTATAGGATTGTAAGGACAGAACAAATGGGCTCAGAACTTGATCCCAATATATGCCCAGGTTCTGACAAACTGTCAACCCCTAAGACTATCGGTCTGCCCCTAAGAGGGCTAGTGCCTTTGTGTACTTTCGGTAAACAGTAGAATGTTGACATCACCGGATTTTTTGGTAACAAACTCAAATTCATTTTTATCAATTAGTTTATTGTCAAGACCTTCTTCCAATAGGGTTGTCAACTCACGCAGAAAAATGGACAGAGTTATTAGGCAGGACCGCATAGCCCTGCCTATCCTGTAGGAGGTCAGTACTGATCGGCATCCAGGACCACCACATTGTCATAAAACCCTCAGACAAAGGGGGCAATGTGGCGGTCCTGTTCTAGATGCCTAATTGTTGTCATTTCATCCTTACTGCAGTTGTACCTACAGAATATCCCTGTTTCTTCAAGTGCTAACATCTCTAGTTACCATATTCACAAAAACGTCAATGGACGACACATCTCCCCAAGTGGGTGGCATTTGGGATTACACACATGACAGGTGTTTAGACTAATTACATTTGTACATATATAAGGTAATTGACCTAGGGTCTGATGCCATTGTCTTTTACACCCTGATGGAGGGACACCATACCTTACATCTTTGAAATTATCTGTGCCAATCCCCAGATGAATCACCCGATATTGAGGGTTACTTTAGGGCTGACTAGTAGTCGAGGGTCAGCTGTGGACTGCCCTTGTTAGGGCGGGAGTTTTGGGGTTCCAGGGTCAGCCTGTGATATAGGGTCAGTTACTGATGACCATCCAGGCTAGTCTGGTATCTTTGGATGGAACGACCCATACTGCAGGACTGGTGAGACTGTTCCTTTTCACTTTTTTGCCTTATGATTATACAATATTATCTCAATAGGAGTGTTATGGCGGTTAGGTGAAGTAAATTGGGAAACGTTTATTGCCCCTGAACTGTAACTATTATCATTTTACCCATATCTGGTTAGGGCTACTCTAATATACGTGTGTGCTTTTTTATATTTTTTGTTCTCTTTTAAAGGACATATTAAAAGTTATATTTTAAAGTCTGCTATACATGCTGCAATACTAATTTGATTAGCAATCTATTGGGCCTTGAGGCTCTTTTTGATATCTAAGTGTATCTATTGTTTTTTTCCAGTACCAGAAGGCCCTTGTTGCGGAACTATTAAAAAAATTCCCTTCTGAAAACGCTGGCGGCAGAGGTCACAGTTCGTTGGACAACCAAGGAATACAGGCGAGAGAGACAACTCCAATCCAGCAGAGGCAGGGGAACACTGTCAAAGTTCTGGGAGAATTTTCTCAGCCCCTCCCATCTCAGTCCCTGAGGTGTGGGGTACTTTCACAAGGAGTGCAACATTTGGGAAGATGCTGAGGGAGTACCTTGCTGACTGTACCAACGTCCTCAGTGATTCCTCTGTGCCTTATTATTGTGTATCCATGCTGGATACGTGGAATGAACTGGCTCTCTATGCCTTGGAGGTCCTGGCCTGCCCTGCCGATAGGGTTTTATCAGAGTGTGTTTTTAGTGCCGCTGGTGGAATTATAACTGATAAGCGCATCCGCCTTTCAACTGAAAATGCTGACCCTTATAAAAATGAATAAGGGCTGGATTGGGCCAGACTTGTCAACACCACCGAATGATAGCAGTGTAACAAACTCAAATCCAGGGTCTTTTCTTGGGAGGTGTATTCCCATGGACCTTTTCACCCCCACACATGGGTATACGCTTCCTGATTTTGGCTATTTGCTCTTGTCCTCCTTCTCATCCTCCACCACCATATGACCAGGGTGACCGTGGTCCGTGATACAACACCCACAATCTTTTTAAAGGGTGTTTATGATGCCCGTAATTTTTTTTTTTTTTTTTTTTTTAATCACACATTATGTTCATGTATACCCCCAGGGGTAAATGTTTGTCAGCCCATACACTTAGTGCATGGGCATTACAAGTATCAGAGACCCACTCCTTTCTAAGGGAAAATTTTTTATTTTTTTATGAGGCCCTCTAAGTCTCTTCCAAGGGGCATTGGAGTGCCTCCCAATTTTTGGCAGCCCTTGCATTCACTGCATAGGCCAACACTATGGGAGAGACTCCTTTCTAATGGGAATTTGTCGTTACTGTGGCCCTACAGTAGGACTTTAAATTGTTAGTGGGGTTTTTCCTAAATTTGGTCAGCCGTTGGAATCACTGCATACCCTATAACTGTATAGCAGACCCTCTCCTTTCTAATGAAAACATGTCAGTCGTTACTGTGGCCCTGCTCTATGTCTTTAAACTGTTAGTGGGATTTTTCCTAAATTTGGTCAGCCGTTGGACTCACTGCATACCCTATAACTGTATAGCACACCCACTTCTTTGGAATGGAAACCTGTCATTACTGTGGTCCGGCTCTATGAGTCTTTAACTTCTTAGTGGGGTTTTTCCCAAATTTTGGTCAGCCCTTGCAGTCACAGCATGGGCATTATGTTACGGATCCGGGTGGTGGAACCTCTGTGCTGGGATGCAAGGAGGGACCAGAAGGACGCAACTGCCTACTCGGACCGACCCTGGTCGCACGGCAGCTTGGTCTACTCCGTGAACCAAGGAGGGTCTGGGAAGGTGGACCAGATGCCACTCTGGGACCGACCTTATGTGAGAGCAGGCGACTCCCATGGGTCAGATGGCTGAAGCTGACAGGTACAGGAGAGCATGGCAGGTAGCCAGTCGGCTGATCAGGGTTGGCAGGCGGGCACAGCTGATGGGCAGGCGCAGCTGGCACCTGATAAGGGCTGAGGAGAGTGTTAGAACAACAAGAACAACCTTACACAAGCACCTCCATTTTGGAGGAGGTGCTCTATATAGGAGTGGTCCTCCGGCCATTGGTCGTGGAGTCTTTAGGACGGCGCGTGGCCCCTTTAAGAGGGAGTGAGCGTATGCGTGCCATAAGCACCGTGCCCGGGAAGCTGCGAGCGGTGTGTGCAACAGCAGCAGGGGAGCTGGAGGACGCCGGACCAGGACGATGAGGGGAACAGCGTCTCTGCCCCACCAGAGGCAGAGACGCCGACGCTACACATTACCACTATAGGAGACCAGCTCCTTTATAATGGGAACATTTTTTTTTTTCTCTTTTTTTTTTTACCGAGACCCTCCTCTATGTCTCTTCAAAGGGGTATTGGGTTGCATCTGAATTTTTGGCAGCCCTTGCAGTCACTGCATACACAACAGTATAGAAGACCCACTTGTTAATAATGGAACAACAAAGCATAGCCGGTTGATGGCTCTCTAACAATAGCAAGGGCTGCCTGATGGCCCTATAAAAATAGGCTTTGTGACTTTCAGAGTCCCTCCATCAAATGAAACAGGATGTGTCTAATGTGTCACATACCACATTGCCAGATAAGATTGTAAAATGTTAAAATGACATTTCCCGGTGAATGCATTTGTCTTAAAAAAATAACGTTAAAAAAAAAAAAAACAGTAGGATCTCTCTTTCGTATAATAAACAGTCACCAATGTAACCTCAATGTAATCACATTGTTCAGCTCCCGCACCTCCTCCATCTCTGAAATGACCACATCAGTCACAAGCTGAAAGCACTGCAGCACTGCCAAGCGGCAACAGGCTGTGCTGAAGATAACATGCTTAAGTGACAAACCGCCCAGCGCTGCAAAGTTGTTGAAAACTAACAGCACCCTGATCTGTGGCTCTCACCGCTGAACATACAGTCAGATATGGTCGTGTGTGACAATGGGTGGAACCTGGTGATGGAGAAATGACTGCAGGAGTAGATACAGTTTCCCTCTGCTAGTCCTTTCACTGAGCAAAAGAATATGGCTGTGGTGAAATACAACTCCCACTGAGAAGCTGTTTCAGATTGAAAGACATTGGGCCCACCGGAGGATTTGATTCTGTGGGATCACCTTTCTCCCCCGCTCAAGAGCCCCATAGCAGCTGCAAAGTTAGCGCTATCATGAACTCTCCTGATGTAGAAGCCAGGGCACACCAGAGGATTCTCTGGTGGGACCGTCCAACCCTGCCAAGAAACAGTCCTGGCTAAGAAAAGTGTGCGGGAAGGTTCCCAGACACTATGGATTCTTTTTTACTGATTTGGAAACCCACGCAAACATGGGGAGAACATACAAAATCCTTGCAGATGTTATCCTTGCTGGGATTTGAACCCAGGATCCCAGCGCTGCAAGGCTTCAGTGCTAACCACTGATCCAATGTGCTGCCATTCACCCTTTGATATCTAACAGGCTGGAGAAACTTGCACCTACTGCCACTCTATCTTCAGCTCCTTTGTGAGAAACTAATGTATTTGGGCAGCCACTCAGTCTACCAAATAAAATTCCTGAGAAGGAAATTGGGGATGGCTTCGCTACTGGTACTGGGGGCCGTGCTAATACCATGGCGTCGTAACATAGTTTACTGGAAATATTCCAGGCTGGTAGGAGGCAAGCAGATTCCCACAGAAAAGTACCAGCAGTAATGTTCAGGGACCCGCACTTGTAGAAGGCGGAGACAACACCAGGAGAAATAGTGGCGGCTGGGGACCAAGTATGGACACGAGGCATGAGGTTGTGAAAAGCTTTCACCTCCATGAGCTTGAAAGGCCACATTTCAAGTGCAAGCAGCTGCCCAGAAATCTGCCAGTTTAGTATTGCGGCCTGTGGGTGGGTGGCTGTGCGCTTGTATTCCAAGTAACAGAAAACTAAGCAGATGGTGGTGGTTGTTGTCATCATCATCATCTCCTCACCTTGGCACTATGAACTCTCCTGAAGAAGCCAGTGCCCACCGGAGGAGTCTCTGGTTTTCTGGTGGGCCCGTCCAACCCTGCCCAGAAGCAGCCCTAGCTAAGAAAAGTGTGGGGAAAAGTTCCTAGACACTCTATGGCTGCTTTTTTAATGTGGATCTAATGTGCTTATGCATGTTATTTCTCAAACCGCATTGCAGACCAGACTATTGCCCAACTCTGCAATCATGAAATAAATGCGCAAAGAAAGATGTTTGTGTGTCAAAGCACCACCGACAAGTGAGAGTCGATATTGGACAGGCTGCCAATTCTGCAACAAGCTACATTAGAAGACTTCCTGGGAGAAATGACACCCAGAGTAGATATGGTTTTCCTCTATGCCAGTCCTTTCACCAAGCTAAAGAATATGGCTGTGGTGAAATACAACTCAGCAAAAAAAGCTGTGGACTGGCTCTGTACTGTCCCTGGCCATATCCACGCGTTTGTGGTTTAGACGGTCCTTCACAGTAAGTGCACTGGGGAGGGCAAAGGTAATGTTGTGGGTCCCATGCTTGTGGAGACGATACCGGGAGAAATAGTGGCTTCTGGGGACCGAGTATGGACACCCAGCCGCCGGCATGAGGTTATGAAAAGCATACGCCTCCACCAGCCTAAAAGGCCACATTTCAAGTGAAACCAGCTGTAGAGGACTTGCTGGGAGAAATGACAGCTGAAGTAGATATGGTTTCCCACGTCTTTTCACCAAGCTAAACAATATGGCTGTGGTGAAATACAGCTCAGCAAAAAAAAGCTGTGGACTGGCTCCGTAATGTCCCTGGCTACATTCACTTAGCCATGTGTTTGTGGGTAGGTAGTCCTTCCCAGTAAGTTCACTGGGGAGGGCACGGGTAATGTTGTGGACCCGTGCTTGTGGAAGGCGGAGACGACACCGGGACAAATAGTGGCGGCTGGGGATCGAGTATGGCTGAGTATGGTCACCGACACCATAAGATTGTGGACAGCTTCTGCCTCCACGAGCCTAAAAGGCCACATTTCAAGTGCAAGCAGTTGTCAAAAATTTGGTAGTATAGTATTGCAGCCTGTGGGTGGGTGGGTGGCTGCCTGCATACTTGCGCTTTCATTTCAAAGAATGGGGAAGGGACAACTGAATGCTGCACTGGGTCAAGGACGTGGACGGTGATTGTTGCAAGTCTGCAACGACAGGTGCATGGTGGGAGGCATCTTCGCATGCTCCAAGCATCACTTATGATGGGCACACTTTTAGGCAGTGACCTGGGAGTCAGATGCTTCCAGGGGTCTTCCCCCATGCTGTTCCCATGCATACAGTGCTGAAAAGACATGTGTCTGATGATGTGTCACACACCACATGGCCAGATAAGGTTGTAAAATGTCATTTCCAGTGAATGCATCTGTCTTGGTTGAAAGCAATGCACAAGTGCAAAAACACATTAAAAACGCTACGTGTGAACCTAGCCCAAGGTGTGGAGGAGTATTGATTTTGGTTATTTATTTTGGCTTATATACAAGTCATTACCCTGGAAAGGATGTTCCTTAACATATTTCTCAGGAAAATCCATTTTGGATTTGTTTTTTGTATGTTTTATTGTGAGTCCGTAAAAGTGGCATAATACCTCTGACAACGTTGTTAACAGCAGTGACCTGGGAGTCACAAATGCTTTCAGGGGTCTTCCCCATGCTGTTCCCATGTCATTTGAGCACTGTTCCCATCGATTTGGGCAATTTTTAGGCCCTCTGCAGACCGCCGGGGGGAGCCGCCTGAAAAATGCTAGAGTTTCCCATACTTACATTGTGCTCGTTGCTTGGGTCAAGCACCCGAGTATTCCAATTCGCTCGACCCGAGCATCCGCCCATCACTATTCCATTATAATCTGTGATTTGGTAATGGTGTCAAAGTGCCATAATCGTCCACAGATATGCAGAAAGACAGTTGACTCTACTTTTTTTTTTAGGCAGGCCCAAAAAGAAGCACAAAGGGACTGCAGGGGTGAGCGGCAACTTGCCAAAAAGAAAAAAACCCTCCCAGGAAGTAGATAATAAAAGCCAAACATCTATAATTTAAGTCAGTACACTCTAAAATCTAATGCCAGCGGCATTTACTCCATACATCCTCAGATCCACAGCATGTGAACTTTAGTTGCGAGTAGGATCTGCGTGACTTCACAACACGTAGTCTTAGTAAGTACGGTGTTCTTAAAGGACAAAACTTTCCTACGTGATTTCCTTCATTGGGGATGGTCCTTTGATGAAAGTGATGACATATATAATTAGTAGAGGCATTTCTGAAGTTAACTAAATGCAAATAACTCCACTTTACTGTTGAGTCCCCTTGGCTTCAGTGTATCTAATTTAAAATATCCAATTGGTTTCTGCAAGAGACATCTGTTTGATAAAGTCACCTTTACGCCAATGCCTAGGGATGATCTGTAAACCCATTATCCCTATATCTTCCAGAGAGCCTCCATGATATTCTAAAAAAAATGCCTAGATAGGGGGTGCCTCTCTCTCTCTCTCTATATATATATCTATATATATTATGAAGAAAAATATGTTTGCTAATTCTAATCTTCAAAGGTCGTTTAGTGCAACCTATATACAATTTATTGCAGGAGCATTTCATAAACTTTTAACCCTCCTAAGGTTTGAAAAATTGTATCAGCAATTTCTAATTTTTCCAACAAAACTTGCAAAACCATTTTTGTAGGGCCCACATCACCTTTGAAGTGACTTTGAATGGCTTATATGACAGAAAGATACCCAAAATTGACACCATTATAAAAACTGCACCCCTCAAAAACACATTAAATAAATGTATTAGTCCTTCAGATGCATCATATGAATTAAAGAAATGTGGAAGGAAAAAATTTTAATTTAATTTTCCCACAAACTTTTCATTTTCACAAGGGTAACAGGAGAAAATGCACCATAAAATTTGTTGTGCAATTTCTCCTGAGTATGTAGATACCCCATATGTGAGGGAAATCTACTGTTTGGGCACACAGAAGAGCGTGGAAGGGAAGGAGCGCCATTTGACTTTTGGAATGCAAAGTTGTATGGAATCAGTAGCAGATGCCATGTCACGTTTGGAGAGCCCATGATGTGCCAAAACAGCAGGAACCCCGACAAGCGACCCCATTTTGGAAACGACACCTCTCGAGGAATTCATCTAGGGAAGTAGTGAGTAGTTTCAACCTTCAGGCGATTCACAATATTGTATAACATTGGACTGAGCAAATTAAATATTACCATTTTTTCCATTAAAATGTTGCTTTGGCACCAAATTTGTAATTTTCAGAAGGGATCATAGGAGAAAACAAACAGTAGAATTTATAACACAATTTCTCCTGAGTACGCCAATATCCCATAAGTGGCCGAAAACTACTTTTGAGGCACAGTGTAAAGCTCAGAAGGGAAGGAGCACCATATTACAGTACAGATTTTGCCGTTATGGTTTGCGAGTGCCATGTCACATCGCCAGAGCCCCTGAGGTGCCAGAACAGCAGGAGCCTCCATAAGTGACTGAATTTTACACACTACACTTCTCATTTAATTCATCTATGGGTGCAGCGATCATATTGACACAGGTGTGTCACAGAATTTTATACCATTGGGCAGTGAAGTAAAAATAATTACATTTTACCACAAAAAAAAAAAAAACAGTTTGAGCCCCAGATTTTACATTTTCAGAAATGTCATCAAAATTTGTCCCACAATTTCTGCTGAACATGGCAATACCCCATATGTGGCAGTACAGTACTGCATAGCCACACGGCAAGACTCGGGAGGGAAGGAGCGCTATTTGATTCTTGGAGAACAAATTTTCATAGATTAGTTTGCGGACTCCATATACAGAGCCCCTGTGCCAAAAGAGCAGAATCTCCTTTCAAGTGACCCCACCTTGGAAAATACACCCCTCTGGGAATTTATCTTCAGGTGTAGTGACGATTTTGACTCCATGGGTGTTTTTTGGAAACAAGTGGATGTTTGAGTAAAAATTGCAAGCTGTCATTACAGTCCCCAGTACATTGTAGTCACCATACATTGTGCCCAACTCGTGCTCCTAGAGACATGCATCCTGTAAGTTAGGCGGGCTCTCATCGCTATAGAAATGCCAAACATGTGGATGCTAAGTGTGGTTTAAGCACACTGTGGGGGATCAGGAGGCAGGGGAGCATTTGGATTTGGGAGCGCAAAATTTGCAGGATCTCTTGGGGGGCGAGGAGTCCAAGCACTTTTCCTAAGTCTTTGTGCTACCAGTAACGTGGAAGCACCCTATATTTCCCCTAATGGTTGACGGACCTAAGAGAGGACTTTTTTGTGGGAGTCGAAGCCTTTATTGGGAACATTTTACATAATGTTTGGGATCACATTTATCCTGCGCTCTATGTTGATCACTTACATTGGGGTTTTCATTTTAATCTCAGAATGACATCATTCAGATGAAACCCCCGAGGGATCCATTCACTATAATGAGGAAGTAGAGTTACTCTGGACTCCATCTGGCCTCTGTTCAGCGGTGTCCTTTTCAGAGGTGCACAAAACTGGTCCACTGTGCTTTTATGCATGCTTAAAAAGACAGACACTGCCGAATCATAGGCCAGACAGTGTCCACAGTGTCTCCATTTGCCCCATTGTAGGGAATCTTCCGCCAGGGTTTTGTCTGAATCACGCATTAGAGATTTACACGGAAACCCAGGATAAATGGGAGTCGAGAGTGACTGCGATCTTTGGGAGGCAGAATGAACAAATTAACAGCAGGTGAAGAATTGGTTTTATTTATTTTTTATGCCGCTCCTCGTACAGTATAAGTGATTAGACGACTATTTTTGGCTAGTTGTGATTACAGTGATACCAGATATATATTTTTTTATGTTTGGCTGTTATCACACACTAAATGATGCTTTTTATTAAAAATTGCCGTTACGTGTGTGGTAAAATTGATGAGGCAGCTTTATTCTTCTGGTCAGTATGATTACAGCGGTACCACATTTAATTTTTTTTATGTTTTGGCGCTTTTACACAATAAAAACTATTTTATAGAAAAATAATTGTTTTTGCATCGCTTTATTCTGAGAGCTATAACTTTTTTATTTCTTTGCTGATGGAGCTCTATTGCAGGACAAGATGACGTTTTCAGCAATATCATTTTTATTTACATTAGTCTTTTAAATCGCGTTTTATTCCACTTTTGAAAAAGCATAGTTTGTCACATTTTTATTATTATTTTTTTTTTTTAAACGTGTTCACTGAAGAGATTAACTAGTGTTACAGTTTTATAGATCGGGTTCAGATGCAGCGATACCAAATGTGTACTGTTTTGGTTTATTTACAAAAATATACGCATTTAATGGTTTATTTTTTTTTTCCCTTTTTACTTTTTTACTTAGACTTCAACTTTTATATGTCCGACTGGTCTCATGCATTGCAATTCACATGTATTGCAATGCATGAGCATGGTCAGTTTTACACTGGCAGATCACCTGTTAAACTCAGCCACCACGTTAGTCTAATAGGCCACCGTAGTTGGCAAACCCGGAGGTCATCATGTGACCTCTGGCTGCCATGACAACCCTCAGCTCCCTTGTGATCATGTCAAGGGGGCGCCGCAGAGGAAAGAGTTGGAGCCCTCTCCCTCTCATAATATTCTAAATGCCGCAATCACTATTGATCGCCGCATGTAGAAGATTACAAAGGGGTTAACATCATTGGGACATGATCCAATCAGGTCCCGGTGATGTCTTCGCTCAGAGTAATTGCTCTGCACCGGAATCGCAGTGCTTGCAGGCCCCTGGGGGTCCTGGTTCTGCGAGACTGCCGGCCGTTGATAAACATCGGCGCTGCAGAAAGCCCAGCACCACGCTACACACGCTTTGTGCTAGCTCATGAAAAATTAAAGGAGGCTTGCACCCCTAAAAAAAAAAAAGTCAGGATTCCCTGTGCAAGGGGTTAGAATCTTTTCATGGGGATTAAGGTTACATTGCTTCCTGAATGCTTTCCAAGCTACAACAGTGTTAAAAATAAGATATTCAGGAAGGAGGAAGAAGTGCACTTTATCCCGGTGCTGCCAGAGAGGATGACGGTCCAGATGGTAACTAAGATTTTATAATTATTTTCTAATGGTAACAAAACTCAGTGTTTCTGGGACGATCCGTCCCCTTCATCATGTATAGTTTGGCTTCTTGTCTGTCACAGTTTTTATATCAAGCTCATACCTGTTGTGGTGGATTTTTTACTTAACCTGTTCCTGACAGAAACACTGCACTATTATACATGCTCTATTTGTAGAAAAACAGCCTAGGCAAATACATAAAACAATTTTAACCCCAGCACAAAAGTTATTACATATTTAAAAATATTGCACATCAATTGTTAGGAATATATAGTGTTATTGTCGCATATTTTCTATACAATCATCAGGGCATAATGTGGACAGTTTAAAAATCCAAAATGATTCTATTTGTCAGTCTTTGGAACCTATATGAATAGAAAAAAGGCAACAATAACACTCCGGCCTGGATTATCCTCTGGTTCCTTGCCTTGGGACAGGGGGGGTCGGTGCAGCAGTCTTGGGTGTTTTCATCCATTGTTGGGTGTAGTTAGCACAACTATCCCAGGTGAGCAATTGCATCTCGCTGGGGATTCTGCATCTCCAAGCTGATTCACACAGAGAGCCTCTGTGGTTTTTTTTCTGTTTCAAAATAAAATGTCATTTTTTGTATTATTTCAAATCACAGAGATCCTTCAGAAGAGCTTTAAATGAGAGGGGCTCTGGGTCCTTGGAGCAGAGCTGAATACAGGCTCAATAGAAAGCACATATATAGTGTTTTGAGTAATTATTGGGAGTCTCAGGTCCCAGACCACTGCTGAGATAAGCACTTCTGAAGGACTACTGTGATTGGAAATAACAAAAATGACATTTACTATTTAAAGCTACAATTACAAGAACTTTATTTGGTTGAAATATAATGCTAGAGTCTTATTTTTCACTACAAGCATTTTTTTTAATCAAGTCTTCTTACACTGCCAGCATACACTGATAGGAGATAAGTAATAGAGATAAATCCAGACAAGATTGGTTAAAGGAGTTGTCAACTACTTTCACACTGATGCCCTCTCTGTAGGATAGGGCATCAAAGTCTAATCGGCCGGGGTCCCGCACCCAGCACCCCCGCCGATCAGCTGCTATCGGTGTAGTCATCCGACAGCCTTAAGTTGTTACCTGTGGTGCTTCGCTGTCAAGTTGTAGTGGCCAGCACTTGTTACTGCACATCCGCCTCCTATTCAATTCAATGAGTGGCGAATGTGCAGTACCCCGTGACGGCCACTACAGATGGACGGCCAAGCACCACAGGTAAGCGCTTCCGGCCAGCGGCTGCCGCCTCTGGCACTGATAGCTGATCAGCGGGGGTGCTGGGTACGGGACCCCGGCCCTGCGGATAGGGCATCAATGTGAAAGTAGTGGACAACTCCTTTAAGATGAATCAAGACACAAATGCACATGTAAAAAATAAAACGCAACTTTATTGGATCAGGCCCATAATGAGAAACTGAAATAATGCCTACAACATATCCCTTTTCAAAAAAAGGCTTCATTATCACAACTGTAACTTTGGCTTCTATTTTTATCCGTTAGTTTAATTATATTTGATACCTTTTCAAAGGCTAACTTCAATGTGGACAGAGCAAACAAGTTGCTTGCTGAGCTACTGTCAGCATCTGGTAATTCACAATGAAACACAATGGAGAATATAAAGCATAAGAAATCATAAGATTTGTGTTTAGATTAAGCAATCTTGGGAGTTTACCACACTGTAGAGTACTTATTTGGGCTCAGATTTCTCAGGAGATTTTTGGATTTGAGATGCAAATCAGTGTTACAAGTTTTACAGTAAAAATAGTTTCTATTGTTCCAGGGTGTGGGGGAGGTGTTGGTTCTGACTCTCATAGAAGATGTATGGAGACTTGTTTAAGGGCAATGGTAATGAGGTATGCAGATTAGCTGATATCAGCCAATAGATAGCTGAATCTGGTGTTATCAGATAGTTTACTATGCTAATCATACAGGGAACTTCTGCACCTGCCGGTAATTATCCTTCACTGGATTTAGTTGAAAGGAGTCAGACAGCAGGTTTTTGCTAAGTTATCTGAAAGCATAAATAATCCCCAAAAATTTCAAGAGCACTTCCATATAAAGCATTATAAACCTATAAAGGACTTGGAAGATTAGCACCACTATAATAAACCATGAAGTTAATATTGACACTTAAAATACAACAGAATACATAAAAAGTGGGATGTAAACTAGAACAGAATAGAACTACACAGGCCAGTTATAACATGATGTATCCACCATATAGAGCAAGTGCTCAAAATCACATAAATCACTTTACCATAATAATGCTGATTAAATATAGCAAATTATAAGAATTGAGAAATGTATCAAAATCAAATCACAAAGTGTCATTAGCTATAGTGCAAATCAGCTACCATTTAAATAAAGTGCAAATTAATAGCGCAAAGAAAATAAGCATCACTGTGAAGCCACAAATAACTGCAAGAGCAGAAAATAACACAAAATGCATATGGGCAACAAAAAGCTACAATTATAAGGTGCAATTGATGGTGCAAGTAATGCAAGCACCTTCTCAAGGCCACAGATATTGCAAGTGCAAAGTATACATTATACACAGTGCATATGAGCCAGTGTGCACCATATACATAGATATATTCTTATTAGTGCAATCAATGAAATCACATAATGCTAGCACCTCCATAGGGTCATGGAATAAGGTTATAGTGTTGAGCGAGTATGTTCTATTAACCCTTTCGGCAAGTATGCTCGGGCGAGTTCCGAGTAGTTACAGCTGCTCGGTGATCAGGTTAAATCGCTCCCGTGTGAATGATTTGCAACTGTTTGACAGCTTTATTACATAAGAGGAATGTCTATTTCTTACACATTCCTCACATGTATTAAAGCTGCCAAACAGTCGCAAATCATACACACGGGAGCGATTCAACCATATCACTGAGCAGCTGTAAATACTCGGAGCTCACCCGAGCATACTCAGACAGAACATACTCGCTCAACCCTAGAAACAATAACAGTGATCAAAAAATGGTGGAATGAAAAATAAAGTTAATCATTAATAATAAATCATTATATGACCTGGCAGATGAAAAGACCCCACCACGCACATTTCACAGCTTGCTCCTTCTTGGGGGGATGAGTATAGAAAGCAGGCATTGCATCCATCCTATATATATATACATACCATACCAGGAAACACTCCATTCAATCAATAGGAGGCATGCCCCATGTGACCGGAAGTTGCGTCACAAACAAAGTGCGTTCCAAGCCTCAATGTGAGGGCTGGAGCACAGGTGCACAGCACACCCTAGTGCAGCATGCAGCGTCAGTGTATGGTGCGCTCCAAGCCTCACTGTGGGATTCCTATTTAGCATCTCAGGTATCCAGATCTCCCAGCACCAATGGTGAGCATCCTGGGTCAAGCATCCACACACCTGTCCGACGTCAGGACGGAGGTGCGGTCTGCATAAGACTAGTGGAGCATCTCCATGGTAACATACGAAGCAGGACAATAGAGATATACTATAGAAGAGTGCTTAGAAAAGTACTGATCCCAAATGATGGAAATATTTGATATAATGTGTGATCATCCATAAGGAAAATGAACTAAAAAATAAATATAAATGAGAATAGATAAATAAATATGAATAAATTATAAATAAATAAAAAAGTATACTATAAAAATAAATAATATCCAAAAAACATGTGAAAATGTATAGAATGGGTGAAAATTAATAAAAGGGGTGGGGCAATGATCATTATATAATGATATATGACAAATTACCCTGGATTATCTTGGACATACTTCTCTAATTATGGACATTATGGAGATATGCATATTCATATAATCATGGACACTCTATATATTATAGCCTTCACATTATGGATTATTGATGTTTATATTTATTTATATATTTTATATTCTATGGGATGGTGTATCATTTGTATTGGTACTACCTATGGTGAATCTATCCATATGACTCCTTTATATCTGGAGTAATGAACGATTTCTCTTATTCTTTATTATTTGCATTTATTATTTATTAGATTTTATTTATGTTTTATTTTATTTATATGTGTGTATGTATATGTGTATATATGTGTGTGTATGTATATATATATATATATATATATGACTATTATTTATTTATTTAATATTTTATTTTTTATAAAAAAAAAAATTCCGCTATTTAGAACTTTATGGTCCATCACTTGTTTTGCAATCCTTATCTAAATACTTGTCAAATTTTATATATTTTTTTCACTTATTTATATCTCTTCATATAATCTTGATTGTTCACTTAAATTTTTTTTCGTCATATATCATTATATAATGATCATTGCCCCACCCCTTTTATTAATTTTCACCCATTCTATACATTTTCACATGTTTTTTGGATATTATTTATTTTTATAGTATACTTTTTTATTTATTTATAATTTATTCATATTTATTTATCTATTCTCATTTATATTTATTTTTTAGTTCATTTTCCTTATGGATGATCACACATTATATCAAATATTTCCATCATTTGGGATCAGTACTTTTTTAAGCACTCTTCTATAGTATATCTCTATTGTCCTGCTTCGTATGTTACCATGGAGATGCTCCACTAGTCTTATGCAGACCGCACCTCCGTCCTGACGTCGGACAGGTGTGTGGATGCTTGACCCAGGATGCTCACCATTGGTGCTGGGAGATCTGGATACCTGAGATGCTAAATAGGAATCCCACAGTGAGGCTTGGAGCGCACCATACACTGACGCTGCATGCTGCACTAGGGTGTGCTGTGCACCTGTGCTCCAGCCCTCACATTGAGGCTTGGAACGCACTTTGTTTGTGATGCAACTTCCGGTCACATGGGGCATGCCTCCTATTGATTGAATGGAGTGTTTCCTGGTATGGTATGTATATATATATAGGATGGATGCGATGCCTGCTTTCTATACTCATCCCCCCAAGAAGAAGTAAGCTGTGAAATGTGCGTGGTGGGGGTCTTTTCATCAGCCAGGTCATATATTGATTTATTATTAATGATTAACTTTATTATTCTTTCCACCATTTTTGGATCACTGTTATTGTTTGTTACCTTATTCCATGACCCTATGGAGGTGCTAGCATTATGTGATTTGATATATATATATATATATATTATGCACCTTGGGAAGGTGCTTGCATTACTTGCACCATCAATTGCACCTTATAATTGTAGCTTGTTTGCCCATATGCATTGTTTTATTTTCTGCACTTGCAGTTATTTGTGGCCTCAAGGTGATGCTGCTTTTCTTTGCACTTTATTTAAATGGTAGCTGATTTGCACTATAGCTAATGGCACTTTATGTGATTTGATTTTGATACATTTCTCAATTCTTAACTCAATATATTTAATCAGCAATAATTATGGTTCAGTGATTTTGAGCACTTGCTCTAGATGGTGGATATATCATGTGATAACTGGCTTGTGTAGTTATTTTCTGTTCTAGTTTACATCCCACTTTTGTATTTTATGTTGTATTTTAAGAATGTTATCTGAAGGCAGCCTGATTTAGGGACAGAGTCCCTGATTGCAGCAATGTGTCATTTACTGGTCTGCTTGCTGCAGTTTGACAAAATTCCTGTTTTATCTGCTGCCAATCAGTTCACTGATTGTTAGCTTTCTGCACATGCTCAGTGCACACAGAAAGCAATCAGTGGTGGGGTTATACAAAGCTCATGAATATTGAGAACTACCTGGCAGCAGGTTTACTAGTCCTCTACTGATAAAACAATGATTTTATCAGCAAGAGATTATCAAAACTACAGCAAGCATCCCAGTAAATGACACGTCATTGGAATAAGGGTCTCTGTGTCTACATTATGCTGCTCTCAGCAAAACCTGGTGACAGATTCCCTTTAATGTGTTGAATTCAGAAAGGAGGTACCAGAGCAAACTCCTATTTACATGCAGCACCACCCCTCGGTCTGCAAAAGCTTAAAGTCCCAAAGTTTTGATACTGCAAGAATGTTCAGGCTTGACAATGCCTGCTGTATCTCATGTACCCACGCTGTCCTTACTGAATTACTGTAATGGCCTGTGCCCTTTGTAATGTTTTTGGTGATCAACAAGATGTTGTTTCTGGGTAAAAGATTTATCACATTCTGAACATGAAAAGGGCTTTTCCTCACCATGAATCTTTTGATGTTTAACAAGCTCTGATTTGAATGTAAAACATATGCCGCACTTCTCACATGAGAAAGGCTTCTCTCTTTGATGGTTTCTCTGATGCTTAAGAAGATTTGATTTAGTTGTAAAAGTTTTCCCACATTCCAAACAGGAAAATGGCTTCTCCCCTGTGTGAATTCTCTGATGTTCAACTAGACCCAATCTCTGGGTAAAACGTTTCCCACATTCATCACATGAAAACAGATTCTCCCCTGTGTGGATTCTCTGATGTTGAGCTAGATAAGATTTCTGTTTAAAACATTTACTACATTCCAGGCATGAATATGGCTTCTCTCCTGTGTGGATTTTCTGATGTTGAACTAAGCGGGATTTCTGCTTAAAACATTTCCCACATTCTGAACATGTGAACAGTCTGTCTTCTGTATGGCTGTCTTCTGTCTCCTTGTTGTCAATATTTCCCTCACATCTTTGATCCTCTTTATGACTTGATAGTTGCTTAGCAGTCTGTGAATCGGCACCAGAAGGTTGCTCGGAATCCGATGCCAGATCTCTGCTGGGACGGACGGGGAGTTGCTTTGATCTAATCGCGGAATTATCTTGGATATCATTAAACATTGCTGCACGATCTGGAGATGTAAGAGGATGTCCATCTGAGTCTTTCTTGCAGTCATCTACTGGAAAAAGAAATTATTTTCCAAAACACAACAAAAAGTATGGTTAATAACATTCTTGCATTTACTTGTAGACATTTATTAAAATGGACATGTGGGACAATTACCTGAAAATAATTTTTTACTCATTGTTGGTTTAGTAATGTGTACTGTAATCTGTAATCTAAAGCATATGGTATAATAGTACTGTAGGTATGAATAGGATGACAGTGGTTATAACCATCAGTGAGAAAAGACTGTTACAATAGAATACCTCAAAAAGACATTTTAAGGATTTTCTATTTTAACCCCTTCAAACTGCAGCTAGTTTTGGTGATCCTGACCAGGCCAGAATTTACAAATCTGACAGATCACTTAAACTCTTGATTGCTTCTTTTGATATCGGTGATTCGGAGACTTTTTTTTTTTTTTTTTGACACATTTTACTTTGTTAGTGGTAAATTTACCTTGATGTTTTGCGTTTACTTATGAATATATCAACATTTTGCATACATTTTTGAAAAACGAGCAACTTTTAAACTGTGAATTTTTATGCCCTTAAACCAATTAGTCATAACACATAATTAATATATAACATTTTCCATATGTCTACTTTACATCAGCAACATCTATCTTTCAAACATCCTTTTATGTTGGTAAAATTTTAGAAGGCTTAAAACTTTAGCAGCATTTGTTTCAAAAATTACAAAACTTAATTTTTAGGGACTACTAAACTTTTGAAATTTGAGGGGATTATATGTTAAAAAAACCTCAAACAAGACCCCACTTTAAAAACAGAACCCCTCAATGTATTCAAAACCACATTCAGGAAATTTGTTACCCTTTAAGCGCTTTACAGGAAGTAGCAGAAAGTGGAATAAAAGACTCAAATTTTTCATTTCATAGGAGAAAATAGATCCCATAATTTGTATTAAAATTTCTCCCAAATCTGGCAATACTCCATATGTCATTGAAAACCACCGATTTGGCAGACAGCAGGGCAAGAAAAGAGTGATATTTGTCTTTTGCAAAACAAATTTGTCTGTAAAAGAATGTAAATGCCATGTTACATTTGCAGAGCTCATGAAGTGCTAGAACGGCAGAAAACCCCATCTTGGAAATTGCACTCCTCAAGGAATTAAAGAGTGAACAGAGAATGTTTACCCTACTGAGTATCACAGATTTTTATAACATTATGGGCCTGATTCATCAAAGCTTCTTTCCAGAATTCTGGCATAAAAGCTTTCAACAGCCGCAAAATTTAGGTGCAACTCGGAGTTATGTCACTGCCCCACAGCATCGCCTTGATGAGGATTCATTTGAGGGCAGTGCTAGAAGCTGTGGGCGGCTCTGGTGTAACTCACTGCTTCAATCTCCACCACCTGGTAATCTGCTTTCACAGATGCTACGGCGGCAAAGATAGAATTAGAGTGCCGATGCTGCACTCACATCTTCCACAGTGCCCATCTCCCATGATCCAGGACGTCATCAGAGGGGGCAGCGATGCAAGAAACTAGTGAGTAACTGCAGCGCTGCCCCCTGTGATGTCCTGTTGGACACTGAGTGGAATGAGTGCAGCCCGAGCCTCCTGTCACTCACATTTGAGACTCCTCTCAAATGAAACTTCCCATGAAGTACTGTAAAACAAACACATTTAGGGATTAGCCTGATAGGAAAAATTGAGTATTGTGTAATAAAGCTAATAACAAAAGTGGTTAGGGTGTCAGGATAGATATTTATAACATAAATTTTAAGCCCATTGTATCTGTAAGTTATGCTTGCATTCTTAACACCATTTGCTGGCTTTAAGGTGTTATGTACCATGCATGTCACTGTGGTCTGCTGTATAGTTGTGGCAGTAGAGATCGGTTTAAGTGCCTGTCTTGTCTTCACCATTTTGGTGTAATAACTTGTCAATCTTTGGTTGGCTCCTATACAAAGCACCCCATCTTCATAGACCTACTATTCTCTGAATAGCTGTGAAGATGTCACCATGCTCTACTAGTATTGTAATGCGAAAAGGAGAGCACAAGTATAATAGGCTGACACCTTGTAAGATGCATGTTCTGACAGGCAAGGGCTTGCAGTAAGGTATTCTCGATTTCTGGCACCACCTCCAGAAGGATTCTATATTCTATATCTATATTCTATATCTATATTCTATATCTATATTCTATATCTATATTCTATATCTATATTCTATATCTATATTCTATATCTATATTCTATATCTATATTCTATATCTATATTCTATATCTATATTCTATATCTATATTCTATATCTATATTCTATATCTATATTCTATATCTATATTCTATATCTATATTCTATATCTATATTCTATATCTATATTCTATATCTATATTCTATATCTATATTCTATATCTATATTCTATATCTATATTCTATATCTATATTCTATATCTATATTCTATATCTATATTCTATATCTATATTCTATATCTATATTCTATATCTATATTCTATATCTATATTCTATATCTATATTCTATATCTATATTCTATATCTATATTCTATATCTATATTCTATATCTATATTCTATATCTATATTCTATATCTATATTCTATATCTATATTCGTTAGGTTTACTCTGAAGCTTTCGGGGTATTACTCACCTAGTCTGTCTGTAAGACTTTCCTCCTCCTTGCATTGCTGATCACCAGGAACATATGTTTCCTCTTCTCCTTCAATAATTTCATCTTTAATAGTAGTCAGATCTTTACCCTATTTTAACAGTTAAAACATATAATGTAAAATTTAGTGGAAAACAGATGTTCAATGGAGCAAGATAAGCGGCTCCCATTAACTTTCAAATTACAGAATATTTATTTATTTTTGACTGTTACTGCGTCTCAGAAGCAGCATGTTCCTTCCTGATTAAAGGTGTTGCTCATTTTCAATTAAATTTTTACCATGGCTGCAATTTGCTATTAAAATCGCCCCACAGTACTCGCCTTCCCCAGGTCCATAGTGAGTCTCCAACGCTGTTCCTGGTGACTGGCATTTTGGTAACGGCGCTGACGTGAAGTCAACAGTGAAGCAGCCAATCAGTAAGCTCAGCGGCCTGGAATGGTGTATTCCGTCTACACTGGCAGAGCCACTGAGCTCAATGATGTCCATGTGATGTCAGTGCCACAGCCAATTCAGACAACAGGAGCAGCAGCAGAAAATCCCCCGTTAAGGACCACCTTGTACTTGGTACGCTAATGACTGCGCCTCATTTTTCAAATCTGCCCACTGTCACTTTGAGGTAATAACTTTGGAACACTTCAACATATCCCAGTGATTCTGAGAATGTTTTTTCATGTTAGTAGTAAATTTAGGTCGATGTGATTCGTGTTTATTTCTGAAAATATCGAATGTCTGACAAATTTAAAAAAAAACTTGCAATTTTCACTCTTTTAATTTTTAAGCTCTTAAAACAGCTAGTCCTACTACACAAAATAGTTAATAAATAGCATTTACCACATGTCTACTTTACATCAGCAGCAATCTTGAAATAAACTTTTAACCCTTCTACTAATTTAACGAAAAATTGCTGATGGTTTTTTTGTTTTGTTTTCAATGAAATTTACAAAACCAATATTTTTAGGGACCATTTCACTTTTGAAATGACTTTGAGGGGCCTAGATGTCAGTAAACTGGCAGACAAGACCACATTTTAAAATCTGCACACCTAAAAGTATTCAAAACTGCACTCAAAGTTTGTTAACCGTTTAGGTACGTCACAGGAATGCATTCAACCCAGAAAAAAGACATGGAGAATTAATAATTTTTTTTAACTAAAATGTTTTTCATATTTACAGGGGTAATAAGGTGAAAGTTTGCTGGGACAGTTTGATGTGCAATTTCTCCTGAGTATACCGATACCCTATGTGTGGTCAAAAACTACTGATAGGGCACACGGCAAGGCTCAGAAGGGAAGTAGTGCTGTGTGATTTTTGGAGCGTAAATTTAGCTGCCAATTGCAGAGCACCTGAGGCGCCAAAACAGCAGAAACCTCCCAAATGTGACCCCAATTTGGAAACCACATTCCTCAAGGAATTCATAGAAGGTTGTGATGACCATCTTGAACATATAGGTGCTTCGCAGAATTTTTTTTATCTTGTGTCATGAAAATTAAATGACTTTTTTCCATGAAAATGTTGCTTTAGCCCCAAGATTCACATTTTCACAAGGGTAACAAGAGGGATTGCACAATAGATCGGTGGGTTCATTTTCTCCTGAGTACACACCTCACATGTGGTTGAAAACTACTGTTTGGGCACATGGCAGGGCCCAGAAGGGAAGTAGAACCATTTGATTTTTAAAGTGCAATTTTTGCTGGGACAGATTGTGGATGCCATGTTGCATTTAGAGACCCCCTAAAGTGGCAAAAGAGCCGAAAACCCCACAATTGACCACATTTTGGAAACTGTGCACCTAGAGGAATTGATCTAGGTGTGTAATGAGCATTTTAAAATAAAAGATCTTAAGATTTTTAAACCATGGAGCCATGGAAATTAAATGTTGTGGGTTTTTTTTAATCAAAATGTTGCTCTAGCCCCAAATTTCTCATCTTGACAAGGGTAGCAGGAGAAAATTGACCCTATAATTTGTTGTGCAATTTCTTTTGCGTCCACTGATGCCCACTGGTGAGGAGAAACTAAGGTTTGGGTGCATGACAGGGCTCTGAAGGGAAGGAGCGCTATTTGATCTTTGGAGTGCAAAACTGTCTGGAATAGATTGGACGCCATTATGCATTTGGAGAGCTGACAAGGTGCCAAAACAGAAACCCCACAAAAATGACCCCATTTTGGGAACTACGCCCCTCAAGGAACTTATCTAGCGTTGGGGTGAGCATCTTCAACCTATCTGTGCTTCACAGAATTTTATAATATTGAGCCGTGAAAAGGAAGTATTATGTTTTCTTCAACAAAAATTTTGCTGAAGGTCCAAATTTTTTTTCACAGGGAAAACGAGAATAAACTATATTGTACAATTTCTCCTGAGTACGGGGATACCTTATAAGTAGTCGTAAACTCGTGTTTGTGCCCTCAGCAGGGCTTGGGTTGTGGGGGGGGGGCACACCGTTTGACTTCTGGAGCACAATTTTTGTTATAATTGTGGATGCCATGTCACATTGGCAGAGCCCCTGAGATGCCAACACAGCAGAAACCCCCACAAGTTACCTCATTTTGGAAACTGCACCTCTCAAAGAATTCATCTAGGGGTGTAATGAGCATTTTAAACTCACAGATACTTAACAGAATTGTATAACATTGGACTGTGAAAATGAAAAAATATATATTTTTCCACTAAAACATTTTAGCCCCAAGTTTTTAACTTTCAAAAGGGATAATAGGAGAAAATTAACCACTAAATTTGTTGTGCAATTTCTCCTGAGTACAGCAATACCCCATATGTGATAAGAAACTAGTTTTCAGGCACAGTGCACAGCTCAGAAGGGAAGGAGTGCCATATCGGAGTGTAGATTTAGCTGGCATGGCTTGAGGGAGCAATGTCACATTGGCAGAGCCTCTGAGGTGCCTGGACAGCAGGAGCGACCCCATTTTACAAACCACAACTCTTAATGAAATCATAGCGATGCAGTAAGCATATTGACACCACGTGTTTCACAAAATGTTATGCTGTTGGGCGGTGAAGAAAAAGTAATTACATATTTACCACTGAAATGTTTTAGCCTAAGATTTTACATTTTAACAAGTGAAGATAGGTAAAAAAGGCTGCATAATTTGTTACACAATTTCTGTTGAACAAGGCAATACTCCATATGTGGCTGTACAGTACTGCTTAGCCACACGGTGAGACTCGGGAGGGAAGGAACGCTATTTGAAGTTTGGAGTGCAGATTTTCCTAGAATAGTTTACAGACTTCATATGCAAAACCCCAAAGTGCCAAAACAGCAGCAACCTCCCTTAAGTGACTCCATTTCAGAAATTACACCCCTCTGGAAATTCATCTGAGTATAGTGATGATTTTAACATCGGTGTTTTCAAGAAACAAGCAGCAATGGATATTGCAGAGTAAAAAAGCAAATATTCCAATGTAGTGCCCAGTACATTGTAGTGGGAAGGCCGGGGAGCCACGTCGCTTTTTGAGAGCCTTTGTGCTACCTGTAACGTGGGGATTTGTTTTTTGTGGGTTGAGTTGAAGCTTTATCGGCAGCATTTTTGGGGTAAAAACATTTTGGATCACTTCACATTTATCTTGTACGCTGAGCACTTACATTAGGGTTTCCATTTAAATCTACAAAATACATGATTCAGATGGAACCCCTGATGGATCCATTCACTATAATATGGCAGCAGAGTTACTCCAGACTCTGGTTTATCTTCGGTGGTGTCTGTCATTTCAGTGGTGCACAAAAGTGTGGTCGAACGTGCTTTATGGTACGCCTAAAAAGACGGACGCTCTCTGATAATTGGCCAACTCGACTCCCATCTGCCTCATTAGAGTGAATCTTCTGTTGGAGGCTTTGTCAGAATCACAATTTTTTGAGATCTAGATGGAAACCCTGGTGTAAGCACTCAGGATAAATGTGAGCAGAGACTTATTGCGATCTTTGCAAGACAAAATGAACAAATCAATATCAGTTCAAGAAATAGTTTTATATTCTCTTTACGCCATGCACCGTGTGGTATAAGTGTAAAGAAGCCATTATTTCTAAGGTCACTACGATTACAGCAATACCAAATTTATATCCGGTTTATTTTAGGTTTTGCTACTATCACACACTAAAATTTTTTTTTTTCGTGTAGGGAAAAAAAGTACATTTTTTTTTTTTTTTTCTCACCATATTTTGAGTCATGTGAGGGCTTGTTTATTTGAGGCATCAGCTGAGGTCTTTATTAGTACCATTTTTGGAATTTTACTATGTGCGCGCGCTACCCCCTTAAGAATGGGGAAGCAGACCCGCTCACACACTAGGCGAGCTACCAGGAAGTGCGGCCTGCACAAGCAGGAGACATGCCAGTAGAAGGGGACCATGCTGCGGGGCCGGAGTAGTGAGTATGCCAGTGTCCCTGTATGAGGGGGAAGGGAAACCATGCAGGTAAGCTGGCAATGGTGTTACAGAACCCACCCACAAGTGACCCCATTTTGGAAACTAGACCCTTCAAGGAATTTATCTTTAGATGTGTTGTGAGCACCTTGAGCCCCCAGGTGCTTCACAAAATTTTATAACATTGAGCCGTGAAAATAAAAGATGAGATTTTTTTTTTTCCCACAAAAAAAAATGTTATTTTAGCCCCAAATTTCTAATTTTCACAAGGGTAACAAGAGAAAATGGACCATACAGTGTGTTGTGCAATTTCTCCTGAGTACGCAGATACCCAATATGTGGTGGAAAACTACTTTTTGGCTACATGGCAGGACTCAGAACAGAAGGACTGCCATTTGACTTCTGGAGCGCAAAATTGGCTAGAACAAATAGCGGAAGCAATGTCACGTTTGCGGAGCCACTGATGTACAAAAACAGTGGAAACCGCCGCAAATGACCCCATTTTGCAAAATAGACCTCTCAATGAACTTATCTAGAGGTGTAGTGAGTACTTTGGACTCACAGGTGCTTCACAGAATTTTACAACATGGAGTATTTTTCTGGCAAATATCCCCAAATTTTTCATACTTACAAGAGTAATAGGGGAGAAAATGCTCCACACAATTTGTTGTGCAATTTCTCCTGAGTACGCCGGTACCCCCATATATGATGGAAAACTACTGTTTGGGCCCATGGCAGGGCAAGGAAGGGAAGGAGCGCGATTTGACTTTTGTAGTGCAAAATTGTCTGGAATAGATAGCGGATGCCATGTCGCGTTTGCAGAGTCCCTGATGTGCCTAAACAGTGGAAACTCCCCACAAGTGAGTCCACTTTGGAAGCTAAACCCCTCAAGGAAATCACCTAGAGGTGTGTTGAGCATCTTGAACTCACAGGTGCTTTGCAGAATTTTAAAAATGACGTTTTTTCCCCAGAAATGTTATTTTAGCCCTAAATTCTTCATTTTCACAAAGGTAACAGGCTAAAATGGACTCCAAAATGTGTTAAGCAATGTCTCCTGAGTATAGCAGTGCCCCAAATGTAGTCAAAAACTACTTTTTAGGCACAGTGCAAAGCTCAGAAGGGAAGGAGGGCCATATCAGTATGCAGATATGCCTGGAATGGTTTGCAGGTGCCATGTCACATTGGCAGAGCCTCTGGGGTGTCAGGACAGCAGAACCCCCCCCCCCCCCCCATAAGAGACCCCATTTTATAAACCACACCTCTTAATGAAATCAAATAGGGGCAGTGATCATATTGACACCACATGTGTTTCAGAATTTTATACCATTAAGTGATGAAAAAAATTACATTTTTACCACTATAATGTTTTAGCCACAGATTTTACATTTTCACAAGGAGAAATAGGTAAAAATGACAACATAATTTGTTACACAATTTCTAGTGAACGAGGCAATATCTCATATGTGGCTGTACAGTAGCACTGTTTGGCCACACTGCGAGACTCAGGAGGGAAGGAGAGTTATTTGACTCTTGGAGAACAAATTATAGCAGAATAGTTTGCCATTGTCATGCATGGTGCCCAGCTTGTGCTTCTGGAGACATGCACCCTGTATATTAAGCGGGCTCTCCTTGCTACAGTGATACCAAAGATGTGGACACTAACTGCGGTTTAGGCACACTGTGGGGCTCAGGAGTGGGGCATTAGGGTTTGGTAGAGCAGATTTCGCTGGATTTCTTTTGGTGGGAGCCACACCACTTTTCTAGAGTCTTGGTGCTACCAGTAATGTAATTTAAGAGATGATGAACTTGAGTGGGGTATTTGGTTTTTTTTTTTTGTGGGTTAAGTAGAAGCTTTTATAGGTGTCATTTTGGGGTAGAGAACATCTTGGATAACATCCTGTGTTCTACGCTGAGCACTTGCATCAGGGTTTTCATTTAAATCTACAAAATGTGATTCGGATGAAACCCCCAAGAGATCCCTACACTAATGAGGCAGCAGTTACTCTGGACCCTTTCTGGCTTCTGTTCGGCGGTGTCAGGCTTTCAGAAGTGCACAAAACTATGGCCGGCTGTGCTTTTATGCACGCCTAAAAAAGACGGACACAGACAGATCTTAGGCCAGACGGCGTCCACAGTGCCTCAATCTGCCTCATAATGGGCCAACTACAGTCAGGGGTTCCATCTGAATCACGTATTTCAGAGACTTGAGTTTCTGGTTCTGGCTTATGTCCTAAGTCATGTGATAAGGCTCGTTAAAGGGTCACTAATGACTTTTATGATTGCTACTTCCTGTGAGTGGCACTAGAGTTCTGGTCCTCTTCCCCTCTGAAGAGACAATTTGCAGATTTCCCAGAAGAGCCTTGCGGCTTTAAAAGTCTCCTCACCGTGACATGCTTAACATGTCACTCTCCGCAAGGAGAAATGTTACCCCTTAGAGATTTACATGGAAACCCTAGTGAAAGTGCTCAGCACAGAGCGCAGGATAAATGTGAGCTGAGCCTTACTGCGATCTACAAACAAATCAACAGCAAGTCAAGAATTGGTTTTAATAATTTTTTACGCCGTTCCTCTTGTGGTATAAGTGATTAGATGACTTTATTATTCGGGTCGGAGTAATTACAGCGATACCAGATTTATATATATTTTTTTATGTTTGGCTGCTGTCACACACTAAAAGACGCGCTTTTTTGCAAAATAAAGTTTTTGCATGACCATATTTTGACAGTTATAATTTTTCTATATTTCTGCAGACAGTCAAGTAAGGGCTTGTTTTTTGCGGGACGAGTTGACGTTTTTATTGGTATCTGTTAGCTTCGGTGACCGATCACAGCGATCTGAGTGCGGGGACAAATGGGTTCCCGCACCTCTTCCTGTGCTGCTCAGCTGTCAGTGACAGCTGTGGACATGGAACAGTCACTGTGTGTTTAAACACAGTGACCGTTCTTACCCATGACGGACATAGCACGTCATTATGTGGGAACTGACACCCACTCATTAGTCGCAAAGGGGTTAAATACATGACGAGTATAACACATCATGATGCGGGAACTGACTACTTGCCCATGACATACTATACCTGTCATTTGTCACTAAGGGGTTGCCACAGGGAAGGTGAGTACAGCGTAGTTTGCTATTTTTATAGCGAACTGCAGCCAAGGAAGATTTTAATTAAAAGGGGAACAGCTCCTTTAATAGGTAACCTATATAAAACCAAATCTAATGCAGAACTAGAAGTCTCCTCTACAGGCCATTTCAGGTATTTGGTTAAAAATTTGTTCAATTTACCTGATTAATCTGCTTTTCCTCTGAACATTCCTGGAAGTTAAGAGGACTTGAACATCGCTTTGATCTATTTTGCTTACTGGAACCATCTATAGGAAACATACACATTGCCTTAGTACATGTATTGCCCCAGTTCTCATCTTAAATTTGGAGGCAAGCCTGGCTGTATCAATTTCAACATTGAAATCAATGGACTATCTCTGTGATGCTGGACAGGACAGTCACTCTCCACCCTTGCAATGACTTGGAGTACTGAAACAGACAGATACAGTGGGCAAAAAAAAGTATTAAGTCAGCCACCAATTGTGCAAGTTCTCCCACTTAAAAAGATGAGGCTTGTAATTGACATCATAGGTCGACCTCAACTATGAGCGACAAAATGAGAAAACAAATCCTGAAAATCACATTGTCTGATTTGGAAAGAAATTTTTTTCAAATTTTGATGGAAAATAAGTATTTGGTCAATTACAAATTTCATCTGAATACTTTGTTATAGATCTCTTCTTGGCAATGACAGAGGTCAAATGTTTACTGTAAGTCTTCACAAGGTTGGCACATGCTGTTGCTGGTATGTTGGCCCATTCCTCCATGCCGATCTCCTCTAGAGCAGTGATGTTTTGGGGCTGTCTCTGGGCAACACGGACTATCAACTCCCTCCAAAGCTTTTCTATAGGGTTTAGATCTGGAGACTGGCTAGGCCACTCCAAGACCTTGAAATACTTCTTACGAAGAAACTTCTTCATTGCCCTGGCGGTGTGCTTAGTATCATTGTCATGCTGAAAGACCCAGCCACGTTTCATCTTCAATGCCCTTGCTGATGGAAGGAGGTTTTCACTCAAAATCTCATGATACTTTGCCCCATTCATTCTTTCATGTACACGGAACAGTCATCCTGGTCCCTTGGCAGAGAAACAGCCCCAAAGCATGATGTTGCCACTCCCATGCTTCACAGTAGGTATGGTGTTCTTTGGATGCAACTCAGCATTCTTTCTCCTCCAAACACGCCGAGTTGTGTTTCTATCAAACAGTTCTACTTTGGTTTCATCTGACCATATAACATTCTCCCAATACTCTTCTGGATCATCCAAATGCTCTAGCAAACTTCAGACGGGCCCCGACATGTAATGGCTTAAGCAGGGGGACATATCTGGCACTGCAGGATCTGAGTCCCTGGTGGCATAGTGTGCTACAGACGGTAGCTTGTGTAACGTTGGTCCCAGCTCTCTGCAGGTCATTCTCTAGGTCCCCCGTGTGGTTCTGGGATTTTTGCTCACTGTTCTTGAGATAATTTTTACTCCACGGGGTGAGATCTTGTGTGGAGACTGTTACGGATCCGGGTAGTGGAACCTCTGTGTTGTGATACAAGGAGGGACCAGAGGGGCGCAACTAAGTGCCTACCCGGACCAGCCCTGGCCACACGGCGGCTTAGTCGACTCTGTGAACCAAGGAGGGACCAGGAAGGTGAACCAGGTGCCACTCTGGGACTGACCTTGTGTGAGAGCAGGCAACTTCCACGGGACTCAGATCCTGCAGTGACAGGCACAGCAGGTGGGCACAGCTGGTAGACGGGCAGGCGGGCACTGGAACCTGAGGGTTGATGAGTGTTAGCACACAAACAGCCTTGCACAGGCACCTCCATTTTGGAGGAAGTGCCTTATATAAGGGCAGTCCTCCGGCCATTGGCCGGGGACTCTTTAGGACGTCGCATGAGGCCCCTTTAAGAGGGAGAGCGAGCATGCTAAGTACAGTGCCCGGGGAACTGCGCGTGGTGCGCGCACCCCGGGCAGATGCAGCAGAGGAGCCAGCGTATGCCAGATCGGGGCCGCGGCGATGAGGGGATCGGCGTCTCTGCCCAGCAGGAGGCAGAGAAGCCGACGCTACAGAGCCCCAGATTGAGGGAGATTATCAGTGGTCTTGTATGTCTTCCATTTTCTAATTATTGCTCCCACAGTTGACTTCTTCACACTAAGCTACTTGCCTATTGCAGATTGTTTTCCCAGCCTGGTGGAGGGCTACAATTTTGTTTCTGGTGTCCTTCGACAGCTCTTTAGTCTTCACCATAGCGGAGTTTGGAGTGTGACTGTTTGAGGTTGCGGACAGGTGTCTTTTATACTGACAACAAGTTCAAACAGGTGCCCATACTACAGGTAATGAGTGGAGGATAGAGGAGTCAGTACTACAGGTAATGAGTGGAGGACAGAGGAGCCAGTACTACAGGTAATGAGTGGATCACAGAGGAGCCTCTTAAAGAAGTTACAGGTCTGTGAGAGCCAGAAATCTTGCTTGTAATTGATCAAATACTTATTTTCCACCAAAATTTGAAAAAAATTTCTTTCCAAATCAAACAATGTGATTTTCAGGATTTGTTTTCTCATTTTGTCTCTCATAGTTGAGGTCGACCTATGATGTCAATTACAAGCCTCTCATCTTTTTAAGTGGGAGAACTTGCACAATTGGTGGCTGACTAAATACTTTTTTGATAGCTAGATAGATACACTGGTGTGAAAAAAGTGCTTGCCTCTTCCTGATTTCTTATTCTTTTGTATGTTTGTCACACTTAAATGTTTCAGATCAAAAAACAAATTTAAATATTAGAAAAAAATAACACAAGAAAACACAAAATGCAGTTTTTAAATGAAGGTCTTTATTGTTAAGGGAAAAAGAAATCTAAACTTACAGGGCCCTGTGTGAAAAAGTGATTGCTACCCCCCCCCACTTAAAACATAAATTAATTGTGATTCATCACATCTTTGGGAAGCTGAGTTCAATTTCCCTAGCCACACACATGCCTCATTACTGCCACACCTGTTCTCAATCAAGAAATCACTTAAATAGGACCTGTCTGACAAAGTGAAGTAGACCTCATGATGCGATCCAAATAAATTCAGGAACAAATGAGAAACAAAGTAAGATCTGTCTGGAAAAGGTTATAAAGCCATCTCTAAAGCTTTGGGACTCCAGCATACCACAGTGAGAGCTATTCTCCACAAATGGCAAAAACATGTAACAGTGGTGAACCTTTTCAGGAGTGGTTGGCCGACCAAAAAATTACCCCATCAACTAATCTAAAGTCACAAAAGACCCCACAACAACATCCAAAGAACTGCCAGTCTCACTTGCCCCAGTCAAGGTCAGTCTTCATGACTCCACCAGAAGAAAGAGACTTGGCAAAAATGACATGCATGACAGAGTTCCAAGACCAACTACTGCAGAGCAAAAAAACATAAAGGCTAGTCTCAGTTTTACCAGAAAGTCTTGATGATCGCCAAGACTTTTGGGATAATACTCTGTGGACTTATGAGACAAAAGTTGAACTTTTTGGAAGGTGTCTGTCCCATTACATCTGGTGTAGAAGTAACAAAGAATTTAAGAGGAACATCATACCAACAGTAAAATATGGTGGTAGTGTGGTGGTCTGGTGCTGTTTTGCTGCTTCAGGACTTGGAAGACTAGCTGTGGTAAATGGAACCATGAATTCTGCTGTCTACCAAAAAATCCTGAAGGAGAATGTCCGGCCATCTGTTCGTGACCTCAAGCTGAAGCGCACTTGGGTTATGCAGCAGGACAATGATCCAAAACACACCAGCAAGACCACCTCTGAATGGCTTAAGAAAAACAAACTTAAGACTTTGGAGTTGCCCAGTCAAAGTCCTGACTTTAATCCGATTGAGATGCTGTGGCATGACCTTAAAAAGGTGGTTCATGCTTGGAAACCCTCCAATGTGGCTGAATTACAACAATTTTGCAGTTGTTGCTAAGGGTGGCCCAACCAGTTATTAGTTTTAGGCGGCAATCCAGATTTCACACAAGGCCCTGTAGGTTTGGATTTCTTTTTTCCTTCATAATAAAGACCTTAATTTAAAAACTGCATTTTGTTATCTTTGGCTAATATTTAAATTTGTTTTGTGATCTGAAACATTTAAGTATGACAAACATGCAAAAGAATAAGAAATTAGGAAGGGGGCAAACACTTTTTCACACCACTCTAGATCAATAGGTAGGATCCACCTCTATTAACTCAAGTATTTTCTAATATGATAAGCTGAAAGTCAAACTATAAAAGTCTCTTCTTACCCAGTGATAGGAGGGGCTGGTGATCCTCCATCATGATGTCTTTGTATACGTCTTTGTGTCCTTCTATGTACTCCCACTCCTCTATGGTGCAATATATGGCGACATCCTGACACCTTATAGAAACCTGTCACACACAATCTTACAGTCATCCTTCACATCCCTCAATTATTATTAGTGGGTAATGTCCCTGCACTTCTCACCTCTGCAGTCAGCAGCTCTTTGATCTTGTCAGTAAGTTCCAGGATCTTCTGTGCGTTGTTACTGTCGTATATCAGACAATTAGGTGGAAGTTTCATTAGTGGACTCTGATATTTTCCCCTTTCTTCTAACTCCAGGTCATTATTGCTGGAGGTCACATACTCACTAGAGGACTTCACTACTGTGTACTCCTGGGTGTGAAAGAGACCCTTAGAAATGTCAGTACATGTCTTCCCACAACGTCCCACCTTCCAAGTCATGTAGCATTAGTGAGGGCAATTGTGGAGTGCAGTTACATAGTGCTGGGCAGCTCACCTGACCTAATAGTATGGGTGTCATCAATAGGCTGTAAGCCAGATACTACAGGTATCTGTGACTGGTGCCCTGTATAAGCCTTCTCTGTTCGCAGTTATTATACTAAACAACCACTATCTCCATGAATGGTAGGTGTCTGAGTGCTTGTTTCATCAGTATTTTGCACCTGTGCTATCTCCGCCTTTATCATGGGGCCCTGCTGCATCCTGCAGTCCATTAGCATTGTGACTTGGTGTTGGTAAGTAGGGCACCTGTTTTATTCAGTAATGCCTTTTGGATTTGATGTGTTCAGTGAATTATGACTTGAAAAGTGTCCCATGTGACACGCTTTGTGGAAGGCCTCACCTCTCCTGTTAGCAGGTATATCATCTCCAGGGTAAGATTTAGTATACTGTTCGCCATCTTGCATCTGTCCTTATCCAATGTTGATGGGTCAGTCAGACAATAGTCTTGTAAAGAATACATCAACTACCAAGATCCTAGACGACAGGAACCTGGAAGGATATAAGGAGAAGTGATTCTTATGGGCACATTTATACACAGTTTTTTTTTTTTTCCATCTGTGTACTGTCTTGTCTTAAACAGCAAACATGGACCCTGATTCACTAAGATAGATGTTTTACATGCTTTGACGCTTTGCAAGGGTACTCTGGAGTAAGATGCACCAAATTCATTAAGACCGCTCTGTGGCCTCAGCTCTTCATGCTCTCAAAGACAATAATGGCATGTGTCCATTCTCAAGCTACCAGTTCTTCCCCCCAGAAGCAATAAACTCTTAACAGGTTGATCACCAATGAGGAGATCTCTGACATTTTAAAGGACCTCCCAGGGTCCTGACGAATTGACATACCTATATAATAAAACATTTTCGGAGGAATTAACTACCCATATGACTATGCTGTTCAATTCCTTTTTTAAGAGATTACCCATACATGATACTTTATCCCACTCCTACCTAATTTTTGTCCCTAAACTGGGTTGAGACCCCCGTCCATTGCTATAATTATAGATAGCTCTCCTTAATTGAGATCTGAAGATATTTACCTGCCTCCTGGCCAATAGACTCAACAACTGCAACTAAATCATAAACAGCAGGTGGGCTTTGTCCCTTTCCATCAGGATGGGGACAATACCAGGAGGGTAGTGGATCTAGTAGATGTGGTAAATAAAAATAAAAAAACACACCCTTCTCTTGTCTGGATGCGGAGAAAGCCTTTGACCGCCTCAACTGGTCTCTTATGTTTGAGACAGTCATATTACACTACTAAATATTAAGGTTGCCCTGAGGGAATATGGTTACTTTGTCAGGGTACAAGATTAAGCCACAAATACAGGGGCGCTCCCACTGAACATCCCTCCGAACATATTGGATTAACTGAAAAAAACCTACAAACTCCATTAAAACGGAGGCAATTAAGTATGTGGGAGTAAACTAAACTTCTTACAAAACCTAGCACTCCAGCAATCCCCTCTCCACCCATCCTTTAGGATCTGAAGAACTTACTGGCTAGATGGAAACTACCGTATTTTTCAGACTATAAGACGCACTCTTTTCCTCCAAAATTTTGGAGGAAAGGTGGGGGTGCATCTTATAGTCCGATATACATAAATACTGTGGCTGTGGGGAAGTAGATGGGCACAGGAGGCAGCAGCCACCTGCTGCAGCCTACACACTGCCCGCTACTAAAGAAAATGAATATTCACTGCTCCCCACGCAGTGAATATTAATTTTCCTTAACAACCGACACACTTCCTGCAGCGCAGCTCCAGGTATGTATGGCCCCCTTCATCCCTGTATGTATGGCCCCCCCTCATCCAGTGGTGAATATTCACCACTCCCATGGGTGTGGTGAATATTCATGGCTTTTAATAGCGGGCATGCTGACAGCCGAGCGCACGCTGACCACCCAGACTACAATGAGGCCTCTTAGTTCCAGATATTACGAAATATTATTGGGCTACACATCTATAAAGGATCCCATCTCATGGGCTTGCAACAAGAGGACAGAGATAGAGAAGTTATGGTTGACTCTCACTCATCCGAATTCCATTCTGTGGTCTTCCTAACCCAATTGGTTATCAATTCCTCTTCTAGGCAAAATACAGTTTACTATCTGGCTTACCTGCATGAGACAGTATGATCACACATTCTCATACTCTCCAATGATCTTTCATTTACCAACCCTTAATTCCAAATAGTCTACAATCTTTGATGGTTCATCCATGGATTTCAGCTGGATTGTTTAGGTATGCTGACTTTGACAGAAACTCATTGGAAATTCACTCGGTTGACCACATTAAATCTAACTTTTCTTTATCCAATTGTGAATTCTTACAATACATGCAGATTAAAGAGAGATGTTAAATGTTTAGCTCTCAACCAACTGAGCTTGAAAGGCTATGTAGGAGAGGCCCATCCACTAAAGGGCCGATGTCCGATATCCATAACATAATAAATTCCCCAAAGGAAGATCCACCGACTAAGTATCCTTACATGGTTAAATGGAAGTCGTTTATGGGGAGGGAATTATCGCCTCAGACCTGGTAGACTATCTGGAATAAGGCGGCAAAAACTTCAATATGCACTTTGTAAAAGGAGAATCAATATAAGATTCTAATGTTCAGGTACCATATTGCATTACTCCTTCACAAACTAAATCCCCAGTTTCTGAATGTCTGCTGGTGCTGTGGCTCCTCGTCGGGTACTTTGACACGTATCGTCTGGTCCTGCTCCAAATTAGCTAGGTTTTGAGACTTGGTCAAATCTCTGATACAATGTGTGCTATATAGAGGTTCTGTTGCAGCCCTCGATTTACCTCCTTAACATTATCCCTAAGGGGATGGGGAAATTCTTCTAAACTGCTCCTGCAGTTAACTGCTGTCAGGTGTTTGATAGCTTTCCACTGGAAGCAGATCAATCCCTACTCCTACCAGGACTTGCTTAGTAGAATTTCCAATATCCGTTGAATGGAATACATGACTGCTATTCTAAATGCTGGGGTAGTTCTATCTGAGACTATATGGGCCCCATGGGACTATTTTTGGGCTCAACAGAATGGTTAATTCCTTCATAACCCCTCTCTCCTCTTCGCCCTCCTCATGTGTCCATGTCCTCCATCTTTAGTCTGTTTCCTGTCTTCTCTCTACATTTGTTGGATAAGATGGTTTTAAAGGGTTTTTCCCATGAACAAAATTTAATTTTAAACAATAGATCTTGGAATAATAATTTCCACAATTAGATGTGATATAATAAAATGTTCCTGTGCTGAGATAATCCTATAAATGTGCCCCTGCTGTGTACTGTGTAATGGCTCTTACTGTGCAGGGACAGTCTGATCATACCATACCATACCATAATTTCGTTATGTTGTCCTGTGGCTTTCTAGGCATGTTTCACATGCATTGCTATATACTATTCTACCTTACTAATTCTATGTGATTGTTGATTTTCTTTGATGGTTGTTAACCTGATATAAACTTTAATAAAAAATAACAGTTAAAAAAAATATCCATTTCCCATTCATTTTAATGGATGCATGGAAAATAAAGTTCAGTTTACCTCCTTCAGCTTTTAAAAACAGATGAGGAAAAAATGAATACTACACAAAAGAAAAATGTTCCATCTTTTGTGGCCAAAAAATAGATACTGATGTGTGAAATATGAGAAGAGGGACAATAATCGTGCTGAAAAAAACCCAATGTCATTACCTTTTGAATGCTGTGCCGCCTTTGTGACGGAGTTGCCTTTTTCCACCAGTTTGTCTTGTTTCAATCAGCAGGTCTGTCACATATGGATATACGACCATGCAGTCATTCACTGGCTGCAAAAGCAATGTGACATGCATATGGTCAATGTGGACAAGATACAAGTGATTACTGCTCAGAGCCTGGCCCCTGAAGAAGCCGCCAACCTTAGCTGCGATGTGTGTTGGGTTCCAGCCCCCAGTCCAGAAACCATCTACTAGTTTGGACCGTACCAGCCAAAAGTATGGACGCACCAGCAATTGTTTCTTTGTTCTTATTGGAACGTGCATATTACAGATTCAGACTGAAAGCCACAAAAAAGAAAAAAGTATGGAAACATGGAGTAAAAAACACGTGAAACAAACCAGAATGTATATTAACCTTAAGGGTACTTAAAAGTACACCCCCTTTTCTGATGACCGCTTCATGCCTCCTTAGCATTCTCTCAAGCAGCTTCATCAGTTCGTCACCTGGAACGGTCCTGATGGAGTCCCCAGAGGTGCTGAGCACCTGACGGAAACTCTGCCTTCACTCTATGGTCAAACTCATGCCAAACCATCTTAATTTCTGCACATTCCATTAAAGCGACTGTCAGCACAGAATGACTGTTCAAACAAAGTACAGGCACTCGGTGCTTCATGGAAGGGGCTAAACATTTATATACACCTTCCCACCTGCTGGTTTTCCCTCTATCTCCTCCCTTCTCGAGTTCTATGAAAATAGAGCTGTCAATCAAATAAGGGGGTGGTGGAGATAGAGGGGAAAACAAGCAGGTTGGAAGGTGTATAGAAATGATTAGCCCGCCATGAAGCACAGAGTGGCGGTACTTAGTTTGAACAGTCATTCTCTGCTGACAGAGCCCCTTTAAGAACAAAGGAAAAAAATGCATGAACAGGAGCGAGGCCAAACTTTTGTCTGGTACTGTATATTTTACCACTATACCCATATTTTCATCCATTCAGGTGACTTTTTAATGCTGTATTTCAAAAACATTTATTTAATTTGTGTTGTCCTTATCTAAGTTCAATAAAATGTTTGATTACCAAGCAAACCCACGAGGATGCCTTTTGGAGGTGAAACATGTCACGGGAAGGGGATTATTTTAGTAGGCGTTTTAAACTAATAGTGTTGTATAATTACATAGCATGGCTGTTCTGAAGATATTTTAGCAACCATTCTCAGAAATGTATATTAGCCCATTAACCCCTTAATGACACATACTATATATTTTCATCATAAGTCGCTACTGATTGTATAAAGCTGGGTCAGGAACTGCGACCGCTTCATACTGGGCAGATACCAGCTGTGTTAAAAAGCCATCATCGGCCTGTAACTGCAGTGACAGGAGCCAGCTCCAGTTACTGCAGTTTGAGCATTTCTCAATCACTGACTGGGGCCTTTAAACACAACAGAATTTTGGTGTACCAATAGGTAACCAAGGCTGTGGGGATTCTGCTGAAGACCCCTCTAACTGCCATATTTGTTCTCATTTAAAAATCAGCTGCAGGCTGAGCTTTATAGGTGAACCGCAATTTCACTATGTACTGCGTTACTAGGGTATTGCAGCGTATAGTATAAGCAATCAAATGATCACAAGCTCAAATCTCTTAGGGAGATTAAAAAAAAAATCCCCCAAAAAATGTTTTAAAAAATATACAGTATATCAAAAGTTTAAATCAACCCATTTTCCCCTTCAAAATAAAAGAGAAAAAAAAGTAAAAAAATAAACATATTTGGTATCGCCATGTCCAAAAGTCTGATTTCTCAAAATATAAAATGAATTATACAGTATGTTAAACACCAAAGGCAAAAAAGTCAAAGTGCCAAAACTGATATTTTTGGGATACCACTCGTCCCCTAAAAAACAATCAACATGTCATATGTGCCACAAAATGGTATAAATACCATCAGCTCAGTGTGCAAAAAACAAGCTCTCACCCAGTTCCACAGAAGAATAAAAAAGTTACAGGTCTCAGAAAATGGCTACCCAATAATTTTTTACAAGGTTTTTTTTTTGTTTGTTTGTTTTTTTTTTTAATCTACACTATTTAGCTAGGTCCATGAATATTTGGACAATGACATGTTTTGGCATTTTAGCGGTTTACCAAAACATATTCAAGATACAGTTATATAATCAACTAGCTATTGAACCCGTTCTACGCCCAGGTGGCGAGCATTTTTATTCCTATATGGTCTCCCATGCTGGTATGTGCTGTCCCCACCATCCTATCCTGGTATGCGTGGGACCCCTCACCCCCTCAATCCTGGTGTGCGTGGCACCCCTCAATCCTGGTGTGCGTGGCACCCCTCACCCCTTTCACACATACAAAAAATTAAACAGTTATAATCTCCTTTCTTCTGTGCTCCTGTGCTGCTGCGTCCTGTTCTGCTGGAGGCCAGGGGAGGAGTGCGGCGCCAGAGCACCGTGCTGTCCGGCGCCATTTTGCTGAAGACACACTGCAAATGTGTCTTCAGTAAAATGGCGCCTGATAACACTATGCGCATGCGCCGATCCGACGCCTCACTCCTGCCCCAGTCTCCAGCTAAGAGGTGCCGCGGCAACGCTCCTCCCGGTCAGATAAGTATGGCGCTGGAGATCGCAACATACGTTCAGTGCCTACGCATACTGCGATCTCTGGCGCCATATATACTCCTCTTACCTGTAAAGGCTGGATAAGTGATTCTGTCTGGAGCCAGACTGCGCGTCGTGCATGCGCAGACTATCGAGGCTTCAGACATGCTTGCAGCATTATATTATAGATATGGACTGAAGAGGAAAATCTCAGCTTTAGGCCACGGCCCCACTATGTATTTAGTCAGTAGTTTTTCTCAAGAGTGGGAGCCAAAACCAGGAGTGGGTGATAAATGCAGAATTGGTGACTTGTTTCTATTATACCTTTTCTATGATTGTTCCTCACCTGGTTTTATCTCCCACTCCTGACAAAAAATACTGACCAAATACTGATAGTGGGGCCGTGGCCTTAATTTGAGGGTAAGCACATCCTAATTAAAGTAAGGGTTTAGGAATTACAGCTCTTTAAGATATATAGTTACATAGGTTGAAAAAAGACCTAGGTCCATCAAGTTCAACCTTCCTTCACCAATTGTACATTTTGTCACCAATTTAACTATAAGGCTGTGTGCCCACTATGCGTTTTTTAAGTGTTTCTGCAGTGGCAATTCTGTTGCAGAAACGCTTGGTAGAAGGGCAGCAATGTTCCTCAATGATGATCAGCATGTGCTGTGCACATGCTGCGGAAATTTCCGCTGCGGATTATCATTGCGGAAAAATAAGCAGTACTACCAATTTTATGTAAACGTGGCGTTTTCACCGCTATTGAATTGCTTAATATCCACATGACTAAATGTTCACATGCAGATGTTAAGCGATTCAATGTGCAGATGGTACCTGGGTCTGGAGAAGAAGAGACTCTCATACACTCATCCAAACCCGGGTACCATGGTACCTGTAAAGAAGAAAAAAAAAAACCCATTATACTCGCCTTCTGATGGCCCCCGGTCTTTTCTCCACTGCGTCCGGTCTCTTCTACGGCTCGCGATGGTGTAAAAGGACCTTCCATGACGTCATTTAGTCATGTGACAGGTAACGCGACCGCTGACGTTGGCGGTCGTGTGACCTGTCAAGACTAAATAACGACATGGCAGGTCCTTTTACACCATCGCGAGCCGTAGAAGAGACCGGACGCAGTGGAGAAAAGACCGGGGGCCATCAGAAGGTGAGTATAATGTGTTTTTTTTTTTTTTTGTTGTTTTTTTACCATTTTTAATCTTTTTTTCAACTATTAACTTGGTCACACTATATAAATCCATGCCAGTTGCATGGATTTATAGTGTGACCAAGTTGTCAAGCAGTTTCCAAGTGATGCTAAAATCGCTTGGAAAGTGCTTGACAACCCGCATGCAGAAATGCATGTGAAGAACGCTTCACTTACGCTTGTTCCTGGCAGGAAAAACGCATGTACAATCTGCATGTGTTTTTTTTTCTGCCAGGGAGATGAAGAAACACTCAGGAAAAATCCAGAGCATTTCAGCATCGTGGGCACTTAGCCTAACCCACAATGTTATGTAGCTGCCTCTTTTTAAAGGGACCAAAAGTAATTTGATAATTATCTCAAAAGCTCATTAATGGGCTGCATATGCTGTTTCCTTGTTAATCCACCATTACTTATGTAGGGAAAGGGTGTAGAGATGATTCCAAGTGTGACATTTGCGTTTGGAAGCTGTTGCTGTGAACCCACAACATGTGGTCAAATGAGCGCTCAGTGGAAGAGAGACAGATAATCAATAGGCTGAAAAAAAGAAGAAACCCATCAGACAGCAGAAATGTTAGGAGTGGCCAAATCAACAGTTTGGTACTCAAAAAGGCCTGGGCGTCCATGGAAGACAACAGTGGTGGATGATCGCAGAATCCTTTCCATGGTGAATAAAAAAATGTAAAAAAAACCACAACATGCACCCAAGTGAAGAATTCTCTCCAGGAAGTAGCAAAAAAAGCCCAGTCCTAGAAAAGCATAAATTTGACAGATGAAACTAAGATCAATCTGTACTAGAATGATGAGAAGAAAGCATGGAGAAAGCTTGGAACAGCTCATGATCCAAAGCACAACACATCCTCTGTAACACATGGTGGAGGCAGTGTGAGGGCATGGGCTTGCATGGCTTCCAACATCACTGGGCCACTAGAGTTTATTGATGTGACTGACATTGATCACACATTGATGACCTATCCTAAAAATAGGTCATCAATGTTAAAGTAGTGGACAACCTCTTTAAGCCAAAAAACTTAAGTCAAAGACTAACAGCTGCAGTAAATGCCTGGCAAAGCATCACAAAGGAGGAAACCCAGCGTTTGGAGACATCCATGGCTTCTAAACGTCAGGCAGTCATTGAAATTGAACATTTTATTTATGGTAACTTAATTTGCCCAATCACTTTTAAGGCCCTGAAATGAGGAGGCTTCGTAGAATAGTTGCAGTTCCTAAACATTTCACAGGATATTTTTCAACCAAATTAATTAAACCTGAGAGTCTACACTTCAATTGCATCTCAGTTGTTTCATCATTTTGCTCAATTTGAATTTTTTCACTCTCAGTACATTATATAGTAAAATGAATGGTATCGCTCAGAACAACAACTTGTCCTGCAAAAAAAATTAACCCAGCCCTCATAAGACTCATAATTTTAATGTTAAAGTAAAGTTATAACTGATGTAACAATAGAAGGAAAAAAATGACAATTCAAAAATAAAAAATGTCCAGATCCTTAAAGGGTTAAAGTGCAATAACTATAAGAGTATTATCATACAAAACCTCAGATATTTTTTCTTTCTTTTCAGTTCAAGTTTATCTAATGGCACCTGGAAAAAAAAAACCTGCTAATGATGCCCAAACCATGAGCAGTATGAATGTTACCCTGGCTGCACAATCACAGCTAGAAATATTAACGTTAGAGCATTTCAGAAAAACTATACTTTGAAGATCGCAGACCCAGATCTCTTCCGAGCGCCACTCCAGGTGATTGACTGGTCTTACCTTGTGTACACGCGAAGGAGAGACCTGTCAGTCATCGGCCGCGACCAATCAGCGAACTGTGTTAGTGAGGACCGGAGAGCTTGTTTAAATTTGGCAATAAAATCGACCAATCAGCAGAGCTGCGTTTAAATGTGCCGCCCATCTCGCTGATTGGTCGCGGCCGGTCACCGTGACCAATGAGCAGAGCGGCGTTTAAATTTGCCGCCCATCTCGCTGATCGGTCGCGGTGGCCGGCTGCAACCAATCAGCAGAGCGTTATTTAAATTTGGCGCCAAGTTCGCTGATTGGTCGCGGCTGGCGTCCGCGACCAATTAGCACAGCAGTGTTTAAATGTGGCGTCAAAATTGGTGATTGGTCGCAGCCGCTATTTAAATGTGGCGCCCAAATCGGTGATTGGTCGCGGCCGCTGCCCATCAGCAGAGCTGTGTTTAACTTTAGCGCCAAGATCACTGATTGGTCGCGCTCTCCGCACGCGACCAATCAGCGAATTGTATTGGTGAGGAGCGGGGAGCGGAATCGTATTAGTGAGGACCGGGGAGCGCTGCTGCCTGTGCGGCTACTTCCGCTGCAAGAAGCCGGGACATGAGCAACTGCTCGCAGCAGAAGTATCCCGACCCGCAGCACCGCTGCCCGGTCCTCCCTTCACAGCCTAGCCGCTGATGTCCCCACAGTATCCGCATGGTGTTACAAAGGTCCGGACATTTGTGTTAAAAATCGCTGATTGGTCGTTGGCGCTGCCCGCGACCAATCACCGATTTGGGCGCCAAATTTAAACACCGCTGTGCTGATTGGTCGCTGACGCTGGGCACGACCAATCACCGATTTATCGGTCGATCATGACAGCACCACGAGAGAGAGGGAATCCGCCCACCAAGGACAGGAAACCTACAGGCTTAAAAGGGGGCGGCCCTCCCTCTCGCCTCAGTTTGGTTTCCTGTCCTTGATGGAGGAAGCCGGTCGCAGGCGTAAAACATGGATGGCGACGGCTGTGATCCTGCGCCCCTATCTGGGGACAGCAGCTCCAGCGTTGGCCGATGCTCGTGCACCCCTATATGGGAGAGGCACAGCATCCTGAGGCACTGGGGGTTCTTTTTTTTTTTTTTTTTTTTTTTTTTGTCTGGGGTGGCATCCCCTTTTTCTACCTCAGCCAGGTGCGCCTCACATGGGAGTGTAGGCCCTGGCTGAGCCCCAAAAGTGCGGTGGGGTCTGCATTCCAAGTGGGGGTGACAGCCCACCATCACCCTCTGTAAGTATGGGGAGGGGGGGCAAGGGCCAAGGTGATTGTGTCCCCTCGCCCTTCCCTGGGTGAACGCAGCGTGGTACATCGCGAAAGCGTGGCTTACCTGTGGAAGCGCTGACAGCATGCATCCTCGCACGAAGCTCATGCGGCGCGTACTTCCGGGTTTTGGTAAGTCGCGGCCTGATGACGTCACCGCGACTCAGCAATCATGTGCAAAAGAGCGCAAAATTAAAAAAATAAATAAATAAAAAATAGTGTGCGGAGGCGCTGCTAGAGGGGAGGAGCCAGTACCTATTTAACCTATCAGGTAACATGTCTCAATGCTTCCCAAACCTTCATTCTTTCATTATGGAGTCTGAAGGTGTCCAGTTGCAGCAGCAGGTTGAGCAGCCGCCATCTTCACCATCTCAGCGGCTGTCTGGGGAGCCCCAAAAAACGCATCGCGCACGTGGTCCTAGTAGCCGGTCCTCAGGAAAACGGAGCTCGGGGTCTAGGTCTGGTCACCATACCTCTGGTAGAACGGACAAATCTGCAGCCTCTAGGGAAGGTCCCCCGGCTGAGAAGGGTCCTTCCTCCAATCCGGTACCAGCTGTTTTTTCTTCCTGAGCCGCCTGGGTAAGTTATCTTCGAGTAAGTTCACTTAGTAATATGGTATCCCTTCTCCCCTTCCATATTTTATCATGGGAAGAAATGTACCGCCAAGGCAAAGCATATACAGTGTGCGCTATGCAAGTCTCTTCTTCCTGACTGATACCCTAAAAAGCTATGTCAGTTGTGGATAAACCAGACACTGGCAGAAGAGGGTCCTGCTCTAGCTTCTGGTTTAAAAACCTTAGTTAAAACAGAGATTCACAAGGTCCTCTCCAAGAGAGTTAAAGAGAAAATGAACTCTGACTGTGAGATCCCCTTAGTCTTGGATGACCCCCTATCCTCTCCCTATGAGTCGGATTCAGATAGTGCAGACTTTTCCTCTGCTTCCTCCTCTGATAGTGGTGTGGGACAAAATTGCTTCCCCCTTGGTGAAGTGGACTGATTGATTAAAATGGTTCGGTCCACCATGGGCATCACAGAGGCCAGGCAGGAGAAGTCAGTCCAGGATGTTATGTTCGGGGGGCTGGGTCAAAGGAAGAGAAGGAGTTTTCCGTTGAACGTAAAAAATCCAGGGCTTAATCCTTAGCGAATGGAAAAAAAACTGGAAAGGAAGGGCGCTCTACCTCCATTCTTCAAAAGGAAGTACCCCTTTGAGGAATCTGCCTCTTCCTCCTGGGAAAAAGCCCCCAAGATTGATGTGGCCATTTTCAAAGCCTCTAAGAGTTCCTCCCTTCCGTTTGATGATATGGGAGCTCTTAAAGACCCCCTGACTCTTTCCTTAGAGGGACCTGGGAGACTTCGGCGGGAGCCCTAAAACCACGGGTGGCAGCTACTTGTACCGCCAGGTCCCTAATGATCTGGCTGGACTAGCTGGAAGCCCATCTTAAAAACCATACCCCCAGGAACGAAATCTTGGCGGACATGTCTCTTCAGGGGGCGGCAACCTTTCTGGCGGACGCATCAGCAGATTCCGTCAGATTAGCAGCAAGGTCAGCCGCCATGTCTAACCCAGCCCAGAGAGCTTTGTGGCTAAAATGTTGGCCGGGGGACATTCATGCGAGGACAAGACTCTGCGCTATCCCTTGTGAAGGGGGACATCTCTTTGGGTCGGTTCTGGATGAGCTACTGGATAGAGCAAGTGACACAAAAAAAAGGCTTTCCTAACCGATCTGTCCCCACGTACAAACGTCCTTTTCAGAAAAGGTTTCTACGTAATAAGCGCCAGAAGGGTCAGGATAAATGGGAAGACCGTAGATCGAAAGGTAAAGGGCTCCTGTTCGGATCCTCTTCTGCTAGCCAAGGCCCCCGAAAACCAAGCCAATGACTCGCGGCCCAGGTAGGGGGGAGGTTATTGGGCTTCTTACCTGCCTGGACAAATATCTCTTCTAATAATTGGATCCTTGGTCTGGTAGTTTCTGGCCTGAGACTCTATTTTCAGCGAGTCCCTCGTGGGAGGTTCGTCCTGACCCCAAACCGGTCCTCAACACGGGAGCAGATGGCCCTACAAGTGGAGGTCCTGAATCTGGTCCATAAGGCTGTCTTAGTGGAGGTCCCGATAGCAGAGAAGGGACTGGGGTTCTACTCGCCGTTGTTTTTGGTCACTAAACCTGACGGATCCTTTAGGTGTATTGTTAACCTTAAGGCCCTGAATAAATTTTTGTTAATTCCCACCTTTAAAATGGAGTCCATTAAGTCTACTATAAAACTATTGTTCTCAGGCTGTCACATGGTAGTATTGGATCTAAAGGACGCATATTACCATATACCTATACACAGAAGCTTCCAAAAATACCTTAGCGTGGCCTTGGTCATAGGGGATGAAATCAGACATTTCCAATTTGCGGCCTTGCCATTCGGTCTCGCTATAGCCCCTAGAATATTTACGAAGGTGATAGCGGAGGTGATGGCTCATGTACGGGAACATAATGTGTTAATTATCCCTTACTTAGATGATTTTTTGATCACTGGAGACTCAGCCTCTCAATGTCTCTCCCATCTTAAATTGGTCTCCTCTACTCTGGAAGGTCTGGGCTGGATCCTAAATCTGGAGAAATCCAGGGTAGTCCCTTCGAGAGTACAGCAGTTCCTAGGTATCATGCTAGACTCAGACCTCCAGATGTGTTTCCTTCCAGAAGCCAAAAAACAGAAGGTCAAAAGGCTGGTGGAAGGAGCTCTTGCGAACCCGGTCATGTCCCTTAGCGCTGCAATGTCCTTACTTGGTACCCTGATATCTTGTCTGCCAGGGGTAATGTGGGCACAATACCACTCCAGAGTTTTACAGTGGGACGTCCTACAGAATGAGGTCTCGTTACATGGGCACTTGGAGAGACAGATGTTCCTACCTCCCCAGTCTATTGATGCTCTACAGTGGTGGGTGAATTTAGAAAACTTGTCTGAGTTCCCTGGGTTGTCAGAATATCTGAAATAATTACAACTGACGCAAGTCTACATGGATGGGGAGCTCACTTGGGGGATGTGATTGCCCAGGGGTTCTGGTCGGACGCTGAGAGAGCTCTTTCCTCTAATACTAGGGAACTACTGGCAGTTGATAGGGCTGTTAATCATTTCTTACCATTCCTTCACAATAAGAACATTAGGATCCTGTCTGATAATATAGCAGTAGCTTATATTAACCATCAGGGGGGTACTCGTGCTGGATCGCTAATGAGAGTGGCGGATCATCTTTCAGATCTCGGAACACCATCTCCTCTCTTTAACAGCCCTCCACATCAAAGGGAAAGAAAATTCAAAGGCAGACTTCTTAAGCCGTCATTTTTTAAGGCAAGGCGAATGGGAACTAAAACAGGACATTTTTTCCCTATTAGTCCAGAAATGAGGTCTTGCGGTGGTGGATCTCTTCGCCACAAAACAAAACCAGAAGACAAAGGCTTTTTGCTCCCTAGATCCGAGAGAAAGGCCCCTGACAGTAGACGCTCTCCAAATCCCTTGGAACTTCAGTCTGGCCTATGCCTTCCCACTGTTAAACCTTCTGCCTATGGTGCTAAGAAAGATCAGAGAGGACAAGGCAAGGGTCCTCTTGATCGTCCCCTTTTGGCCCAAAAGACCCTGGTTCTCATGCCTGATGAACATGTCCATCTCGGACCCTTGGTTCCTGCCCGACATTCCGGATCTCCTCAGCCAGGGTCCAATACTCCATCCGCGAGCGCCGGGCCTCCACTTGGCTGCGTGGAATTTGAGAGGTCCCTGCTAGAACTAAAAGGTTTTTCCCAGAGTCTAGTATCTACTTTATTACGTAGTAGAAAGCCTGTCACTACCAAAATTTATGCAAAAGTTTGGAACAAGTTTTTATCTTTTTCTAAATCTTCAGTGGATAAGGGAGTGTCAATTGGGAAGATTTTAGAGTTCCTACAAAGGGGCTTCGAGCTGGGGTTAGCAACGAGCACCTTGAAGGTCCAAGTGTCGGCACTAGGTTCCCTCTATAACTGTCCTCGCAGAAAACTATTGGATTTCCCGCTTTATAAAAGCAGTAGGTAGGTCCAGGCCGGTTACCAAAACTAATGTCGTTCCATGGGACCTAAACCTGGTTCTGAAAGCGTTAGCTGGGGCACCCTTTGAACCAATAGATTCTGTATCCCTGAGATCTATTACCCTCAAAACAGCTCTTCTTGTAGCCCTAACATCTGCTAGGAGGATTGGTGATATTCAGGCTCTGTCCTCTGGCCCTCCCTTCACCCAGGTTCTGGACGACAGAATAATTCTTAGAGCAGATCCAGCATACTTGCCTAAGGTAGCTTCCCGGTTTCATAGACTTCAGGAAGTAATATTACCCTCTTTTTGTCCAAACCCTAGTAATCAGATAGAAGCAGATTTCCATGCTTTAGATGTGAGAAGGTGTGTGGTTAGGTACCTTGCTGTCACTCAGCCCTTTAGGAGAGAGAGTTCCTTATTTATCTCCTATCAGGGGGTTAGGAAGGGGCTTAAGGTCTCTAGATCCACCATAGCTAGATGGATTAGGGAGGCCATTAAGCTAGCCTATGTATGCAGCGGAGAGGAAGCACCGCGTGGCCTGAAAGCTCACTCTACCCGGGCGGTGGCAACCTCATGGGCAGAGAGGTCTGGCGTCTCGGAGGATATATGTAAGGCAGCTACCTGGTCTTCTCCATCTACCTTCTATAAGCACTATAGACTAGATCTGGGTGCTTCGTCTGACCTCACATTTGGGAGAAGGGTGGTCCCTCCCTGGAATCTTCATTTCTGCAATTCTCTCGTGGTGCTGTCATGGTCGACCGATAAAGAGATTAGTTACTTACCGGTAACGGGATTTCTCGGAGACCATGACAGCACCCTTATATTCCCTCCCTTCACCCCTTTTTGGGAGCACTTATCTGTTTTCATTCTTTATTCTCACACATTGGTGTTGTAAGAAAATGTATATACTGTTTGTTTCATGATTATGTTGCTATGTCTACTAACTGGGCGGTCCTCTCAATGCTCTGTAATCCAAACTGAGGCGAGAGGGAGGGCAGTCCCCTTTTAAGCCTGTCGGTTTCCTGTCCTTGGTGGGCGGATTCCCTCTCTCTCGTGGTGCTGTCATGGTCTCCGAGAAATCCCGTTACCGGTAAGTAACTAATCTCTTTTGGCGCCACATTTAAATAGCGTCCGCGACCAATCAGTACAGCGGTGTTTAAATGTGGAGCCAAGATCGGTGATTGGTCGCGGCCGATATTTAAATTTGGCGCCCAAATCGGTGATTGGTCGCGGGCAGCGCCAGCGACCAATCAGCGATTTTTAACACAAATGTCCGGACCTTTGTAACGCCATGCAGATACTGTGGGGACATCAGCGGCTAGGGTGTGAAGGGAGGACCGGGGAGCGGCGCTGCGAGTCGGGATACTTCTGCTGCGAGCGCCCGCTCATGTCCCAGGTTCTCGCAGCGGAAGTATCCGCACAGGCAGCGCCGCTGACATCCATGCGGCTAGGGTGGGAAGGGAGGACCGGGGAGCGGCGCTGACATCCAATTGGTCGTGGACGCTATTTAAATGTGTCGCACAAATCGGTGATTGTTCGCCGTCTTGGCCCGCGACCAATCACTGATCTTGCCGCCAAAGTTAAACACTACTGTGCTGATTGGTCGCGGACGCTGTCCGCGACCATTCACCGATCTTGGCTCCACATTTAAACACCGCTGTGCTGATTGGTCGTGGCTGATATTTAAATGTGGCGCCCAAATCGGTGATTGGTCGCGGGCAGCGTCCGCGACCAATCAGCACAGCGGTGTTTAACTTTTGCGCTAAGATCAGTGATTGGTCGGGTCCAAAGACCGCGACCAATCATCGAATCGTCTTGGTGAGCACCAGGGTACTTCCGCTGCGAGAACCCAGGACATAAGCGGGCGCTCGCAGCAGAAGTATCCCGACCCGCAGCGCCGCTCCCCATTCCTCTCTTCCGCATGGAGGTCAGCGACGCCGGCGGTCCTTCCGCTGCTACCGGCCGGGAGATGAGAGCCTCGCGCCGCTCATCTCCCGGCTGCATCTCCGTCCCGCAGATGGGTCCGGCGGTCAAGGTCCTTCTGCTGGTACCGGCCGGAAGATGAACGCCGGTCATCTCCCGGCTGCATCGCCGCTGAGCTCCGTCCCGCAGATGAGCCGCTAACGGACGCCATCTTTTTTCAGAAATCCCGCGGCGCTGATTGGCCACTGCCGGACCAATGAGCGATGCGGGATTTCCCAGACGGACAGACAACTGTCTATTATGCTCTCTTGAAAAATTAGTAGCACAAGAATGGAAGGATCCAGGACACACAAGGGTTGAAGCAATGCGGTATTATTGACGCGTTTCAAAGTTATCAAACTTCTTCCACAGGATAAATCCACAGCTTTTTTGCTACCCAGCTCCCATTGAAAGCATTCATTACTGTTATAGAATTGGAGAATGCCAGTGGATATTTAATGAACGTCTGAATAACCTGTTAATGGTAACAAAAAAGGAAATATTTGAAGAAATAGGTATAAATGTGTAATTAGCTGTATTTTTTCAAACACTGGAACATGATGAGAACAGATTATCAGAGCCTTTCCCGTATATCTGTGGTCACATAGGGATAGACTGTAACCCTAAGCATTGCCACATTTTTTTTCCATTTTCCTGATTATTTAAGGTGGCTTTCATTACAACCTCCGTAATGAACAGGTATAATCTTGACGCTATATAATAATGGACGATTCTACAAATAATAAGAATTCTAGAATAGAAGATGGTGCTATACACAATTAGGAAAGATACTATGTAATAATGGACAGCATTATATATGAGAAAAGACACTATATAATAACTAGATGGTGGCCCGATTCTAACGCATCGGGTATTCTAGAATATGTATGCAGCTGACCGGGCGCAATCAGCAGAGCAGTACTTAAATTTGGCGCCAAAATATATAATATAATATAATTTTGGATGGCACTAGAAATAATAGGGAAGAACACTGTAATAATGAACTGTTATGCATATTAAGGGAAGTAGTTTCATGACGGTTACTACCATCATCTCTCTTCATGCCATAGAGTATAGATACAGAATACATACATCCAGTAACTTTCTGGTAACATTTAATCTGATTATTTTATTTTGCTTCATATATTTGTCTCCTAAATAAAGTATCGTGCTTTACGCTCCTTGGTACAAATATACCCCACAGCATTCAGATTTGATTAGACACTGTGCTACCTCAATTGAAAATATATATAAATGAGCCAGCACTGTTCATTCCCTTATTAATTGCAGATTAATTAACTTTTTTTTTCCCACCCAATAAAAAATATAAATTAGTTACCCACTGTGCCCTTTCCCACAGGCGATTGCTCTAATTATAATACACCAATGTATACATACAGTGGGGATAATAAGTATTTGATACACTGCCGATTTTGTGATTCCATGTCCTATTCCTGAGAAATCCACGGTTTTTCTTGTATGTAAATGAGCTGTTTAGATCTATGGGTCGGACATAGATCTCCTGGAAAATCTGCCTAGAAAGCTTATTTTAAATGAAAAGGGGGAGTTACCGGTGTGAGGCTTAATACCTAACAGTCTGCTCTCCTGATCTACAAGTCTCATGCTGGTAACGCCCCCTCTTAAACAAACTCTCCTTTCATTATTTACATATCATTATGTCTATCCATCAAGTAATTTCCACAATTCCATGACTTTTCCTATTTGTTGCAATTTCAATATTGAGGAGTACATATACAGTATATATAAATTGGCTCAAATAGGTGTGTAAGGTGTGAGGGATCAGATCGTTGCTGACCCAAACTGAGCAAGGAGCACTGCCCAAATTGCCATACAGACCATGTTTGTAAGCTTGCCTACCCAGAGAAGGAACTGTTTCTTTGCTTGCCTGTTATTCCTTTAAACTGGAAAAAGGCTATATTTTTGTTTCACATGGACTTTGGCAAAGCACCACTCCAGCGTTTTTGTTTATTTTCAGCACTGGAGTGGTGCTTTAAATCTAAGCCCCCTGCCCCCGGGCATATACTCTCCATCCGGTGTCTTCCTCTGTTTTCTGCAAGGCTCCGGTCCCCCAGCGTTATATTGTGAGGTCAGCTTCTGACAGCCGGAAGTCAGAAGCTCCACTCACTCTCATTACAAGTCTGAGAGCCAGAAGGAGGCCAGAAGGAGGCTCTCATAGATGTGTATTGTAAAGTGACCTCTGCACAGCTCCATAAAATACTGCAGCCACTGACAGGTCACTTTTCACATGAGACAGACTGGAGCGACCCTGGAAGCCGGTGAAGTCAGCGGAAGGTGAGTCTAACATTTAAAGCACCATTCCAGTGATTAAATAAAAATAAAAAAATGCTGGAGTGATGCTGTAAAGAAGCACTCCTCCCATCAAAATGTTTATCCTCTTAATATATTGCAATCATCATGTTATATAGCACTCTGTACTTAGAATTGCTCATTTTGCCTTTCTAACCACTAACGGTAATTCTTGTCTTTTCCATTAGGTCGATGACATCACATGATTAAAAGCTGACTAGCTGAATCCTTCTAAGCTCTATGTAGAAACAGGAAGTTAATTTTCCCTGTAGGAGTCATAAAACATTGTAAAAGTCAATGACCGGGTGGAGGGGAGGAGCAGTTGGGTCAGGAGTAGGGATGAGTGGACCCGTGGAAGTTTGGGTCCTGGTACCCGACCTTTACTACAAAGTTCGGTGTGGGTACCAAAACTATACCTGAACTTGATATACAACCTGAACCCCATTAAAAAGAATGGGGACCCGAACTTTTGAGTCTGTGTTCGAGGTTTAGCTCCAGACACTAACACTCTGGTACAAACCCTGAACTTTTAAGTTTAGGTATGCTCATCTCTAGTCAAGAGCTGAAAGGAATGATAAATGCAGGGACATGAGACTTCCTGTTTCTACATAGAGCAGAGAAAAGAGAAGAATTAGCTGGGTAGAGAGGTAAAATGAGCAATTGTAAGTACACAGTGCTATATAATATGATGATTGCAATATATTAAGAGGATACAAACTTTGATGGGAGGCGGTGTGCCTCTTTAATGTTTATAACAGAAAATAAACACGGCTGTTTTTGTACCACAACCAAGTTACTGTGTGTGTACAAAATCCGCTGCCAGAAAGTGTGAATCCCTACAATATGTATAATCTTTATTCTTATATGGCGCCAAAATACTCCACAGCGCTTTACAGACATTATCATTGCTGTCCCCAATGGGGCTCACAATCTAAATTCCCTATCAGTATGTCAGGAAACAAGAGAACCCAGAGGAAATCCACGCAAACATGGGGAGAACATACAAAGTCCTTGCACATGTTAGCCCTGTGCTCTTCACAGATGAAAGCAGGTTCACACTGAGCACATGTGACAGACGTGACAGTCTGGAGACGCCGTGGAGAGCGATCTGCTGCCTGCGACATCCTTCAGCATGACCGGTTTGGCAGTGGGTCCGTAATGGTGTGGGGTGGCATTTCTTTGGAGGGCCGCACAGCCCTCCATGTGCTCGCCAGAGGTAGCCTGACTGCCATTAGGCACTGAGATGAGATCCTCAGACCCCTTGTGAGACCATATTCTGGTGCGGTTGGCCCTGGGTTCCTCCTAATGCAGGACAATGCCAGACCTCATGTGGCTGGAGTGTGTCAGCAGTTCCTGCAAGATGAAGGCATTGAAGCTATGGACTGGCCCGCCCGTTCCCCAGACTTGAATCAGATTGAGCACATCTGGGACATCATGTCTCTCTCCATCCACCAACGTCACGTTGCACCACAGACTCTCCAGGAGTTGGCGGATGCTTTAGTCCAGGTTTAGGAGGAGATCCCACAGGAGACCATCCGCAACCTCATCAGGAGCATGCCCAGGCGTTGTAGGGAGGTCATACAGGCCACACACAATACTGAGCCTCATCAGGAGCATGCCCAGGTATTGTAGGGAGGTCATACAGGCACGTGGAGGCCACACACAATGCTCAGCCTCATCAGGAGCATGCCCAGGCATTGTAGGGAGGTCATACAGGCACGTGGAGGCCACACACAATACTGACCCTCATTTTGACTTGTTTTAAGGACTTTACATCAAAGTTGGATCAGTCTGTAGTGTGTTTTTCCACTTTCATTTTGGGGGTGACTCCAAATCCAGGCCTCCATTGGTTAATAAATTTGATTTCCATTGATTTTGTTGTCAGCACATTGTTCTGTGCAAAGTTGAAAATATTCAATGAGAATATTTCATTCATTCAGATCTAGGATGTGTTATTTGAGTGTTCCCTTTATTTTTTTGAGCAGTGTATATAGATAGATGTAGATACATCTATATATATAGATATATATTTTTTTTCTTCTCTCACATATAGTATTTTCAAGAAAGAAAAGAGAGGGAGTTGTAGAGATAACCATCTCCATGTACATATATAAAGAGACAGCCATCTAGATGTACATATGTAGAGGTACACATTACATGCATGTTACAGTAACCCTTATACACCCACAATATCCAATCACAGTATAGCAATAAATAGAACTCACGTATTCTCTGCCCATTCACATCTGTACAGGCTGGATCTTTTGTCTTAAGGACCTTTAGTGATGTCACAGTCATGTGATCAGTCACATGAACGCACAAGCACAAGAGTTCTTCATTATTGTGGGTATAGGACCTTTGATGTCACGGTCATGTGATCAGTGACACATGGGCTAGTAATAGATTTTTATTTTCTTTTTGTAATCGCAGTGGGTTAGTTTGGGAGCAGTAGTAACGTGTTTCCTCATATAATCAGTCACATACAATAGATAATAGATGTTGGTATCACAGGAGATTTACCATTAGAGTTGCGTTTTTCACTAAACTCTACCAGCCAAGGTGAATGGATTTACCAGTTGGAGCTTAGAATTATTCATTATTCCTTGAAGGAGTGATAGCCAGTAACCCCTTGTATTCTGCCTCTAGGAGTGGTGCTAGCCAGTAACCCCTTGTATTCTGCCTCTAGGAGTGGTGCTAGCCAGTAACCCCATGTATTCTGCCTCTAGAAGTGATGCTAACCAGTACCCCCATGTATTCTGCCTCTAGGAGTGATGCTAGCCAGTAACCCCATGTATTCTGCCTCTAGGAGTGATGCTAGCCAGTAACCCCATGTATTCTGCCTCTAGAAGTGATGCTAGCCAGTACCCCCATGTATTCTGCCTCTAGGAGTGATGCTAGCCAGTAACCCCATGTATTCTGCCTCTAGGAGTGATGCTAGCCAGTAACCCCATGGATTCTGCCTCTAGGAGTGGTGCTAGCCAGTATCCCCATGTATTCTGCCTCTAGCAGTGATGCTAGCCAGTACCCCCATGTATTCTGCCTCTAGGAGTGATGGTAGCCAGTAACCCCATGTATTCTGCCTCTAGGAGTGATGCTAGCCAGTAACCCCATGTATTCTGCCTATGGGAGTGATGCTAGCCAGTAACCCCATGGATTCTGCCTCTAGGAGTGATGCTAGCCAGTAACTCCATGGATTCTGCCTCTAGGAGTGATGATAGCCAGTAAACCCATGTATTCTGCCTATAGGAGTGATGCTAGCCAGTAACCCCATGTATTCTGCCTCTAGGAGTGATGCTAGCCAGTAACCCCATGTATTCTGCCTCTAGGAGTGATGCTAGCCAGTAACCCCATGTATTCTGCCTCTAGGAGTGGTGCTAGCCAGTAACCCCATGGATTCTGCCTCTAGGAGTGATGCTAGCCAGTAACCCCTTGTATTCTGCCTCTAGGAGTGGTGCTAGCTAGTAACCCCATGTATTCTGCATCTAGTAGTGATGCTAGCCAGTATCTCCATGTATTCTGCCTCTAGCAGTGATGCTAGCCAGTAACCCCATGTATTCTGCCTCTAGGAGTGATGATAGCCAGTAAACCCATGGATTCTGCCTCTAGGAGTGATGCTAGCCAGTACCACATTGTATTCTGCCTCTAGGAGTGATGCTAGCCAGTACCCCCATGTATTCTGCCTCTAGGAGTGATGATAGCCAGTATCCCCATGTATTCTGCCTCTAGGAGTGATGCTAGCCAGTAACCCCATGTATTCTGCCTCGAGGAGTGGTGCTAGCCAGTACCCCCATGTATTCTGCCTCTAGGAGTGATGCTAGCCAGTACCCCCATGTATTCTGCCTCTACGAGTGATGCTAGCCAGTAACCCCATGTATTCTGCCTCTAGGAGTGATGCTAGCCAGTAAACCCATGGATTCTGCCTCTAGGAGTGATGATAGCCAGTATCTCCATGTATTCTGCCTCTAGGAGTGATGCTAGCCAGTAACCCCATGTATTCTGCCTCTAGGAGTGATGCTAGCCAGTAACCCCTTGTATTCTGCCTCTAGGAGTGGTGCTAGCCAGTAACCCCATGTATTCTGCCTCTAGGAGTGATGCTAGCCAGTATCTCCATGTATTCTGCCTCTAGGAGTGATGATAGCCAGAAAACCCATGGATTCTGCCTCTAGGAGTGATGCTAGCTAGTAACCCCATGTATTCTGCCTCTAGGAGTGATGATAGCCAGTAACCCCATGTATTCTGCCTCTAGGAGTGATGCTAGCCAGTAACCCCTTGTATTCTGCCTATAGGAGTGATGCTAGCCAGTAACCCATGTATTCTGCCTCTAGGAGTGATTCTAGCCAGTACCCCCATGTATTCTGCCTACAGGAGTGATGCTAGCCAGTACCCCCATGTATTCTGCCTATAGGAGTGATGCTAGCCAGTACCCTCATGTATTCCTCCTATAGGAGTGATGATAGTTAGTAACCCCATGTATTCTGCCTCTAGCAGCATTGGTAGCCAGTGACCCCATGTATTCTGCCTCTAGGAGTGATGATAGCCAGTGACCCCATGTATTCTGCCTATAGGAGTGATGCTAGCCAGTACCCCCATGTATTCTGCCTATAGGAGTGATGCTAGCCAGTATCCCCATGTATTCTGCCTCTAGCAGTGATGCTAGCCAGTATCCCCATGTATTCTGCCTCTAGCAGTGATGCTAGCCAGTAACCCCATGTATTCTGCCTCTAGCAGTGATGCTAGCCAGTAACCCCATGTATTCTGCCTCTAGCAGTGATGCTAGCCAGTAACCCCATGTATTCTGCCTCTAGGAGTGATGCTAGCCAGTATCTCCATGTATTCTGCATCTAGCAGTGATGCTAGCCAGTAACCCCATGTATTCTGCCTCTAGGAGTGATGATAGCCAGTAACCCCATGTATTCTGCCTATAGGAGTGATGCTAGCCCGTAACCCCATGTATTCTGCCTCTAGGAGTGATGCTAGCCAGTATCCCCATGTATTCTGCCTCTAGCAGTGATGCTAGCCAGTAACCCCATGTATTCTGCCTCTAGCAGTGATGCTAGCCAGTAACCCCATGTATTCTGCCTCTAGGAGTGATGCTAGCCAGTAACCCCATGTATTCTGCCTCTAGGAGTGATGCTAGCCAGTAACCCCATGTATTCTGCCTCTAGGAGTGATGCTAGCCAGTAACCCCATGTATTCTGCCTCTAGGAGTGATGCTAGCCACTAACCCCTTGTATTCTGCCTCTAGGAGTGGTGCTAGCCAGTAACCCCATGTATTCTGCCTCTAGCAGTGATGCTAGCCAGTAACCCCATGTATTCTGCCTCTAGGAGTGATAGAATCCATGGGTTTTCTGGCTGCCTCTAGGAGTGATGCTAGCCAGTAACCCCATGTATTCTGCCTCTAGCAGTGATGCTAGCCAGTAACCCCATGTATACTGCCTATAGAAGTGATGATAGCCAGTATCTCCATGGATTCTGCCTCTAGGAGTGATGCTAGCCAGTAACCCCTTGTATTCTGCCTCTAGGAGTGATGATAGCCAGTAACCCCATGTATTCTGCCTCTAGGAGTGATGCTAGCCAGTAACCCCTTGTATTCTGCCTCTAGGAGTGGTGCTAGCCAGTAACCCCATGTATTCTGCCTCTAGCAGTGATGCTAGCCAGTAACCCCATGTATTCTGCCTCTAGGAGTGGTGCTAGCCAGTAACCCCATGTATTCTGCCTCTAGGAGTGATGCTAGCCAGTAACTCCATGGATTCTGCCTCTAGGAGTGATGATGGCCAGTAAACCCATGTATTCTGTCTCTAGGAGTGATGATAGCCAGTAACCCCTTGTATTCTGTCTCTAGGAGTGGTGCTAGCTAGTAACCCCATGTATTCTGCATCTAGTAGTGATGCTAGCCAGTATCTCCATGTATTCTGCCTCTAGCAGTGATGCTAGCCAGTAACCCCATGGATTCTGCCTCTAGGAGTGATGCTAGCCAGTATCTCCATGGATTCTGCCTCTAGGAGTGATAGCCAGTAACCCCTTGTATTCTGCCTCTAGGAGTGGTGCTAGCCAGTATCTCTATGTATTCTGCCTCTAGCAGTGATGCTAGCCAGTATCTCTATGTATTCTGCCTCTAGCAGTGATGCTAGCCAGTAACCCCATGTATTCTGCCTCTAGGAGTTGTGCTAGCTAGTAACCCCATGTATTCTGCCTCTAGGAGTGATGATAGCCAGTATCCCCATGTATTCTGCCTCTAGGAGTGATGCTAGCCAGTAACCCCATGTATTCTGCCTCTAGGAGTGATGCTAGCCAGTAACCCCATGTATTCTGCCTCTAGGAGTGATGCTAGCCAGTAACCCCTTGTATTCTGCCTCTAGGAGTGATGCTAGCTAGTAACCCCATGTATTCTGCCTCTAGGAGTGATGATAGCCAGTAACCCCATGTATTCTGCCTCTAGGAGTGATGCTAGCCTGTAACCCCTTGTATTCTGCCTATAGGAGTGATGCTAGCCAGTAACCCATGTATTCTGCCTCTAGGAGTCATTCTAGCCAGTACCCCCATGTATTCTGCCTACAGGAGTGATGCTAGCCAGTACCCCCATGTATTCTGCCTATAGGAGTGATGCTAGCCAGTACCCCCATGTATTCCTCCTATAGGAGTGATGCTAGCCAGTACCCCCATGTATTCTGCCTCTAGGAGTGATGCTAGCCAGTAACCCCATGTATTCTGCCTCTAGGAGTGGTGCTAGCCAGTAACCCCATGTATTCTGCCTCTAGCAGCATTGGTAGCCAGTGACCCCATGTATTCTGCCTCTAGGAGTGATGATAGCCAGTAACCCCATGTATTCTGCCTATAGGAGTGATGCTAGCCAGTACCCCCATGTATTCTGCCTATAGGAGTGATGCTAGCCAGTATCCCCATGTATTCTGCCTCTAGCAGTGATGCTAGCCAGTAACCCCATGTATTCTGCCTCTAGGAGTGGTGCTAGCCAGTAACCCCATGTATTCTGCCTCTAGCAGTGATGCTAGCCAGTAACCCCATGTATTCTGCCTCTAGGAGTGATGCTAGCCAGTAACCCCATGTATTCTGCCTCTAGCAGTGATGCTAGCCAGTAACCCCATGTATTCTGCCTCTAGCAGTGATGCTAGCCAGTAACCCCATGTATTCTGCCTATAGGAGTGATGATAGCCAGTAACCCCATGTATTCTGCATCTATTAGTGATGCTAGCCAGTACCCCCATGTATTCTGCCTCTAGGAAGGGTGCTAGCCAGTATCCCCATGTATTCTGCCTATAGAAGTGATGATAGCCAGTAACCCCATGTATTCTGCCTATAGGAGTGATGCTAGCCAGTAACACCATGTATTCTGCCTCTAGGAGTGGTGCTAGCCAGTATCCCCATGTATTCTGCCTCTAGGAGTGGTGCTAGCCAGTATCCCCATGTATTCTGCCTCTAGGAGTGATGCTAGCCAGTAACCCCATGTATTCTGCCTATAGGAGTGATGCTAGCCAGTAACCCCATGTATTCTGCCTATAGGAGTGATGATAGTTAGTAACCCCATGTATTCTGCCTATAGGAGTGGTGCTAACCAGTAACCCCATGTATTCTGCCTATAGGAGTAATGATAGTTAGTAACCCCATGTATTCTGCCTCTAGCAGCGTTGGTAGCCAGTGACCCCATGTATTCTGCCTATAGGAGTGATGCTAGCCAGTAACCCCATGTATTCTGCCTATAGGAGTGGTGCTAACCAGTAACCCCATGTATTCTGCCTCTAGGAGTGATGCTAGCCAGTACCCCCATGGATTCTGCCTCTAGGAGTGATGCTAGCCAGTACCCCCATGGATTCTGCCTCTAGGAGTGATGCTAGCCATTAACCCCATGTATTCTGCCTATAGGAATGATGCTAGCCAGTACCCCCATGTATTCTGCCTATAGGAGTGATGCTAGCCAGTAACCCCATGTATTCTGCCTCTAGGAGTGATGCTAGCCAGTATCTCCATGTATTCTGCCTCTAGGAGTGATGCTAGCCAGTAACCCCATGTATTCTGCCTCTAGGAGTGATGCTAGCCAGTATCCCCATGGATTCTGCCTCTAGGAGTGATGCTAGCCAGTATCCCCATGGATTCTGCCTCTAGGAGTGATAGCCATTATCTCCATGTATTCTGCCTCTAGCAGTGATGCTAGCCAGTAACCCCATGTATTCTGCCTCTAGCAGTGATGCTAGCCAGTACCCCCATGTATTCTGCCTCTAGGAGTGATGCTAGTTAGTACCCCCATGTATTCTGCCTCTAGGAGTGGTGCTAGCCAGTAACCCCAAGTATTCTGCCTCTAGGAGTGATGCTAGCCAGTAAACCCATGGATTCTGCCTCTAGGAGTTGTGCTAGCTAGTAACCCCATGTATTCTGCCTCTAGGAGTGATGATAGCCAGTATCTCCATGTATTCTGCCTCTAGGAGTGATGCTAGCCAGTAACCCCATGTATTCTGCCTCTAGGAGTGATGCTAGCCAGTAACCCCATGTATTCTGCCTCTAGGAGTGATGCTAGCCAGTACCACATTGTATTCTGCCTCTAGGAGTGATGCTAGCCAGTATCTCCATGTATTCTGCCTCTAGCAGTGATGCTAGCCAGTAACCCCATGTATTCTGCCTCTAGGAGTGATGCTAGCCAGTACCACATTGTATTCTGCCTCTAGGAGTGATGCTAGCCAGTACCCCCATGTATTCTGCCTCTAGGAGTGATGATAGCCAGTATCCCCATGTATTCTGCCTCGAGGAGTGGTGCTAGCCAGTAACCCCATGTATTCTGCCTCTAGCAGTGATGCTAGCCAGTAACCCCATGGATTCTGCCTCTAGGAGTGATGCTAGCCAGTAACCCCATGGATTCTGCCTCTAGGAGTGATGATGGCCAGTAAACCCATGGATTCTGCCTCTAGGAGTGATGCTAGCCAGTATCTCCATGGATTCTGCCTATAGGAGTGATGCTAGCCAGTACCCCCATGTATTCTGCCTCTAGGAGTGATGCTAGCCAGTACCCCCATGTATTCTGCCTCTACGAGTGATGCTAGCCAGTATCCCCATGTATTCTGCCTCTAGGAGTGGTGCTAGCCAGTAACCCCATGTATTCTGCCTCTAGGAGTTGTGCTAGCTAGTAACCCCATGTATTCTGCCTCTAGGAGTGATGATAGCCAGTATCCCCATGTATTCTGCCTCTAGGAGTGATGCTAGCCAGTAACCCCATGTATTCTGCCTCTAGGAGTGATGCTAGCCAGTAACCCCATGTATTCTGCCTCTAGGAGTGGTGCTAGCCAGTAACCCCATGTCTTCTGCCTCTAGGAGTGATGCTAGCCAGTATCTCCATGTATTCTGCCTCTAGGAGTGATGATAGCCAGTAAACCCATGTATTCTGCCTATAGGAGTGATGCTAGCCAGTAACCCCATGTATTCTGCCTCTAGGAGTGATGCTAGCCAGTAACCCCATGTATTCTGCCTCTAGGAGTGGTGCTAGCTAGTAACCCCATGTATTCTGCATCTAGTAGTGATGCTAGCCAGTATCTCCATGTATTCTGCCTCTAGCAGTGATGCTAGCCAGTAACCCCATGTATTCTGCCTCTAGGAGTGATGATAGCCAGTAAACCCATGGATTCTGCCTCTAGGAGTTGTGCTAGCTAGTAACCCCATGTATTCTGCCTCTAGGAGTGATGATAGCCAGTATCTCCATGTATTCTGCCTCTAGGAGTGATGCTAGCCAGTAACCCCATGTATTCTGCCTCTAGGAGTGATGCTAGCCAGTAACCCCATGTATTCTGCCTCTAGGAGTGATGCTAGCCAGTACCACATTGTATTCTGCCTCTAGGAGTGATGCTAGCCAGTATCTCCATGTATTCTGCCTCTAGCAGTGATGCTAGCCAGTAACCCCATGTATTCTGCCTCTAGGAGTGGTGCTAGCCAGTACCCCCATGTATTCTGCCTCTAGGAGTGATGCTAGCCAGTAACCCCATGTATTCTGCCTCTAGGAGTGATGCTAGCCAGTAACCCCATGTATTCTGCCTATGGGAGTGATGCTAGCCAGTATCCCCATGTATTCTGCCTCTAGGAGTGATGCTAGCCAGTAACCCCATGGATTCTGCCTCTAGGAGTGATGCTAGCCAGTAACTCCATGGATTCTGCCTCTAGGAGTGATGCTAGCCAGTAAACCCATGTATTCTGCCTATAGGAGTGATGCTAGCCAGTAACCCCATGTATTCTGCCTCTAGGAGTGATGCTAGCCAGTAACCCCATGTATTCTGCCTCTAGGAGTGATGCTAGCCAGTAACCCCATGTATTCTGCCTCTAGGAGTGGTGCTAGCCAGTAACCCCATGGATTCTGCCTCTAGGAGTGATGCTAGCCAGTAACCCCTTGTATTCTGCCTCTAGGAGTGGTGCTAGCTAGTAACCCCATGTATTCTGCATCTAGTAGTGATGCTAGCCAGTATCTCCATGTATTCTGCCTCTAGCAGTGATGCTAGCCAGTAACCCCATGTATTCTGCCTCTAGGAGTGATGATAGCCAGTAAACCCATGGATTCTGCCTCTAGGAGTTGTGCTAGCTAGTAACCCCATGTATTCTGCCTCTAGGAGTGATGATAGCCAGTATCTCCATGTATTCTGCCTCTAGGAGTGATGCTAGCCAGTAACCCCATGTATTCTGCCTCTAGGAGTGATGCTAGCCAGTAACCCCATGTATTCTGCCTCTAGGAGTGATGCTAGCCAGTACCACATTGTATTCTGCCTCTAGGAGTGATGCTAGCCAGTATCTCCATGTATTCTGCCTCTAGCAGTGATGCTAGCCAGTAACCCCATGTATTCTGCCTCTAGGAGTGATGCTAGCCAGTACCACATTGTATTCTGCCTCTAGGAGTGATGCTAGCCAGTACCCCCATGTATTCTGCCTCTAGGAGTGATGATAGCCAGTATCCCCATGTATTCTGCCTCTAGGAGTGATGCTAGCCAGTAACCCCATGTATTCTGCCTCGAGGAGTGGTGCTAGCCAGTAACCCCATGTATTCTGCCTCTAGCAGTGATGCTAGCCAGTAACCCCATGGATTCTGCCTCTAGGAGTGATGCTAGCCAGTAACCCCATGGATTCTGCCTCTAGGAGTGATGATGTCCAGTAAACCCATGGATTCTGCCTCTAGGAGTGATGCTAGCCAGTATCTCCATGGATTCTGCCTATAGGAGTGATGCTAGCCAGTACCCCCATGTATTCTGCCTCTAGGAGTGATGCTAGCCAGTACCCCCATGTATTCTGCCTCTACGAGTGATGCTAGCCAGTATCCCCATGTATTCTGCCTCTAGGAGTGGTGCTAGCCAGTAACCCCATGTATTCTGCCTCTAGGAGTTGTGCTAGCTAGTAACCCCATGTATACTGCCTCTAGGAGTGATGATAGCCAGTATCCCCATGTATTCTGCCTCTAGGAGTGATGCTAGCCAGTAACCCCATGTATTCTGCCTCTAGGAGTGATGCTAGCCAGTAACCCCATGTATTCTGCCTCTAGGAGTGGTGCTAGCCAGTAACCCCATGTCTTCTGCCTCTAGGAGTGATGCTAGCCAGTATCTCCATGTATTCTGCCTCTAGCAGTGATGCTAGCCAGTAACCCCATGTATTCTGCCTCTAGGAGTGATGATAGCCAGAAAACCCATGGATTCTGCCTGTAGGAGTGATGCTAGCTAGTAACCCCATGTATTCTGCCTCTAGGAGTGATGATAGCCAGTAACCCCATGTATTCTGCCTCTAGGAGTGATGCTAGCCAGTAACCCCTTGTATTCTGCCTATAGGAGTGATGCTAGCCAGTAACCCATGTATTCTGCCTCTAGGAGTCATTCTAGCCAGTACCCCCATGTATTCTGCCTACAGGAGTGATGCTAGCCAGTACCCCCATGTATTCTGCCTATAGGAGTGATGCTAGCCAGTACCCCCATGTATTCCTCCTATAGGAGTGATGCTAGCCAGTAACCCCATGTATTCTGCCTCTAGGAGTGGTGCTAGCCAGTATCCCCATGTATTCTGCCTCTAGCAGCATTGGTAGCCAGTGACCCCATGTATTCTGCCTCTAGGAGTGATGATAGCCAGTAACCCCATGTATTCTGCCTATAGGAGTGATGCTAGCCAGTACCCCCATGTATTCTGCCTATAGGAGTGATGCTAGCCAGTATCCCCATGTATTCTGCCTCTAGCAGTGATGCTAGCCAGTAACCCCATGTATTCTGCCTCTAGGAGTGGTGCTAGCCAGTAACCCCATGTATTCTGCCTCTAGGAGTGATGCTAGCCAGTAACCCCATGTATTCTGCCTCTAGCAGTGATGCTAGCCAGTAACCCCATGTATTCTGCCTCTAGCAGTGATGCTAGCCAGTAACCCCATGTATTCTGCCTCTAGCAGTGATGCTAGCCAGTAACCCCATGTATTCTGCCTCTAGGAGTGATGCTAGCCAGTAACCCCATGTATTCTGCCTCTAGGAGTTGTGCTAGCCAGTAACCCCATGTATTCTGCCTCTAGCAGTGATGCTAGCCAGTATCCCCATGTATTCTGCCTCTAGGAGTGATGCTAGCCAGTAACCCCATGTATTCTGCATCTAGCAGTGATGCTAGCCAGTAACCCCATGTATTCTGCCTCTAGGAGTGATGATAGCCAGTGACCCCATGTATTCTGCCTCTAGGAGTGATGCTAGCCAGTACCCCATGTATTCTGCCTATAGGAGTGATGTTAGCCAGTACCCCCATGTATTCTGCCTATAGGAGTGATGATAGCCAGTAACCCCATGTATTCTGCATCTATTAGTGATGCTAGCCAGTACCCCCATGTATTCTGCCTCTAGGAAGGGTGCTAGCCAGTATCCCCATGTATTCTGCCTATAGAAGTGATGATAGCCAGTAACCCCATGTATTCTGCCTATAGGAGTGATGCTAGCCAGTAACACCATGTATTCTGCCTCTAGGAGTGGTGCTAGCCAGTATCCCCATGTATTCTGCCTATAGGAGTGATGCTAGCCAGTAACCCCATGTATTCTGCCTATAGGAGTGATGCTAGCCAGTAACCCCATGTATTCTGCCTATAGGAGTGATGATAGTTAGTAACCCCATGTATTCTGCCTATAGGAGTGGTGCTAACCAGTAACCCCATGTATTCTGCCTATAGGAGTAATGATAGTTAGTAACCCCATGTATTCTGCCTCTAGCAGCGTTGGTAGCCAGTGACCCCATGTATTCTGCCTATGGGAGTGATGCTAGCCAGTAACCCCATGTATTCTGCCTATAGGAGTGGTGCTAACCAGTAACCCCATGTATTCTGCCTCTAGGAGTGATGCTAGCCAGTACCCCCATGTATTCTGCCTCTAGGAGTGATGCTAGCCAGTACCCCCATGGATTCTGCCTCTAGGAGTGATGCTAGCCATTAACCCCATGTATTCTGCCTATAGGAATGATGCTAGCCAGTACCCCCATGTATTCTGCCTATAGGAGTGATGCTAGCCAGTAACCCCATGTATTCTGCCTCTAGGAGTGATGCTAGCCAGTATCTCCATGTATTCTGCCTCTAGGAGTGATGCTAGCCAGTGACCCCATGTATTCTGCCTCTAGGAGTGATGCTAGCCAGTATCCCCATGGATTCTGCCTCTAGGAGTGATGCTAGCCAGTATCCCCATGGATTCTGCCTCTAGGAGTGATAGCCATTATCTCCATGTATTCTGCCTCTAGCAGTGATGCTAGCCAGTAACCCCATGTATTCTGCCTCTAGCAGTGATGCTAGCCAGTACCCCCATGTATTCTGCCTCTAGGAGTGATGCTAGTTAGTACCCCCATGTATTCTGCCTCTAGGAGTGGTGCTAGCCAGTAACCCCATGTATTCTGCCTCTAGGAGTGGCGTTAACCAGTAACCCCATGTATTCTGCCTATAGGAGTGATGATAGTTAGTAACCCCATGTATTCTGCCTCTAGGAGTGATGCTAGCCAGTATCCCCATGTATTCTGCCTCTAGGAGTGATGCTAGCCAGTAACCCCATGTATTCTGCCTCTAGGAGTGATGCTAGCCAGTAACCCCATGTATTCTGCCTCTAGGAGTGATGATAGCCACTAACCCCATGGATTCTGCCTCTAGGAGTGATGCTAGCCAGTAACCCCATGGATTCTGCCTCTAGGAGTGATGCTAGCCAGTAACCCCATGTATTCTGCCTCTAGGAGTGGTGCTAGCCAGTAACCCCATGTATTCTGCCTCTAGGAGTGGTGCTAGCCAGTAACCCCATGTATTCTGCCTCTAGGAGTGGTGCTAGCCAGTAACCCCATGTATTCTGCCTCAAGGAGTGATGCTAGCCACTAACCCCTTGTATTCTGCCTCTAGGAGTGGTGCTAGCCAGTAACCCCATGTATTCTGCCTCTAGGAGTGATGCTAGCCAGTATCCCCATGTATTCTGCCTCTAGCAGTGATGCTAGCCAGTAACCCCATGTATTCTGCCTCTAGCAGTGATGCTAGCCAGTAACCCCATGTATTCTGCCTCTAGGAGTGGTGCTAGCCAGTAACCCCATGTATTCTGCCTCTAGGAGTGATGCTAGCCAGTATCTCCATGTATTCTGCATCTAGCAGTGATGCTAGCCAGTAACCCCATGTATTCTGCCTCTAGGAGTGATGATAGCCAGTAACCCCATGTATTCTGCCTCTAGGAGTGATGCTAGCCCATAACCCCATGTATTCTGCCTCTAGGAGTGATGCTAGCCAGTATCCCCATGTATTCTGCCTCTAGCAGTGATAGCCAGTAACCCCATGTATTCTGCCTCTAGCAGTGATGCTAGCCAGTAACCCCATGTATTCTGCGTATCGGAGTGATGCTAGCCAGTAACCCCATGTATTCTGCCTATAGGAGTGGTGCTAGCCAGTATCCCCATGTATTCTGCCTCTAGGAGTGATGCTAGCCAGTAACCCCATGTATTCTGCCTATAGGAGTGATGCTAGCCAGTAACCCCATGTATTCTGCCTATAGGAGTGGTGCTAACCAGTGACCCCATGTATTCTGCCTCCAGGAGTGATGCTAGCCAGTACCCCATGTATTCTGCCTATAGGAGTGATGTTAGCCAGTACCCCCATGTATTCTGCCTATAGGAGTGATGATAGCCAGTAACCCCATGTATTCTGCATCTATTAGTGATGCTAGCCAGTAACCCCATGTATTCTGCCTCTAGGAGTGATGCTAGCCAGTATCTCCATGTATTCTGCCTCTAGCAGTGATGCTAGCCAGTAACCCCATGTATTCTGCCTCTAGGAGTGATGATAGCCATTAAACCCATGGATTCTGCATATAGGAGTGATGATAGCCAGTAACCCCATGGATTCTGCCTCTAGGAGTGATGCTAGCCAGTACCACATTGTATTCTGCCTATAGGAGTGATGCTAGCCAGTACCCCCATGTATTCTGCCTCTAGGAGTGATGATAGCCAGTATCCCCATGTATTCTGCCTCTAGGAGTGATGCTAGCCAGTAACCCCATGTATTCTGCCTCGAGGAGTGGTGCTAGCCAGTAACCCCATGTATTCTGCCTCTAGCAGTGATGCTAGCCAGTAACCCCATGGATTCTGCCTCTAGGAGTGATGCTAGCCAGTAACCCCATGGATTCTGCCTCTAGGAGTGATGATGTCCAGTAAACCCATGGATTCTGCCTCTAGGAGTGATGCTAGCCAGTATCTCCATGGATTCTGCCTATAGGAGTGATGCTAGCCAGTACCCCCATGTATTCTGCCTCTAGGAGTGATGCTAGCCAGTACCCCCATGTATTCTGCCTCTACGAGTGATGCTAGCCAGTATCCCCATGTATTCTGCCTCTAGGAGTGGTGCTAGCCAGTAACCCCATGTATTCTGCCTCTAGGAGTTGTGCTAGCTAGTAACCCCATGTATTCTGCCTCTAGGAGTGATGATAGCCAGTATCCCCATGTATTCTGCCTCTAGGAGTGATGCTAGCCAGTAACCCCATGTATTCTGCCTCTAGGAGTGATGCTAGCCAGTAACCCCATGTATTCTGCCTCTAGGAGTGGTGCTAGCCAGTAACCCCATGTCTTCTGCCTCTAGGAGTGATGCTAGCCAGTATCTCCATGTATTCTGCCTCTAGCAGTGATGCTAGCCAGTAACCCCATGTATTCTGCCTCTAGGAGTGATGATAGCCAGAAAACCCATGGATTCTGCCTCTAGGAGTGATGCTAGCTAGTAACCCCATGTATTCTGCCTCTAGGAGTGATGCTAGCCAGTAACCCCATGTATTCTGCCTCTAGGAGTGATGCTAGCCAGTAACCCCTTGTATTCTGCCTATAGGAGTGATGCTAGCCAGTAACCCATGTATTCTGCCTCTAGGAGTCATTCTAGCCAGTACCCCCATGTATTCTGCCTACAGGAGTGATGCTAGCCAGTACCCCCATGTATTCTGCCTATAGGAGTGATGCTAGCCAGTACCCCCATGTATTCCTCCTATAGGAGTGATGCTAGCCAGTAACCCCATGTATTCTGCCTCTAGGAGTGGTGCTAGCCAGTAACCCCATGTATTCTGCCTCTAGCAGCATTGGTAGCCAGTGACCCCATGTATTCTGCCTCTAGGAGTGATGATAGCCAGTAACCCCATGTATTCTGCCTATAGGAGTGATGCTAGCCAGTACCCCCATGTATTCTGCCTATAGGAGTGATGCTAGCCAGTATCCCCATGTATTCTGCCTCTAGCAGTGATGCTAGCCAGTAACCCCATGTATTCTGCCTCTAGGAGTGGTGCTAGCCAGTAACCCCATGTATTCTGCCTCTAGGAGTGATGCTAGCCAGTAACCCCATGTATTCTGCCTCTAGCAGTGATGCTAGCCAGTAACCCCATGTATTCTGCCTCTAGCAGTGATGCTAGCCAGTAACCCCATGTATTCTGCCTCTAGCAGTGATGCTAGCCAGTAACCCCATGTATTCTGCCTCTAGGAGTGATGCTAGCCAGTAACCCCATGTATTCTGCCTCTAGGAGTTGTGCTAGCCAGTAACCCCATGTATTCTGCCTCTAGCAGTGATGCTAGCCAGTATCCCCATGTATTCTGCCTCTAGCAGTGATGCTAGCCAGTATCCCCATGTATTCTGCCTCTAGGAGTGATGCTAGCCAGTAACCCCATGTATTCTGCATCTAGCAGTGATGCTAGCCAGTAACCCCATGTATTCTGCCTCTAGGAGTGATGATAGCCAGTGACCCCATGTATTCTGCCTCTAGGAGTGATGCTAGCCAGTACCCCATGTATTCTGCCTATAGGAGTGATGTTAGCCAGTACCCCCATGTATTCTGCCTATAGGAGTGATGATAGCCAGTAACCCCATGTATTCTGCATCTATTAGTGATGCTAGCCAGTACCCCCATGTATTCTGCCTCTAGGAAGGGTGCTAGCCAGTATCCCCATGTATTCTGCCTATAGAAGTGATGATAGCCAGTAACCCCATGTATTCTGCCTATAGGAGTGATGCTAGCCAGTAACACCATGTATTCTGCCTCTAGGAGTGGTGCTAGCCAGTATCCCCATGTATTCTGCCTATAGGAGTGATGCTAGCCAGTAACCCCATGTATTCTGCCTATAGGAGTGATGCTAGCCAGTAACCCCATGTATTCTGCCTATAGGAGTGGTGCTAACCAGTAACCCCATGTATTCTGCCTATAGGAGTAATGATAGTTAGTAACCCCATGTATTCTGCCTCTAGCAGCGTTGGTAGCCAGTGACCCCATGTATTCTGCCTATGGGAGTGATGCTAGCCAGTAACCCCATGTATTCTGCCTATAGGAGTGGTGCTAACCAGTAACCCCATGTATTCTGCCTCTAGGAGTGATGCTAGCCAGTACCCCCATGTATTCTGCCTCTAGGAGTGATGCTAGCCAGTACCCCCATGGATTCTGCCTCTAGGAGTGATGCTAGCCATTAACCCCATGTATTCTGCCTATAGGAATGATGCTAGCCAGTACCCCCATGTATTCTGCCTATAGGAGTGATGCTAGCCAGTAACCCCATGTATTCTGCCTCTAGGAGTGATGCTAGCCAGTATCTCCATGTATTCTGCCTCTAGGAGTGATGCTAGCCAGTGACCCCAAGTATTCTGCCTCTAGGAGTGATGCTAGCCAGTATCCCCATGGATTCTGCCTCTAGGAGTGATGCTAGCCAGTATCCCCATGGATTCTGCCTCTAGGAGTGATAGCCATTATCTCCATGTATTCTGCCTCTAGCAGTGATGCTAGCCAGTAACCCCATGTATTCTGCCTCTAGCAGTGATGCTAGCCAGTACCCCCATGTATTCTGCCTCTAGGAGTGATGCTAGTTAGTACCCCCATGTATTCTGCCTCTAGGAGTGGTGCTAGCCAGTAACCCCATGTATTCTGCCTCTAGGAGTGGCGTTAACCAGTAACCCCATGTATTCTGCCTATAGGAGTGATGATAGTTAGTAACCCCATGTATTCTGCCTCTAGGAGTGATGCTAGCCAGTATCCCCATGTATTCTGCCTCTAGGAGTGATGCTAGCCAGTAACCCCATGTATTCTGCCTCTAGGAGTGATGCTAGCCAGTAACCCCATGTATTCTGCCTCTAGGAGTGATGATAGCCACTAACCCCATGGATTCTGCCTCTAGGAGTGATGCTAGCCAGTAACCCCATGGATTCTGCCTCTAGGAGTGATGCTAGCCAGTAACCCCATGTATTCTGCCTCTAGGAGTGGTGCTAGCCAGTAACCCCATGTATTCTGCCTCTAGGAGTGGTGCTAGCCAGTAACCCCATGTATTCTGCCTCTAGGAGTGGTGCTAGCCAGTAACCCCATGTATTCTGCCTCAAGGAGTGATGCTAGCCACTAACCCCTTGTATTCTGCCTCTAGGAGTGGTGCTAGCCAGTAACCCCATGTATTCTGCCTCTAGGAGTGATGCTAGCCAGTATCCCCATGTATTCTGCCTCTAGCAGTGATGCTAGCCAGTAACCCCATGTATTCTGCCTCTAGCAGTGATGCTAGCCAGTAACCCCATGTATTCTGCCTCTAGGAGTGGTGCTAGCCAGTAACCCCATGTATTCTGCCTCTAGGAGTGATGCTAGCCAGTATCTCCATGTATTCTGCATCTAGCAGTGATGCTAGCCAGTAACCCCATGTATTCTGCCTCTAGGAGTGATGATAGCCAGTAACCCCATGTATTCTGCCTCTAGGAGTGATGCTAGCCCATAACCCCATGTATTCTGCCTCTAGGAGTGATGCTAGCCAGTATCCCCATGTATTCTGCCTCTAGCAGTGATAGCCAGTAACCCCATGTATTCTGCCTCTAGCAGTGATGCTAGCCAGTAACCCCATGTATTCTGCCTATAGTAGTGATGCTAGCCAGTATCCCCATGTATTCTGCGTATCGGAGTGATGCTAGCCAGTAACCCCATGTATACTGCCTATAGGAGTGATGCTAGCCAGTACCCCCATGTATTCTGCCTATAGGAGTGATGCTAGCCAGTAACCCCATGTATTCTGCCTATAGGAGTGGTGCTAGCCAGTATCCCCATGTATTCTGCCTCTAGGAGTGATGCTAGCCAGTAACCCCATGTATTCTGCCTATAGGAGTGATGCTAGCCAGTAACCCCATGTATTCTGCCTATAGGAGTGGTGCTAACCAGTGACCCCATGTATTCTGCCTCCAGGAGTGATGCTAGCCAGTACCCCATGTATTCTGCCTATAGGAGTGATGTTAGCCAGTACCCCCATGTATTCTGCCTATAGGAGTGATGATAGCCAGTAACCCCATGTATTCTGCATCTATTAGTGATGCTAGCCAGTAACCCCATGTATTCTGCCTCTAGGAGTGATGCTAGCCAGTATCTCCATGTATTCTGCCTCTAGCAGTGATGCTAGCCAGTAACCCCATGTATTCTGCCTCTAGGAGTGATGATAGCCATTAAACCCATGGATTCTGCATATAGGAGTGATGATAGCCAGTAACCCCATGGATTCTGCCTCTAGGAGTGATGATAGCCAGTATCTCCATGTATTCTGCCTCTAGGAGTGATGCTAGCCAGTAACCCCATGTATTCTGCCTCTAGGAGTGATGCTAGCCAGTATCCCCATGGATTCTGCCTCTAAGAGTGATGCTAGCCAGTTTCCCCATGGATTCTGCCTCTAGGAGTGATGATAGCCAGTATCTCCATGGATTCTGCCTCTAGGAGTGATGCTAGCCAGTAACCCCATGGATTCTGCCTCTAGTAGTGATGCTAGCCAGTAACCCCATGGATTCTGCCTCTAGGAGTGATGCTAGCCAGTAACCCCATGTATTCTGCCTCTAGGAGTGGTGCTAGCCAGTACCCCCATGTATTCTGCCTCTAGGAGTGATGCTAGTTGGTACCCCCATGTATTCTGCCTATAGGAGTGATGCTAGCCAGTAACCCCATGTATTCTGCCTATGGGAGTGATGCTAGCCAGTATCCCCATGTATTCTGCCTCTAGGAGTGATGCTAGCCAGTAAACCCATGTATTCTGCCTATAGGAGTGATGCTAGGCAGTAACCCCATGGATTCTGCCTCTAGGAGTGATGATAGCCAGTAAACCCATGTATTCTGCCTCTAGGAGTGATGCTAGCCAGTAACCCCATGTATTCTGCCTCTAGGAGTGATGCTAGCCAGTAACCCCTTGTATTCTGCCTCAAGGAGTGGTGCTAGCTAGTAACCCCATGTATTCTGCATCTAGTAGTGATGCTAGCCAGTATCTCCATGTATTCTGCCTCTAGCAGTGATGCTAGCCAGTAACCCCATGTATTCTGCCTCTAGGAGTGATGCTAGCCAGTACCCCATGTATTCTGCCTATAGGAGTGATGTTAGCCAGTACCCCCATGTATTCTGCCTCTAGGAGTGGTGCTAGCTAGTAACCCCATGTATTCTGCATCTAGTAGTGATGCTAGCCAGTATCTCCATGTATTCTGCCTCTAGCAGTGATGCTAGCCAGTAACCCCATGTATTCTGCCTCTAGGAGTGATGCTAGCCAGTAACCCCATGTATTCTGCCTCTAGGAGTGATGCTAGCCAGTATCTCCATGTATTCTGCCTCTAGCAGTGATGCTAGCCAGTAACCCCATGTACTCTGCCTCTAGGAGTGATGCTAGCCAGTAACCCCATGTATTCTACCTCTAGGAGTGATGCTAGCCAGTAACCCCATGTATTCTGCCTCTAGGAGTGGTGCTAGCCAGTAACCCCATGTATTCTGCCTCTAGGAGTGATGCTAGCCAGTACCACATTGTATTCTGCCTCTAGGAGTGATGCTAGCCAGTACCACATTGTATTCTGCCTATAGGAGTGATGCTAGCCAGTAACCCCATGGATTCTGCCTCTAGGAGTGATGCTAGCCAGTAACCCCTTGTATTCTGCCTATAAAAGTGATGCTAGCCAGTAACCCCTTGTATTCTGCCTATAGGAGTGATGCTAGCCAGTAACCCCATGGATTCTGCCTCTAGGAGTGATGCTAGCCAGTAACCCCATGGATTCTGCCTCTAGGAGTTGTGCTAGCTAGTAACCCCATGTATTCTGCCTCTAGGAGTGATGATAGCCAGTAACCCCATGTACTCTGCCTCTAGGAGTGATGCTAGCCAGTTACCCCATGTATTCTGCATCTAGGAGTGATGCTAGCCAGTAACCCCATGTATTCTGCCTCTAGGAGTGATGCTAGCCAGTAACCCCTTGTATTCTGCCTCTAGGAGTGATGCTAGCCAGTATCTCCATGTATTCTGCCTCTAGCAGTGATGCTAGCCAGTAACCCCATGTATTCTGCCTCTAGGAGTGATGATAGCCAGAAAACCCATGGATTCTGCCTCTAGGAGTGATGCTAGCTAGTAACCCCATGTATTCTGCCTCTAGGAGTGATGCTAGCCAGTAACCCCATGTATTCTGCCTCTAGGAGTGATGCTAGCCAGTAACCCCTTGTATTCTGCCTATAGGAGTGATGCTAGCCAGTAACCCATGTATTCTGCCTCTAGCAGTGATGCTAGCCAGTAACCCCATGTATTCTGCCTCTAGGAGTGATGCTAGCCAGTATCTCTATGTATTCTGCCTCTAGCAGTGATGCTAGCCAGTAACCCCATGTATTCTGCCTCTAGGAGTTGTGCTAGCTAGTAACCCCATGTATTCTGCCTCTAGGAGTGATGATAGCCAGTATCCCCATGTATTCTGCCTCTAGGAGTGATGCTAGCCAGTAACCCCATGTATTCTGCCTCTAGGAGTGGTGCTAGCCAGTAACCCCATGTATTCTGCCTCTAGGAGTGATGCTAGCCAGTACCACATTGTATTCTGCCTATAGGAGTGATGCTAGCCAGTAACCCCATGGATTCTGCCTCTAGGAGTGATGCTAGCCAGTAACCCCATGTATTCTGCATCTAGGAGTGATGCTAGCCAGTAACCCCATGTATTCTGCCTCTAGCAGTGATGCTAGCCAGTAACCCCATGTATTCTGCCTCTAGGAGTGATGCTAGCCAGTAACCCCATGTATTCTGCCTCTAGGAATGATGCTAGCCAGTATCTCCATGTATTCTGCCTCTAGCAGTGATGCTAGCCAGTAACCCCATGTACTCTGCCTCTAGGAGTGATGCTAGCCAGTACCACATTGTATTCTGCCTCTAGGAGTGATGCTAGCCAGTATCTCCATGTATTCTGCCTCTAGCAGTGATGCTAGCCAGTAACCCCATGTATTCTGCCTCTAGGAGTGATGCTAGCCAGTACCCCATGTATTCTGCCTATAGGAGTGATGTTAGCCAGTACCCCCATGTATTCTGCCTCTAGGAGTGGTGCTAGCTAGTAACCCCATGTATTCTGCATCTAGTAGTGATGCTAGCCAGTATCTCCATGTATTCTGCCTCTAGCAGTGATGCTAGCCAGTAACCCCATGTATTCTGCCTCTAGGAGTGATGCTAGCCAGTAACCCCATGTATTCTGCCTCTAGGAGTGATGCTAGCCAGTATCTCCATGTATTCTGCCTCTAGCAGTGATGCTAGCCAGTAACCCCATGTACTCTGCCTCTAGGAGTGATGCTAGCCAGTAACCCCATGTATTCTACCTCTAGGAGTGATGCTAGCCAGTAACCCCATGTATTCTGCCTCTAGGAGTGGTGCTAGCCAGTAACCCCATGTATTCTGCCTCTAGGAGTGATGCTAGCCAGTACCACATTGTATTCTGCCTCTAGGAGTGATGCTAGCCAGTACCACATTGTATTCTGCCTCTAGGAGGGATGCTAGCCAGTAACCCCATGTATTCTGCCTATAGGAGTGATGCTAGCCAGTAACCCCATGGATTCTGCCTCTAGGAGTGATGCTAGCCAGTAACCCCTTGTATTCTGCCTATAAAAGTGATGCTAGCCAGTAACCCCTTGTATTCTGCCTATAGGAGTGATGCTAGCCAGTAACCCCATGGATTCTGCCTCTAGGAGTTGTGCTAGCTAGTAACCCCATGTATTCTGCCTCTAGGAGTGATGATAGCCAGTAACCCCATGTACTCTGCCTCTAGGAGTGATGCTAGCCAGTAAACCCATGTATTCTGCATCTAGGAGTGATGCTAGCCAGTAACCCCATGTATTCTGCCTCTAGGAGTGATGCTAGCCAGTAACCCCTTGTATTCTGCCTCTAGGAGTGATGCTAGCCAGTATCTCCATGTATTCTGCCTCTAGCAGTGATGCTAGCCAGTAACCCCATGTATTCTGCCTCTAGGAGTGATGATAGCCAGAAAACCCATGGATTCTGCCTCTAGGAGTGATGCTAGCTAGTAACCCCATGTATTCTGCCTCTAGGAGTGATGCTAGCCAGTAACCCCATGTATTCTGCCTCTAGGAGTGATGCTAGCCAGTAACCCCTTGTATTCTGCCTATAGGAGTGATGCTAGCCAGTAACCCATGTATTCTGCCTCTAGCAGTGATGCTAGCCAGTAATCCCATGTATTCTGCCTCTAGGAGTGATGCTAGCCAGTATCTCTATGTATTCTGCCTCTAGCAGTGATGCTAGCCAGTAACCCCATGTATTCTGCCTCTAGGAGTTGTGCTAGCTAGTAACCCCATGTATTCTGCCTCTAGGAGTGATGATAGCCAGTATCCCCATGTATTCTGCCTCTAGGAGTGATGCTAGCCAGTAACCCCATGTATTCTGCCTCTAGCAGTGATGCTAGCCAGTAACCCCATGTATTCTGCCTCTAGGAGTGATGCTAGCCAGTTTCTCTATGTATTCTGCCTCTAGCAGTGATGCTAGCCAGTAACCCCATGTACTCTGCCTCTAGGAGTGATGCTAGCCAGTAACCCCATGTATTCTGCCTCTAGGAGTGATGATAGCCAGTACCACATTGTATTCTGCCTATAGGAGTGATGCTAGCCAGTAACCCCATGGATTCTGCCTCTAGGAGTGATGCTAGCCAGTAACCCCATGGATTCTGCCTCTAGGAGTTGTGCTAGCTAGTAACCCCATGTATTCTGCCTCTAGGAGTGATGATAGCCAGTAACCCCATGTACTCTGCCTCTAGGAGTGATGCTAGCCAGTAACCCCATGTATTCTGCCTCTAGGAGTGATGCTAGCCAGTAACCCCTTGTATTCTGCCTCTAGGAGTGATGCTAGCCAGTATCTCCATGTATTCTGCCTCTAGCAGTGATGCTAGCTAGTAACCCCATGTATTCTGCCTCTAGGAGTGATGCTAGCCAGTAACCCCATGTATTCTGCCTACAGGAGTGATGATAGCCAGTAACCCCATGTATTCTGCCTATAGGAGTGATGCTAGCCAGTATCCCCATGTATTCTGCCTATAGGAGTGATGCTAGCCAGTACCCCCATGTATTCTGCCTATAGGAGTGATGCTAGCCAGTATCTCCATGTATTCTGCCTCTAGGAGTGATGCTAGCCAGTATCCCCATGTATTCTGCCTCTAGCAGTGATGCTAGCCAGTATCCCCATGTATTCTGCCTCTAGCAGTGATGCTAGCCAGTAACCCCATGTATTCTGCCTCTAGCAGTGATGCTAGCCAGTAACCCCATGTATTCTGCCTCTAGGAGTGATGCTAGCCCGTAACCCCATGTATTCTGCCTCTAGGAGTGATGCTAGCCCGTAACCCCATGTATTCTGCCTCTAGGAGTGATGCTAGCCAGTAACCCCATGTATTCTGCCTCTAGGAGTGGTGCTAGCCAGTAACCCAATGTATTCTGCCTCTAGGAGTGATGCTAGCCAGTATCTCCATGTATTCTGCATCTAGCAGTGATGCTAGCCAGTAACCCCATGTATTCTGCCTCTAGGAGTGATGATAGCCAGTAACCCCATGTATTCTGCCTATAGGAGTGATGCTAGCCCGTAACCCCATGTATTCTACCTCTAGGAGTGATGCTAGCCAGTATCCCCATGTATTCTGCCTCTAGCAGTGATGCTAGCCAGTAACCCCATGTATTCTGCGTATAGGAGTGATGCTAGCCAGTAACCCCATGTATTCTGCGTATAGGAGTGATGCTAGCCAGTAACCCCATGTATTCTGCCTATGGGAGTGATGCTAGCCAGTATCCCCATGTATTCTGCCTCTAGGAGTGATGCTAGCCAGTAACCCCATGTATTCTGCCTATAGGAGTGGTGCTAGCCAGTAACCCCATGTATTCTGCCTCTAGGAGTGGTGCTAGCCAGTAACCCCATGTATTCTGCCTCTAGGAGTGATGCTAGCCACTAACCCCTTGTATTCTGCCTCTAGGAGTGGTGCTAGCCAGTAACCCCTTGTATTCTGCCTCTAGGAGTGGTGCTAGCCAGTAACCCCATGTATTCTGCCTCTAGCAGTGATGCTAGCCAGTAACCCCATGTATTCTGCCTCTAGGAGTGATAGAATCCATGGGTTTTCTGGCTGCCTCTAGCAGTGATGCTAGCCAGTAACCCCATGTATTCTGCCTCTAGCAGTGATGCTAGCCAGTAACCCCATGTATACTGCCTATAGAAGTGGTGATAGCCAGTATCTCCATGGATTCTGCCTCTAGGAGTGATGCTAGCCAGTAACCCCTTGTATTCTGCCTCTAGGAGTGGTGCTAGCCAGTAACCCCATGTATTCTGCCTCTAGCAGTGATGCTAGCCAGTAACCCCATGTATTCTGTCTCTAGGAGTGATGCTAGCCAGTAACCCCATGTATTCTGCCTCTAGGAGTGATGCTAGCCAGTATCTCCATGTATTCTGCCTCTAGGAGTGATGCTAGCCAGTAACCCCATGTATTCTGCCTCTAGGAGTGATGCTAGCCAGTAACCCATGTATTCTGCCTCTAGGAGTGATTCTAGCCAGTACCCCCATGTATTCTGCCTACAGGAGTGATGCTAGCCAGTACCCCCATGTATTCTGCCTATAGGAGTGATGCTAGCCAGTACCCCATGTATTCCTCCTATAGGAGTGATGATAGTTAGTAACCCCATGTATTCTGCCTCTAGCAGCATTGGTAGCCAGTGGCCCCATGTATTCTGCCTCTAGGAGTGATGATAGCCAGTAACCCCATGTATTCTGCCTATAGGAGTGATGCTAGCCAGTACCCCCATGTATTCTGCCTATAGGAGTGATGCTAGCCAGTATCTCCATGTATTCTGCCTCTAGGAGTGATGCTAGCCAGTATCCCCATGTATTCTGCCTCTAGCAGTGATGCTAGCCAGTATCCCCATGTATTCTGCCTCTAGCAGTGATGCTAGCCAGTAACCCCATGTATTCTGCCTCTAGCAGTGATGCTAGCCAGTAACCCCATGTATTCTGCCTCTAGGAGTGATGCTAGCCCGTAACCCCATGTATTCTGCCTCTAGGAGTGATGCTAGCCCGTAACCCCATGTATTCTGCCTCTAGGAGTGATGCTAGCCCGTAACCCCATGTATTCTGCCTCTAGGAGTGATGCTAGCCAGTAACCCCATGTATTCTGCCTCTAGCAGTGATGCTAGCCAGTAACCCCATGTATTCTGCCTCTAGCAGTGATGCTAGCCAGTAACCCCATGTATTCTGCCTATAGGAGTGATGCTAGCCAGTACCCCCATGTATTCTGCCTATAGGAGTGATGATAGCCAGTACCCCCATGTATTCTGCATCTATTAGTGATGCTAGCCAGTACCCCCATGTATTCTGCCTCTAGGAGGGGTGCTAGCCAGTAAGCCCATGTATTCTGCCTATAGGAGTGATGATAGCCAGTAACCCCATGTATTCTGCCTATAGGAGTGATGCTAGCCAGTAACACCATGTATTCTGCCTCTAGGAGTGGTGCTAGCCAGTATCCCCATGTATTCTGCCTCTAGGAGTGATGCTAGCCAGTAACCCCATGTATTCTGCCTATAGGAGTGATGCTTGCCAGTAACCCCATGTATTCTGCCTATAGGAGTGGTGCTAACCAGTAACCCCATGTATTCTGCCTATAGGAGTAATGATAGTTAGTAACCCCATGTATTCTGCCTCTAGCAGCGTTGGTAGCCAGTGACCCCATGTATTCTGCCTCTAGGAGTGATGCTAGCCAGTAACTCCATGGATTCTGCCTCTAGGAGTGATGATAGCCAGTAAACCCATGGATTCTGCCTCTAGGAGTGATGATAGCCAGTATCCCCATGTATTCTGCCTCTAGGAGTGATGCTAGCCAGTAACCCCTTGTATTCTGCCTCTAGGAGTGGTGCTAGCTAGTAACCCCATGTATTCTGCCTCTAGGAGTGATGCTAGCCAGTAACCCCATGTATTCTGCCTCTAGGAGTGATGCTAGGCAGTAACCCTATGTATTCTGCCTCTAGGAATGATGCTAGCCAGTATCTCCATGTATTCTGCCTCTAGCAGTGATGCTAGCCAGTAACCCCATGTATTCTGCCTCTAGGAGTGATGCTAGCCAGTACCACATTGTATTCTGCCTCTAGGAGTGATGCTAGCCAGTATCTCCATGTATTCTGCCTCTAGCAGTGATGCTAGCCAGTACCACATTGTATTCTGCCTCTAGGAGTGATGCTAGCCAGTTTCTCCATGTATTCTGCCTCTAGCAGTGATGCTAGCCAGTAACCCCATGTATTCTGCCTATAGGAGTGATGCTAGCCAGTAACCCCATGTATTCTGCCTATAGGAGTGATGCTAGCCAGTAACCCCATGTATTCTGCCTATAGGAGTGGTGCTAACCAGTAACCCCATGTATTCTGCCTCTAGGAGTGATGCTAGCCAGTACCCCCATGTATTCTGCCTATAGGAGTGGTGCTAGCCAGTAACCCCAAGTATTCTGCCTCTAGGAGTGATGATAGCCAGTAACCCCATGTATTCTGCCTCTAGCAGTGATGCTAGCCAGTATCCCCATGTATTCTGCCTATAGGAATGATGCTAGCCAGTACCCCCATGTATTCTGCCTCTAGGAGTGATGCTAGCCAGTACCCCCATGTATTCTGCCTCTAGGAGTTGTGCTAGCTAGTAACCCCATGTATTCTGCCTATAGGAGTGATGCTAGCCAGTAACCCCTTGTATTCAGCCTCTAGGAGTGATGCTAGCCAGTATCTCCATGTATTCTGCCTCTAGCAGTGATGCTAGCCAGTATCCCCATGTATTCTGCCTCTAGGAGTGGTGCTAGCCAGTAACCCCATGTATTCTGCCTCTAGGAGTGATGCTAGCCAGTACCCCCATGTATTCTGCCTCTAGGAGTGATGCTAGTTAGTACCCCCATGTATTCTGCCTCTAGGAGTGATGATAGCCAGTATCCCCATGTATTCTGCCTCTAGGAGTGGTGCTAGCCAGTAACCCCAAGTATTCTGCCTCTAGGAGTGGTGCTAGCCAGTAACCCCATGTATTCTGCCTATAGGAGTGGCGTTAACCAGTAACCCCATGTATTCTGCCTATAGGAGTGATGATAGTTAGTAACCCCATGTATTCTGCCTATAGGAGTGATGCTAGCCAGTAACCCCATGTATTCTGCCTCTAGGAGTGATGCTAGCCAGTATCCCCATGTATTCTGCCAATAGGAGTGATGCTAGCCAGTAACCCCTTGTATTCAGCCTCTAGGAGTGATGCTAGCCAGTATCTCCATGTATTCTGCCTCTAGCACTGATGCTAGCCAGTACCCCCATGTATTCTGCCTCTAGGAGTGATGCTAGCCAGTACCCCCATGTATTCTGCCTCTAGGAGTGATGATAGCCAGTATCCCCATGTATTCTGCCTCTAGGAGTGGTGCTAGCCAGTAACCCCATGTATTCTGCCTCTAGGAGTGATGCTAGGCAGTAACCCTATGTATTCTGCCTCTAGGAATGATGCTAGCCAGTATCTCCATGTATTCTGCCTCTAGCAGTGATGCTAGCCAGTAACCCCATGTATTCTGCCTCTAGGAGTGATGCTAGCCAGTACCACATTGTATTCTGCCTCTAGGAGTGATGCTAGCCAGTATCTCCATGTATTCTGCCTCTAGCAGTGATGCTAGCCAGTACCACATTGTATTCTGCCTCTAGGAGTGATGCTAGCCAGTTTCTCCATGTATTCTGCCTCTAGCAGTGATGCTAGCCAGTAACCCCATGTATTCTGCCTATAGGAGTGATGCTAGCCAGTAACCCCATGTATTCTGCCTATAGGAGTGATGCTAGCCAGTAACCCCATGTATTCTGCCTATAGGAGTGGTGCTAACCAGTAACCCCATGTATTCTGCCTCTAGGAGTGATGCTAGCCAGTACCCCCATGTATTCTGCCTATAGGAGTGGTGCTAGCCAGTAACCCCAAGTATTCTGCCTCTAGGAGTGGTGCTAGCCAGTAACCCCATGTATTCTGCCTATAGGAGTCGCGTTAACCAGTAACCCCATGTATTCTGCCTCTAGGAGTGATGCTAGCCAGTATCCCCATGTATTCTGCCTCTAGGAGTGATGCTAGCCAGTAACCCCATGTATTCTGCCTCTAGGAGTGATGATAGCCACTAACCCCATGGATTCTGCCTCTAGGAGTGATGCTAGCCAGTAACCCCATGGATTCTGCCTCTAGCAGTGATAGCCAGTAACCCCATGTATTCTGCCTCTAGCAGTGATGCTAGCCAGTAACCCCATGTATTCTGCCTCTAGGAGTGATGCTAGCCAGTAACCCCATGTATTCTGCGTATAGTAGTGATGCTAGCCAGTATCCCCATGTATTCTGCCTATAGGAGTGATGCTAGCCAGTAACCCCATGTATTCTGCCTATAGGAGTGATGCTAGCCAGTACCCCCATGTATTCTGCCTATAGGAGTGATGCTAGCCAGTAACCCCATGTATTCTGCCTATAGGAGTGATGCTAGCCAGTAACCCCATGTATTCTGCCTCTAGGAGTGATGCTAGCCAGTAACCCCATGTATTCTGCCTATAGGAGTGATGCTAGCCAGTACCCCATGTATTCTGCCTATAGGAGTGATGTTAGCCAGTACCCCCATGTATTCTGCCTATAGGAGTGATGATAGCCAGTAACCCCATGTATTCTGCATCTATTAGTGATGCTAGCCAGTACCCCCATGTATTCTGCCTCTAGGAGGGGTGCTAGCCAGTATCCCCATGTATTCTGCCTATAGGAGTGATGATAGCCAGTAACCCCATGTATTCTGCCTATAGGAGTGATGATAGCCAGTATCCCCATGTATTCTGCCTATAGGAGTGATGCTAGCCAGTATCCCCATGTATTCTGCCTCTAGGAGTGATGCTAGCCAGTAACCCCATGTATTCTGCCTATAGGAGTGATGTTAGCCAGTAACCCCATGTATTCTGCCTATAGGCGTGATGATAGTTAGTAACCCCATGTATTCTGCCTATAGGAGTGGTGCTAACCAGTAACCCCATGTATTCTGCCTATAGGAGTAATGATAGTTAGTAACCCCATGTATTCTGCCTCTAGCAGCGTTGGTAGCCAGTGACCCCATGTATTCTGCCTATAGGAGTGATGCTAGCCAGTAACCCCATGTATTCTGCCTCTAGGAGTGATTCTAGCCAGTACCCCCATGTATTCTGCCTACAGGAGTGATGCTAGCCAGTACCCCCATGTATTCTGCCTACAGGAGTGATGCTAGCCAGTACCCCCATGTATTCTGCCTATAGGAGTGATGCTAGCCAGTACCCCCATGTATTCTGCCTATAGGAGTGATGCTAGCCAGTACCCCCATGTATTCTGCCTATAGGAGTGATGCTAGCCAGTATCCCCATGTATTCTGCCTATAGGAGTGGTGCTAGCCAGTAACCCCATGTATTCTGCCTCTAGGAGTGATGCTAGCCAGTACCCCCATGGATTCTGCCTCTAGGAGTGATGCTAGCCAGTAACCCCATGTATTCTGCCTATAGGAGTGATGCTAGCCAGTAACCCCATGTATTCTGCCTCTAGCACTGATGCTAGCCAGTACCCCCATGTATTCTGCCTCTAGGAGTGATGATAGCCAGTACCCCCATGGATTCTGCCTCTAGGAGTGATGCTAGCCAGTATCTCCATGGATTCTGCCTCTAGCAGTGATGCTAGCCAGTAACCCCATGTATTCTGCCTCTAGGAGTGATGCTAGCCAGTAACCCCATGTATTCTGCCTCTAGGAGTGATGCTAGCCAGTAACCCCATGGATTCTGCCTCTAGGAGTGATGCTAGCCAGTACCCCCATGTATTCTGCCTCTAGGAGTGATGCTAGCCAGTACCCCCATGTATTCTGCCTCTAGGAGTGGTGCTAGCCAGTAACCCCATGTATTCTGCCTATAGGAGTGGCGTTAACCAGTAACCCCATGTATTCTGCCTATAGGAGTGATGATAGTTAGTAACCCCATGTATTTTGCCTCTAGGAGTGATGCTAGCCAGTAACCCCATGTATTCTGCCTATAGGAGTGATGCTAGCCAGTAACCCCATGTATTCTGCCTATAGGAGTGGTGCTAGCCAGTAACCCCATGTATTCTGCCTCTAGGAGTGATGCTAGCCAGTACCCCCATGGATTCTGCCTATAGGAGTGATGATAGTTAGTAACCCCATGTATTCTGCCTATAGGAGTGGTGCTAACCAGTAACCCCATGTATTCTGCCTATAGGAGTAATGATAGTTAGTAACCCCATGTATTCTGCCTCTAGCAGCGTTGGTAGCCAGTGACCCCATGTATTCTGCCTATAGGAGTGATGCTAGCCAGTAACCCCATGTATTCTGCCTCTAGGAGTGATGCTAGCCAGTATCCCCATGTATTCTGCCTTTAGCAGTGATGATAGCCAGTAACCCCATGGATTCTGCCTCTAGGAGTGGTGCTAGCCAGTAACCCCATGGATTCTGCCTCTAGGAGTGGTGCTAGCCAGTAACCCCTTGTATTCTGCCTCTAGGAGTGATGCTAGCCAGTAACCCCATGTATTCTGCATCTAGTAGTGATGCTAGCCAGTATCTCCATGTATTCTGCCTCTAGCAGTGATGCTAGCCAGTAACCCCATGTATTCTGCCTCTAGGAGTGATGATAGCCAGTAAACCCATGGATTCTGCCTCTAGGAGTTGTGCTAGCTAGTAACCCCATGTATTCTGCCTCTAGGAGTGATGCTAGCCAGTATCTCCATGTATTCTGCATCTAGGAGTGATGCTAGGCAGTAACCCCATGTATTCTGCCTCTAGGAGTGATGCTAGGCAGTAACCCCATGTATTCTGCCTCTAGGAGTGATGCTAGCCAGTATCTCCATGTATTCTGCCTCTAGCAGTGATGCTAGCCAGTAACCCCATGTATTCTGCCTCTAGGAGTGATGCTAGCCAGTACCACATTGTATTCTGCCTCTAGGAGTGATGCTAGCCAGTATCTCCATGTATTCTGCCTCTAGCAGTGATGCTAGCCAGTAACCCCATGTATTCTGCCTATAGGAGTGATGCTAGCCAGTATCCCCATGTTTTCTGCCTATAGGAGTGGTGCTAACCAGTAACCCCATGTATTCTGCCTCTAGGAGTGATGCTAGCCAGTAACCCCATGTATACTGCATCTAGTAGTGATGCTAGCCAGTATCTCCATGTATTCTGCCTCTAGCAGTGATGCTAGCCAGTAACCCCATGTATTCTGCCTCTAGGAGTGATGCTAGCCAGTAACCCCATGGATTCTGCCTCTAGGAGTGATGATAGCCAGTAACCCCATGGATTCTGCCTCTAGGAGTGATGCTAGCCAGTAACCCCATGGATTCTGCCTATAGGAGTGATGCTAGCCAGTAACCCCATGGATTCTGCCTCTAGGAGTGATGCTAGCCAGTAACCCCATGGATTCTGCCTCTAGGAGTGATGCTAGCCAGTAAACCCATGGATTCTGCCTACGGGAGTGATGCTAGCCAGAAAACCCATGGATTCTGCCTCTAGGAGTGATGCTAGCTAGTAACCCCATGTATTCTGCCTCTAGGAGTGATGATAGCCAGTATCTCCATGTATTCTGCCTCTAGGAGTGATGCTAGCCAGTAACCCCATGTATTCTGCCTCTAGGAGTGATGCTAGCCAGTAACCCCATGTATTCTGCCTCTAGGAGTGGTGCTAGCCAGTAACCCCATGGATTCTGCCTCTAGGAGTTGTGCTAGCCAATACCCCCATGTAATCTGCCTATAGGAGTGATGCTAGCCAGTAACCCCATGTATTCTGCCTCTAGCAGTGATGCTAGCCAGTATCCCCATGTATTCTGCCTATAGGAATGATGCTAGCCAGTACCCCCATGTATTCTGCCTCTAGGAGTGATGCTAGCCAGTACCCCCATGTATTCTGCCTCTAGGAGTTGTGCTAGCTAGTAACCCCATTGATTCTGCCTCTAGGAGTGATGATAGCCAGTAAACCCATGTATTCTGACTCTAGGAGTGATGCTAGCCAGTAACCCCATGTATTCTGACTCTAGGAGTGATGATAGCCAGTAACCCCATGTATTCTGCCTCTAGGAGTGATGCTAGCCAGTAACCCCATGTATTCTGCCTCTAGGAGTGATGCTAGCCAGTATCCCCATGTATTCTGCCTATAGGAGTGGCGTTAACCAGTAACCCCATGTATTCTGCCTATAGGAGTGATGATAGCCAGTAACCCCATGTATTCTGCCTCTAGGAGTGATGCTAGCCAGTAACCCCATGTATTCTGCCTCTAGGAGTGATGCTAGCCAGTAACCCCATGTATTCTGCCTCTAGGAGTGATGCTAGCCAGTAACCCCATGTATTCTTCCTCTAGGAGTGATGATAGCCAGTAACCCCATGGATTCTGCCTCTAGGAGTGATAGCCATTATCTCCATGTATTCTGCCTCTAGGAGTGATGCTAGCCAGTAACCCCATGTATTCTGCCTCTAGGAGTGATGCTAGCCAGTAACCCCTTGTATTCTGCCTCTAGGAGTGGTGCTAGCCAGTAACCCCATGGATTCTGCCTCTAGGAGTGATAGCCATTATCTCCATGTATTCTGCCTCTAGGAGTGATGCTAGCCAGTAACCCCATGTATTCTGCCTCTAGGAGTGATGCTAGCCAGTAACCCCATGTATTCTGCCTCTAGGAGTGATGCTAGCCAGTAACCCCTTGTATTCTGCCTCTAGGAGTGGTGCTAGCCAGTAACCCCATGTATTCTGCCTCTAGGAGTGGTGCTAGCCAGTAACCCCATGTATTCTGCCTCTAGGAGTGATGCTAGCCACTAACCCCTTGTATTCTGCCTCTAGGAGTGGTGCTAGCCACTAACCCCTTGTATTCTGCCTCTAGGAGTGGTGCTAGCCAGTAACCCCATGTATTCTGCCTCTAGCAGTGATGCTAGCCAGTAACCCCATGTATTCTGCCTCTAGGAGTGATAGAATCCATGGGTTTTCTGGCTGCCTCTAGGAGTGATGCTAGCCAGTAACCCCATGTATTCTGCCTCTAGCAGTGATGCTAGCCAGTAACCCCATGTATACTGCCTATAGAAGTGATGATAGCCAGTATCTCCATGGATTCTGCCTCTAGCAGTGATGCTAGCCAGTAAACCCATGTATTCTGTCTCTAGGAGTGATGATAGCCAGTAACCCCATGTATTCTGCCTATAGGAGTGATGATAGTTAGTAACCCCATGTATTCTGCCTCTAGGAGTGATGCTAGCCAGTAACCCCATGTATTCTGCCTATAGGAGTGATGCTAGCCAGTAACCCCATGGATTCTGCCTCTAGGAGTGATGCTAGCCAGTATCCCCATGTATTCTGCCTTTAGCAGTGATGATAGCCAGTAACCCCATGTATTCTGCCTCTAGGAGTGATGCTAGCCAGTAACCCCATGTATTCTGCCTCTAGGAGTGATGCTAGCCAGTAACCCCATGTATTCTGCCTCTAGGAGTGATGCTAGCCAGTACCACATTGTATTCTGCCTCTAGGAGTGATGCTAGCCAGTACCCCCATGTATTCTGCCTCTAGGAGTGATGATAGCCAGTAACCCCATGGATTCTGCCTCTAGGAGTGATGCTAGCCAGTAAACCCATGGATTCTGCCTATGGGAGTGATGCTAGCTAGTAACCCCATGTATTCTGCCTCGAGGAGTGGTGCTAGCCAGTAACCCCATGTATTCTGCCTCGAGGAGTGGTGCTAGCCAGTATCTCCATGTATTCTGCCTCTAGGAGTGATGCTAGCCAGTAACCCCATGTATTCTGCCTCTAGGAGTGGTGCTAGCCAGTAACCCCTTGTATTCTGCCTCTAGGAGTGGTGCTAGCCAGTAACCCCATGTATTCTGCCTCTAGGAGTGGTGCTAGCCAGTAACCCCATGTATTCTGCCTCTAGGAGTGGTGCTAGCCAGTAACCCCATGTATTCTGCCTCTAGGAGTGATGCTAGCCAGTAACCCCATGTATTCTGCCTCTAGGAGTGGTGCTAGCCAGTAACCCCATGTATTCTGCCTCTAGGAGTGGTGCTAGCCAGTAACCCCATGTATTCTGCCTCTAGGAGTGGTGCTAGCCACTAACCCCATGTATTCTGCCTCTAGGAGTGATGCTAGCCACTAACCCCTTGTATTCTGCCTCTAGCAGTGATGCTAGCCAGTAACCCCATGTATTCTGCCTCTAGGAGTGATAGAATCCATGGGTTTTCTGGCTGCCTCTAGGAGTGATGCTAGCCAGTAACCCCATGCATTCTGCCTCTAGCACTGATGCTAGCCAGTAACCCCATGTATACTGCCTATAGAAGTGATGATAGCCAGTATCTCCATGGATTCTGCCTCTAGGAGTGGTGCTAGCCAGTAACCCCATGTATTCTGCCTCTGGGAGTGATGCTAGCCAGTAACTCCATGGATTCTGCCTCTAGGAGTGATGATAGCCAGTAAACCCATGTATTATGTCTCTAGGAGTGATGATAGCCAGTAAACCCATGTATTTTGACTCTAGGAGTGATGCTAGCCAGTAACCCCATGTATTCTGCCTCTAGGAGTGATGCTAGCCAGTATCCCCATGTATTCTGCCTCTAGCAGTGATGCTAGCCAGTATCCCCATGTATTCTGCCTCTAGGAGTGATGCTAGCCAGTACCACATTGTATTCTGCCTCTAGGAGTGATGCTAGCCAGTACCCCCATGTATTCTGCCTCTAGGAGGGATGCTAGCTAGTAACCCCATGTATTCTGCCTATAGGAGTGATGCTAGCCAGTAACCCCATTGATTCTGCCTCTAGGAGTGATGCTAGCCAGTAACCCCATGTATTCTGCCTCTAGGAGTGATGCTAGCCAGTAACCCCATGTATTCTGCCTCGAGGAGTGGTGCTAGCCAGTAACCCCATGTATTCTGCCTCTAGCATTGATGCTAGCCAGTAACCCCATGGATTCTGCCTCTAGGAGTGATGATAGCCAGTATCTCCATGTATTCTGCCTCTAGGAGTGATGCTAGCCAGTAACCCCATGTATTCTGCCTCTAGGAGTGATGCTAGCCAGTAACCCCTTGTATTCTGCCTCTAGGAGTGATGCTAGCCACTAACCCCATGGATTCTGCCTCTAGGAGTGATGCTAGCCAGTAACCCCATGGATTCTGCCTCTAGGAGTGATGCTAGCCAGTAACCCCTTGTATTCTGCCTATAGGAGTGATGCTAGCCAGTAACCCCATGGATTCTGCCTCTAGGAGTGATGCTAGCCAGTACCCCCATGGATTCTGCCTACAGGAGTGATTCTAGCCAGTACCCCCATGTATTCTGCCTACAGGAGTGATGCTAGCCAGTACCCCCATGGATTCTGCCTATAGGAGTGATGCTAGCCAGTACCCCCATGTATTCCTCCTATAGGAGTGATGATACTTAGTAACCCCATGTATTCTGCCTCTAGCAGCATTGGTAGCCAGTGACCCCATGTATTCTGCCTCTAGGAGTGATGCTAGCCAGTAACCCCTTGTATTCTGCCTCTAGGAGTGATGCTAGCCAGTAACCCCATGTATTCTGCCTCTAGCAGTGATGCTAGCCAGTAACCCCATGTATTCTGCCTCTAGGAGTGATGCTAGACAGTATCCCCATGTATTCTGCCTCTAGGAGTGATGCTAGCCAGTAACCCCATGTATTCTGCCTCTAGGAGTGATGATAGCCAGTATCCCCATGTATTCTGCCTCTAGGAGTGATGCTAGCCAGTACCCCCATGTATTCTGCCTCTAGGAGTGATGCTAGCCAGTACCCCCATGTATTCTGCCTATAGGAGTGATGCTAGCCAGTACCCCCATGTTTTCTGCCTCTAGCAGTGATGATAGCCAGTAACGCCATGTATTCTTCCTCTAGGAGTGATGCTAGCCAGTACCCCCATGTATTCTGCCTATGGGAGTGATGCTAGCCAGTAACCCCATGTATTCTGCCTATAGGAGTGATGCTAGCCAGTAACCCCATGTATTCTGCCTCTAGGAGTGATGCTAGCCAGTATCCCCATGTATTCTGCCTCTAGCAGTGATGCTAGCCAGTATCCCCATGTATTCTGCCTCTAGCAGTGATGCTAGCCAGTATCCCCATGTATTCTGCCTATAGGAGTGATGCTAGCCAGTACCCCCATGTATTCTGCCTATAGGAGTGATGATAGTTAGTAACCCCATGTATTCTGCCACTAGGAGGGGTGCTAGCCAGTAACCCCATGTATTCTGCCTATAGGAGTGATGCTAGCCAGTAACCCCATGTATTCTGCCTATAGGAGTGGTGCTAACCAGTAACCCCATGCATTCTGCCTATACGAGTGATGATAGTTAGTAACCCCATGTATTCTGCCTATAGGAGTGATGCTAGCCAGTAACCCCATGTATTCTGCCTCTAGGAGTGATGCTAGCCAGTAACCCCATGTATTCTGCCTATAGGAGTGATGCTAGCCAGTAACCCCATGTATTCTGCCTCTAGGAGTGATGCTAGTCAGTATCTCCATGTATTCTGCATCTAGCAGTGATGCTAGCCAGTAACCCCATGTATTCTGCCTATACGAGTGATGATAGTTAGTAACCCCATGTATTCTGCCTATAGGAGTGATGCTAGCCAGTACCCCCATGTATTCTGCCTCTAGCAGTGATGCTAGCCAGTATCCCCATGTATTCTGCCTATAGGAGTGATGCTAGCCAGTACCCCCATGTATTCTGCCTATAGGAGTGATGATAGTTAGTAACCCCATGTATTCTGCCACTAGGAGGGGTGCTAGCCAGTAACCCCATGTATTCTGCCTATAGGAGTGATGCTAGCCAGTAACCCCCTGTATTCTGCCTATAGGAGTGGTGCTAACCAGTAACCCCATGCATTCTGCCTATACGAGTGATGATAGTTAGTAACCCCATGTATTCTGCCTATAGGAGTGATGCTAGCCAGTACCCCCATGTATTCTGCCTATAGGAGTGGTGCTAGCCAGTAACCCCATGTATTCTGCCTATAGGAGTGGTGCTAGCCAGTAACCCCATGTATTCTGACTCTAGGAGTGATGCTAGCCAGTATCCCCATGTATTCTGCCTCTAGCAGTGATAGCCAGTAACCCCATGTATTCTGCCTCTAGGAGTGATGCTAGCCAGTAACCCCATGTATTCTGCCTCTAGGAGTGGTGCTAGCCAGTAACCCCATGTATTCTGCCTATAGGAGTGATGCTAGCCAGTAACCCCATGTATTCTGCCTCTAGGAGTGATGCTAGCCAGTAACCCCATGTATTCTGCCTCTAGCAGTGCTAGCCAGTAACCCCATGTATTCTGCCTCTAGCAGTGATGCTAGCCAGTAACCCCATGTATTCTGCCTTTAGGAGTGATGCTAGCCAGTAACCCCATGTATTCTGCCTATAGGAGTGGTGCTAGCCAGTAACCCCATGTATTCTGCCTATAGGAGTGATGCTAGCCAGTACCCCCATGTATTCTGCCTATAGGAGTGATGCTAGCCAGTAACCCCATGTATTCTGCCTCTAGGAGTGATGATAGTTAGTAACCCCATGTATTCTGCCTATAGGAGTGGTGCTAACCAGTGACCCCATGCATTCTGCCTCTAGGAGTGATGCTAGCCAGTACCCCATGTATTCTGCCTATAGGAGTGATGTTAGCCAGTACCCCATGTATTCTGCCTATAGGAGTGATGATAGCCAGTAACCCCATGTATTCTGCATCTATTAGTGATGCTAGCCAGTACCCCCATGTATTTTGCCTATAGGAGTGATGCTAGCCAGTAACACCATGTATTCTGCCTATAGGAGTGATGCTAGCCAGTAACCCCATGTATTCTGCCTCTAGGAGTGATGCTAGCCAGTAACCCCATGTATTCTGCCTATAGGAGTGATGCTAGCCAGTAACCCCATGTATTCTGCCTCTAGGAGTGATGCTAGCCAGTACCCCCATGTATTCTGCCTATAGGAGTGGTGCTAGCCAGTAACCTAATGTATTCTGCCTCTAGGAGTGATGCTAGCCAGTATCCCCATGTATTCTGCCTCTAGCAGTGATGCTAGCCAGTATCCCCATGTATTCTGCCTCTAGCAGTGATGCTAGCCAGTACCCCCATGTATTCTGCCTCTAGGAGTGATGCTAGCCACTAACCCCTTGTATTCTGCCTCTAGGAGTGGTGCTAGCCACAAACCCCTTGTATTCTGCCTCTAGGAGTGGTGCTAGCCAGTAACCCCATGTATTCTGCCTCTAGCAGTGATGCTAGCCAGTAACCCCATGTATTCTGCCTCTAGGAGTGATAGAATCCATGGGTTTTCTGGCTGCCTCTAGGAGTGATGCTAGCCAGTAACCCCATGTATACTGCCTATAGAAGTGATGATAGCCAGTATCTCCATGGATTCTGCCTCTAGCAGTGATGCTAGCCAGTAAACCCATGTATTCTGTCTCTAGGAGTGATGCTAGCCAGTAACCCCATGTATTCTGCCTATGGGAGTGATGCTAGCCAGTATCCCCATGTATTCTGCCTCTAGGAGTGATGCTAGCCAGTAACCCCATGTATTCTGCCTATAGGAGTGATGCTAGCCAGTAACCCCATGGATTCTGCCTCTAGGAGTGATGCTAGTTAGTACCCCCATGTATTCTGCCTATAGGAGTGATGCTAGCCAGTAACCCCATGGATTCTGCCTCTAGGAGTGATGCTAGTTAGTACCCCCATGTATTCTGCCTATAGGAGTGATGCTAGTTAGTAACCCCATGTATTCTGCCTCTAGGAGTGATGCTAGCCAGTAACCCCATGTATACTGCCTATAGGAGTGATGCTAGCCAGTATCCCCATGTGCTCTGCCTCTAGGAGTGATGCTAGCCAGTATCCCCATGTATTCTGCCTCTAGGAGTGATGATAGCTAGTATCTCCATGTATTCTGCCTCTAGGAGTGATGCTAGCCAGTAACCCCATGTATTCTGCCTCTAGGAGTGGTGCTAGCCAGTAACCCCTTGTATTCTGCCTCTAGGAGTGATGCTAGCCAGTAACCCCATGTATTCTGCCTCTAGGAGTGATGCTAGCCAGTAACCCCATGTATTCTGCCTCTAGGAGTGATGATAGCCAGTAGCCCCATGGATTCTGCCTCTAGGAGTGAGGATAGCCAGTATCTCCATGTATTCTGCCTCTAGGAGTGATGCTAGCCAGTAACCCCATGTATTCTGCCTCTAGGAGTGGTGCTAGCCAGTAACCCCTTGTATTCTGCCTCTAGGAGTGGTGCTAGCCAGTAACCCCATGTATTCTGCCTCTAGGAGTGGTGCTAGCCAGTAACCCCATGTATTCTGCCTCTAGGAGTGGTGCTAGCCAGTAACCCCTTGTATTCTGCCTCTAGGAGTGGTGCTAGCCAGTAACCCCATGTATTCTGCCTCTAGCAGTGATGCTAGCCAGTAACCCCATGTTTTCTGCCTCTAGGAGTGATAGAATCCATGGGTTTTCTGGCTGCCTCTAGGAGTGATGCTAGCCAGTAACCCCATGTATTCTGCCTCTAGCAGTGATGCTAGCCAGTAACCCCATGTATACTGCCTATAGAAGTGATGCTAGCCAGTAACTCCATGGATTCTGCCTCTAGGAGTGATGCTAGCCAGTAACCCCATGTATTCTGCCTCTAGGAGTGATGCTAGCCAGTAACCCCATGTATTCTGCCTCTAGGAGTGATGCTAGCCAGTAACCCCATGTATTCTGCCTCTAGGAGTGGTGCTAGCCAGTAACCCCATGGATTCTGCCTCTAGGAGTGGTGCTAGCTAGTAACCCCATGTATTCTGCATCTAGTAGTGATGCTAGCCAGTATCTCCATGTATTCTGCCTCTAGCAGTGATGCTAGCCAGTAACCCCATGTATTCTGCCTCTAGGAGTTGTGCTAGCCAGTAACCCCATGTATTCTGCCTCTAGGAGTGATGCTAGCCAGTAACCCCATGTATTCTGCCTCTAGGAGTGATGCTAGCCAGTATCTCCATGTATTCTGCCTCTAGCAGTGATGCTAGCCAGTAACCCCATGTATTCTGCCTCTAGGAGTCATGCTAGCCAGTACCACATTGTATTCTGCCTCTAGGAGTCATGCTAGCCAGTACCACATTGTATTCTGCCTCTAGGAGTGATGCTAGCCAGTACCACATTGTATTCTGCCTCTAGGAGGGATGCTAGCCAGTACCCCCATGTATTCTGCCTCTAGGAGGGATGCTAGCCAGTAACCCCATGTATTCTGCCTCTAGGAGGGATGCTAGCCAGTAACCCCATGGATTCTGCCTCTAGGAGTGATGCTAGCCAGTAACCCCTTGTATTCTGCCTATAGGAGTGATGCTAGCCAGTAACCCCTTGTATTCTGCCTATAGGAGTGATGCTAGCCAGTAACCCCATGGATTCTGCCTCTAGGAGTGATGATAGCCAGTAACCCCATGGATTCTGCCTCTAGGAGTGATGCTAGCCAGTAAACCCATGGATTCTGCCTATGGGAGTGATGCTAGCTAGTAACCCCATGTATTCTGCCTCTAGGAGTGGTGCTAGCCAGTAACCCCATGTATTCTGCCTCTAGCAGAGATGCTAGCCAGTAACCCCATGGATTCTGCCTCTAGGAGTGATGCTAGCCAGTAAACCCATGGATTCTGCCTCTAGGAGTGATGCTAGCCAGTATCTCCATGGATTCTGCCTATAGGAGTGATGCTAGCCAGTACCCCCATGTATTCTGCCTCTAGGAGTGATGCTAGCCAGTACCCCCATGTATTCTTCCTCTAGGAGTGATGATAGCCAGTAACCCCATGTATTCTGCCTCTAGGAGTGATGCTAGCCAGTATCCCCATGTATTCTGCCTCTAGGAGTGATGCTAGCCAGTAACCCCATGTATTCTGCCTCTAGGAGTTCTGCTAGCTAGTAACCCCATGTATTCTGCCTCTAGGAGTGATGATAGCCAGTATCTCCATGTATTCTGCCTCTAGGAGTGATGCTAGCCATTAACCCCATGTATTCTGCCTCTAGGAGTGATGCTAGCCAGTAACCCCATGTATTCTGCCTCTAGGAGTGATGCTAGCCAGTAACCCCTTGTATTCTGCCTCTAGGAGTGATGCTAGCCAGTATCCCCATGTATTCTGCCTCTAGCAGTGATGCTAGCCAGTAACCCCATGTATTCTGCCTCTAGCAGTGATGCTAGCCAGTAACCCCATGTATTCTGCGTATAGGAGTGATGCTAGCCAGTAACCCCATGTATTCTGCGTATAGGAGTGATGCTAGCCAGTAACCCCATGTATTCTGCCTATAGGAGTGGTGCTAGCCAGTAACCCCAAGTATTCTGCCTCTAGGAGTGGTGCTAGCCAGTAACCCCATGTATAATGCCTCTAGGAGTGGTGCTAGCCAGTAACCCCTTGTATTCTGCCTCTAGGAGTGGTGCTAGCCAGTAACCCCTTGTATTCTGCCTCTAGGAGTGGTGCTAGCCAGTAACCCCATGTATTCTGCCTCTAGCAGTGATGCTAGCCAGTAACCCCATGTATTCTGCCTCTAGGAGTTATAGAATCCATGGGTTTTCTGGCTGCCTCTAGGAGTGATGCTAGCCAGTAACCCCATGTATTCTGCCTCTTGCAGTGATGCTAGCCAGTATCCCCATGTATTCTGCCTATAGGAGTGATGCTAGCCAGTAACCCCTTGTATTCTGCCTCTAGGAGTGGTGCTAGCCAGTAACCCCATGGATTCTGCCTCTAGGAGTGATGCTAGCCAGTAACCCCATGGATTCTGCCTCTAGGAGTGATGCTAGCCAGTAACCCCATGGATTCTGCCTCTAGGAGTGATGCTAGCCAGTATCTCCATGTATTCTGCCTCTAGCAGTGATGCTAGCCAGTAACCCCATGTATTCTGCCACTAGGAGTGATGCTAGCCAGTACCACATTGTATTCTGCCTCTAGTAGTGATGCTAGCCAGTACCCCCATGTATTCTGCCTCTAGGAGGGATGCTAGCCAGTAACCCCTTGTATTCTGCCTAGAGGAGTGATGCTAGCCAGTACCCCCATGGATTCTGCCTATAGGAGTGATGCTAGCCAGTAACCCCTTGTATTCTGCGTATAGTAGTGATGCTAGCCAGTATCCCCATGTATTCTGCCTATAGTAGTGATGCTAGCCAGTAACCCCATGTATTCTGCCTATAGGAGTGATGCTAGCCAGTACCCCCATGGATTCTGCCTCTAGGAGTGATGCTAGCCAGTAAACCCATGTATTCTGCCTCTAGGAGTGATGCTAGCCAGTAACCCCATGTATTCTGCCTCTAGGAGTGATGCTAGCCAGTAACCCCATGTATTCTGCCTTGAGGAGTGGTGCTAGCCAGTAACCCCATGTATTCTGCCTTGAGGAGATGTGCTAGCCAGTAACCCCATGTATTCTGCCTCTAGCAGTGATGCTAGCCAGTAACCCCATGGATTCTGCCTCTAGGAGTGATGCTAGCCAGTAACCCCATGTATTCTGCCTCTAGCAGTGATGCTAGCCAGTATCCCCATGTATTCTGCCTCTAGCAGTGATGCTAGCCAGTAACCCCATGTATTCTGCCTCTAGCAGTGATGCTAGCCAGTAACCCCATGTATTCTGCCTCTAGGAGTGATGCTAGCCAGTAACCCCATGTATTCTGCCTCTAGGAGTGATGCTAGCCAGTATCTCCATGTATTCTGCATCTAGCAGTGATGCTAGCCAGTAACCCCATGTATTCTGCCTCTAGGAGTGATGCTAGCCAGTATCCCCATGTATTCTGCCTCTAGCAGTGATAGCCAGTAACCCCATGTATTCTGCCTCTAGCAGTGATGCTAGCCAGTAACCCCATGTATTCTGCCTCTAGGAGTGATGCTAGCCAGTAACCCCATGTATTCTGCGTATAGTAGTGATGCTAGCCAGTATCCCCATGTATTCTGCCTATAGTAGTGATGCTAGCCAGTAACCCCATGTATTCTGCCTATAGGAGTGATGCTAGCCAGTACCCCCATGTATTCTGCCTATAGGAGTGATGCTAGCCAGTAACCCCATGTATTCTGCCTATAGGAGTGGTGCTAGCCAGTATCCCCATGTATTCTGCCTCTAGGAGTGATGCTAGCCAGTAACCCCATGTATTCTGCCTATAGGAGTGATGCTAGCCAGTAACCCCATGTATTCTGCCTATAGGAGTGGTGCTAGCCAGTGACCCCATGTATTCTGCCTCTAGGAGTGATGCTAGCCAGTACCCCCATGTATTCTGCCTATAGGAGTGATGTTAGCCAGTACCCCCATGTATTCTGCCTATAGGAGTGATAGCCAGTAACCCCATGTATTCTGCATCTATTAGTGATGCTAGCCAGTACCCCCATGTATTCTGCCTCTAGGAGGGGTGCTAGCCAGTAACCCCATGTATTCTGCCTATAGGAGTGATGATAGCCAGTAACCCCATGTATTCTGCCTCTAGGAGTGATGCTAGCCAGTACCCCCATGTATTCTGCCTCTAGGAGTGATGCTAGCCAGTACCCCCATGTATTCTGCCTCTAGGAGTGGTGCTAGCCAGTATCCCCATGTATTCTGCCTCTAGGAGTGGTGCTAGCCAGTATCCCCATGTATTCTGCCTCTAGGAGTGATGCTAGCCAGTAACCCCATGTATTCTGCCTATAGGAGTGATGCTAGCCAGTAACCCCATGTATTCTGCCTATAGGAGTGATGATAGTTAGTAACCCCATGTATTCTGCCTATAGGAGTGGTGCTAACCAGTAACCCCATGTATTCTGCATCTAGTAATGATGCTAGCCAGTAACCCCATGGATTCTGCCTCTAGGAGTGATGATAGCCAGTAACCCCATGGATTCTGCCTCTAGGAGTTGTGCTAGCCATTATCTCCATGGATTCTGCCTCTAGGAGTGATGCTAGCCAGTATCCCCATGTATTCTGCCTCTAGCAGTGATGCTAGCCAATACCCCCATGTATTCTGCCTATAGGAGTGATGTTAGCCAGTACCCCCATGTATTCTGCCTATAGGAGTGATAGCCAGTAACCCCATGTATTCTGCATTTATTAGTGATGCTAGCCAGTACCCCCATGTATTCTGCCTATAGGAGTGATGCTAGCCAGTAACCCCATGTATTCTGCCTATAGGAGTGATGATAGCCAGTAACCCCATGTATTCTGCCTCTAGGAGGGGTGCTAGCCAGTAACCCCATGTATTCTGCCTATAGGAGTGATGATAGCCAGTAACCCCATGTATTCTGCCTCTAGGAGTTCTGCTAGCTAGTAACCCCATGTATTCTGCCTCTAGGAGTGATGCTAGCCAGTATCCCCATGTATTCTGCCTATAGGAGTGATGCTAGCCAGTAACCCCATGTATTCTGCCTCTAGCAGTGATGCTAGCCAGTATCCCCATGTATTCTGCCTCTAGCAGTGATGCTAGCCAGTAACCCCATGTATTCTGCCTCTAGCAGTGATGCTAGCCAGTAACCCCATGTATTCTGCCTCTAGGAGTGATGCTAGCCAGTAACCCCATGTATTCTGCCTATAGGAGTGATGATAGCCAGTAACCCCATGTATTCTGCCTCTAGGAGGGGTGCTAGCCAGTAACCCCATGTATTCTGCCTATAGGAGTGATGATAGCCAGTAACCCCATGTATTCTGCCTCTAGGAGTGATGATAGCCAGTAACCCCATGGATTCTGCCTCTAGGAGTTGTGCTAGCCATTATCTCCATGGATTCTGCCTCTAGGAGTGATGCTAGCCAGTATCCCCATGTATTCTGCCTATAGGAGTGATGCTAGCCAGTAACCCCATGTATTCTGCCTATAGGAGTGATGTTAGCCAGTACCCCCATGTATTCTGCCTATAGGAGTGATAGCCAGTAACCCCATGTATTCTGCATTTATTAGTGATGCTAGCCAGTACCCCCATGTATTCTGCCTATAGGAGTGATGCTAGCCAGTAACCCCATGTATTCTGCCTATAGGAATGATGCTAGCCAGTACCCCCATGTATTCTGCCTCTAGGAGTGATGCTAGCCAGTACCCCCATGTATTCTGCCTCTAGGAGTTGTGCTAGCTAGTAACTCCATGGATTCTGCCTCTAGGAGTGATGCTAGCCAGTAACCCCTTGTATTCAGCCTCTAGGAGTGATGCTAGCCAGTATCTCCATGTATTCTGCCTCTAGCAGTGATGCTAGCCAGTACCCCCATGTATTCTGCCTCTAGGAGTGATGCTAGCCAGTACCCCCATGTATTCTGCCTCTAGGAGTGATGCTAGCCAGTACCCCCATGTATTCTGCCTCTAGGAGTGATGCTAGTTAGTACCCCCATGTATTCTGCCTCTAGGAGTGATGCTAGCCAGTAACCCCTTGTATTCTGCCTATAGGAGTGATGCTAGCCAGTAACCCCATGTATTCTGCCTCTAGGAGTGGTGCTAGCCAGTAACCCCATGGATTCTGCCTCTAGGAGTGATGCTAGGCAGTAACTCCTTGTATTCTGCCTATAGGAGTGATGCTAGCCAGTAACCCCATGGATTCTGCCTCTAGGAGTGATGATAGCCATTAAACCCATGTATTCTGCCTCTAGGAGTGATGCTAGCCACTAACCCCTTGTATTCTGCCTCTAGGAGTGGTGCTAGCCAGTAACCCCATGTATTCTGCCTATAGGAGTGATAGAATCCATGGGTTTTCTGGCTGCCTCTAGGAGTGATGCTAGCCAGTAACCCCATGTATTCTGCCCTCTAGCAGTGATGCTAGCCAGTACCCCCATGTATTCTGCCTCTAGCAGTGATGCTAGCCAGTAACCCCATGTATTCTGCCTCTAGGAGTGATGATAGCCAGTACCCCCATGTATTCTGCCTATAGGAGTGATGCTAGCCAGTAACCCCTTGTATTCTGCCTCTAGGAGTGGTGCTAGCCAGTATCCCCATGTATTCTGCCTCTAGCAGTGATGCTAGCCAGTATCCCCATGTATTCTGCCTCTAGCAGTGATGCTAGCCAGTAACCCCATGTATTCTGCCTCTAGCAGTGATGCTAGCCAGTAACCCCATGTATTCTGCCTCTAGGAGTGATGCTAGCCAGTAACCCCATGTATTCTGCCTCTAGGAGTGATGCTAGCCAGTATCTCCATGTATTCTGCATCTAGCAGTGATGCTAGCCAGTAACCCCATGTATTCTGCCTCTAGGAGTGATGATAGCCAGTAACCCCATGTATTCTGCCTCTAGGAGTGATGCTAGCCCGTAACCCCATGTATTCTGCCTCTAGGAGTGATGCTAGCCAGTATCCCCATGTATTCTGCCTCTAGCAGTGATAGCCAGTAACCCCATGTATTCTGCCTCTAGCAGTGATGCTAGCCAGTAACCCCATGTATTCTGCCTCTAGGAGTGATGCTAGCCAGTAACCCCATGTATTCTGCGTATAGTAGTGATGCTAGCCAGTATCCCCATGTATTCTGCCTATAGGAGTGGTGCTAGCCAGTATCCCCATGTATTCTGCCTCTAGGAGTGATGCTAGCCAGTAACCCCATGTATTCTGCCTATAGGAGTGATGCTAGCCAGTAACCCCATGTATTCTGCCTATAGGAGTGGTGCTAGCCAGTGACCCCATGTATTCTGCCTCTAGGAGTGATGCTAGCCAGTACCCCCATGTATTCTGCCTATAGGAGTGATGTTAGCCAGTACCCCCATGTATTCTGCCTATAGGAGTGATAGCCAGTAACCCCATGTATTCTGCATCTATTAGTGATGCTAGCCAGTACCCCCATGTATTCTGCCTCTAGGAGGGGTGCTAGCCAGTAACCCCATGTATTCTGCCTATAGGAGTGATGATAGCCAGTAACCCCATGTATTCTGCCTCTAGGAGTGGTGCTAGCCAGTATCCCCATGTATTCTGCCTCTAGGAGTGGTGCTAGCCAGTATCCCCATGTATTCTGCCTCTAGGAGTGATGCTAGCCAGTAACCCCATGTATTCTGCCTATAGGAGTGATGCTAGCCAGTAACCCCATGTATTCTGCCTATAGGAGTGATGATAGTTAGTAACCCCATGTATTCTGCCTATAGGAGTGGTGCTAACCAGTAACCCCATGTATTCTGCATCTAGTAATGATGCTAGCCAGTAACCCCATGGATTCTGCCTCTAGGAGTGATGATAGCCAGTAACCCCATGGATTCTGCCTCTAGGAGTTGTGCTAGCCATTATCTCCATGTATTCTGCCTCTAGCAGTGATGCTAGCCAATACCCCTATGTATTCTGCCTATAGGAGTGATGTTAGCCAGTACCCCCATGTATTCTGCCTATAGGAGTGATAGCCAGTAACCCCATGTATTCTGCATCTATTAGTGATGCTAGCCAGTACCCCCATGTATTCTGCCTATAGGAATGATGCTAGCCAGTACCCCCATGTATTCTGCCTCTAGGAGTGATGCTAGCCAGTACCCCCATGTATTCTGCCTCTAGGAGTTGTGCTAGCTAGTAACTCCATGGATTCTGCCTCTAGGAGTGATGATAGCCAGTAAATCCATGTATTCTGCCTATAGGAGTGATGATAGCCAGTAACCCCATGTATTCTGCCTCTAGGAGTGATGCTAGCCAGTATCCCCATGTATTCTGCCAATAGGAGTGATGCTAGCCAGTAACCCCTCGTATTCAGCCTCTAGGAGTGATGCTAGCCAGTATCTCCATGTATTCTGCCTCTAGGAGTGATGCTAGCCAGTACCCCCATGTATTCTGCCTCTAGGAGTGATGCTAGCCAGTACCCCCATGTATTCTGCCTCTAGGAGTGATGCTAGCCAGTACCCCCATGTATTCTGCCTCTAGGAGTGATGCTAGTTAGTACCCCCATGTATTCTGCCTCTAGGAGTGATGATAGCCAGTAACCCCATGGATTCTGCCTCTAGGAGTGATGCTAGCCAGTAACCCCTTGTATTTTGCCTATAGGAGTGATGCTAGCCAGTAACCCCATGGATTCTGCCTCTAGGAGTGATGATAGCCATTAAACCCATGTATTCTGCCTCTAGGAGTGATGCTAGCCACTAACCCCTTGTATTCTGCCTCTAGGAGTGGTGCTAGCCAGTAACCCCAAGTATTCTGCCTCTAGGAGTGGTGCTAGCCAGTAACCCCATGTATTCTGCCTATAGGAGTGGCGTTAACCAGTAACCCCATGTATTCTGCCTATAGGAGTGATGATAGTTAGTAACCCCATGTATTCTGCCTCTAGGAGTGATGCTAGCCAGTATCCCCATGTATTCTGCCTCTAGGAGTGATGCTAGCCAGTAACCCCATGTATTCTGCCTCTAGGAGTGATGCTAGCCAGTAACCCCATGTATTCTGCCTCTAGGAGTGATGCTAGCCACTAACCCCATGGATTCTGCCTCTAGGAGTGATGCTAGCCAGTAACCCCTTGTATTCTGCCTCTAGGAGTGGTGCTAGCCAGTAACCCCATGTTTTCTGCCTCTAGGAGTGGTGCTAGCCACTAACCCCTTGTATTCTGCCTCTAGGAGTGGTGCTATCCAGTAACCCCATGTATTCTGCCTCTAGCAGTGATGCTAGCCAGTATCCCCATGTATTCTGCCTCTAGCAGTGATGCTAGCCAGTATCCCCATGTATTCTGCCTCTAGCAGTGATGCTAGCCAGTAACCCCATGTATTCTGCCTCTAGCAGTGATGCTAGCCAGTAACCCCATGTATTCTGCCTCTAGGAGTGGTGCTAGCCAGTAACCCCATGTATTCTGCCTCTAGGAGTGATGCTAGCCAGTATCTCCATGTATTCTGCATCTAGCAGTGATGCTAGCCAGTAACCCCATGTATTCTGCCTCTAGGAGTGATGCTAGCCAGTAACCCCATGTATTCTGCCTCTAGCAGTGATGCTAGCCAGTAACCCCATGTATTCTGCCTCTAGGAGTGATGCTAGCCAGTAACCCCATGTATTCTGCGTATAGTAGTGATGCTAGCCAGTATCCCCATGTATTCTGCGTATAGGAGTGATGCTAGCCAGTAACCCCATGTATTCTGCCTATAGGAGTGATGCTAGCCAGTACCCCCATGTATTCTGCCTATAGGAGTGATGCTAGCCAGTAACCCCATGTATTCTGCCTATAGGAGTGGTGCTAGCCAGTATCCCCATGTATTCTGCCTCTAGGAGTGATGCTAGCCAGTAACCCCATGTATTCTGCCTATAGGAGTGATGCTAGCCAGTAACCCCATGTATTCTGCCTATAGGAGTGGTGCTAAACAGTGACCCCATGTATTCTGCCTCTAGGAGTGATGCTAGCCAGTACCCCATGTATTCTGCCTATAGGAGTGATGTTAGCCAGTACCCCCATGTATTCTGCCTATAGGAGTGATGCTAGCCAGTATCCCCATGTATTCTGCGTATAGGAGTGATGCTAGCCAGTACCCCCATGTATTCTGCCTCTAGGAGGGGTGCTAGCCAGTAACACCATGTATTCTGCCTCTAGGAGTGATGCTAGCCAGTATCTCCATGTATTCTGCCTCTAGCAGTGATGCTAGCCAGTACCCCCATGTATTCTGCCTCTAGGAGGGGTGCTAGCCAGTACCACATTGTATTCTGCCTCTAGGAGTGATGCTAGCCAGTATCTCCATGTATTCTGCCTCTAGCAGTGATGCTAGCCAGTAACCCCATGTATTCTGCCTATAGGAGTGATGCTAGCCAGTAACCCCATGTATTCTGCCTATAGGAGTGATGCTAGCCAGTAACCCCATGTATTCTGCCTATAGGAGTGATGCTAGCCAGTATCCCCATGTTTTCTGCCTATAGGAGTGATGCTAGCCAGTACCCCCATGTATTCTGCCTATAGGAGTGATGCTAGCCAGTACCCCCATGGATTCTGCCTCTAGGAGTGATGCTAGCCAGTAACCCCATGGATTCTGCCTATAGGAATGATGCTAGCCAGTACCCCCATGTATTCTGCCTATAGGAGTGATGCTAGCCAGTAACCCCATGTATTCTGCCTCTAGGAGTGATGCTAGCCAGTATCTCCATGTATTCTGCCTCTAGCAGTGATGCTAGCCAGTAACCCCATGGATTCTGCCTCTAGGAGTGATGATAGCCATTAAACCCATGGATTCTGCCTCTAGGAGTGATGCTAGCCAGTAACCCCTTGTATTCAGCCTCTAGGAGTGATGCTAGCCAGTAACCCCATGGATTCTGCCTCTAGGAGTGATGCTAGTTAGTACCCCCATGTTTTCTGCCTCTAGGAGTGATGATAGCCAGTATCCCCATGGATTCTGCCTCTAGGAGTGGTGCTAGCCAGTAACCCCAAGTATTCTGCCTCTAGGAGTGGTGCTAGCCAGTAACCCCATGGATTCTGCCTATAGGAGTGGCGTTAACCAGTAACCCCATGTATTCTGCCTATAGGAGTGATGATAGTTAGTAACCCCATGTATTCTGCCTCTAGGAGTGATGCTAGCCAGTAACCCCATGTATACTGCCTATAGGAGTGATGCTAGCCAGTATCCCCATGTATTCTGCCTCTAGGAGTGATGCTAGCCAGTAACCCCATGTATTCTGCCTATAGGAGTGATGATAGTTAGTAACCCCATGTATTCTGCCTCTAGGAGTGATGCTAGCCAGTAACCCCATGTATACTGCCTATAGGAGTGATGCTAGCCAGTATCCCCATGTATTCTGCCTCTAGGAGTGATGCTAGCCAGTAACCCCATGTATTCTGCCTCTAGGATTGATGCTAGCCAGTAACTCCATGGATTCTGCCTCTAGGAGTGATGATAGCCAGTAAACCCATGTATTCTGCCTCTAGGAGTGATGATAGCCAGTAAACCCATGTATTCTGCCTCTAGGAGTGATGCTAGCCAGTATCCCCATGTATTCTGCCTCTAGGAGTGATGCTAGCCAGTATCCCCATGTATTCTGCCTCTAGCAGTGATGCTAGCCAGTATCCCCATGTATTCTGCCTCTAGCAGTGATGCTAGCCAGTAACCCCATGTATTCTGCCTCTAGCAGTGATGATAGCCAGTAACCCCATGGATTCTGCCTCTAGGAGTGGTGCTAGCCAGTAACCCCATGGATTCTGCCTCTAGGAGTGATGCTAGCCAGTAACGCCTTGTATTCTGCCTCTAGGAGTGGTGCTAGCTAGTAACCCCATGTATTCTGCCTCTAGGAGTGATGCTAGCCAGTAACCCCATGTATTCTGCCTCTAGGAGTGATGCTAGCCAGTACCCCCATGTATTCTGCCTATAGGAGTGGTGCTATCCAGTAACCCCATGTACTCTGCCTCGAGGAGTGATGCTAGCCAGTAACCCCATGTATTCTGCTTATGAGTGATGCTAGCCAGTATCTCCATGTATTCTGCCTCTAGGAGTGATGCTAGCCAGTAACCCCATGTATTCTGCCTCTAGGAGTGATGCTAGCCAGTAACCCCATGTATTCTGCCTCTAGGAGTGATGCTAGCCAGTACCACATTGTATTCTGCCTCTAGGAGTGATGCTAGCCAGTATCTCCATGTATTCTGCCTCTAGCAGTGATGCTAGCCAGTAACCCCATGTATTCTGCCTCTAGGAGTGATGCTAGCCAGTACCACATTGTATTCTGCCTCTAGGAGTGATGCTAGCCAGTATCTCCATGTATTCTGCCTCTAGCAGTGATGCTAGCCAGTAACCCCATGTATTCTGCCTATAGGAGTGATGCTAGCCAGTAACCCCATGTATTCTGCCTATAGGAGTGATGCTAGCCAGTAACCCCATGTATTCTGCCTATAGGAGTGATGCTAGCCAGTATCCCCATGTTTTCTGCCTATAGGAGTGGTGCTAACCAGTAACCCCATGTATTCTGCCTCTAGGAGTGATGGTAGCCAGTACCCCCATGTATTCTGCCTATAGGAGTGATGCTAGCCAGTACCCCCATGTATTCTGCCTCTAGGAGTGATGATAGCCAGTATCCCCATGTATTCTGCCTCTAGGAGTGGTGCTAGCCAGTAACCCCAAGTATTCTGCCTCTAGGAGTGGTGCTAGCCAGTAACCCCATGTATTCTGCCTCTAGGAGTGATGCTAGCCAGTAACCCCATGGATTCTGCCTCTAGGAGTGATGCTAGCCAGTAACGCCTTGTATTCTGCCTCTAGGAGTGGTGCTAGCCAGTAACCCCATGTATTCTGCCTCTAGGAGTGATGCTAGCCAGTAACCCCATGGATTCTGCCTCTAGGAGTGATGATAGCCAGTAACCCCATGGATTCTGCCTCTAGGAGTGATGCTAGCCAGAAAACCCATGGATTCTGCCTCTAGGAATGATGCTAGCTAGTAACCCCATGGATTCTGCCTCTAGGAGTGATGATAGCCAGTATCTCCATGTATTCTGCCTCTAGGAGTGATGCTAGCCAGTAACCCCATGTATTCTGCCTCTAGGAGTAATGCTAGCCAGTAACCCCATGTATTCTGCCTCGAGGAGTGGTGCTAGCCAGTAACCCCATGTATTCTGCCTCTAGGAGTGATGCTAGCCAGTAACCCCATGTATTCTGCCTCTAGGAGTGATGCTAGCCAGTACCCCCATGTATTCTGCCTATAGGAGTGGTGCTATCCAGTAACCCCATGTACTCTGCCTCGAGGAGTGATGCTAGCCAGTAACCCCATGTATTCTGCCTCTAGGAGTGATGCTAGCCAGTAACCCCATGTATTCTGCGTATAGGAGTGATGCTAGCCACTAACCCCTTGTATTCTGCCTCTAGGAGTGGTGCTAGCCAGTAACCCCATGTATTCTGCCTCTAGGAGTGATGCTAGCCAGTAACCCCATGTATTCTGCCTCTAGGAGTGATGCTAGCCAGTACCCCCATGTATTCTGCCTATAGGAGTGGTGCTATCCAGTAACCCCATGTACTCTGCCTCGAGGAGTGATGCTAGCCAGTAACCCCATGTATTCTGCTTATGAGTGATGCTAGCCAGTATCTCCATGTATTCTGCCTCTAGCAGTGATGCTAGCCAGTAACCCCATGTATTCTGCCTCTAGCAGTGATGCTAGCCAGTAACCCCATGTATTCTGCCTCTAGGAGTGATGCTAGCCAGTAACCCCATGTATTCTGCCTCTAGGAGTGATGATAGCCAGAAAACCCATGGATTCTGCCTCTAGGAGTGATGCTAGCCAGTAACCCCATGTATTCTGCCTCTAGGAGTGATGCTAGCCAGTAACCCCATGTATTCTGCCTCTAGGAGTGATGCTAGCCAGTAACCCCTTGTATTCTGCCTCTAGGAGTGGTGCTAGCCAGTAACCCCGTGTATTCTGCCTCTAGGAGTGATGCTAGCCAGTAACCCCTTGTATTCTGCCTCGAGGAGTGGTGCTAGCCAGTAACCCCATGTATTCTGCCTCTAGGAGTGATGCTAGCCACTAACCCCATGTATTCTGCCTCTAGCAGTGATGCTAGCCAGTAACCCCTTGTATTCTGCCTCTAGGAGTGGTGCTAGCCAGTATCCCCATGGATTCTGCCTCTAGGAGTGATGCTAGCCAGTATCCCCATGTATTCTGCCTCTAGGAGTGATGCTAGCCAGTAACCCCATGTATTCTGCCTCTAGGAGTGATGCTAGCCAGTATCCCCATGTATTCTGCCTCTAGGAGTGATGCTAGCCAGTAACCCCATGTATTCTGCCTCTAGGAGTGATGCTAGCCAGTACCACATTGTATTCTTCCTCTAGGAGTGATGCTAGCCAGTAACCCCTTGTATTCTGCCTCTAGGAGTGATGCTAGCCAATATCTCCATGTATTCTGCCTCTAGGAGTGATGATAGAATCCATGGGTTTTCTGGCTGCCTCTAGGAGTGATGCTAGCCAGTAACCCCATGTATTCTGCCTCTAGGAGTGATGATAGAATCCATGGGTTTTCTGGCTGCCTCTAGGAGTGATGCTAGCCAGTAACCCCATGTATTCTGCCTCTAGGAGTGATGCTAGCCAGTAACCCCATGTATTCTGCCTCTAGGAGTGGTGCTAGCCAGTAACCCCTTGTATTCTGCCTCTAGGAGTGGTGCTAGCTAGTAACCCCATGTATTCTGCATCTAGTAGTGATGATAGCCAGTAACCCCATGTATTCTGCCTCTAGGAGTGGTGCTAGCCAGTAAACCCATGGATTCTGCCTCTAGGAGTTGTGCTAGCTAGTAACCCCATGTATTCTGCCTCTAGGAGTGATGATAGCCAGTATCTCCATGTATTCTGCCTCTAGGAGTGATGCTAGCCAGTAACCCCATGTATTCTGCCTCTAGGAGTGATGCTAGCCAGTAACCCCATGTATTCTGCCTCTAGGAGTGATGCTAGCCAGTACCACATTGTATTCTGCCTCTAGGAGTGATGCTAGCCAGTATCTCCATGTATTCTGCCTCTAGCAGTGATGCTAGCCAGTAACCCCATGTATTCTGCCTCTAGGAGTGGTGCTAGCCAGTATCCCCATGTATTCTGCCTCTAGCAGTGATGCTAGCCAGTACCCCCATGTATTCTGCCTCTAGGAGTGATGCTAGCCAGTAACCCCATGTATTCTGCCTCTAGGAGTGATGCTAGCCAGTAACCCCATGTATTCTGCCTATGGGAGTGATGCTAGCCAGTATCCCCATGTATTCTGCCTCTAGGAGTGATGCTAGCCAGTAACCCCATGGATTCTGCCTCTAGGAGTGATGCTAGCCAGTAACTCCATGGATTCTGCCTCTAGGAGTGATGATAGCCAGTAACCCCATGTATTCTGCCTCTAGGAGTGGTGCTAGCCAGTAACCCCATGGATTCTGCCTCTAGGAGTGATGCTAGCCAGTAACCCCTTGTATTCTGCCTCTAGGAGTGGTGCTAGCTAGTAACCCCATGTATTCTGCATCTAGTAGTGATGCTAGCCAGTATCTCCATGTATTCTGCCTCTAGCAGTGATGATAGCCAGTAACCCCATGTATTCTGCCTCTAGGAGTGATGATAGCCAGTAAACCCATGTATTCTGCCTCTAGGAGTGATGCTAGCCAGTAACCCCATGTATTCTGCCTCTAGGAGTGATGCTAGCCAGTAACCCCATGTATTCTGCCTCTAGGAGTGATGCTAGCCAGTACCACATTGTATTCTGCCTCTAGGAGTGATGCTAGCCAGTATCTCCATGTATTCTGCCTCTAGCAGTGATGCTAGCCAGTAACCCCATGTATTCTGCCTCTAGGAGTGATGCTAGCCAGTACCACATTGTATTCTGCCTCTAGGAGTGATGCTAGCCAGTACCCCCATGTATTCTGCCTCTAGGAGTGATGCTAGCCAGTAACCCCATGTATTCTGCCTCGAGGAGTGGTGCTAGCCAGTAACCCCATGTATTCTTCCTCTAGCAGTGATGCTAGCCAGTAACCCCATGGATTCTGCCTCTAGGAGTGATGCTAGCCAGTAACCCCATGGATTCTGCCTCTAGGAGTGATGATGGCCAGTAAACCCATGTATTCTGCCTCTAGGAGTGATGCTAGCCAGTACCCCCATGTATTCTGCCTCTAGGAGTGATGCTAGCCAGTACCCCCATGTATTCTGCCTCTACGAGTGATGCTAGCCAGTATCCCCATGTATTCTGCCTCTAGGAGTGATGCTAGCCAGTAACCCCATGTATTCTGCCTCTAGGAGTGATGATAGCCAGTATCTCCATGTATTCTGCCTCTAGGAGTGATGCTAGCCAGTAACCCCTTGTATTCTGCCTCTAGGAGTGGTGCTAGCCAGTAACCCCATGTATTCTGCCTCTAGGAGTGATGCTAGCCAGTATCTCCATGTATTCTGCCTCTAGCAGTGATAATAGCCAGTAACCCCATGTATTCTGCCTCTAGGAGTGATGATAGCCAGAAAACCCATGGATTCTGCCTCTAGGAGTGATGCTAGCTAGTAACCCCATGTATTCTGCCTCTAGGAGTGATGATAGCCAGTAACCCCATGTATTCTGCCTCTAGGAGTGATGCTAGCCAGTAACCCCTTGTATTCTGCCTATAGGAGTGATGCTAGCCAGTAACCCATGTATTCTGCCTCTAGGAGTGATTCTAGCCAGTACCCCCATGTATTCTGCCTACAGGAGTGATGCTAGCCAGTACCCCCATGTATTCTGCCTATAGGAGTGATGCTAGCCAGTACCCTCATGTATTCCTCCTATAGGAGTGATGATAGTTAGTAACCCCATGTATTCTGCCTCTAGCAGCATTGGTAGCCAGTGACCCCATGTATTCTGCCTCTAGGAGTGATGATAGCCAGTAACCCCATGTATTCTGCCTATAGGAGTGATGCTAGCCAGTACCCCCATGTATTCTGCCTATAGGAGTGATGCTAGCCAGTATCCCCATGTATTCTGCCTCTAGCAGTGATGCTAGCCAGTATCCCCATGTATTCTGCCTCTAGCAGTGATGCTAGCCAGTAACCCCATGTATTCTGCCTCTAGCAGTGATGCTAGCCAGTAACCCCATGTATTCTGCCTCTAGCAGTGATGCTAGCCAGTAACCCCATGTATTCTGCCTCTAGGAGTGGTGCTAGCCAGTAACCCCATGTATTCTGCCTCTAGGAGTGATGCTAGCCAGTATCTCCATGTATTCTGCATCTAGCAGTGATGCTAGCCAGTAACCCCATGTATTCTGCCTCTAGGAGTGATGATAGCCAGTAACCCCATGTATTCTGCCTCTAGGAGTGATGCTAGCCCGTAACCCCATGTATTCTGCCTCTAGGAGTGATGCTAGCCAGTATCCCCATGTATTCTGCCTCTAGCAGTGATGCTAGCCAGTAACCCCATGTATTCTGCCTCTAGCAGTGATGCTAGCCAGTAACCCCATGTATTCTACCTCTAGGAGTGATGCTAGCCAGTAACCCCATGTATTCTGCCTCTAGGAGTGATGCTAGCCAGTAACCCCATGTATTCTGCGTATTGGAGTGATGCTAGCCACTAACCCCTTGTATTCTGCCTCTAGGAGTGGTGCTAGCCAGTAACCCCTTGTATTCTGCCTCTAGGAGTGGTGCTAGCCAGTAACCCCATGTATTCTGCCTCTAGGAGTGATGCTAGCCAGTAACCCCATGTATTCTGCGTATAGGAGTGATGCTAGCCACTAACCCCTTGTATTCTGCCTCTAGGAGTGATGCTAGCCAGTAACCCCATGTATACTGCCTATAGAAGTGATGATAGCCAGTATCTCCATGGATTCTGCCTCTAGGAGTGATGCTAGCCAGTAACCCCTTGTATTCTGCCTCTAGGAGTGGTGCTAGCCAGTAACCCCATGTATTCTGCCTCTAGCAGTGATGCTAGCCAGTAACCCCATGTATTCTGCCTCTAGGAGTGGTGCTAGCCAGTAACCCCATGTATTCTGCCTCTAGGAGTGATGCTAGCCAGTAACTCCATGGATTCTGCCTCTAGGAGTGATGATAGCCAGTAAACCCATGTATTCTGTCTCTAGGAGTGATGATAGCCAGTAACCCCTTGTATTCTGTCTCTAGGAGTGGTGCTAGCTAGTAACCCCATGTATTCTGCATCTAGTAGTGATGCTAGCCAGTATCTCCATGTATTCTGCCTCTAGCAGTGATGCTAGCCAGTAACCCCATGGATTCTGCCTCTAGGAGTGATGCTAGCCAGTATCTCCATGGATTCTGCCTCTAGGAGTGATAGCCAGTAACCCCTTGTATTCTGCCTCTAGGAGTGGTGCTAGCCAGTAACCCCATGTATTCTGCCTCTAGGAGTGGTGCTAGCCAGTAACCCCATGTATTCTGCCTCTAGCAGCATTGGTAGCCAGTGACCCCATGTATTCTGCCTCTAGGAGTGATGCTAGCCAGTAACCCCATGTATTCTGCCTCTAGGAGTGGTGCTAGCCAGTAACCCCATGTATTCTGCCTCTAGCAGCATTGGTAGCCAGTGACCCCATGTATTCTGCCTCTAGCAGTGATGCTAGCCAGTAACCCCATGTATTCTGCCTCTAGGAGTTGTGCTAGCTAGTAACCCCATGTATTCTGCCTCTAGGAGTGATGATAGCCAGTATCCCCATGTATTCTGCCTCTAGGAGTGATGCTAGCCAGTAACCCCATGTATTCTGCCTCTAGGAGTGATGCTAGCCAGTAACCCCATGTATTCTGCCTCTAGGAGTGATGCTAGCCAGTAACCCCTTGTATTCTGCCTCTAGGAGTGGTGCTAGCCAGTAACCCCATGTCTTCTGCCTCTAGGAGTGATGCTAGCCAGTATCTCCATGTATTCTGCCTCTAGCAGTGATGCTAGCCAGTAACCCCATGTATTCTGCCTCTAGGAGTGATGATAGCCAGAAAACCCATGGATTCTGCCTCTAGGAGTGATGCTAGCTAGTAACCCCATGTATTCTGCCTCTAGGAGTGATGATAGCCAGTAACCCCATGTATTCTGCCTCTAGGAGTGATGCTAGCCAGTAACCCCTTGTATTCTGCCTATAGGAGTGATGCTAGCCAGTAACCCATGTATTCTGCCTCTAGGAGTCATTCTAGCCAGTACCCCCATGTATTCTGCCTACAGGAGTGATGCTAGCCAGTACCCCCATGTATTCTGCCTATAGGAGTGATGCTAGCCAGTACCCCCATGTATTCCTCCTATAGGAGTGATGCTAGCCAGTACCCCCATGTATTCTGCCTCTAGGAGTGATGCTAGCCAGTAACCCCATGTATTCTGCCTCTAGGAGTGGTGCTAGCCAGTAACCCCATGTATTCTGCCTCTAGCAGCATTGGTAGCCAGTGACCCCATGTATTCTGCCTCTAGGAGTGATGATAGCCAGTACCCCCATGTATTCTGCCTATAGGAGTGATGCTAGCCAGTACCCCCATGTATTCTGCCTATAGGAGTGATGCTAGCCAGTATCCCCATGTATTCTGCCTCTAGCAGTGATGCTAGCCAGTAACCCCATGTATTCTGCCTCTAGGAGTGGTGCTAGCCAGTAACCCCATGTATTCTGCCTCTAGCAGTGATGCTAGCCAGTAACCCCATGTATTCTGCCTCTAGCAGTGATGCTAGCCAGTAACCCCATGTATTCTGCCTCTAGCAGTGATGCTAGCCAGTAACCCCATGTATTCTGCCTCTAGGAGTGATGCTAGCCAGTAACCCCATGTATTCTGCCTCTAGGAGTTGTGCTAGCCAGTAACCCCATGTATTCTGCCTCTAGCAGTGATGCTAGCCAGTATCCCCATGTATTCTGCCTCTAGGAGTGATGCTAGCCAGTAACCCCATGTATTCTGCCTCTAGGAGTTGTGCTAGCCAGTAACCCCATGTATTCTGCCTCTAGCAGTGATGCTAGCCAGTATCCCCATGTATTCTGCCTCTAGGAGTGATGCTAGCCAGTAACCCCATGTATTCTGCCTCTAGCAGTGATGCTAGCCAGTAACCCCATGTATTCTGCCTCTAGCAGTGATGCTAGCCAGTAACCCCATGTATTCTGCCTCTAGGAGTGGTGCTAGCCAGTAACCCCATGTATTCTGCCTCTAGGAGTGGTGCTAGCCAGTAACCCCATGTATTCTGCCTCTAGGAGTGATGCTAGCCAGTATCTCCATGTATTCTGCATCTAGCAGTGATGCTAGCCAGTAACCCCATGTATTCTGCCTCTAGGAGTGATGATAGCCAGTGACCCCATGTATTCTGCCTCTAGGAGTGATGCTAGCCAGTACCCCATGTATTCTGCCTATAGGAGTGATGTTAGCCAGTACCCCCATGTATTCTGCCTATAGGAGTGATGCTAGCCAGTAACCCCATGTATTCTGCCTCTAGGAGTTGTGCTAGCCAGTAACCCCATGTATTCTGCCTCTAGGAGTGATGCTAGCCAGTAACCCCATGTATTCTGCCTCTAGGTGTGATGCTAGCCAGTATCCCCATGTATTCTGCCTATAGGAGTGATGATAGTTAGTAACCCCATGTATTCTGCCTATAGGAGTTGTGCTAACCAGTAACCCCATGTATTCTGCCTATAGGAGTAATGATAGTTAGTAACCCCATGTATTCTGCCTCTAGCAGCATTGGTAGCCAGTGACCCCATGTATTCTGCCTATAGGAGTGATGCTAGGCAGTAACTCTATGTATTCTGCCTATAGGAGTGGTGCTAACCAGTAACCCCATGTATTCTGCCTCTAGGAGTGATGCTAGCCAGTACCCCCATGTATTCTGCCTCTAGGAGTGATGCTAGCCAGTACCCCCATGGATTCTGCCTCTAGGAGTGATGCTAGCCAGTAACCCCATGTATTCTGCCTATAGGAATGATGCTAGCCAGTACCCCCATGTATTCTGCCTATAGGAGTGATGCTAGCCAGTAACCCCATGTATTCTGCCTCTAGGAGTGATGCTAGCCAGTATCTCCATGTATTCTGCCTCTAGGAGTGATGCTAGCCAGTAACCCCATGTATTCTGCCTCTAGGTGTGATGCTAGCCAGTATCCCCATGGATTCTGCCTCTAGGAGTGATGCTAGCCAGTATCCCCATGGATTCTGCCTCTAGGAGTGATAGCCATTATCTCCATGTATTCTGCCTCTAGCAGTGATGCTAGCCAGTAACCCCATGTATTCTGCCTCTAGGAGTGATGCTAGCCAGTAACCCCATGGATTCTGCCTCTAGGAGTGATGCTAGCCAGTACCCCCATGTTTTCTGCCTCTAGGAGTGATGATAGCCAGTATCCCCATGTATTCTGCCTCTAGGAGTGGTGCTAGCCAGTAACCCCATGTATTCTGCCTATAGGAGTGGCGTTAACCAGTAACCCCATGTATTCTGCCTATAGGAGTGATGATAGTTAGTAACCCCATGTATTCTGCCTATAGGAGTTGTGCTAACCAGTAACCCCATGTATTCTGCCTATAGGAGTGATGATAGTTAGTAACCCCATGTATTCTGCCTCTAGGAGTGATGCTAGCCAGTAACCCCATGTATTCTGCCTCTAGGAGTGATGCTAGCCAGTATCCCCATGTATTCTGCCTCTAGGAGTGATGCTAGCCAGTATCCCCATGTATTCTGCCTCTAGGAGTGATGCTAGCCAGTAACTCCATGGATTCTGCCTCTAGGTGTGGTGATAGCCAGTAAACCCATGTATTCTGCCTCTAGGAGTGATGATAGCCAGTAAACCCATGGATTCTGCCTCTAGGAGTTGTGCTAGCTAGTAACCCCATGGATTCTGCCTCTAGGAGTGATGCTAGCCAGTATCTCCATGTATTCTGCCTCTAGGAGTGATGCTAGCCAGTAACCCCATGTATTCTGCCTCTAGGAGTGATGCTAGCCAGTAACCCCATGTATTCTGCCTCTAGGAGTGGTGCTAGCCAGTAACCCCATGTATTCTGCCTCTAGGAGTGATGCTAGCCAGTACCCCCATGTATTCTGCCTCTAGGAGTGATGCTAGCCAGTACCCCCATGTATTCTGCCTCTAGGAGTTGTGCTAGCTAGTAACCCCATGGATTCTGCCTCTAGGAGTGATGATAGCCAGTAAACCCATGTATTCTGCCTATAGGAGTGATGATAGTTAGTAACCCCATGTATTCTGCCTCTAGGAGTGATGCTAGCCAGTATCCCCATGTATTCTGCCTCTAGGAGTGATGCTAGCCACTAACCCCATGGATTCTGCCTCTAGGAGTGATGCTAGCCACTAACCCCATGGATTCTGCCTCTAGGAGTGATGATAGCCACTAACCCCATGGATTCTGCCTCTAGGAGTGATGCTAGCCAGTAACCCCATGTATTCTGCCTCTAGCAGTGATGCTAGCCAGTAACCCCATGTATTCTGCCTCTAGGAGTGATAGCCAGTAACCCCATGTATTCTGCCTCTAGGAGTGATGCTAGCCCATAACCCCATGTATTCTGCCTCTAGGAGTGATGCTAGCCAGTATCCCCATGTATTCTGCCTCTAGCAGTGATGCTAGCCAGTAACCCCATGTATTCTGCCTCTAGGAGTGATGCTAGCCAGTAACCCCATGTATTCTGCGTATAGGAGTGATGCTAGCCAGTATCCCCATGTATTCTGCGTATCGGAGTGATGCTAGCCAGTAACCCCATGTATACTGCCTATAGGAGTGATGCTAGCCAGTACCCCCATGTATTCTGCCTATAGGAGTGATGCTAGCCAGTATCCCCATGTATTCTGCCTATAGGAGTGATGCTAGCCAGTAACCCCATGTATTCTGCCTATAGGAGTGGTGCTAACCAGTGACCCCATGTATTCTGCCTCCAGGAGTGATGCTAGCCAGTACCCCATGTATTCTGCCTATAGGAGTGATGTTAGCCAGTACCCCCATGTATTCTGCCTATAGGAGTGGTGCTAACCAGTGACCCCATGTATTCTGCCTCCAGGAGTGATGCTAGCCAGTACCCCATGTATTCTGCCTATAGGAGTGATGTTAGCCAGTACCCCCATGTATTCTGCCTATAGGAGTGATGATAGCCAGTAACCCCATGTATTCTGCATCTATTAGTGATGCTAGCCAGTACCCCCATGTATTCTGCCTATAGGAGTGATGCTAGCCAGTACCCCCATGTATTCTGCCTATAGGAGTGATGCTAGCCAGTACCCCCATGTATTCTGCCTATAGGAGTGGTGCTAACCAGTAACCCCATGTATTCTGCCTCTAGGAGTGATGCTAGCCAGTACCCCCATGGATTCTGCCTCTAGGAGTGATGCTAGCCAGTAACCCCACGTATTCTGCCTATAGGAATGATGCTAGCCAGTACCCCCATGTATTCTGCCTATAGGAGTGATGCTAGCCAGTAACCCCATGTATTCTGCCTATAGGAGTGATGCTAGCCAGTAACCCCTTGTATTCTGCCTATAGGAGTGATGCTAGCCAGTAACCCCTTGTATTCTGCCTATAGGAGTGGTGCTAGCCAGTAACCCCATGGATTCTGCCTCTAGGAGTGATGCTAGCCAGTAACCCCATGTATTCTGCCTCTAGGAGTCATGCTAGCCAGTATCTCCATGTATTCTGCCTCTAGCAGTGATGCTAGCCAGTAACCCCATGTATTCTGCCTCTAGGAGTGGTGCTAGCCAGTAACCCCATGTATTCTGCCTCTAGGAGTGATGCTAGCCACTAACCCCTTGTATTCTGCCTCTAGGAGTGGTGCTAGCCAGTAACCCCATGTATTCTGCCTCTAGGAGTGATGCTAGCCATTATCCCTATGGATTCTGCCTCTAAGAGTGATGCTAGCCAGTAACCCCATGGATTCTGCCTCTAGGAGTGATGCTAGCCAGTACCCCCATGTATTCTGCCTATAGGAGTGGTGCTAACCAGTATCTCCATGGATTCTGCCTCTAGGAGTGATGCTAGCCAGTAACCCCATGGATTCTGCCTCTAGGAGTGATGCTAGCCAGTAACCCCATGTATTCTGCCTCTAGGAGTGATGCTAGCCAGTATCCCCATGTATTCTGCCTCTAGGAGTGGTGCTAGCCAGTATCCCCATGTATTCTGCCTCTAGCAGTGATGCTAGCCAGTACCCCCATGTATTCTGCCTCTAGGAGTGATGATAGCCAGTAACCCCATGGATTCTGCCTCTAGGAGTGATGCTAGCCAGTAAACCCATGGATTCTGCCTATGGGAGTGATGCTAGCTAGTAACCCCATGTATTCTGCCTCTAGGAGTGATGATAGCCAGTATCCCCATGTATTCTGCCTCAAGGAGTGGTGCTAGCCAGTAACCCCATGTATTCTGCCTCTAGCAGAGATGCTAGCCAGTAACCCCATGGATTCTGCCGCTAGGAGTCATGCTAGCCAGTAACCCCATGGATTCTGCCTCTAGGAGTGATGCTAGCCAGTAACCCCATGTATTCTGCCTCTAGGAGTCATGCTAGCCAGTATCTCCATGTATTCTGCCTCTAGCAGTGATGCTAGCCAGTAACCCCATGTATTCTGCCTCTAGGAGTGGTGCTAGCCAGTAACCCCATGTATTCTGCCTCTAGGAGTGATGCTAGCCACTAACCCCTTGTATTCTGCCTCTAGGAGTGGTGCTAGCCAGTAACCCCATGTATTCTGCCTCTAGGAGTGATGCTAGCCAGTATCCCTATGGATTCTGCCTCTAAGAGTGATGCTAGCCAGTATCCCCATGGATTCTGCCTCTAGGAGTGATGATAGCCAGTATCTCCATGGATTCTGCCTCTAGGAGTGATGCTAGCCAGTAACCCCATGGATTCTGCCTCTAGGAGTGATGCTAGCCAGTAACCCCATGGATTCTGCCTCTAGGAGTGATGCTAGCCAGTAACCCCATGTATTCTGCCTCTAGGAGTGATGCTAGCCAGTATCCCCATGTATTCTGCCTCTAGGAGTGGTGCTAGCCAGTATCCCCATGTATTCTGCCTCTAGCAGTGATGCTAGCCAGTACCCCCATGGATTCTGCCTCTAGGAGTGATGATAGCCAGTAACCCCATGGATTCTGCCTCTAGGAGTGATGCTAGCCAGTAAACCCATGGATTCTGCCTATGGGAGTGATGCTAGCTAGTAACCCCATGTATTCTGCCTCTAGGAGTGATGATAGCCAGTATCCCCATGTATTCTGCCTCAAGGAGTGGTGCTAGCCAGTAACCCCATGTATTCTGCCTCTAGCAGAGATGCTAGCCAGTAACCCCATGGATTCTGCCGCTAGGAGTCATGCTAGCCAGTAAACCCATGGATTCTGCCTCTAGGAGTGATGCTAGCCAGTAACCCCATGTATTCTGCCTCTAGGAGTCATGCTAGCCAGTATCTCCATGTATTCTGCCTCTAGCAGTGATGCTAGCCAGTAACCCCATGTATTCTGCCTCTAGCAGTGATGCTAGCCAGTAACCCCATGTATTCTGCCTCTAGGAGTGATGCTAGCCACTAACCCCTTGTATTCTGCCTCTAGGAGTGGTGCTAGCCAGTATCCCTATGGATTCTGCCTCTAAGAGTGATGATAGCCAGTATCTCCATGGATTCTGCCTCTAGGAGTGATGCTAGCCAGTAACCCCATGGATTCTGCCTCTAGGAGTGATGCTAGCCAGTAACCCCATGGATTCTGCCTCTAGGAGTGATGCTAGCCAGTAACCCCATGTATTCTGCCTCTAGGAGTGATGCTAGCCAGTAACCCCATGTATTCTGCCTCTAGGAGTGATGCTAGCCAGTATCCCCATGTATTCTGCCTCTAGCAGTGATGCTAGCCAGTACCCCCATGTATTCTGCCTCTAGGAGTGATGCTAGCCAGTAACCCCATGTATTCTGCCTCGAGGAGTGGTGCTAGCCAGTAACCCCATGTATTCTGCCTCTAGCATTGATGCTAGCCAGTAACCCCATGGATTCTGCCTCTAGGAGTGATGATAGCCAGTATCTCCATGTATTCTGCCTCTAGGAGTGATGCTAGCCAGTAACCCCATGTATTCTGCCTCTAGGAGTGATGCTAGCCAGTAACCCCTTGTATTCTGCCTCTAGGAGTGGTGCTAGCCAGTAACCCCATGTATTCTGCCTCTAGGAGTGGTGCTAGCCAGTAACCCCATGTATTCTGCCTCTAGGAGTGATGCTAGCCACTAACCCCATGGATTCTGCCTGTAGGAGTGATGCTAGCCAGTAACCCCATGGATTCTGCCTCTAGGAGTGATGCTAGCCAGTAACCCCTTGTATTCTGCCTCTAGGAGTGATGCTAGCCAGTAACCCCTTGTATTCTGCCTATAGGAGTGATGCTAGCCAGTAACCCCATGGATTCTGCCTCTAGGAGTGTTGCTAGCCAGTAACCCCATGGATTCTGCCTCTAGGAGTGATGCTAGCCAGTAACCCCATGTATTCTGCCTCTAGGAGTGATGCTAGCCAGTACCCCCATGTATTCTGCCTACAGGAGTGATTCTAGCCAGTACCCCCATGTATTCTGCCTACAGGAGTGATGCTAGCCAGTACCCCCATGTATTCTGCCTATAGGAGTGATGCTAGCCAGTACCCCCATGTATTCCTCCTATAGGAGTGATGATACTTAGTAACCCCATGTATTCTGCCTCTAGCAGCATTGGTAGCCAGTAACCCCATGTATTCTGCCTCTAGGAGTGATGCTAGCCAGTAACCCCTTGTATTCTGCCTCTAGGAGTGATGCTAGCCAGTAACCCCATGTATTCTGCCTCTAGCAGTGATGCTAGCCAGTAACCCCATGTATTCTGCCTATGGGAGTGATGCTAGCCAGTATCCCCATGTATTCTGCCTCTTGCAGTGATGCTAGACAGTACCCCATGTATTCTGCCTCTAGGAGTGATGCTAGCCAGTACCCCCATGTATTCTGCCTATAGGAGTGATGCTAGCCAGTACCCCCATGTATTCTGCCTCTAGCAGTGATGATAGCCAGTAACGCCATGTATTCTTCCTCTAGGAGTGATGCTAGCCAGTACCCCCATGTATTCTGCCTATGGGAGTGATGCTAGCCAGTAACCCCATGTATTCTGCCTATAGGAGTGATGCTAGCCAGTAACCCCATGTATTCTGCCTCTAGGAGTGATGCTAGCCAGTATCCCCATGTATTCTGCCTCTAGCAGTGATGCTAGCCAGTATCCCCATGTATTCTGCCTATAGGAGTGATGCTAGCCAGTACCCCCATGTATTCTGCCTATAGGAGTGATGATAGTTAGTAACCCCATGTATTCTGCCACTAGGAGGGGTGCTAGCCAGTAACCCCATGTATTCTGCCTATAGGAGTGGTGCTAACCAGTAACCCCATGTATTCTGCCTATACGAGTGATGATAGTTAGTAACCCCATGTATTCTGCCTATAGGAGTGATGCTAGCCAGTACCCCCATGTATTCTGCCTATAGGAGTGGTGCTAGCCAGTAACCCCATGTATTCTGACTCTAGGAGTGATGCTAGCCAGTATCCCCATGTATTCTGCCTCTAGCAGTGATAGCCAGTAACCCCATGTATTCTGCCTCTAGGAGTGATGCTAGCCAGTAACCCCATGTATTCTGCCTCTAGGAGTGATGCTAGCCAGTATCCCCATGTATTCTGCCTCTAGCAGTGATGCTAGCCAGTATCCCCATGTATTCTGCCTATAGGAGTGATGCTAGCCAGTACCCCCATGTATTCTGCCTATAGGAGTGATGATAGTTAGTAACCCCATGTATTCTGCCACTAGGAGGGGTGCTAGCCAGTAACCCCATGTATTCTGCCTATAGGAGTGATGCTAGCCAGTAACCCCATGTATTCTGCCTATAGGAGTGGTGCTAACCAGTAACCCCATGTATTCTGCCTATACGAGTGATGATAGTTAGTAACCCCATGTATTCTGCCTATAGGAGTGATGCTAGCCAGTACCCCCATGTATTCTGCCTATAGGAGTGGTGCTAGCCAGTAACCCCATGTATTCTGACTCTAGGAGTGATGCTAGCCAGTATCCCCATGTATTCTGCCTCTAGCAGTGATAGCCAGTAACCCCATGTATTCTGCCTCTAGGAGTGATGCTAGCCAGTAACCCCATGTATTCTGCCTCTAGGAGTGGTGCTAGCCAGTAACCCCATGTATTCTGCCTATAGGAGTGATGCTAGCCAGTAACCCCATGTATTCTGCCTCTAGGAGTGATGCTAGTCAGTATCTCCATGTATTCTGCATCTAGCAGTGATGCTAGCCAGTAACCCCATGTATTCTGCCTCTAGCAGTGATGCTAGCCAGTAACCCCATGTATTCTGCCTATAGGAGTGATGCTAGCCAGTAACCCCATGTATTCTGCCTCTAGGAGTGATGCTAGCCAGTATCCCCATGTATTCTGCCTCTAGCAGTGCTAGCCAGTAACCCCATGTATTCTGCCTCTAGCAGTGATGCTAGCCAGTAACCCCATGTATTCTGCCTCTAGGAGTGATGCTAGCCAGTAACCCCATGTATTCTGCCTATAGGAGTGGTGCTAGCCAGTAACCCCATGTATTCTGCCTATAGGAGTGATGATAGTTAGTAACCCCATGTATTCTGCCTATAGGAGTGATGCTAGCCAGTACCCCCATGTATTCTGCCTATAGGAGTGGTGCTAGCCAGTAACCCCATGTATTCTGACTCTAGGAGTGATGCTAGCCAGTATCCCCATGTATTCTGCCTCTAGCAGTGATAGCCAGTAACCCCATGTATTCTGCCTCTAGGAGTGATGCTAGCCAGTAACCCCATGTATTCTGCCTCTAGGAGTGATGCTAGCCAGTATCCCCATGTATTCTGCCTCTAGCAGTGATGCTAGCCAGTATCCCCATGTATTCTGCCTATAGGAGTGATGCTAGCCAGTACCCCCATGTATTCTGCCTATAGGAGTGATGATAGTTAGTAACCCCATGTATTCTGCCACTAGGAGGGGTGCTAGCCAGTAACCCCATGTATTCTGCCTATAGGAGTGATGCTAGCCAGTAACCCCATGTATTCTGCCTATAGGAGTGGTGCTAACCAGTAACCCCATGTATTCTGCCTATACGAGTGATGATAGTTAGTAACCCCATGTATTCTGCCTATAGGAGTGATGCTAGCCAGTACCCCCATGTATTCTGCCTATAGGAGTGGTGCTAGCCAGTAACCCCATGTATTCTGACTCTAGGAGTGATGCTAGCCAGTATCCCCATGTATTCTGCCTCTAGCAGTGATAGCCAGTAACCCCATGTATTCTGCCTCTAGGAGTGATGCTAGCCAGTAACCCCATGTATTCTGCCTCTAGGAGTGGTGCTAGCCAGTAACCCCATGTATTCTGCCTATAGGAGTGATGCTAGCCAGTAACCCCATGTATTCTGCCTCTAGGAGTGATGCTAGTCAGTATCTCCATGTATTCTGCATCTAGCAGTGATGCTAGCCAGTAACCCCATGTATTCTGCCTCTAGCAGTGATGCTAGCCAGTAACCCCATGTATTCTGCCTATAGGAGTGATGCTAGCCAGTAACCCCATGTATTCTGCCTCTAGGAGTGATGCTAGCCAGTATCCCCATGTATTCTGCCTCTAGCAGTGCTAGCCAGTAACCCCATGTATTCTGCCTCTAGCAGTGATGCTAGCCAGTAACCCCATGTATTCTGCCTCTAGGAGTGATGCTAGCCAGTAACCCCATGTATTCTGCCTATAGGAGTGGTGCTAGCCAGTAACCCCATGTATTCTGCCTATAGGAGTGATGCTAGCCAGTACCCCCATGTATTCTGCCTATAGGAGTGATGCTAGCCAGTAACCCCATGTATTCTGACTCTAGGAGTGATGATAGTTAGTAACCCCATGTATTTTACCTATAGGAGTGATGATAGTTAGTAACCCCATGTATTCTGCCTATAGGAGTGGTGCTAACCAGTGACCCCATGTATTCTGCATCTATTAGTGATGCTAGCCAGTACCCCCATGTATTCTGCCTCTAGGAGTGATGCTAGCCAGTAACCCCATGTATTCTGCCTATAGGAGTGATGCTAGCCAGTAACCCCATGTATTCTGCCTCTAGGAGTGATGCTAGCCAGTAACCCCATGTATTCTGCCTCTAGGAGTGATGCTAGCCAGTAACCCCATGTATTCTGCCTCTAGGAGTGATGCTAGCCAGTAACCCCATGTATTCTGCCTCTAGGAGTGGTGCTAGCCAGTAACCCCATGTATTCTGCCTCTAGGAGTGGTGCTAGCCAGTAACCCCATGTATTCTGCCTGTAGGAGTGATGCTAGCCAGTAACCCCATGTATTCTGCCTCTAGGAGTGATGCTAGCCAGTATCCCCATGTATTCTGCCTCTAGCAGTGATGCTAGCCAGTACCCCCATGTATTCTGCCTCTAGGAGTGATGCTAGCCACTAACCCCTTGTATTCTGCCTCTAGGAGTGGTGCTAGCCACTAACCCCTTGTATTCTGCCTCTAGGAGTGGTGCTAGCCACTAACCCCTTGTATTCTGCCTCTAGGAGTGGTGCTAGCCAGTAACCCCATGTATTCTGCCTCTAGGAGTGATGATAGCCAGTATCTCCATGGATTCTGCCTCTAGCAGTGATGCTAGCCAGTAAACCCATGTATTCTGTCTCTAGGAGTGATGCTAGCCAGTAACCCCATGTATTCTGCCTATGGGAGTGATGCTAGCCAGTATCCCCATGTATTCTGCCTATAGGAGTGGCGTTAACCAGTAACCCCATGTATTCTGCCTATAGGAGTGATGATAGTTAGTAACCCCATGTATTCTGCCTCTAGGAGTGATGCTAGCCAGTAACCCCATGTATACTGCCTATAGGAGTGATGCTAGCCAGTATCCCCATGTATTCTGCCTCTAGGAGTGATGCTAGCCAGTAACCCCATGGATTCTGCCTCTAGGAGTGATGCTAGCCAGTAACCCCTTGTATTCTGCCTCTGGGAGTGGTGCTAGCTAGTAACCCCATGTATTCTGCATCTAGTAGTGATGCTAGCCAGTATCTCCATGTATTCTGCCTCTAGCAGTGATGCTAGCCAGTAACCCCATGTATTCTGCCTCTAGGAGTTGTGCTAGCCAGTAACCCCATGTATTCTGCCTCTAGGAGTGATGCTAGCCAGTAACCCCATGTATTCTGCCTCTAGGAGTGATGCTAGCCAGTATCTCCATGTATTCTGCCTCTAGGAGTGATGCTAGCCAGTAACCCCATGTATTCTGCCGCTAGGAGTCATGCTAGCCAGTACCACATTGTATTCTGCCTCTAGGAGTCATGCTAGCCAGTACCACATTGTATTCTGCCTCTAGGAGTGATGCTAGCCAGTACCACATTGTATTCTGCCTCTAGGAGTGATGCTAGCCAGTACCCCCATGTATTCTGCCTCTAGGAGGGATGCTAGCCAGTAACCCCATGGATTCTGCCTCTAGGAGTGATGCTAGCCAGTAACCCCTTGTATTCTGCCTATAGGAGTGATGCTAGCCAGTAACCCCTTGTATTCTGCCTATAGGAGTGATGCTAGCCAGTAACCCCATGGATTCTGCCTCTAGGAGTGATGATAGCCAGTAACCCCATGGATTCTGCCTCTAGGAGTGATGCTAGCCAGTAAACCCATGGATTCTGCCTATGGGAGTGATGCTAGCTAGTAACCCCATGTATTCTGCCTCTAGGAGTGATGATAGCCAGTATCCCCATGTATTCTGCCTCAAGGAGTGGTGCTAGCCAGTAACCCCATGTATTCTGCCTCTAGCAGAGATGCTAGCCAGTAACCCCATGGATTCTGCCGCTAGGAGTCATGCTAGCCAGTAAACCCATGGATTCTGCCTCTAGGAGTGATGCTAGCCAGTAACCCCATGTATTCTGCCTCTAGGAGTCATGCTAGCCAGTATCTCCATGTATTCTGCCTCTAGCAGTGATGCTAGCCAGTAACCCCATGTATTCTGCCTCTAGGAGTGGTGCTAGCCAGTAACCCCATGTATTTTGCCTCTAGGAGTGATGCTAGCCACTAACCCCTTGTATTCTGCCTCTAGGAGTGGTGCTAGCCAGTAACCCCATGTATTCTGCCTCTAGGAGTGATGCTAGCCAGTATCCCTATGGATTCTGCCTCTAAGAGTGATGCTAGCCAGTATCCCCATGGATTCTGCCTATAGGAGTGATGCTAGCCAGTACCCCCATGTATTCTGCCTATAGGAGTGATGCTAGCCAGTATCTCCATGTATTCTGCCTCTAGGAGTGATGCTAGCCAGTAACCCCATGTATTCTGCCTCTAGCAGTGATGCTAGCCAGTAACCCCATGTATTCTGCCTCTAGCAGTGATGCTAGCCAGTAACCCCATGTATTCTGCCTCTAGCAGTGATGCTAGCCAGTAACCCCATGTATTGTGCGTATAGGAGTGATGCTAGCCAGTAACCCCATGTATTCTGCCTCTAGGAGTGATGATAGTTAGTAACCCCATGTATACTGCATCTAGTAGTGATGCTAGCCAGTATCTCCATGTATTCTGCCTCTAGCAGTGATGCTAGCCAGTAACCCCATGTATTCTGCCTCTAGGAGTGATGCTAGCCAGTAACCCCATGTATTCTGCCTCTAGGAGTGATGCTAGCCAGTAACCCCATGTATTCTGCCTCTAGGAGTGATGCTAGCCAGTAACCCCATGTATTCTGCCTCTAGCAGTGATGCTAGCCAGTAACCCCATGTATTCTGCCTCTAGCAGTGATGCTAGCCAGTAACCCCATGTATTCTGCCTCTAGCAGTGATGCTAGCCAGTAACCCCATGTATTGTGCGTATAGGAGTGATGCTAGCCAGTAACCCCATGTATTCTGCCTCTAGGAGTGATGATAGTTAGTAACCCCATGTATACTGCATCTAGTAGTGATGCTAGCCAGTATCTCCATGTATTCTGCCTCTAGCAGTGATGCTAGCCAGTGACCCCATGTATTCTGCCTCTAGGAGTGATGCTAGCCAGTAACCCCATGTATTCTGCCTCTAGGAGTGATGCTAGCCAGTAACTCCATGGATTCTGCCTCTAGGAGTGATGATAACCAGTAAACCCATGGATTCTGCCTCTAGGAGTGATGATAGCCAGTAACCCCATGTATTCTGCCTTTAGCAGTGATGATAGCCAGTAACCCCATGGATTCTGCCTCTAGGAGTGGTGCTAGCCAGTAACCCCATGGATTCTGCCTCTAGGAGTGATGCTAGCCAGTAACCCCTTGTATTCTGCCTCTAGGAGTGGTGCTAGCTAGTAACCCCATGTATTCTGCATCTAGTAGTGATGCTAGCCAGTATCTCCATGTATTCTGCCTCTAGCAGTGATGCTAGCCAGTAACCCCATGTATTCTGCCTCTAGGAGTGATGATAGCCAGTAAACCCATGGATTCTGCCTCTAGGAGTTGTGCTAGCTAGTAACCCCATGTATTCTGCCTCTAGGAGTGATGCTAGCCAGTATCTCCATGTATTCTGCCTCTAGGAGTGATGCTAGCCAGTAACCCCATGTATTCTGCCTCTAGGAGTGATGCTAGGCAGTAACCCCATGTATTCTGCCTCTAGGAGTGATGCTAGCCAGTATCTCCATGTATTCTCCCTCTAGCAGTGATGCTAGCCAGTAACCCCATGTATTCTGCCTCTAGGAGTGATGCTAGCCAGTACCACATTGTATTCTGCCTCTAGGAGTGATGCTAGCCAGTATCTCCATGTATTCTGCCTCTAGCAGTGATGCTAGCCAGTACCACATTGTATTCTGCCTCTAGGAGTGATGCTAGCCAGTTTCTCCATGTATTCTGCCTCTAGCAGTGATGCTAGCCAGTACCACATTGTATTCTGCCTATAGGAGTGATGCTAGCCAGTAACCCCATGTATTCTGCCTATAGGAGTGATGCTAGCCAGTAACCCCATGTATTCTGCCTATAGGAGTGGTGCTAACCAGTAACCCCATGTATTCTGCCTCTAGGAGTGATGCTAGCCAGTACCCCCATGTATTCTGCCTCTAGGAGTGGTGCTAGCCAGTAACCCCATGTATTCTGCCTATAGGAGTGATGCTAGCCAGTAACCCCATGTATTCTGCCTCTAGGAGTGATGCTAGCCAGTAACCCCATGTATACTGCATCTAGCAGTGATGCTAGCCAGTATCTCCATGTATTCTGCCTCTAGCAGTGATGCTAGCCAGTAACCCCATGTATTCTGCCGCTAGCAGTGATGCTAGCCAGTACCACATTGTATTCTGCCTCTAGGAGTGATGCTAGCCAGTAACCCCATGGATTCTGCCTCTAGGAGTGATGATAGCCAGTAACCCCATGGATTCTGCCTCTAGGAGTGATGCTAGCCAGTAACCCCATGGATTCTGCCTCTAGGAGTGATGCTAGCCAGTAACCCCATGGATTCTGCCTCTAGGAGTGATGCTAGCCAGTAACCCCATGGATTCTGCCTCTAGGAGTGATGCTAGCCAGTAACCCCATGGATTCTGCCTCTAGGAGTGATGCTAGCCAGTAACCCCATGGATTCTGCCTCTAGGAGTGATGCTAGCCAGTAACCCCATGGATTCTGCCTCTAGGAGTGATGCTAGCCAGTAACCCCATGGATTCTGCCTCTAGGAGTGATGCTAGCCAGTATCCCCATGTATTCTGCCTCTAGCAGTGATGCTAGCCAATACCCCCATGTATTCTGCCTATAGGAGTGATGCTAGCCAGTAACCCCATGTATTCTGCCTCTAGCAGTGATGCTAGCCAGTATCCCCATGTATTCTGCCTATAGGAATGATGCTAGCCAGTACCCCCATGTATTCTGCCTCTAGGAGTGATGCTAGCCAGTACCCCCATGTATTCTGCCTCTAGGAGTTGTGCTAGCTAGTAACCCCATGTATTCTGCCTATAGGAGTGATGCTAGCCAGTAACCCCATGTATTCTGCCTCTAGGAGTGATGCTAGCCAGTATCCCCATGTATTCTGCCAATAGGAGTGATGCTAGCCAGTAACCCCTTGTATTCAGCCTCTAGGAGTGATGCTAGCCAGTATCTCCATGTATTCTGCCTCTAGCAGTGATGCTAGCCAGTACCCCCATGTATTCTGCCTCTAGGAGTGATGCTAGCCAGTACCCCCATGTATTCTGCCTCTAGGAGTGATGCTAGTTAGTACCCCCATGTATTCTGCCTCTAGGAGTGATGATAGCCAGTATCCCCATGTATTCTGCCTCTAGGAGTGGTGCTAGCCAGTAACCCCAAGTATTCTGCCTCTAGGAGTGGTGCTAGCCAGTAACCCCATGTATTCTGCCTATAGGAGTGGCGTTAACCAGTAACCCCATGTATTCTGCCTATAGGAGTGATGATAGTTAGTAACCCCATGTATTCTGCCTCTAGGAGTGATGCTAGCCAGTATCCCCATGTATTCTGCCTCTAGGAGTGATGCTAGCCAGTAACCCCATGTATTCTGCCTCTAGGAGTGATGCTAGCCAGTAACCCCATGTATTCTGCCTCTAGGAGTGATGATAGCCACTAACCCCATGGATTCTGCCTCTAGGAGTGATGCTAGCCAGTAACCCCATGGATTCTGCCTCTAGGAGTGATGATAGCCAGTAACCCCATGTATTCTGCCTCTAGGAGTGATGCTAGCCCGTAACCCCATGTATTCTGCCTCTAGGAGTGATGCTAGCCAGTATCCCCATGTATTCTGCCTCTAGCAGTGATAGCCAGTAACCCCATGTATTCTGCCTCTAGCAGTGATGCTAGCCAGTAACCCCATGTATTCTGCCTCTAGCAGTGATGCTAGCCAGTAACCCCATGTATTCTGCCTCTAGGAGTGATGCTAGCCAGTATCCCCATGTATTCTGCGTATAGGAGTGATGCTAGCCAGTAACCCCATGTATTCTGCCTATAGGAGTGATGCTAGCCAGTACCCCCATGTATTCTGCCTATAGGAGTGATGCTAGCCAGTAACCCCATGTATTCTGCCTCTAGCAGTGATAGCCAGTAACCCCATGTATTCTGCCTATAGGAGTGGTGCTAGCCAGTATCCCCATGTATTCTGCCTATAGGAGTGGTGCTAGCCAGTATCCCCATGTATTCTGCCTCTAGGAGTGATGCTAGCCAGTAACCCCATGTATGCTGCCTATAGGAGTGATGCTAGCCAGTACCCCATGTATTCTGCCTATAGGAGTGATGTTAGCCAGTACCCCCATGTATTCTGCCTATAGGAGTGATGATAGCCAGTAACCCCATGTATTCTGCATCTATTAGTGATGCTAGCCAGTACCCCCATGTATTCTGCCTCTAGGAGGGGTGCTAGCCAGTAACCCCATGTATTCTGCCTATAGGAGTGATGATAGCCAGTAACCCCATGTATTCTGCCTATAGGAGTGATGATAGCCAGTAACCCCATGTATTCTGCCTATAGGAGTGATGCTAGCCAGTATCCCCATGTATTCTGCCTCTAGGAGTGATGCTAGCCAGTAACCCCATGTATTCTGCCTATAGGAGTGATGCTAGCCAGTAACCCCATGTATTCTGCCTATAGGAGTGATGATAGTTAGTAACCCCATGTATTCTGCCTATAGGAGTGGTGCTAACCAGTAACCCCATGTATTCTGCCTATAGGAGTAATGATAGTAACCCCATGTATTCTGCCTCTAGCAGCGTTGGTAGCCAGTGACCCCATGTATTCTGCCTATAGGAGTGATGCTAGCCAGTAACCCCATGTATTCTGCCTCTAGGAGTGATTCTAGCCAGTACCCCCATGTATTCTGCCTATAGGAGTGATGCTAGCCAGTACCCCCATGTATTCTGCCTATAGGAGTGATGCTAGCCAGTACCCCCATGTATTCTGCCTATAGGAGTGATGCTAGCCAGTACCCCCATGTATTCTGCCTATAGGAGTGATGCTAGCCAGTACCCCCATGTATTCTGCCTATAGGAGTGGTGCTAACCAGTAACCCCATGTATTCTGCCTCTAGGAGTGATGCTAGCCAGTACCCCCATGGATTCTGCCTCTAGGAGTGATGCTAGCCAGTAACCCCATGTATTCTGCCTCTAGGAATGATGCTAGCCAGTACCCCCATGTATTCTGCCTATAGGAGTGATGCTAACCAGTAACCCCATGTATTCTGCCTCTAGGAGTGATGCTAGCCAGTATCTCCATGTATTCTGCCTCTAGCAGTGATGCTAGCCAGTAACCCCATGTATTCTGCCTCTAGGAGTGATGATAGCCATTAAACCCATGGATTCTGCATATAGGAGTGATGATAGCCAGTAACCCCATGGATTCTGCCTCTAGGAGTGATGCTAGCCAGTATCCCCATGGATTCTGCCTCTAGGAGTGATGCTAGCCAGTATCCCCATGGATTCTGCCTCTAGGAGTGATGCTAGCCAGTATCTCCATGGATTCTGCCTCTAGCAGTGATGCTAGCCAGTAACCCCATGTATTCTGCCTCTAGGAGTGATGCTAGCCAGTAACCCCATGTATTCTGCCTCTAGGAGTGATTCTAGCCAGTACCCCCATGTATTCTGCCTATAGGAGTGATGCTAGCCAGTACCCCCATGTATTGTGCGTATAGGAGTGATGCTAGCCAGTAACCCCATGTATTCTGCCTCTAGGAGTGATGCTAGCCAGTATCTCCATGTATTCTGCCTCTAGCAGTGATGCTAGCCAGTAACCCCATGTATTCTGCCTCTAGGAGTGATGATAGCCATTAAACCCATGGATTCTGCCTCTAGGAGTGATGCTAGCTAGTAACCCCATGTATTCTGCCTCTAGGAGTGATGATAGCCAGTATCTCCATGGATTCTGCCTCTAGCAGTGATGCTAGCCAGTAACCCCATGTATTCTGCCTCTAGGAGTGATGCTAGCCAGTAACCCCATGTATTCTGCCTCTAGGAGTGATGCTAGCCAGTAACCCCATGTATTCTGCCTCTAGGAGTGGTGCTAGCCAGTAACCCCATGTATTCTGCCTATAGGAGTGATGATAGTTAGTAACCCCATGTATTTTGCCTCTAGGAGTGATGCTAGCCAGTAACCCCATGTATACTGCCTATAGGAGTGATGCTAGCCAGTATCCCCATGTATTCTGCCTCTAGGAGTGATGCTAGCCAGTATCCCCATGTATTCTGCCTCTAGGAGTGATGCTAGCCAGTAACCCCATGTATTCTGCCTCTAGGAGTGATGCTAGCCAGTAACTCCATGGATTCTGCCTCTAGGAGTGATGCTAGCCAGTAACCCCATGTATTCTGCCTCTAGGAGTGATGCTAGCCAGTATCCCCATGTATTCTGCCTTTAGCAGTGATGATAGCCAGTAACCCCATGGATTCTGCCTCTAGGAGTGGTGCTAGCCAGTAACCCCATGGATTCTGCCTCTAGGAGTGGTGCTAGCCAGTAACCCCTTGTATTCTGCCTCTAGGAGTGATGCTAGCCAGTAACCCCATGTATTCTGCATCTAGTAGTGATGCTAGCCAGTATCTCCATGTATTCTGCCTCTAGCAGTGATGCTAGCCAGTAACCCCATGTATTCTGCCTCTAGGAGTGATGATAGCCAGTAAACCCATGGATTCTGCCTCTAGGAGTTGTGCTAGCTAGTAACCCCATGTATTCTGCCTCTAGGAGTGATGCTAGCCAGTATCTCCATGTATTCTGCCTCTAGGAGTGATGCTAGGCAGTAACCCCATGTATTCTGCCTCTAGGAGTGATGCTAGCCAGTATCTCCATGTATTCTGCCTCTAGCAGTGATGCTAGCCAGTAACCCCATGTATTCTGCCTCTAGGAGTGATGCTAGCCAGTACCACATTGTATACTGCATCTAGTAGTGATGCTAGCCAGTATCTCCATGTATTCTGCCTCTAGCAGTGATGCTAGCCAGTAACCCCATGTATTCTGCCTCTAGGAGTGATGCTAGCCAGTAACCCCATGGATTCTGCCGCTAGGAGTGATGATAGCCAGTAACCCCATGGATTCTGCCTCTAGGAGTGATGCTAGCCAGTAACCCCATGGATTCTGCCTCTAGGAGTGATGCTAGCCAGTAACCCCATGGATTCTGCCTCTAGGAGTGATGCTAGCCAGTAACCCCATGGATTCTGCCTCTAGGAGTGATGCTAGCCAGTAAACCCATGGATTCTGCCTACGGGAGTGATGCTAGCCAGAAAACCCATGGATTCTGCCTCTAGGAGTGATGCTAGCCAGTAACCCCATGTATTCTGCCTCTAGGAGTGATGATAGCCAGTAACCCCATGTATTCTGCCTCTAGGAGTGATGCTAGCCAGTATCCCCATGTATTCTGCCTCTAGGAGTGATGCTAGCCAGTAATCCCATGTATTCTGCCTCTAGGAGTGATGCTAGCCAGTAATCCCATGTATTCTGCCTCTAGGAGTGGTGCTAGCCAGTAACCCCATGTATTCTGCCTCTAGGAGTGATGCTAGCCAGTAACCCCATGTATTCTGCATCTAGTAATGATGCTAGCCAGTAACCCCATGGATTCTGCCTCTAGGAGTGATGCTAGCCAGTAACCCCATGGATTCTGCCTCTAGGAGTGATGATAGCCAGTAACCCCATGGATTCTGCCTCTAGGAGTGATGCTAGCCAGTAACCCCATGTATTCTGCCTATAGGAGTGATGCTAGCCAGTAACCCCATGGATTCTGCCTCTAGGAGTGATGCTAGCCAGTAAACCCATGGATTCTGCCTACGGGAGTGATGCTAGCCAGAAAACCCATGGATTCTGCCTCTAGGAGTGATGCTAGCTAGTAACCCCATGTATTCTGCCTCTAGGAGTGATGATAGCCAGTATCTCCATGTATTCTGCCTCTAGCAGTGATGCTAGCCAGTAACCCCATGTATTCTGCCTATAGGAGTGATGCTAGCCAGTAACCCCATGTATTCTGCCTATAGGAGTGATGCTAGCCAGTAACCCCATGTATTCTGCCTCTAGCAGTGATGCTAGCCAGTATCCCCATGTATTCTGCCTATAGGAATGATGCTAGCCAGTACCCCCATGTATTCTGCCTCTAGGAGTGATGCTAGCCAGTACCCTCATGTATTCTGCCTCTAGGAGTTGTGCTAGCTAGTAACCCCATTGATTCTGCCTCTAGGAGTGATGATAGCCAGTAAACCCATGTATTCTGACTCTAGGAGTGATGCTAGCCAGTAAACCCATGTATTCTGACTCTAGGAGTGATGATAGCCAGTAACCCCATGTATTCTGCCTCTAGGAGTGATGCTAGCCAGTAACCCCATGTATTCTGCCTCTAGGAGTGATGCTAGCCAGTATCCCCATGTATTCTGCCTATAGGAGTGGCGTTAACCAGTAACCCCATGTATTCTGCCTATAGGAGTGATGATAGTTAGTAACCCCATGTATTCTGCCTCTAGGAGTGATGCTAGCCAGTAACCCCTTGTATTCTGCCTCTAGGAGTGGTGCTAGCCAGTAACCCCATGTATTCTGCCTCTAGGAGTGATGCTAGCCAGTAACCCCATGTATTCTGCCTCTAGGAGTGATGCTAGCCAGTAACCCCATGTATTCTTCCTCTAGGAGTGATGATAGCCAGTAACCCCATGGATTCTGCCTCTAGGAGTGATAGCCATTATCTCCATGTATTCTGCCTCTAGGAGTGATGCTAGCCAGTAACCCCATGTATTCTGCCTCTAGGAGTGATGCTAGCCAGTAACCCCTTGTATTCTGCCTCTAGGAGTGGTGCTAGCCAGTAACCCCATGGATTCTGCCTCTAGGAGTGATAGCCATTATCTCCATGTATTCTGCCTCTAGGAGGGATGCTAGCTAGTAACCCCATGTATTCTGCCTATAGGAGTGATGCTAGCCAGTAACCCCATTGATTCTGCCTCTAGGAGTGATGCTAGCCAGTAACCCCTTGTATTCTGCCTCTAGGAGTGATGCTAGCCAGTAACCCCATGTATTCTGCCTCTAGGAGTGATGCTAGCCAGTAACCCCATGTATTCTGCCTCGAGGAGTGGTGCTAGCCAGTAACCCCATGTATTCTGCCTCTAGCATTGATGCTAGCCAGTAACCCCATGGATTCTGCCTCTAGGAGTGATGATAGCCAGTATCTCCATGTATTCTGCCTCTAGGAGTGATGCTAGCCAGTAACCCCATGTATTCTGCCTCTAGGAGTGATGCTAGCCAGTAACCCCTTGTATTCTGCCTCTAGGAGTGGTGCTAGCCAGTAACCCCATGTATTCTGCCTCTAGGAGTGGTGCTAGCCAGTAACCCCATGTATTCTGCCTCTAGGAGTGATGCTAGCCACTAACCCCATGGATTCTGCCTGTAGGAGTGATGCTAGCCAGTAACCCCATGGATTCTGCCTCTAGGAGTGATGCTAGCCAGTAACCCCTTGTATTCTGCCTATAGGAGTGATGCTAGCCAGTAACCCCATGGATTCTGCCTCTAGGAGTGTTGCTAGCCAGTAACCCCATGGATTCTGCCTCTAGGAGTGATGCTAGCCAGTAACCCCATGTATTCTGCCTCTAGGAGTGATGCTAGCCAGTACCCCCATGTATTCTGCCTACAGGAGTGATTCTAGCCAGTACCCCCATGTATTCTGCCTACAGGAGTGATGCTAGCCAGTACCCCCATGTATTCTGCCTATAGGAGTGATGCTAGCCAGTACCCCCATGTATTCCTCCTATAGGAGTGATGATACTTAGTAACCCCATGTATTCTGCCTCTAGCAGCATTGGTAGCCAGTAACCCCATGTATTCTGCCTCTAGGAGTGATGCTAGCCAGTAACCCCTTGTATTCTGCCTCTAGGAGTGATGCTAGCCAGTAACCCCATGTATTCTGCCTCTAGCAGTGATGCTAGCCAGTAACCCCATGTATTCTGCCTATGGGAGTGATGCTAGCCAGTATCCCCATGTATTCTGCCTCTTGCAGTGATGCTAGACAGTACCCCATGTATTCTGCCTCTAGGAGTGATGCTAGCCAGTACCCCCATGTATTCTGCCTATAGGAGTGATGCTAGCCAGTACCCCCATGTATTCTGCCTCTAGCAGTGATGATAGCCAGTAACGCCATGTATTCTTCCTCTAGGAGTGATGCTAGCCAGTACCCCCATGTATTCTGCCTATGGGAGTGATGCTAGCCAGTAACCCCATGTATTCTGCCTATAGGAGTGATGCTAGCCAGTAACCCCATGTATTCTGCCTCTAGGAGTGATGCTAGCCAGTATCCCCATGTATTCTGCCTCTAGGAGTGATGCTAGCCAGTATCCCCATGTATTCTGCCTCTAGCAGTGATGCTAGCCAGTATCCCCATGTATTCTGCCTATAGGAGTGATGCTAGCCAGTACCCCCATGTATTCTGCCTATAGGAGTGATGATAGTTAGTAACCCCATGTATTCTGCCACTAGGAGGGGTGCTAGCCAGTAACCCCATGTATTCTGCCTATAGGAGTGATGCTAGCCAGTAACCCCATGTATTCTGCCTATAGGAGTGGTGCTAACCAGTAACCCCATGTATTCTGCCTATACGAGTGATGATAGTTAGTAACCCCATGTATTCTGCCTATAGGAGTGATGCTAGCCAGTACCCCCATGTATTCTGCCTATAGGAGTGGTGCTAGCCAGTAACCCCATGTATTCTGACTCTAGGAGTGATGCTAGCCAGTATCCCCATGTATTCTGCCTCTAGCAGTGATAGCCAGTAACCCCGTGTATTCTGCCTCTAGGAGTGATGCTAGCCAGTAACCCCATGTATTCTGCCTCTAGGAGTGATGCTAGCCAGTATCCCCATGTATTCTGCCTCTAGCAGTGATGCTAGCCAGTATCCCCATGTATTCTGCCTATAGGAGTGATGCTAGCCAGTACCCCCATGTATTCTGCCTATAGGAGTGATGATAGTTAGTAACCCCATGTATTCTGCCACTAGGAGGGGTGCTAGCCAGTAACCCCATGTATTCTGCCTATAGGAGTGATGCTAGCCAGTAACCCCATGTATTCTGCCTATAGGAGTGGTGCTAACCAGTAACCCCATGTATTCTGCCTATACGAGTGATGATAGTTAGTAACCCCATGTATTCTGCCTATAGGAGTGATGCTAGCCAGTACCCCCATGTATTCTGCCTATAGGAGTGGTGCTAGCCAGTAACCCCATGTATTCTGACTCTAGGAGTGATGCTAGCCAGTATCCCCATGTATTCTGCCTCTAGCAGTGATGCTAGCCAGTAACCCCATGTATTCTGCCTCTAGGAGTGGTGCTAGCCAGTAACCCCATGTATTCTGCCTATAGGAGTGATGCTAGCCAGTAACCCCATGTATTCTGCCTCTAGGAGTGATGCTAGTCAGTAACCCCATGTATTCTGCCTCTAGCAGTGCTAGCCAGTAACCCCATGTATTCTGCCTCTAGGAGTGATGCTAGCCAGTAACCCCATGTATTCTGCCTCTAGGAGTGGTGCTAGCCAGTAACCCAATGTATTCTGCCTCTAGGAGTGATGCTAGCCAGTATCCCCATGTATTCTGCCTCTAGCAGTGATGCTAGCCAGTACCCCCATGTATTCTGCCTCTAGGAGTGATGCTAGCCACTAACCCCTTGTATTCTGCCTCTAGGAGTGGTGCTAGCCACTAACCCCTTGTATTCTGCCTCTAGGAGTGGTGCTAGCCAGTAACCCCATGTATTCTGCCTCTAGGAGTGATAGAATCCATGGGTTTTCTGGCTGCCTCTAGGAGTGATGCTAGCCAGTAACCCCATGTATTCTGCCTCTAGCAGTGATGCTAGCCAGTAACCCCATGTATACTGCCTATAGAAGTGATGATAGCCAGTATCTCCATGGATTCTGCCTCTAGCAGTGATGCTAGCCAGTAAACCCATGTATTCTGCCTATAGGAGTGATGATAGTTAGTAACCCCATGTATTCTGCCTCTAGGAGTGATGCTAGCCAGTAACCCATGTATACTGCCTATAGGAGTGATGCTAGCCAGTATCCCCATGTATTCTGCCTCTAGGAGTGATGCTAGCCAGTATCCCCATGTATTCTGCCTCTAGGAGTGATGATAGCTAGTATCTCCATGTATTCTGCCTCTAGGAGTGGTGCTAGCCAGTAACCCCATGGATTCTGCCTCTAGGAGTGATGCTAGCCAGTAACCCCTTGTATTCTGCCTCTGGGAGTGGTGCTAGCTAGTAACCCCATGTATTCTGCATCTAGTAGTGATGCTAGCCAGTATCTCCATGTATTCTGCCTCTAGCAGTGATGCTAGCCAGTAACCCCATGTATTCTGCCTCTAGGAGTTGTGCTAGCCAGTAACCCCATGTATTCTGCCTCTAGGAGTGATGCTAGCCAGTAACCCCATGTATTCTGCCTCTAGGAGTGATGCTAGCCAGTATCTCCATGTATTCTGCCTCTAGCAGTGATGCTAGCCAGTAACCCCATGTATTCTGCCGCTAGGAGTCATGCTAGCCAGTACCACATTGTATTCTGCCTCTAGGAGTCATGCTAGCCAGTACCACATTGTATTCTGCCTCTAGGAGTGATGCTAGCCAGTACCACATTGTATTCTGCCTCTAGGAGTGATGCTAGCCAGTACCCCCATGTATTCTGCCTCTAGGAGGGATGCTAGCCAGTAACCCCATGGATTCTGCCTCTAGGAGTGATGCTAGCCAGTAACCCCTTGTATTCTGCCTATAGGAGTGATGCTAGCCAGTAACCCCTTGTATTCTGCCTATAGGAGTGATGCTAGCCAGTAACCCCATGGATTCTGCCTCTAGGAGTGATGATAGCCAGTAACCCCATGGATTCTGCCTCTAGGAGTGATGCTAGCCAGTAAACCCATGGATTCTGCCTATGGGAGTGATGCTAGCTAGTAACCCCATGTATTCTGCCTCTAGGAGTGATGATAGCCAGTATCCCCATGTATTCTGCCTCAAGGAGTGGTGCTAGCCAGTAACCCCATGTATTCTGCCTCTAGCAGAGATGCTAGCCAGTAACCCCATGGATTCTGCCGCTAGGAGTCATGCTAGCCAGTAAACCCATGGATTCTGCCTCTAGGAGTGATGCTAGCCAGTAACCCCATGTATTCTGCCTCTAGCAGTGATGCTAGCCAGTAACCCCATGTATTCTGCCTCTAGGAGTGGTGCTAGCCAGTAACCCCATGTATTCTGCCTCTAGGAGTGATGCTAGCCACTAACCCCTTGTATTCTGCCTCTAGGAGTGGTGCTAGCCAGTAACCCCATGTATTCTGCCTCTAGGAGTGATGCTAGCCAGTATCCCTATGGATTCTGCCTCTAAGAGTGATGCTAGCCAGTATCCCCATGGATTCTGCCTCTAGGAGTGATGATAGCCAGTATCTCCATGGATTCTGCCTCTAGGAGTGATGCTAGCCAGTAACCCCATGGATTCTGCCTCTAGGAGTGATGCTAGCCAGTAACCCCATGGATTCTGCCTCTAGGAGTGATGCTAGCCAGTAACCCCATGGATTCTGCCTCTAGGAGTGATGCTAGCCAGTAACCCCATGGATTCTGCCTCTAGGAGTGATGCTAGCCAGTAACCCCATGGATTCTGCCTCTAGGAGTGATGATAACCAGTAACCCCATGGATTCTGCCTCTAGGAGTGGTGCTAGCCAGTAACCCCATGGATTCTGCCTCTAGGAGTGATGCTAGCCAGTAACCCCTTGTATTCTGCCTCTAGGAGTGGTGCTAGCTAGTAACCCCATGTATTCTGCATCTAGTAGTGATGCTAGCCAGTATCTCCATGTATTCTGCCTCTAGGAGTGATGCTAGCCAGTAACCCCATGTATTCTGCCTCTAGGAGTGATGCTAGCCACTAACCCCTTGTATTCTGCCTCTAGGAGTGATGCTAGCCAGTACCCCCATGTATTCTGCCTATAGGAGTGATGCTAGCCCGTAACCCCATGTATTCTACCTCTAGGAGTGATGCTAGCCAGTATCCCCATGTATTCTGCCTCTAGCAGTGATAGCCAGTAACCCCATGTATTCTGCCTCTAGCAGTGATGCTAGCCAGTAACCCCATGTATTCTGCCTCTAGGAGTGATGCTAGCCAGTAACCCCATGTATTCTGCGTATAGGAGTGATGCTAGCCAGTATCCCCATGTATTCTGCGTATAGGAGTGATGCTAGCCAGTAACCCCATGTATTCTGCCTATGGGAGTGATGCTAGCCACTAACCCCTTGTATTCTGCCTCTAGGAGTGATGCTAGCCAGTAACCCCATGTATTCTGCGTATAGGAGTGATGCTAGCCAGTAACCCCATGTATTCTGCCTCTAGGAGTGATGCTAGCCACTAACCCCTTGTATTCTGCCTCTAGGAGTGGTGCTAGCCAGTAACCCCTTGTATTCTGCCTCTAGGAGTGGTGCTAGCCAGTAACCCCATGTATTCTGCCTCTAGCAGTGATGCTAGCCAGTAACCCCATGTATTCTGCCTCTAGGAGTGATAGAATCCATGGGTTTTCTGGCTGCCTCTAGCAGTGATGCTAGCCAGTAACCCCATGTATTCTGCCTCTAGCAGTGATGCTAGCCAGTAACCCCATGTATTCTGCCTCTAGGAGTGATGCTAGCCAGTAACCCCATGTATTCTGCCTCTAGGAGTGATGCTAGCCAGTACCACATTGTATTCTGCCTCTAGGAGTGATGCTAGCCAGTATCTCCATGTATTCTGCCTCTAGCAGTGATGCTAGCCAGTACCACATTGTATTCTGCCTCTAGGAGTGATGCTAGCCAGTTTCTCCATGTATTCTGCCTCTAGCAGTGATGCTAGCCAGTAACCCCATGTATTCTGCCTCTAGGAGTGATGCTAGCCAGTAACCCCATGTATTCTGCCTCTAGGAGTGATGCTAGCCAGTACCACATTGTATTCTGCCTCTAGGAGTGATGCTAGCCAGTACCACATTGTATTCTGCCTCTAGGAGTGATGCTAGCCAGTACCACATTGTATTCTGCCTCTAGGAGGGATGCTAGCCAGTAACCCCATGTATTCTGCCTATAGGAGTGATGCTAGCCAGTAACCCCATGGATTCTGCCTCTAGGAGTGATGCTAGCCAGTAACCCCTTGTATTCTGCCTATAAAAGTGATGCTAGCCAGTAACCCCTTGTATTCTGCCTCTAGGAGTGATGCTAGCCAGTAACCCCATGGATTCTGCCTCTAGGAGTGATGCTAGCCGGTAACCCCATGGATTCTGCCTCTAGGAGTTGTGCTAGCTAGTAACCCCATGTATTCTGCCTCTAGGAGTGATGATAGCCAGTAACCCCATGTACTCTGCCTCTAGGAGTGATGCTAGCCAGTAACCCCATGTATTCTGCCTCTAGGAGTGATGCTAGCCAGTAACCCCATGTATTCTGCGTATAGGAGTGATGCTAGCCAGTACCCCCATGTATTCTGCCTATAGGAGTGATGCTAGCCAGTATCTCCATGTATTCTGCCTCTAGCAGTGATGCTAGCCAGTAACCCCATGTATTCTGCCTCTAGGAGTGATGATAGCCAGAAAACCCATGGATTCTGCCTCTAGGAGTGATGCTAGCTAGTAACCCCATGTATTCTGCCTCTAGGAGTGATGCTAGCCAGTAACCCCATGTATTCTGCCTCTAGGAGTGATGCTAGCCAGTAACCCCTTGTATTCTGCCTATAGGAGTGATGCTAGCTAGTAACCCATGTATTCTGCCTACAGGAGTGATTCTAGCCAGTACCCCCATGTATTCTGCCTACAGGAGTGATGCTAGCCAGTACCCCCATGTATTCTGCCTATAGGAGTGATGCTAGCCAGTACCCTCATGTATTCTGCCTATAGGAGTGATGATAGTTAGTAACCCCATGTATTCTGCCTCTAGCAGCATTGGTAGCCAGTGACCCCATGTATTCTGCCTCTAGGAGTGATGATAGCCAGTAACCCCATGTATTCTGCCTATAGGAGTAATGCTAGCCAGTACCCCAATGTATTCTGCCTATAGGAGTGATGCTAGCCAGTACCCCCATGTATTCTGCCTATAGGAGTGATGCTAGCCAGTATCTCCATGTATTCTGCCTCTAGGAGTGATGCTAGCCAGTAACCCCATGTATTCTGCCTCTAGCAGTGATGCTAGCCAGTAACCCCATGTATTCTGCCTCTAGCAGTGATGCTAGCCAGTAACCCCATGTATTCTGCCTCTAGCAGTGATGCTAGCCAGTAACCCCATGTATTGTGCGTATAGGAGTGATGCTAGCCAGTAACCCCATGTATTCTGCCTATAGGAGTGATGCTAGCCAGTATCTCCATGTATTCTGCCTCTAGCAGTGATGCTAGCCAGTAACCCCATGTATTCTGCCTCTAGCAGTGATGCTAGCCAGTAACCCCATGTATTGTGCGTATAGGAGTGATGCTAGCCAGTACCCCCATGTATTCTGCCTATAGGAGTGATGCTAGCCAGTATCTCCATGTATTCTGCCTCTAGGAGTGATGCTAGCCAGTAACCCCATGTATTCTGCCTCTAGGAGTGGTGCTAGCCAGTAACCCCATGTATTCTGCCTCTAGGAGTGATGCTAGCCAGTATCTCCATGTATTCTGCATCTAGCAGTGATGCTAGCCAGTAACCCCATGTATTCTGCCTCTAGGAGTGATGATAGCCAGTAACCCCATGTATTCTGCCTATAGGAGTGATGCTAGCCCGTAACCCCATGTATTCTACCTCTAGGAGTGATGCTAGCCAGTATCCCCATGTATTCTGCCTCTAGCAGTGATAGCCAGTAACCCCATGTATTCTGCCTCTAGCAGTGATGCTAGCCAGTAACCCCATGTATTCTGCCTCTAGGAGTGATGCTAGCCAGTAACCCCATGTATTCTGCGTATAGGAGTGATGCTAGCCAGTAACCCCATGTATTCTGCGTATAGGAGTGATGCTAGCCAGTAACCCCATGTATTCTGCCTATGGGAGTGATGCTAGCCAGTATCCCCATGTATTCTGCCTCTAGGAGTGATGCTAGCCAGTAACCCCATGTATTCTGCCTATAGGAGTGGTGCTAGCCAGTAACCCCATGTATTCTGCCTCTAGGAGTGATGCTAGCCACTAACCCCTTGTATTCTGCCTCTAGGAGTGGTGCTAGCCAGTAACCCCTTGTATTCTGCCTCTAGGAGTGGTGCTAGCCAGTAACCCCATGTATTCTGCCTCTAGCAGTGATGCTAGCCAGTAACCCCATGTATTCTGCCTCTAGGAGTGATAGAATCCATGGGTTTTCTGGCTGCCTCTAGCAGTGATGCTAGCCAGTAACCCCATGTATTCTGCCTCTAGCAGTGATGCTAGCCAGTAACCCCATGTATACTGCCTATAGAAGTGATGATAGCCAGTATCTCCATGGATTCTGCCTCTAGGAGTGATGCTAGCCAGTAACCCCTTGTATTCTGCCTCTAGGAGTGGTGCTAGCCAGTAACCCCATGTATTCTGCCTCTAGCAGTGATGCTAGCCAGTAACCCCATGTATTCTGCCTCTAGGAGTGATGCTAGCCAGTATCTCCATGTATTCTGCCTCTAGGAGTGATGCTAGCCAGTAACCCCATGTATTCTGCCTCTAGGAGTGATGCTAGCCAGTAACCCCATGTATTCTGCCTCTAGGAGTGATGCTAGCCAGTAACCCATGTATTCTGCCTCTAGGAGTGATTCTAGCCAGTACCCCCATGTATTCTGCCTATAGGAGTGATGCTAGCCAGTACCCCATGTATTCCTCCTATAGGAGTGATGATAGTTAGTAACCCCATGTATTCTGCCTCTAGCAGCATTGGTAGCCAGTGACCCCATGTATTCTGCCTCTAGGAGTGATGATAGCCAGTAACCCCATGTATTCTGCCTATAGGAGTGATGCTAGCCAGTATCTCCATGTATTCTGCCTCTAGGAGTGATGCTAGCCAGTATCCCCATGTATTCTGCCTCTAGCAGTGATGCTAGCCAGTATCCCCATGTATTCTGCCTCTAGCAGTGATGCTAGCCAGTAACCCCATGTATTCTGCCTCTAGCAGTGATGCTAGCCAGTAACCCCATGTATTCTGCCTCTAGGAGTGATGCTAGCCAGTAACCCCATGTATTCTGCCTCTAGGAGTGGTGCTAGCCAGTAACCCCATGTATTCTGCCTCTAGGAGTGATGCTAGCCACTAACCCCTTGTATTCTGCCTCTAGGAGTGGTGCTAGCCAGTAACCCCTTGTATTCTGCCTCTAGGAGTGGTGCTAGCCAGTAACCCCATGTATTCTGCCTCTAGCAGTGATGCTAGCCAGTAACCCCATGTATTCTGCCTCTAGGAGTGATGATAGCCAGTAACCCCATGTATTCTGCCTATAGGAGTGATGCTAGCCAGTAACCCCATGTATTCTGCCTCTAGGAGTGATGCTAGCCAGTATCCCCATGTATTCTGCGTATAGGAGTGATGCTAGCCAGTAACCCCATGTATTCTGCCTATAGGAGTGATGCTAGCCAGTACCCCCATGTATTCTGCCTATAGGAGTGATGCTAGCCAGTAACCCCATGTATTCTGCCTATAGGAGTGATGCTAGCCAGTAACCCCATGTATTCTGCCTATAGGAGTGGTGCTAGCCAGTATCCCCATGTATTCTGCCTCTAGGAGTGATGCTAGCCAGTAACCCCATGTATTCTGCCTATAGGAGTGGTGCTAACCAGTGACACCATGTATTCTGCCTCTAGGAGTGATGCTAGCCAGTACCCCATGTATTCTGCCTATAGGAGTGATGTTAGCCAGTACCCCCATGTTTTCTGCCTATAGGAGTGATGATAGCCAGTACCCCCATGTATTCTGCATCTATTAGTGATGCTAGCCAGTACCCCCATGTATTCTGCCTCTAGGAGGGGTGCTAGCCAGTAACCCCATGTATTCTGCCTATAGGAGTGATGATAGCCAGTAACCCCATGTATTCTGCCTATAGGAGTGATGCTAGCCAGTAACACCATGTATTCTGCCTCTAGGAGTGGTGCTAGCCAGTATCCCCATGTATTCTGCCTCTAGGAGTGATGCTAGCCAGTAACCCCATGTATTCTGCCTATAGGAGTGATGCTAGCCAGTAACCCCATGTATTCTGCCTCTAGGAGTGATGCTAGCCAGTATCTCAATGTATTCTGCCTCTAGCAGTGATGCTAGCCAGTAACCCCATGTATTCTGCCTCTAGGAGTGATGATAGCCATTAAACCCATGGATTCTGCATATAGGAGTGATGATAGCCAGTAACCCCATGGATTCTGACTCTAGGAGTGATGCTAGCCAGTATCCCCATGGATTCTGCCTCTAGGAGTGATGCTAGCCAGTAACCCCTTGTATTCAGCCTCTAGGAGTGATGCTAGCCAGTAACCCCATGTATTCTGCCTCTAGGAGTGATGCTAGCCAGTAACCCCATGTATTCTGCCTCTAGGAGTGATGCTAGCCAGTAACTCCATGGATTCTGCCTCTAGGAGTGATGATAACCAGTAAACCCATGGATTCTGCCTCTAGGAGTGATGATAGCCAGTAACCCCATGTATTCTGCCTTTAGCAGTGATGATAGCCAGTAACCCCATGGATTCTGCCTCTAGGAGTGGTGCTAGCCAGTAACCCCATGGATTCTGCCTCTAGGAGTGATGCTAGCCAGTAACCCCTTGTATTCTGCCTCTAGGAGTGGTGCTAGCTAGTAACCCCATGTATTCTGCATCTAGTAGTGATGCTAGCCAGTATCTCCATGTATTCTGCCTCTAGCAGTGATGCTAGCCAGTAACCCCATGTATTCTGCCTCTAGGAGTGATGATAGCCAGTAAACCCATGGATTCTGCCTCTAGGAGTTGTGCTAGCTAGTAACCCCATGTATTCTGCCTCTAGGAGTGATGCTAGCCAGTATCTCCATGTATTCTGCCTCTAGGAGTGATGCTAGCCAGTAACCCCATGTATTCTGCCTCTAGGAGTGATGCTAGGCAGTAACCCCATGTATTCTGCCTCTAGGAGTGATGCTAGCCAGTACCACATTGTATTCTGCCTCTAGGAGTGATGCTAGCCAGTATCTCCATGTATTCTGCCTCTAGCAGTGATGCTAGCCAGTACCACATTGTATTCTGCCTCTAGGAGTGATGCTAGCCAGTTTCTCCATGTATTCTGCCTCTAGCAGTGATGCTAGCCAGTACCACATTGTATTCTGCCTATAGGAGTGATGCTAGCCAGTAACCCCATGTATTCTGCCTATAGGAGTGATGCTAGCCAGTAACCCCATGTATTCTGCCTATAGGAGTGGTGCTAACCAGTAACCCCATGTATTCTGCCTCTAGGAGTGATGCTAGCCAGTACCCCCATGTATTCTGCCTATAGGAGTGGTGCTAGCCAGTAACCCCAAGTATTCTGCCTCTAGGAGTGGTGCTAGCCAGTAACCCCATGTATTCTGCCTATAGGAGTGATGCTAGCCAGTAACCCCATGTATTCTGCCTCTAGGAGTGATGCTAGCCAGTAACCCCATGTATACTGCATCTAGCAGTGATGCTAGCCAGTATCTCCATGTATTCTGCCTCTAGCAGTGATGCTAGCCAGTAACCCCATGTATTCTGCCGCTAGCAGTGATGCTAGCCAGTACCACATTGTATTCTGCCTCTAGGAGTGATGCTAGCCAGTAACCCCATGGATTCTGCCTCTAGGAGTGATGATAGCCAGTAACCCCATGGATTCTGCCTCTAGGAGTGATGCTAGCCAGTAACCCCATGGATTCTGCCTCTAGGAGTGATGCTAGCCAGTAACCCCATGGATTCTGCCTCTAGGAGTGATGCTAGCCAGTAACCCCATGGATTCTGCCTCTAGGAGTGATGCTAGCCAGTAACCCCATGGATTCTGCCTCTAGGAGTGATGCTAGCCAGTAACCCCATGGATTCTGCCTCTAGGAGTGATGCTAGCCAGTAACCCCATGGATTCTGCCTCTAGGAGTGATGCTAGCCAGTATCCCCATGTATTCTGCCTCTAGCAGTGATGCTAGCCAATACCCCCATGTATTCTGCCTTTAGGAGTGATGCTAGCCAGTAACCCCATGTATTCTGCCTCTAGCAGTGATGCTAGCCAGTATCCCCATGTATTCTGCCTATAGGAATGATGCTAGCCAGTACCCCCATGTATTCTGCCTCTAGGAGTGATGCTAGCCAGTACCCCCATGTATTCTGCCTCTAGGAGTTGTGCTAGCTAGTAACCCCATGTATTCTGCCTATAGGAGTGATGCTAGCCAGTAACCCCATGTATTCTGCCTCTAGGAGTGATGCTAGCCAGTATCCCCATGTATTCTGCCAATAGGAGTGATGCTAGCCAGTAACCCCTTGTATTCAGCCTCTAGGAGTGATGCTAGCCAGTATCCCCATGTATTCTGCCTCTAGGAGTGATGCTAGCCAGTACCCCCATGTATTCTGCCTCTAGGAGTGATGCTAGTTAGTACCCCCATGTATTCTGCCTCTAGGAGTGATGATAGCCAGTATCCCCATGTATTCTGCCTCTAGGAGTGGTGCTAGCCAGTAACCCCATGTATTCTGCCTCTAGGAGTGATGCTAGCCAGTATCCCTATGGATTCTGCCTCTAAGAGTGATGCTAGCCAGTATCCCCATGGATTCTGCCTCTAGCAGTGATGCTAGCCAGTATCCCCATGTATTCTGCCTATAGGAATGATGCTAGCCAGTACCCCCATGTATTCTGCCTCTAGGAGTGATGCTAGCCAGTACCCCCATGTATTCTGCCTCTAGGAGTTGTGCTAGCTAGTAACCCCATGTATTCTGCCTATAGGAGTGATGCTAGCCAGTAACCCCATGTATTCTGCCTCTAGGAGTGATGCTAGCCAGTAACCCCATGGATTCTGCCGCTAGGAGTCATGCTAGCCAGTAAACCCATGGATTCTGCCTCTAGGAGTTGTGCTAGCTAGTAACCCCATGTATTCTGCCTCTAGGAGTGATGCTAGCCAGTATCTCCATGTATTCTGCCTCTAGGAGTGATGCTAGCCAGTAACCCCATGTATTCTGCCTCTAGGAGTGGTGCTAGCCAGTAACCCCATGTATTCTGCCTCTAGGAGTGATGCTAGCCACTAACCCCTTGTATTCTGCCTCTAGGAGTGGTGCTAGCCAGTAACCCCATGTATTCTGCCTCTAGGAGTGATGCTAGCCAGTATCCCTATGGATTCTGCCTCTAAGAGTGATGCTAGCCAGTATCCCCATGGATTCTGCCTCTAGGAGTGATGATAGCCAGTATCTCCATGGATTCTGCCTCTAGGAGTGATGCTAGCCAGTAACCCCATGGATTCTGCCTCTAGGAGTGATGCTAGCCAGTAACCCCATGGATTCTGCCTCTAGGAGTGATGCTAGCCAGTAACCCCATGGATTCTGCCTCTAGGAGTGATGCTAGCCAGTAACCCCATGGATTCTGCCTCTAGGAGTGATGCTAGCCAGTAACCCCATGTATTCTGCCTCTAGGAGTGATGCTAGCCAGTAACCCCATGTATTCTGCCTCTAGGAGTGGTGCTAGCCAGTATCCCCATGTATTCTGCCTCTAGCAGTGATGCTAGCCAGTACCCCCATGTATTCTGCCTCTAGGAGTGCATTTATGCATATAGCATTTATGCATACTTTATCGAAGTGCCATAATTTAGCAAAGTGCCCTGGCAGTTAGAAAATGGCATTGCTAATATTCATCTTTCTTCTCTTCTTACAGGTATATATTTTTCACTGCTTGTGTGATCTGTCCTGAAAACTGCATTATATCTCCATGCAATGCTCTGCAGCCTATCAATTTCTGATATATATTTTTCACTGCTTGTGTGATCTGTCCTGAAAACTGCATTATATCTCCATGCAATGCTCTGCAGCCTATCAATTTCTGGTATATATTTTTCACTGCTTGTGTGATCTGTCCTGAAAACTGCATTATATCTCCATGCAATGCTCTGCAGCCTATCAATTTCTGGTATATATTTTTCACTGCTTGTGTGATCTGTCCTGAAAACTGCATTATATCTCCATGCAATGCTCTGCAGCCTATCAATTTCTGGTATATATTTTTCACTGCTTGTGTTTTCTGTCCTGAAAACTGCCTTGTATCTCCATGCAATGCTCTGCAGCCTATCAATTTCTGGTATATATTTTTTCACTCCTCTAGCTTTTTTATTCCATGATACTTAAAGGTCATCACACTTACTTTAAGAGTTTATGATCCATGCCGAGTTTACTAGTCGTTTTTTTTTTTTTTTTTCCCTGCACTTTATGGTCTCCTGTTGTCTTTTAAGCTAGTGATTGATTGTTAATGAGTTAAATCTGTGCAGATCTAAGCAGATACGTCCCTATATATTGAGACTTAGTTAAGGGGAGGCATTTATGCGGGGGCATTTATGCATATAGCATTTATGCATACTTTATCGAAGTGCCATAATTTAGCAAAGTGCCCTGGCAGTTAGAAAATGGCATTGCTAATATTCATCTTTCTTCTCTTCTTACAGGTATATATTTTTCACTGCTTGTGTTATCTGTCCTGAAAACTGCATTATATCTCCATGCAATGCTCTGCAGCCTATCAATTTCTGGTATATATTTTTCACTGCTTGTGTGATCTGTCCTGAAAACTGCATTATATCTCCATGCAATGCTCTGCAGCCTATCAATTTCTGGTATATATTTTTCACTGCTTGTGTGATCTGTCCTGAAAACTGCATTATATCTCCATGCAATGCTCTGCAGCCTATCAATTTCTGGTATATATTTTTCACTGCTTGTGTGATCTGTCCTGAAAACTGCATTATATCTCCATGCAATGCTCTGCAGCCTATCAATTTCTGGTATATATTTTTCACTGCTTGTGTGATCTGTCCTGAAAACTGCATTATATCTCCATGCAATGCTCTGCAGCCTATCAATTTCTGGTATATATTTTTCACTGCTTGTGTTTTCTGTCCTGAAAACTGCCTTGTATCTCCATGCAATGCTCTGCAGCCTATCAATTTCTGGTATATATTTTTTCACTCCTCTAGCTTTTTTATTCCATGATACTTAAAGGTCATCACACTTACTTTAAGAGTTTATGATCCATGCCGAGTTTACTAGTCTTTTTTTTTTCCCTGCACTTTATGGTCTCCTGTTGTCTTTTAAGCTAGTGATTGATTGTTAATGAGTTAAATCTGTGCAGATCTAAGCAGATACGTCCCTATATATTGAGACTTAGTTAAGGGGAGGCATTTATGCGGGGGCATTTATGCATATAGCATTTATGCATACTTTATCGAAGTGCCATAATTTAGCAAAGTGCCCTGGCAGTTAGAAAATGGCATTGCTAATATTCATCTTTCTTCTCTTCTTACAGGTATATATTTTTCACTGCTTGTGTTATCTGTCCTGAAAACTGCATTATATCTCCATGCAATGCTCTGCAGCCTATCAATTTCTGATATATATTTTTCACTGCTTGTGTGATCTGTCCTGAAAACTGCATTATATCTCCATGCAATGCTCTGCAGCCTATCAATTTCTGGTATATATTTTTTCACTCCTCTAGCTTTTTTATTCCATGATACTTAAAGGTCATCACACTTACTTTAAGAGTTTATGATCCATGCCGAGTTTACTAGTCTTTTTTTTTTTTTTTCCCCTGCACTTTATGGTCTCCTGTTGTCTTTTAAGCTAGTGATTGATTGTTAATGAGTTAAATCTGTGCAGATCTAAGCAGATACGTCCCTATATATTGAGACTTAGTTAAGGGGAGGCATTTATGCGGGGGCATTTATGCATATAGCATTTATGCATACTTTATCGAAGTGCCATAATTTAGCAAAGTGCCCTGGCAGTTAGAAAATGGCATTGCTAATATTCATCTTTCTTCTCTTCTTACAGGTATATATTTTTCACTGCTTGTGTTTTCTGTCCTGAAAACTGCATTATATCTCCATGCAATGCTCTGCAGCCTATCAATTTCTGGTATATATTTTTCACTGCTTGTGTGATCTGTCCTGAAAACTGCATTATATCTCCATGCAATGCTCTGCAGCCTATCAATTTCTGGTATATATTTTTCACTGCTTGTGTTTTCTGTCCTGAAAACTGCCTTGTATCTCCATGCAATGCTCTGCAGCCTATCAATTTCTGGTATATATTTTTTCACTCCTCTAGCTTTTTTATTCCATGATACTTAAAGGTCATCACACTTACTTTAAGAGTTTGTGATCCATGCCGAGTTTACTAGTCGTTTTTTTTTTTTTTTTCCCTGCACTTTATGGTCTCCTGTTGTCTTTTAAGCTAGTGATTGATTGTTAATGAGTTAAATCTGTGCAGATCTAAGCAGATACGTCCCTATATATTGAGACTTAGTTAAGGGGAGGCATTTATGCGGGGGCATTTATGCATATAGCATTTATGCATACTTTATCGAAGTGCCATAATTTAGCAAAGTGCCCTGGCAGTTAGAAAATGGCATTGCTAATATTCATCTTTCTTCTCTTCTTACAGGTATATATTTTTCACTGCTTGTGTTATCTGTCCTGAAAACTGCATTATATCTCCATGCAATGCTCTGCAGCCTATCAATTTCTGGTATATATTTTTCACTGCTTGTGTGATCTGTCCTGAAAACTGCATTATATCTCCATGCAATGCTCTGCAGCCTATCAATTTCTGGTATATATTTTTCACTGCTTGTGTGATCTGTCCTGAAAACTGCATTATATCTCCATGCAATGCTCTGCAGCCTATCAATTTCTGGTATATATTTTTCACTGCTTGTGTGATCTGTCCTGAAAACTGCATTATATCTCCATGCAATGCTCTGCAGCCTATCAATTTCTGGTATATATTTTTCACTGCTTGTGTGATCTGTCCTGAAAACTGCATTATATCTCCATGCAATGCTCTGCAGCCTATCAATTTCTGGTATATATTTTTCACTGCTTGTGTGATCTGTCCTGAAAACTGCATTATATCTCCATGCAATGCTCTGCAGCCTATCAATTTCTGGTATATATTTTTCACTGCTTGTGTGATCTGTCCTGAAAACTGCATTATATCTCCATGCAATGCTCTGCAGCCTATCAATTTCTGGTATATATTTTTCACTGCTTGTGTGATCTGTCCTGAAAACTGCATTATATCTCCATGCAATGCTCTGCAGCCTATCAATTTCTGGTATATATTTTTCACTGCTTGTGTGATCTGTCCTGAAAACTGCATTATATCTCCATGCAATGCTCTGCAGCCTATCAATTTCTGGTATATATTTTTTCACTCCTCTAGCTTTTTTATTCCATGATACTTAAAGGTCATCACACTTACTTTAAGAGTTTATGATCCATGCCGAGTTTACTAGTCTTTTTTTTTTTTTTTTCCCTGCACTTTATGGTCTCCTGTTGTCTTTTAAGCTAGTGATTGATTGTTAATGAGTTAAATCTGTGCAGATCTAAGCAGATACGTCCCTATATATTGAGACTTAGTTAAGGGGAGGCATTTATGCGGGGGCATTTATGCATATAGCATTTATGCATACTTTATCGAAGTGCCATAATTTAGCAAAGTGCCCTGGCAGTTAGAAAATGGCATTGCTAATATTCATCTTTCTTCTCTTCTTACAGGTATATATTTTTCACTGCTTGTGTTATCTGTCCTGAAAACTGCATTATATCTCCATGCAATGCTCTGCAGCCTATCAATTTCTGGTATATATTTTTCACTGCTTGTGTGATCTGTCCTGAAAACTGCATTATATCTCCATGCAATGCTCTGCAGCCTATCAATTTCTGGTATATATTTTTCACTGCTTGTGTGATCTGTCCTGAAAACTGCATTATATCTCCATGCAATGCTCTGCAGCCTATCAATTTCTGGTATATATTTTTTCACTCCTCTAGCTTTTTTATTCCATGATACTTAAAGGTCATCACACTTACTTTAAGAGTTTATGATCCATGCCGAGTTTACTAGTCTTTTTTTTTTTTTTTTCCCTGCACTTTATGGTCTCCTGTTGTCTTTTAAGCTAGTGATTGATTGTTAATGAGTTAAATCTGTGCAGATCTAAGCAGATACGTCCCTATATATTGAGACTTAGTTAAGGGGAGGCATTTATGCGGGGGCATTTATGCATATAGCATTTATGCATACTTTATCGAAGTGCCATAATTTAGCAAAGTGCCCTGGCAGTTAGAAAATGGCATTGCTAATATTCATCTTTCTTCTCTTCTTACAGGTATATATTTTTCACTGCTTGTGTTATCTGTCCTGAAAACTGCATTATATCTCCATGCAATGCTCTGCAGCCTATCAATTTCTGGTATATATTTTTCACTGCTTGTGTGATCTGTCCTGAAAACTGCATTATATCTCCATGCAATGCTCTGCAGCCTATCAATTTCTGGTATATATTTTTCACTGCTTGTGTTTTCTGTCCTGAAAACTGCCTTGTATCTCCATGCAATGCTCTGCAGCCTATCAATTTCTGGTATATATTTTTTCACTCCTCTAGCTTTTTTATTCCATGATACTTAAAGGTCATCACACTTACTTTAAGAGTTTATGATCCATGCCGAGTTTACTAGTCTTTTTTTTTTTTTTTCCCCTGCACTTTATGGTCTCCTGTTGTCTTTTAAGCTAGTGATTGATTGTTAATGAGTTAAATCTGTGCAGATCTAAGCAGATACGTCCCTATATATTGAGACTTAGTTAAGGGGAGGCATTTATGCGGGGGCATTTATGCATATAGCATTTATGCATACTTTATCGAAGTGCCATAATTTAGCAAAGTGCCCTGGCAGTTAGAAAATGGCATTGCTAATATTCATCTTTCTTCTCTTCTTACAGGTATATATTTTTCACTGCTTGTGTTATCTGTCCTGAAAACTGCATTATATCTCCATGCAATGCTCTGCAGCCTATCAATTTCTGATATATATTTTTCACTGCTTGTGTGATCTGTCCTGAAAACTGCATTATATCTCCATGCAATGCTCTGCAGCCTATCAATTTCTGGTATATATTTTTTCACTCCTCTAGCTTTTTTATTCCATGATACTTAAAGGTCATCACACTTACTTTAAGAGTTTATGATCCATGCCGAGTTTACTAGTCTTTTTTTTTTTTTTTCCCCTGCACTTTATGGTCTCCTGTTGTCTTTTAAGCTAGTGATTGATTGTTAATGAGTTAAATCTGTGCAGATCTAAGCAGATACGTCCCTATATATTGAGACTTAGTTAAGGGGAGGCATTTATGCGGGGGCATTTATGCATATAGCATTTATGCATACTTTATCGAAGTGCCATAATTTAGCAAAGTGCCCTGGCAGTTAGAAAATGGCATTGCTAATATTCATCTTTCTTCTCTTCTTACAGGTATATATTTTTCACTGCTTGTGTTATCTGTCCTGAAAACTGCATTATATCTCCATGCAATGCTCTGCAGCCTATCAATTTCTGGTATATATTTTTCACTGCTTGTGTGATCTGTCCTGAAAACTGCATTATATCTCCATGCAATGCTCTGCAGCCTATCAATTTCTGGTATATATTTTTCACTGCTTGTGTTTTCTGTCCTGAAAACTGCCTTGTATCTCCATGCAATGCTCTGCAGCCTATCAATTTCTGGTATATATTTTTTCACTCCTCTAGCTTTTTTATTCCATGATACTTAAAGGTCATCACACTTACTTTAAGAGTTTATGATCCATGCCGAGTTTACTAGTCTTTTTTTTTTTTTTTCCCCTGCACTTTATGGTCTCCTGTTGTCTTTTAAGCTAGTGATTGATTGTTAATGAGTTAAATCTGTGCAGATCTAAGCAGATACGTCCCTATATATTGAGACTTAGTTAAGGGGAGGCATTTATGCGGGGGCATTTATGCATATAGCATTTATGCATACTTTATCGAAGTGCCATAATTTAGCAAAGTGCCCTGGCAGTTAGAAAATGGCATTGCTAATATTCATCTTTCTTCTCTTCTTACAGGTATATATTTTTCACTGCTTGTGTTATCTGTCCTGAAAACTGCATTATATCTCCATGCAATGCTCTGCAGCCTATCAATTTCTGGTATATATTTTTCACTGCTTGTGTGATCTGTCCTGAAAACTGCATTATATCTCCATGCAATGCTCTGCAGCCTATCAATTTCTGGTATATATTTTTCACTGCTTGTGTGATCTGTCCTGAAAACTGCATTATATCTCCATGCAATGCTCTGCAGCCTATCAATTTCTGGTATATATTTTTCACTGCTTGTGTTTTCTGTCCTGAAAACTGCCTTGTATCTCCATGCAATGCTCTGCAGCCTATCAATTTCTGGTATATATTTTTTCACTCCTCTAGCTTTTTTATTCCATGATACTTAAAGGTCATCACACTTACTTTAAGAGTTTATGATCCATGCCGAGTTTACTAGTCTTTTTTTTTTTTTTTCCCCTGCACTTTATGGTCTCCTGTTGTCTTTTAAGCTAGTGATTGATTGTTAATGAGTTAAATCTGTGCAGATCTAAGCAGATACGTCCCTATATATTGAGACTTAGTTAAGGGGAGGCATTTATGCGGGGGCATTTATGCATATAGCATTTATGCATACTTTATCGAAGTGCCATAATTTAGCAAAGTGCCCTGGCAGTTAGAAAATGGCATTGCTAATATTCATCTTTCTTCTCTTCTTACAGGTATATATTTTTCACTGCTTGTGTTATCTGTCCTGAAAACTGCATTATATCTCCATGCAATGCTCTGCAGCCTATCAATTTCTGATATATATTTTTTCACTCCTCTAGCTTTTTTATTCCATGATACTTAAAGGTCATCACACTTACTTTAAGAGTTTATGATCCATGCCGAGTTTACTAGTCTTTTTTTTTTTTTTTTCCCCTGCACTTTATGGTCTCCTGTTGTCTTTTAAGCTAGTGATTGATTGTTAATGAGTTAAATCTGTGCAGATCTAAGCAGATACGTCCCTATATATTGAGACTTAGTTAAGGGGAGGCATTTATGCGGGGGCATTTATGCATATAGCATTTATGCATACTTTATCGAAGTGCCATAATTTAGCAAAGTGCCCTGGCAGTTAGAAAATGGCAGTTAGACAGGGCAGGAGACAGGTAAGACATGCAAGACAAACAAACAAACTTGCTTCCAGGTCATCTTTTTGGCAAACAGTATTCACCATTTGTATCTGTGCCATTTATACTCTGGTTGCTACAATCATCCACATTCACTGTTCTCCCACAAATGCGGCACACTTCATCCATATTAATCCCTCACTCCTCTCTTCTCCTATGTACAGTTGTCATGCTCTCTTCACAATGTTATACCACGCAGATCCATTCATTCCCACCATACAACGCAGGAAACGCTCTCACAAATCACTCAATCATCTGCTCACTCTCTGTATCTTCCTTCTATTAGTCGCAGGTGATATTTCTCCCAACCCAGGACCCTCCAGTAATAATAACACTAACTCTTTCCCTGTTACATTCAGAAACCCTGCTAATCTCATTAATATTCCCTGCATATCTTCTGTCTCATTCAACTGTGCCCTTTGGAATGCACGCTCAGCTTGTAATAAACTCTCTTACATCCATGACTTTTTCCTCTCTAATTCCCTCAACCTTCTGGCTCTCACTGAAACCTGGATCCAGCAGTCGGACACCACCGCCGCTGCAGCTCTCTCCTATGGTGGCCTACATTTCTCTCATACCCCGCGACCTGACAACAGATCAGGTGGAGGTGTTGGTCTGCTTCTTTCAACAAAATGTACTTTTCAGGTTATCCCCCCTGTACCCTCCCTTATCTTCCCGTCCTTTGAGGCCCACACAGTCAGACTCTACCGGCCCTTCTCCCTGCGAGTGGCGGTTGTCTATCGCCCCCCAGGTCCCCTCCGTCAATTCCTGGATCACTTTGCTGCCTGGCTTACAAATTTTCTATCCTGTGACATCCCCACGATAATCATGGGAGACTTTAACATCCCAATTGGCGATCCTCTTTCCCCATCTGCCACGCATCTTTTATCATTAACCTCCTCCTTCGGCCTTTCACAGCTTGCTAATTCTCCTACACATGAGGACGGGAACACATTGGACCTGATCTTCTCCCGGCTTTGCTCAGTACATGACTTTACTAACTCTCCCCTTCCACTCTCTGACCATAATCTTCTTTCATTCTCTGTCAAGAACTGTGACTCTACTCAAGACACTCCCACCGTCCACACTTATAGAAATTTACGCGCCATTAACACCCAGAAATTTATAAAAAGGTTGCAATCATCATTGGCCCCAATCTCCTCCCTCTCATGTCCCGAATCTGCATTGAAGCATTATAACAAAATAATGCTATGCGCCCTGGATGAAGCCGCACCTCCTACACAAAGAACAATTCGGCATAGATGGCGACAACCCTGGCACACACCTCAAACACGTCTTCTCCAGAGGTACTCCAGGTGCGCTGAACGGCTGTGGAGAAAATCAAATCTGCCCGAAGATTTCCTCCACTATAAATTTATGCTGAAAACCTATAACTCTGCGCTTCACCTCTCCAAACAAACCTACTTTAACAACCTCATCATCTCACTTTCCAATAATCCTAAACGACTCTTTGACACGTTTCATTCTCTCCTCAATCAAACAGCACAGGCCCCGACCACCGACCTCAGCGCTGACGATCTGGCTAACTATTTCAAAGAAAAAATTGACCATATCCGACAGGAAATTTTCTCCCAATCCCCAAATGTTATGCATGCTCCCCCCCGCCACATTGTATCTTGCTCATTTTCTGACTTCGAACCAGTCACGGAAGATGAAGTGATCAGGCTCCTTGCATCTTCTCGCCCTACCACCTGCACCAGCGACCCTATTCCCTCACATCTCCTTCAGTCCCTTGCTCCAGCTGTCACCTCTCACCTAACTAAAATTTTCAACCTTTCCCTCTCATCTGGTATCTTTCCCTCTTCTTTTAAACACGCCAGCATACAACCATTACTTAAAAAACCATCCCTCGACCAGAACTGCACGGCCAACTACAGACCTGTTTCCAATCTTCCCTTTATCTCTAAACTCCTGGAACGCCTGGTCCACTCCCGTCTAATCCGCTATCTCTCAGACAACTCTCTTCTTGACCCTTTACAATCTGGTTTCCGCTCTTTACATTCTACTGAAACTGCCCTCACTAAAGTCTCTAATGATCTACTAACAGCTAAATCTAATGGTCACTACTCCCTGCTGATTCTCCTGGATCTCTCTGCAGCATTCGACACTGTGGATCACCAGCTCCTCCTCACTATGCTCCGCACTATTGGCCTCAAGGACACGGTTCTCTCCTGGTTCTTCTCTTATCTCTCTGACCGCTCCTTCTCTGTGTCTTTTGCCGGCTCCTCCTCCTCCCTACTTCCTCTTACTGTCGGGGTTCCTCAAGGATCAGTCCTAGGCCCCCTTCTTTTCTCCTTATACACCGCTCCTATTGGACAAACAATCAGTAGATTCGGTTTTCAGTACCATCTCTATGCTGATGACACCCAATTATACACCTCTGCTCCGGACATCACCCCTGCATTACTACAAAAGACCAGTGATTGTCTTTCTGCTGTGTCTAACATTATGTCCTCCCTCTGCCTAAAACTGAATCTGTCAAAAACTGAACTACTCGTCTTTCCTCCCTCCATTAATCTACCTGTGCCCGATATTGCCATTTCCGTTTGTGGCTCCACCATTACTCCCCAGCTACAAGCCCGCTGTCTTGGGGTCATTTTTGATTCAGATCTTTCTTTCACTCCTCACATCAAATCACTCGCTCGTTCATGTCATCTACACCTCAAAAACATCTCAAGAATCAGGACTTTTCTAACCTTTGACTCGGCAAAAACTCTTACTGTCGCTCTTATTCATTCCCGTCTGGACTATTGCAACGCTCTACTAATCGGTCTCCCTCTTACTAAACTCTCCCCTCTCCAATCCGTCCTGAACGCAGCAGCCAGGATCATATTCCTCGCCAACCGCTACTCAGATGCCTCTTCCCTGTGCCAGTCATTGCATTGGTTGCCCATCCAATATAGAGTTCGTTTTAAACTTATCACGCTTACCCACAAAGCGCTCCATGCTTCAGTACCCCCCTACATCTCCTCCCTTGTCTCAGTCTACCACCCTACACGTGCCCTCCGTTCTGCAAATGACTTGAAACTAAAATCCTCCATAATCCGAACTTCCCACTCCCGTCTCCAAGATTTCTCGCGTGCTGCGCCAATTCTCTGGAATGCACTACCCAGGACAGTTCGATTAATTCCCAATACCCACAGTTTCAAGCGAACCCTAAAAACACATTTCTTTAGACTGGCGTATCACCTAAACACACTCTGTCCATCCCAGCTTTCCCCCATATTAAAATCTTCTTCAACTTCGGGTTCAAACCAACCATGCACATAAAAGCCTCTGTCAGGACTGCACACATACTGGCTGGCGACCAGTCCATGTATTATTATTTATCCTATTCAGTATATCAAGGCTGCATTATACAATATATGTACTTTTTACCTTTTGTGTCTCCCCCACTTCCTCATAGACTGTAAGCTCGCGAGCAGGGCCCTCACTCCGTTCGATATGAGATATGCTTATTCTGTATTGTCTGTATAAGTCCCCCCTAAAATTTGTAAAGTGCTGCGGAATATGTTGGTGCTATAAAAATAAACTATTATTATTATTATTATTATTATTATTATTATTATTATTATTATTATTATTATAGGAGTGATGCTAGTTAGTACCCCCATGTATTCTGCCTATGGGAGTGATGCTAGCCAGTATCCCCATGTATTCTGCCTCTAGGAGTGATGCTAGCCAGTAAACCCATGTATTCTGCCTATAGGAGTGATGCTAGCCAGTAACCCCATGGATTCTGCCTCTAGGAGTGATGCTAGCCAGTAACTCCATGGATTCTGCCTCTAGGAGTGATGATAGCCAGTAAACCCATGTATTCTGCCTCTAGGAGTGATGCTAGCCAGTAACCCCATGTATTCTGCCTCTAGGAGTGATGCTAGCCAGTAACCCCTTGTATTCTGCCTCTAGGAGTGGTGCTAGCTAGTAACCCCATGTATTCTGCATCTAGTAGTGATGCTAGCCAGTATCTCCATGTATTCTGCCTCTAGCAGTGATGCTAGCCAGTAACCCCATGTATTCTGCCTCTAGGAGTGATGCTAGCCAGTAACCCCATGTATTCTGCCTCTAGGAGTGATGCTAGCCAGTACCACATTGTATTCTGCCTCTAGGAGTGATGCTAGCCAGTACCACATTGTATTCTGCCTCTAGGAGTGATGCTAGCCAGTATCTCCATGTATTCTGCCTATAGGAGTGATGCTAGCCAGTAACCCCATGGATTCTGCCTCTAGGAGTGATGCTAGCCAGTAACCCCTTGTATTCTGCCTATAAAAGTGATGCTAGCCAGTAACCCCTTGTATTCTGCCTATAGGAGTGATGCTAGCCAGTAACCCCATGGATTCTGCCTCTAGGAGTGATGCTAGCCGGTAACCCCATGGATTCTGCCTCTAGGAGTGATGCTAGCTAGTAACCCCATGTATTCTGCCTCTAGGAGTGATGCTAGCCAGTAACCCCATGTATTCTGCCTCTAGGAGTGATGCTAGCCAGTAACCCCTTGTATTCTGCCTATAGGAGTGATGCTAGCTAGTAACCCATGTATTCTGCCTACAGGAGTGATTCTAGCCAGTACCCCCATGTATTCTGCCTACAGGAGTGATGCTAGCCAGTACCCCCATGTATTCTGCCTATAGGAGTGATGCTAGCCAGTACCCTCATGTATTCTGCCTATAGGAGTGATGATAGTTAGTAACCCCATGTATTCTGCCTCTAGCAGCATTGGTAGCCAGTGACCCCATGTATTCTGCCTCTAGGAGTGATGATAGCCAGTAACCCCATGTATTCTGCCTATAGGAGTGATGCTAGCCAGTACCCCAATGTATTCTGCCTATAGGAGTGATGCTAGCCAGTATCTCCATGTATTCTGCCTCTAGGAGTGATGCTAGCCAGTAACCCCATGTATTCTGCCTCTAGCAGTGATGCTAGCCAGTAACCCCATGTATTCTGCCTCTAGCAGTGATGCTAGCCAGTAACCCCATGTATTCTGCCTCTAGCAGTGATGCTAGCCAGTAACCCCATGTATTGTGCGTATAGGAGTGATGCTAGCCAGTAACCCCATGTATTCTGCCTATAGGAGTGATGCTAGCCAGTATCTCCATGTATTCTGCCTCTAGCAGTGATGCTAGCCAGTAACCCCATGTATTCTGCCTCTAGCAGTGATGCTAGCCAGTAACCCCATGTATTGTGCGTATAGGAGTGATGCTAGCCAGTACCCCCATGTATTCTGCCTATAGGAGTGATGCTAGCCAGTATCTCCATGTATTCTGCCTCTAGGAGTGATGCTAGCCAGTAACCCCATGTATTCTGCCTCTAGGAGTGGTGCTAGCCAGTAACCCCATGTATTCTGCCTCTAGGAGTGATGCTAGCCAGTATCTCCATGTATTCTGCATCTAGCAGTGATGCTAGCCAGTAACCCCATGTATTCTGCCTCTAGGAGTGATGATAGCCAGTAACCCCATGTATTCTGCCTATAGGAGTGATGCTAGCCCGTAACCCCATGTATTCTACCTCTAGGAGTGATGCTAGCCAGTATCCCCATGTATTCTGCCTCTAGCAGTGATAGCCAGTAACCCCATGTATTCTGCCTCTAGCAGTGATGCTAGCCAGTAACCCCATGTATTCTGCCTCTAGGAGTGATGCTAGCCAGTAACCCCATGTATTCTGCGTATAGGAGTGATGCTAGCCAGTAACCCCATGTATTCTGCGTATAGGAGTGATGCTAGCCAGTAACCCCATGTATTCTGCCTATGGGAGTGATGCTAGCCAGTATCCCCATGTATTCTGCCTCTAGGAGTGATGCTAGCCAGTAACCCCATGTATTCTGCCTATAGGAGTGGTGCTAGCCAGTAACCCCATGTATTCTGCCTCTAGGAGTGGTGCTAGCCAGTAACCCCATGTATTCTGCCTCTAGGAGTGATGCTAGCCACTAACCCCTTGTATTCTGCCTCTAGGAGTGGTGCTAGCCAGTAACCCCTTGTATTCTGCCTCTAGGAGTGGTGCTAGCCAGTAACCCCATGTATTCTGCCTCTAGCAGTGATGCTAGCCAGTAACCCCATGTATTCTGCCTCTAGGAGTGATAGAATCCATGGGTTTTCTGGCTGCCTCTAGCAGTGATGCTAGCCAGTAACCCCATGTATTCTGCCTCTAGCAGTGATGCTAGCCAGTAACCCCATGTATACTGCCTATAGAAGTGATGATAGCCAGTATCTCCATGGATTCTGCCTCTAGGAGTGATGCTAGCCAGTAACCCCTTGTATTCTGCCTCTAGGAGTGGTGCTAGCCAGTAACCCCATGTATTCTGCCTCTAGCAGTGATGCTAGCCAGTAACCCCATGTATTCTGCCTCTAGGAGTGATGCTAGCCAGTATCTCCATGTACTCTGCCTCTAGGAGTGATGCTAGCCAGTAACCCCATGTATTCTGCCTCTAGGAGTGATGCTAGCCAGTAACCCCATGTATTCTGCCTCTAGGAGTGATGCTAGCCAGTAACCCATGTATTCTGCCTCTAGGAGTGATTCTAGCCAGTACCCCCATGTATTCTGCCTATAGGAGTGATGCTAGCCAGTACCCCATGTATTCCTCCTATAGGAGTGATGATAGTTAGTAACCCCATGTATTCTGCCTCTAGCAGCATTGGTAGCCAGTGACCCCATGTATTCTGCCTCTAGGAGTGATGATAGCCAGTAACCCCATGTATTCTGCCTATAGGAGTGATGCTAGCCAATATCTCCATGTATTCTGCCTCTAGGAGTGATGCTAGCCAGTATCCCCATGTATTCTGCCTCTAGCAGTGATGCTAGCCAGTATCCCCATGTATTCTGCCTCTAGCAGTGATGCTAGCCAGTATCCCCATGTATTCTGCCTCTAGCAGTGATGCTAGCCAGTAACCCCATGTATTCTGCCTCTAGGAGTGGTGCTAGCCAGTAACCCCATGTATTCTGCCTCTAGGAGTGATGCTAGCCACTAACCCCTTGTATTCTGCCTCTAGGAGTGGTGCTAGCCAGTAACCCCTTGTATTCTGCCTCTAGGAGTGGTGCTAGCCAGTAACCCCATGTATTCTGCCTCTAGCAGTGATGCTAGCCAGTAACCCCATGTATTCTGCCTCTAGGAGTGATGATAGCCAGTAACCCCATGTATTCTGCCTATAGGAGTGATGCTAGCCAGTAACCCCATGTATTCTGCCTCTAGGAGTGATGCTAGCCAGTATCCCCATGTATTCTGCGTATAGGAGTGATGCTAGCCAGTAACCCCATGTATTCTGCCTATAGGAGTGATGCTAGCCAGTACCCCCATGTATTCTGCCTATAGGAGTGATGCTAGCCAGTAACCCCATGTATTCTGCCTATAGGAGTGATGCTAGCCAGTAACCCCATGTATTCTGCCTATAGGAGTGGTGCTAGCCAGTATCCCCATGTATTCTGCCTCTAGGAGTGATGCTAGCCAGTAACCCCATGTATTCTGCCTATAGGAGTGGTGCTAACCAGTGACACCATGTATTCTGCCTCTAGGAGTGATGCTAGCCAGTACCCCATGTATTCTGCCTATAGGAGTGATGTTAGCCAGTACCCCCATGTATTCTGCCTATAGGAGTGATGATAGCCAGTACCCCCATGTATTCTGCATCTATTAGTGATGCTAGCCAGTACCCCCATGTATTCTGCCTCTAGGAGGGGTGCTAGCCAGTAACCCCATGTATTCTGCCTATAGGAGTGATGATAGCCAGTAACCCCATGTATTCTGCCTATAGGAGTGATGCTAGCCAGTAACACCATGTATTCTGCCTCTAGGAGTGGTGCTAGCCAGTATCCCCATGTATTCTGCCTCTAGGAGTGATGCTAGCCAGTAACCCCATGTATTCTGCCTATAGGAGTGATGCTAGCCAGTAACCCCATGTATTCTGCCTCTAGGAGTGATGCTAGCCAGTATCTCAATGTATTCTGCCTCTAGCAGTGATGCTAGCCAGTAACCCCATGTATTCTGCCTCTAGGAGTGGCGTTAACCAGTAACCCCATGTATTCTGCCTCTAGGAGTGATGATAGTTAGTAACCCCATGTATACTGCATCTAGTAGTGATGCTAGCCAGTATCTCCATGTATTCTGCCTCTAGCAGTGATGCTAGCCAGTAACCCCATGTATTCTGCCTCTAGGAGTGATGCTAGCCAGTAACCCCATGTATTCTGCCTCTAGGAGTGATGCTAGCCAGTAACCCCATGTATTCTGCCTCTAGGAGTGATGCTAGCCAGTAACTCCATGGATTCTGCCTCTAGGAGTGATGATAACCAGTAAACCCATGGATTCTGCCTCTAGGAGTGATGATAGCCAGTAACCCCATGTATTCTGCCTTTAGCAGTGATGATAGCCAGTAACCCCATGGATTCTGCCTCTAGGAGTGGTGCTAGCCAGTAACCCCATGGATTCTGCCTCTAGGAGTGATGCTAGCCAGTAACCCCTTGTATTCTGCCTCTAGGAGTGGTGCTAGCTAGTAACCCCATGTATTCTGCATCTAGTAGTGATGCTAGCCAGTATCTCCATGTATTCTGCCTCTAGGAGTGATGCTAGCCAGTAACCCCATGTATTCTGCCTCTAGGAGTGATGCTAGGCAGTAACCCCATGTATTCTGCCTCTAGGAGTGATGCTAGCCAGTATCTCCATGTATTCTGCCTCTAGCAGTGATGCTAGCCAGTAACCCCATGTATTCTGCCTCTAGGAGTGATGCTAGCCAGTACCACATTGTATTCTGCCTCTAGGAGTGATGCTAGCCAGTATCTCCATGTATTCTGCCTCTAGCAGTGATGCTAGCCAGTACCACATTGTATTCTGCCTCTAGGAGTGATGCTAGCCAGTTTCTCCATGTATTCTGCCTCTAGCAGTGATGCTAGCCAGTAACCCCATGTATTCTGCCTATAGGAGTGATGCTAGCCAGTAACCCCATGTATTCTGCCTATAGGAGTGATGCTAGCCAGTAACCCCATGTATTCTGCCTATAGGAGTGGTGCTAACCAGTAACCCCATGTATTCTGCCTCTAGGAGTGATGCTAGCCAGTACCCCCATGTATTCTGCCTATAGGAGTGGTGCTAGCCAGTAACCCCAAGTATTCTGCCTCTAGGAGTGGTGCTAGCCAGTAACCCCATGTATTCTGCCTATAGGAGTGATGCTAGCCAGTAACCCCATGTATTCTGCCTCTAGGAGTGATGCTAGCCAGTAACCCCATGTATACTGCATCTAGCAGTGATGCTAGCCAGTATCTCCATGTATTCTGCCTCTAGCAGTGATGCTAGCCAGTAACCCCATGTATTCTGCCGCTAGCAGTGATGCTAGCCAGTACCACATTGTATTCTGCCTCTAGGAGTGATGCTAGCCAGTAACCCCATGGATTCTGCCTCTAGGAGTGATGATAGCCAGTAACCCCATGGATTCTGCCTCTAGGAGTGATGCTAGCCAGTAACCCCATGGATTCTGCCTCTAGGAGTGATGCTAGCCAGTAACCCCATGGATTCTGCCTCTAGGAGTGATGCTAGCCAGTAACCCCATGGATTCTGCCTCTAGGAGTGATGCTAGCCAGTAACCCCATGGATTCTGCCTCTAGGAGTGATGCTAGCCAGTAACCCCATGGATTCTGCCTCTAGGAGTGATGCTAGCCAGTAACCCCATGGATTCTGCCTCTAGGAGTGATGCTAGCCAGTAACCCCATGGATTCTGCCTCTAGGAGTGATGCTAGCCAGTATCCCCATGTATTCTGCCTCTAGCAGTGATGCTAGCCAATACCCCCATGTATTCTGCCTATAGGAGTGATGCTAGCCAGTAACCCCATGTATTCTGCCTCTAGCAGTGATGCTAGCCAATACCCCCATGTATTCTGCCTATAGGAGTGATGCTAGCCAGTAACCCCATGTATTCTGCCTCTAGCAGTGATGCTAGCCAGTATCCCCATGTATTCTGCTTATAGGAATGATGCTAGCCAGTACCCCCATGTATTCTGCCTCTAGGAGTGATGCTAGCCAGTACCCCCATGTATTCTGCCTCTAGGAGTGATGCTAGCCAGTAACCCCATGTATTCTGCCTCTAGGAGTGATGCTAGCCAGTAACCCCATGTATTCTGCCTCTAGGAGTGATGCTAGCCAGTAACTCCATGGATTCTGCCTCTAGGAGTGATGATAACCAGTAAACCCATGGATTCTGCCTCTAGGAGTGATGATAGCCAGTAACCCCATGGATTCTGCCTCTAGGAGTGATGCTAGCCAGTAACCCCATGGATTCTGCCTCTAGGAGTGATGCTAGCTAGTAACCCCATGTATTCTGCCTATAGGAGTGATGCTAGCCAGTAACCCCATGTATTCAGCCTCTAGGAGTGATGCTAGCCAGTATCTCCATGTATTCTGCCTCTAGCAGTGATGCTAGCCAGTACCCCCATGTATTCTGCCTCTAGGAGTGATGCTAGCCAGTACCCCCATGTATTCTGCCTCTAGGAGTGATGCTAGTTAGTACCCCCATGTATTCTGCCTCTAGGAGTGATGATAGCCAGTATCCCCATGTATTCTGCCTCTAGGAGTGGTGCTAGCCAGTAACCCCAAGTATTCTGCCTCTAGGAGTGGTGCTAGCCAGTAACCCCATGTATTCTGCCTATAGGAGTGGCGTTAACCAGTAACTCCATGTATTCTGCCTATAGGAGTGATGCTAGCCAGTAACCCCATGTATTCTGCCTCTAGGAGTGATGCTAGCCAGTAACCCCATGTATTCTGCCTCTAGGAGTGATGCTAGCCAGTAACCCCATGTATTCTGCCTCTAGGAGTGATGATAGCCACTAACCCCATTGATTCTGCCTCTAGGAGTGATGCTAGCCAGTAACCCCATGTATTCTGCCTCTAGGAGTGATGCTAGCCAGTATCCCCATGTATTCTGCCTCTAGCAGTGATAGCCAGTAACCCCATGTATTCTGCCTCTAGCAGTGATGCTAGCCAGTAACCCCATGTATTCTGCCTCTAGGAGTGATGCTAGCCAGTAACCCCATGTATTCTGCGTATAGTAGTGATGCTAGCCAGTATCCCCATGTATTCTGCGTATAGGAGTGATGCTAGCCAGTAACCCCATGTATTCTGCCTATAGGAGTGATGCTAGCCAGTACCCCCATGTATTCTGCCTATAGGAGTGATGCTAGCCAGTAACCCCATGTATTCTGCCTATAGGAGTGGTGATAGCCAGTATCCCCATGTATTCTGCCTCTAGGAGTGATGCTAGCCAGTAACCCCATGTATTCTGCCTATAGGAGTGATGCTAGCCAGTACCCCATGTATTCTGCCTATAGGAGTGATGTTAGCCAGTACCCCCATGTATTCTGCCTATAGGAGTGATGATAGCCAGTAACCCCATGTATTCTGCATCTATTAGTGATGCTAGCCAGTATCCCCATGTATTCTGCCAATAGGAGTGATGCTAGCCAGTAACCCCTTGTATTCTGCCTATAGGAGTGATGCTAGCCAGTATCTCCATGTATTCTGCCTCTAGGAGTGATGCTAGCCAGTAACCCCATGTATTCTGCCTCTAGCAGTGATGCTAGCCAGTAACCCCATGTATTCTGCCTCTAGCAGTGATGCTAGCCAGTAACCCCATGTATTCTGCCTCTAGCAGTGATGCTAGCCAGTAACCCCATGTATTGTGCGTATAGGAGTGATGCTAGCCAGTACCCCCATGTATTCTGCCTATAGGAGTGATGCTAGCCAGTATCTCCATGTATTCTGCCTCTAGGAGTGATGCTAGCCAGTAACCCCATGTATTCTGCCTCTAGGAGTGGTGCTAGCCAGTAACCCCATGTATTCTGCCTCTAGGAGTGATGCTAGCCAGTATCTCCATGTATTCTGCATCTAGCAGTGATGCTAGCCAGTAACCCCATGTATTCTGCCTCTAGGAGTGATGATAGCCAGTAACCCCATGTATTCTGCCTATAGGAGTGATGCTAGCCCGTAACCCCATGTATTCTACCTCTAGGAGTGATGCTAGCCAGTATCCCCATGTATTCTGCCTCTAGCAGTGATAGCCAGTAACCCCATGTATTCTGCCTCTAGCAGTGATGCTAGCCAGTAACCCCATGTATTCTGCGTATAGGAGTGATGCTAGCCAGTAACCCCATGTATTCTGCGTATAGGAGTGATGCTAGCCAGTAACCCCATGTATTCTGCCTATGGGAGTGATGCTAGCCAGTATCCCCATGTATTCTGCCTCTAGGAGTGATGCTAGCCAGTAACCCCATGTATTCTGCCTATAGGAGTGGTGCTAGCCAGTAACCCCTTGTATTCTGCCTCTAGGAGTGGTGCTAGCCAGTAACCCCATGTATTCTGCCTCTAGCAGTGATGCTAGCCAGTAACCCCATGTATTCTGCCTCTAGGAGTGATAGAATCCATGGGTTTTCTGGCTGCCTCTAGCAGTGATGCTAGCCAGTAACCCCATGTATTCTGCCTCTAGCAGTGATGCTAGCCAGTAACCCCATGTATACTGCCTATAGAAGTGATGATAGCCAGTATCTCCATGGATTCTGCCTCTAGGAGTGATGCTAGCCAGTAACCCCTTGTATTCTGCCTCTAGGAGTGGTGCTAGCCAGTAACCCCATGTATTCTGCCTCTAGCAGTGATGCTAGCCAGTAACCCCATGTATTCTGCCTCTAGGAGTGATGCTAGCCAGTATCTCCATGTATTCTGCCTCTAGGAGTGATGCTAGCCAGTAACCCCATGTATTCTGCCTCTAGGAGTGATGCTAGCCAGTAACCCCATGTATTCTGCCTCTAGGAGTGATGCTAGCCAGTAACCCATGTATTCTGCCTCTAGGAGTGATTCTAGCCAGTACCCCCATGTATTCTGCCTATAGGAGTGATGCTAGCCAGTACCCCATGTATTCCTCCTATAGGAGTGATGATAGTTAGTAACCCCATGTATTCTGCCTCTAGCAGCATTGGTAGCCAGTGACCCCATGTATTCTGCCTCTAGGAGTGATGATAGCCAGTAACCCCATGTATTCTGCCTATAGGAGTGATGCTAGCCAGTATCTCCATGTATTCTGCCTCTAGGAGTGATGCTAGCCAGTATCCCCATGTATTCTGCCTCTAGCAGTGATGCTAGCCAGTATCCCCATGTATTCTGCCTCTAGCAGTGATGCTAGCCAGTAACCCCATGTATTCTGCCTCTAGCAGTGATGCTAGCCAGTAACCCCATGTATTCTGCCTCTAGGAGTGATGCTAGCCAGTAACCCCATGTATTCTGCCTCTAGGAGTGGTGCTAGCCAGTAACCCCATGTATTCTGCCTCTAGGAGTGATGCTAGCCACTAACCCCTTGTATTCTGCCTCTAGGAGTGGTGCTAGCCAGTAACCCCTTGTATTCTGCCTCTAGGAGTGGTGCTAGCCAGTAACCCCATGTATTCTGCCTCTAGCAGTGATGCTAGCCAGTAACCCCATGTATTCTGCCTCTAGGAGTGATGCTAGCCAGTACCCCCATGTATTCTGCCTATAGGAGTGATGCTAGCCAGTAACCCCATGTATTCTGCCTATAGGAGTGATGCTAGCCAGTAACCCCATGTATTCTGCCTATAGGAGTGGTGCTAGCCAGTATCCCCATGTATTCTGCCTCTAGGAGTGATGCTAGCCAGTAACCCCATGTATTCTGCCTATAGGAGTGGTGCTAACCAGTACCCCATGTATTCTGCCTATAGGAGTGATGTTAGCCAGTACCCCCATGTATTCTGCCTATAGGAGTGATGATAGCCAGTACCCCCATGTATTCTGCATCTATTAGTGATGCTAGCCAGTACCCCCATGTATTCTGCCTCTAGGAGGGGTGCTAGCCAGTAACCCCATGTATTCTGCCTATAGGAGTGATGATAGCCAGTAACCCCATGTATTCTGCCTATAGGAGTGATGCTAGCCAGTAACCCCATGTATTCTGCCTCTAGGAGTGATGCTAGGCAGTAACCCCATGTATTCTGCCTCTAGGAGTGGTGCTAGCCAGTATCCCCATGTATTCTGCCTCTAGGAGTGATGCTAGCCAGTACCCCCATGTATTCTGCCTATAGGAGTGATGATAGCCAGTAACCCCATGTATTCTGCATCTATTAGTGATGCTAGCCAGTACCCCCATGTATTCTGCCTCTAGGAGGGGTGCTAGCCAGTAACCCCATGTATTCTGCCTATAGGAGTGATGCTAGCCAGTAACCCCATGTATTCTGCCTCTAGGAGTGATGCTAGCCAGTATCTCAATGTATTCTGCCTCTAGCAGTGATGCTAGCCAGTAACCCCATGTATTCTGCCTCTAGGAGTGATGATAGCCATTAAACCCATGGATTCTGCATATAGGAGTGATGCTAGCCAGTAACCCCATGGATTCTGACTCTAGGAGTGATGCTAGCCAGTATCCCCATGGATTCTGCCTCTAGGAGTGATGCTAGCCAGTAACCCCTTGTATTCAGCCTCTAGGAGTGATGCTAGCCAGTATCTCCATGTATTCTGCCTCTAGCAGTGATGCTAGCCAGTAACCCCATGTATTCTGCCTCTAGGAGTGGTGCTAGCCAGTAACCCCATGTATTCTGCCTCTAGGAGTGATGCTAGCCAGTAACCCCATGTATTCTGCCTATAGGAGTGGCGTTAACCAGTAACCCCATGTATTCTGCCTCTAGGAGTGATGATAGTTAGTAACCCCATGTATACTGCATCTAGTAGTGATGCTAGCCAGTATCTCCATGTATTCTGCCTCTAGCAGTGATGCTAGCCAGTAACCCCATGGATTCTGCCTCTAGGATTGATGCTAGCCAGTAACCCCATGGATTCTGCCTCTAGGAGTGATGCTAGCCAGTAACCCCATGGATTCTGCCTCTAGGAGTGATGCTAGCCAGTAACCCCATGTATTCTGCCTATAGGAGTGGCGTTAACCAGTAACCCCATGTATTCTGCCTCTAGGAGTGATGATAGTTAGTAACCCCATGTATACTGCATCTAGTAGTGATGCTAGCCAGTATCTCCATGTATTCTGCCTCTAGCAGTGATGCTAGCCAGTAACCCCATGGATTCTGCCTCTAGGATTGATGCTAGCCAGTAACCCCATGGATTCTGCCTCTAGGAGTGATGCTAGCCAGTAACCCCATGGATTCTGCCTCTAGGAGTGATGCTAGCCAGTAACCCCATGTATTCTGCCTCTAGGAGTGATGCTAGCCAGTAACCCCATGTATTCTGCCTCTAGGAGTGATGCTAGCCAGTAACTCCATGGATTCTGCCTCTAGGAGTGATGATAACCAGTAAACCCATGGATTCTGCCTCTAGGAGTGATGATAGCCAGTAACCCCATGTATTCTGCCTTTAGCAGTGATGATAGCCAGTAACCCCATGGATTCTGCCTCTAGGAGTGGTGCTAGCCAGTAACCCCATGGATTCTGCCTCTAGGAGTGATGCTAGCCAGTAACCCCTTGTATTCTGCCTCTAGGAGTGGTGCTAGCTAGTAACCCCATGTATTCTGCATCTAGTAGTGATGCTAGCCAGTATCTCCATGTATTCTGCCTCTAGCAGTGATGCTAGCCAGTAACCCCATGTATTCTGCCTCTAGGAGTGATGCTAGGCAGTAACCCCATGTATTCTGCCTCTAGGAGTGATGCTAGCCAGTATCTCCATGTATTCTGCCTCTAGCAGTGATGCTAGCCAGTAACCCCATGTATTCTGCCTCTAGGAGTGATGCTAGCCAGTACCACATTGTATTCTGCCTCTAGGAGTGATGCTAGCCAGTATCTCCATGTATTCTGCCTCTAGCAGTGATGCTAGCCAGTACCACATTGTATTCTGCCTCTAGGAGTGATGCTAGCCAGTTTCTCCATGTATTCTGCCTCTAGCAGTGATGCTAGCCAGTAACCCCATGTATTCTGCCTATAGGAGTGATGCTAGCCAGTAACCCCATGTATTCTGCCTATAGGAGTGATGCTAGCCAGTAACCCCATGTATTCTGCCTATAGGAGTGGTGCTAACCAGTAACCCCATGTATTCTGCCTCTAGGAGTGATGCTAGCCAGTACCCCCATGTATTCTGCCTATAGGAGTGGTGCTAGCCAGTAACCCCAAGTATTCTGCCTCTAGGAGTGGTGCTAGCCAGTAACCCCATGTATTCTGCCTATAGGAGTGATGCTAGCCAGTAACCCCATGTATTCTGCCTCTAGGAGTGATGCTAGCCAGTAACCCCATGTATACTGCATCTAGCAGTGATGCTAGCCAGTATCTCCATGTATTCTGCCTCTAGCAGTGATGCTAGCCAGTAACCCCATGTATTCTGCCGCTAGCAGTGATGCTAGCCAGTACCACATTGTATTCTGCCTCTAGGAGTGATGCTAGCCAGTAACCCCATGGATTCTGCCTCTAGGAGTGATGATAGCCAGTAACCCCATGGATTCTGCCTCTAGGAGTGATGCTAGCCAGTAACCCCATGGATTCTGCCTCTAGGAGTGATGCTAGCCAGTAACCCCATGGATTCTGCCTCTAGGAGTGATGCTAGCCAGTAACCCCATGGATTCTGCCTCTAGGATTGATGCTAGCCAGTAACCCCATGGATTCTGCCTCTAGGAGTGATGCTAGCCAGTAACCCCATGGATTCTGCCTCTAGGAGTGATGCTAGCCAGTAACCCCATGGATTCTGCCTCTAGGAGTGATGCTAGCCAGTAACCCCATGGATTCTGCCTCTAGGAGTGATGCTAGCCAGTATCCCCATGTATTCTGCCTCTAGCAGTGATGCTAGCCAATACCCCCATGTATTCTGCCTATAGGAGTGATGCTAGCCAGTAACCCCATGTATTCTGCCTCTAGCAGTGATGCTAGCCAGTAACCCCATGTATTCTGCCTCTAGGAGTGATGCTAGCCAGTAACCCCATGTATTCTGCGTATAGTAGTGATGCTAGCCAGTATCCCCATGTATTCTGCGTATAGGAGTGATGCTAGCCAGTAACCCCATGTATTCTGCCTATAGGAGTGATGCTAGCCAGTACCCCCATGTATTCTGCCTATAGGAGTGATGCTAGCCAGTAACCCCATGTATTCTGCCTATAGGAGTGGTGCTAGCCAGTATCCCCATGTATTCTGCCTCTAGGAGTGATGCTAGCCAGTAACCCCATGTATTCTGCCTATAGGAGTGATGCTAGCCAGTACCCCATGTATTCTGCCTATAGGAGTGATGTTAGCCAGTACCCCCATGTATTCTGCCTATAGGAGTGATGATAGCCAGTAACCCCATGTATTCTGCATCTATTAGTGATGCTAGCCAGTACCCCCATGTATTCTGCCTCTAGGAGGGGTGCTAGCCAGTAACCCCATGTATTCTGCCTATAGGAGTGATGATAGCCAGTAACCCCATGTATTCTGCCTATAGGAGTGATGATAGCCAGTAACCCCATGTATTCTGCCTATAGGAGTGATGCTAGCCAGTATCCCCATGTATTCTGCCTCTAGGAGTGATGCTAACCAGTAACCCCATGTATTCTGCCTATAGGAGTGATGCTAGCCAGTAACCCCATGTATTCTGCCTATAGGAGTGATGATAGTTAGTAACCCCATGTATTCTGCCTATAGGAGTGGTGCTAACCAGTAACCCCATGTATTCTGCCTATAGGAGTAATGATAGTAACCCCATGTATTCTGCCTCTAGCAGTGATGCTAGCCAGTATCCCCATGTATTCTGCCTATAGGAATGATGCTAGCCAGTACCCCCATGTATTCTGCCTCTAGGAGTGATGCTAGCCAGTACCCCCATGTATTCTGCCTACAGGAGTGATGCTAGCCAGTACCCCCATGTATTCTGCCTATAGGAGTGATTCTAGCCAGTACCCCCATGTATTCTGCCTATAGGAGTGATGCTAGCCAGTACCCCCATGTATTCTGCCTATAGGAGTGGTGCTAACCAGTAACCCCATGTATTCTGCCTCTAGGAGTGATGCTAGCCAGTACCCCCATGGATTCTGCCTCTAGGAGTGATGCTAGCCAGTAACCCCATGTATTCTGCCTCTAGGAATGATGCTAGCCAGTACCCCCATGTATTCTGCTTATAGGAGTGATGCTAACCAGTAACCCCATGTATTCTGCCTCTAGGAGTGATGCTAGCCAGTATCTCCATGTATTCTGCCTCTAGCAGTGATGCTAGCCAGTAACCCCATGTATTCTGCCTCTAGGAGTGATGATAGCCATTAAACCCATGGATTCTGCATATAGGAGTGATGATAGCCAGTAACCCCATGGATTCTGCCTCTAGGAGTGATGCTAGCCAGTATCCCCATGGATTCTGCCTCTAGGAGTGATGCTAGCCAGTATCCCCATGGATTCTGCCTCTAGGAGTGATGCTAGCCAGTATCTCCATGGATTCTGCCTCTAGCAGTGATGCTAGCCAGTAACCCCATGTATTCTGCCTCTAGGAGTGATGCTAGCCAGTAACCCCATGTATTCTGCCTCTAGGAGTGATGCTAGCCAGTAACCCCATGTATTCTGCCTCTAGGAGTGGTGCTAGCCAGTAACCCCATGTATTCTGCCTATAGGAGTGATGATAGTTAGTAACCCCATGTATTTTGCCTCTAGGAGTGATGCTAGCCAGTAACCCCATGTATACTGCCTATAGGAGTGATGCTAGCCAGTATCCCCATGTATTCTGCCTCTAGGAGTGATGCTAGCCAGTATCCCCATGTATTCTGCCTCTAGGAGTGATGCTAGCCAGTAACCCCATGTATTCTGCCTCTAGGAGTGATGCTAGCCAGTAACTCCATGGATTCTGCCTCTAGGAGTGATGCTAGCCAGTAACCCCATGTATTCTGCCTCTAGGAGTGATGCTAGCCAGTATCCCCATGTATTCTGCCTTTAGCAGTGATGATAGCCAGTAACCCCATGGATTCTGCCTCTAGGAGTGGTGCTAGCCAGTAACCCCATGGATTCTGCCTCTAGGAGTGGTGCTAGCCAGTAACCCCTTGTATTCTGCCTCTAGGAGTGATGCTAGCCAGTAACCCCATGTATTCTGCATCTAGTAGTGATGCTAGCCAGTATCTCCATGTATTCTGCCTCTAGCAGTGATGCTAGCCAGTAACCCCATGTATTCTGCCTCTAGGAGTGATGATAGCCAGTAAACCCATGGATTCTGCCTCTAGGAGTTGTGCTAGCTAGTAACCCCATGTATTCTGCCTCTAGGAGTGATGCTAGCCAGTATCTCCATGTATTCTGCCTCTAGGAGTGATGCTAGGCAGTAACCCCATGTATTCTGCCTCTAGGAGTGATGCTAGCCAGTATCTCCATGTATTCTGCCTCTAGCAGTGATGCTAGCCAGTAACCCCATGTATTCTGCCTCTAGGAGTGATGCTAGCCAGTACCACATTGTATTCTGCCTCTAGGAGTGATGCTAGCCAGTATCTCCATGTATTCTGCCTCTAGCAGTGATGCTAGCCAGTAACCCCATGTATTCTGCCTATAGGAGTGATGCTAGCCAGTAACCCCATGTATTCTGCCTATAGGAGTGATGCTAGCCAGTATCCCCATGTTTTCTGCCTATAGGAGTGGTGCTAACCAGTAACCCCATGTATTCTGCCTCTAGGAGTGATGCTAGCCAGTACCCCCATGTATTCTGCCTATAGGAGTGATGCTAGCCAGTACCCCCATGTATTCTGCCTCTAGGAGTGATGCTAGTTAGTACCCCCATGTATTCTGCCTCTAGGAGTGATGCTAGCCAGTAACCCCATGTATACTGCATCTAGTAGTGATGCTAGCCAGTATCTCCATGTATTCTGCCTCTAGCAGTGATGCTAGCCAGTAACCCCATGTATTCTGCCTCTAGGAGTGATGCTAGCCAGTAACCCCATGGATTCTGCCTCTAGGAGTGATGCTAGCCAGTAACCCCATGGATTCTGCCTCTAGGAGTGATGCTAGCCAGTAACCCCATGGATTCTGCCTCTAGGAGTGATGCTAGCCAGTAACCCCATGGATTCTGCCTCTAGGAGTGATGCTAGCCAGTAACCCCATGGATTCTGCCTCTAGGAGTGATGCTAGCCAGTAAACCCATGGATTCTGCCTACGGGAGTGATGCTAGCCAGAAAACCCATGGATTCTGCCTCTAGGAGTGATGCTAGCTAGTAACCCCATGTATTCTGCCTCTAGGAGTGATGATAGCCAGTATCTCCATGTATTCTGCCTCTAGGAGTGATGCTAGCCAGTAACCCCATGTATTCTGCCTCTAGGAGTGGTGCTAGCCAGTAACCCCATGTATTCTGCCTCTAGGAGTGATGCTAGCCAGTATCCCCATGTATTCTGCCTCTAGGAGTGATGCTAGCCAGTAATCCCATGTATTCTGCCTCTAGGAGTGATGCTAGCCAGTAATCCCATGTATTCTGCCTCTAGGAGTGGTGCTAGCCAGTAACCCCATGTATTCTGCCTCTAGGAGTGATGCTAGCCAGTAACCCCATGTATTCTGCATCTAGTAATGATGCTAGCCAGTAACCCCATGGATTCTGCCTCTAGGAGTGATGCTAGCCAGTAACCCCATGGATTCTGCCTCTAGGAGTGATGATAGCCAGTAACCCCATGGATTCTGCCTCTAGGAGTGATGCTAGCCAGTAACCCCATGTATTCTGCCTATAGGAGTGATGCTAGCCAGTAACCCCATGGATTCTGCCTCTAGGAGTGATGCTAGCCAGTAACCCCATGGATTCTGCCTCTAGGAGTGATGCTAGCCAGTAAACCCATGGATTCTGCCTACGGGAGTGATGCTAGCCAGAAAACCCATGGATTCTGCCTCTAGGAGTGATGCTAGCTAGTAACCCCATGTATTCTGCCTCTAGGAGTGATGATAGCCAGTATCTCCATGTATTCTGCCTCTAGTAGTGATGCTAGCCAGTAACCCCATGTATTCTGCCTCTAGGAGTGATGCTAGCCAGTAACCCCATGTATTCTGCCTCTAGGAGTGGTGCTAGCCAGTAACCCCATGTATTCTGCCTCTAGCAGTGATGCTAGCCAGTATCCCCATGTATTCTGCCTATAGGAATGATGCTAGCCAGTACCCCCATGTATTCTGCCTCTAGGAGTGATGCTAGCCAGTACCCTCATGTATTCTGCCTCTAGGAGTTGTGCTAGCTAGTAACCCCATTGATTCTGCCTCTAGGAGTGATGATAGCCAGTAAACCCATGTATTCTGACTCTAGGAGTGATGCTAGCCAGTAAACCCATGTATTCTGACTCTAGGAGTGATGATAGCCAGTAACCCCATGTATTCTGCCTCTAGGAGTGATGCTAGCCAGTAACCCCATGTATTCTGCCTCTAGGAGTGATGCTAGCCAGTATCCCCATGTATTCTGCCTATAGGAGTGGCGTTAACCAGTAACCCCATGTATTCTGCCTATAGGAGTGATGATAGTTAGTAACCCCATGTATTCTGCCTCTAGGAGTGATGCTAGCCAGTAACCCCTTGTATTCTGCCTCTAGGAGTGGTGCTAGCCAGTAACCCCATGTATTCTGCCTCTAGGAGTGATGCTAGCCAGTAACCCCATGTATTCTTCCTCTAGGAGTGATGCTAGCCAGTATCCCCATGTATTCTGCCTATAGGAATGATGCTAGCCAGTAACCCCTTGTATTCTGCCTCTAGGAGTGGTGCTAGCCAGTAACCCCATGGATTCTGCCTCTAGGAGTGATAGCCATTATCTCCATGTATTCTGCCTCTAGGAGTGATGCTAGCCAGTAACCCCATGTATTCTGCCTCTAGGAGTGATGCTAGCCAGTAACCCCTTGTATTCTGCCTCTAGGAGTGGTGCTAGCCAGTAACCCCATGGATTCTGCCTCTAGGAGTGATAGCCATTATCTCCATGTATTCTGCCTCTAGGAGTGATGCTAGCCAGTAACCCCATGTATTCTGCCTCTAGGAGTGATGCTAGCCAGTAACCCCTTGTATTCTGCCTCTAGGAGTGGTGCTAGCCAGTAACCCCATGTATTCTGCCTCTAGGAGTGGTGCTAGCCAGTAACCCCATGTATTCTGCCTCTAGGAGTGATGCTAGCCACTAACCCCTTGTATTCTGCCTCTAGGAGTGGTGCTAGCCAGTAACCCCATGTATTCTGCCTCTAGCAGTGATGCTAGCCAGTAACCCCATGTATACTGCCTATAGAAGTGATGATAGCCAGTATCTCCATGGATTCTGCCTCTAGCAGTGATGCTAGCCAGTAAACCTATGTATTCTGTCTCTAGGAGTGATGATAGCCAGTATCCCCATGTATTCTGACTCTAGGAGTGGCGTTAACCAGTAACCCCATGTATTCTGCCTATAGGAGTGATGATAGTTAGTAACCCCATGTATTCTGCCTCTAGGAGTTGTGCTAGCTAGTAACCCCATTGATTCTGCCTCTAGGAGTGATGCTAGCCAGTAACCCCATGTATTCTGCCTATAGGAGTGATGCTAGCCAGTAACCCCATGGATTCTGCCTCTAGGAGTGATGCTAGCCAGTATCCCCATGTATTCTGCCTTTAGCAGTGATGATAACCAGTAACCCCATGTATTCTGCCTCTAGGAGTGATGCTAGCCAGTAACCCCATGTATTCTGCCTCTAGGAGTGATGCTAGCCAGTAACCCCATGTATTCTGCCTCTAGGAGTGATGCTAGCCAGTACCACATTGTATTCTGCCTCTAGGAGTGATGCTAGCCAGTACCCCCATGTATTCTGCCTCTACGAGGGATGCTAGCCAGTAACCCCATGTATTCTGCCTCTAGGAGTGATGCTAGCCAGTAACCCCATGGATTCTGCCTCTAGGAGTGATGCTAGCCAGTAACCCCATGGATTCTGCCTCTAGGAGTGATGCTAGCCAGTAACCCCTTGTATTCTGCCTCTAGGAGTGATGATAGCCAGTAACCCCATGGATTCTGCCTCTAGGAGTGATGTTAGCCAGTAAACCCATGGATTCTGCCTATGGGAGTGATGCTAGCTAGTAACCCCATGTATTCTGTCTCTACAAGTGATGATAGCCAGTATCTCCATGTATTCTGCCTCTAGGAGTGATGCTAGCCAGTAACCCCATGTATTTTGCCTCTAGGAGTGGTGCTAGCCAGTAACCCCATGTATTCTGCCTCTAGCAGTGATGCTAGCCAGTAACCCCATGTATTCTGCCTCTAGGAGTGGCGTTAACCAATAACCCCATGTATTCTGTCTCTAGGAGTGATGCTAGCCAGTATCTCTATGTATTCTGCCTCTAGCAGTGATGCTAGCCAGTATCCCCATGTATTCTGCCTCTAGCAGTGATGCTAGCCAGTACCACATTGTATTCTGCCTCTAGGAGTGATGCTAGCCAGTACCACATTGTATTCTGCCTCTAGGAGTGATGCTAGCCAGTACCCCCATGTATTCTGCCTCTAGGAGGGATGCTGGCTAGTAACCCCATGTATTCTGCCTATAGGAGTGATGCTAGCCAGTAACCCCATTGATTCTGCCTCTAGGAGTGATGCTAGCCAGTAACCCCTTGTATTCTGCCTCTAGGAGTGATGCTAGCCAGTAACCCCATGTATTCTGCCTCTAGGAGTGATGCTAGCCAGTAACCCCATGTATTCTGCCTCTAGGAGTGGTGCTAGCCAGTAACCCCATGTATTCTGCCTCTAGCATTGATGCTAGCCAGTAACCCCATGGATTCTGCCTCTAGGAGTGATGATAGCCAGTATCTCCATGTATTCTGCCTCTAGGAGTGATGCTAGCCAGTAACCCCATGTATTCTGCCTCTAGGAGTGATGCTAGCCAGTAACCCCTTGTATTCTGCCTCTAGGAGTGGTGCTAGCCAGTAACCCCATGTATTCTGTCTCTAGGAGTGGTGCTAGCCAGTAACCCCATGTATTCTGCCTATACGAGTGATGATAGTTAGTAACCCCATGTATTTTACCTATAGGAGTGATGATAGTTAGTAACCCCATGTATTCTGCCTATAGGAGTGGTGCTAACCAGTGACCCCATGTATTCTGCATCTATTAGTGATGCTAGCCAGTACCCCCATGTATTCTGCCTCTAGGAGTGATGCTAGCCAGTAACCCCATGTATTCTGCCTATAGGAGTGATGCTAGCCAGTAACCCCATGTATTCTGCCTCTAGGAGTGATGCTAGCCAGTAACCCCATGTATTCTGCCTCTAGGAGTGATGCTAGCCAGTAACCCCATGTATTCTGCCTCTAGGAGTGATGCTAGCCAGTAACCCCATGTATTCTGCCTCTAGGAGTGGTGCTAGCCAGTAACCCCATGTATTCTGCCTCTAGGAGTGGTGCTAGCCAGTAACCCCATGTATTCTGCCTGTAGGAGTGATGCTAGCCAGTAACCCCATGTATTCTGCCTCTAGGAGTGATGCTAGCCAGTAACCCCATGTATTCTGCCTCTAGGAGTGGTGCTAGCCAGTAACCCAATGTATTCTGCCTCTAGGAGTGATGCTAGCCAGTATCCCCATGTATTCTGCCTCTAGCAGTGATGCTAGCCAGTACCCCCATGTATTCTGCCTCTAGGAGTGATGCTAGCCACTAACCCCTTGTATTCTGCCTCTAGGAGTGGTGCTAGCCACTAACCCCTTGTATTCTGCCTCTAGGAGTGGTGCTAGCCAGTAACCCCATGTATTCTGCCTCTAGGAGTGATAGAATCCATGGGTTTTCTGGCTGCCTCTAGGAGTGATGCTAGCCAGTAACCCCATGTATTCTGCCTCTAGCAGTGATGCTAGCCAGTAACCCCATGTATACTGCCTATAGAAGTGATGATAGCCAGTATCTCCATGGATTCTGCCTCTAGCAGTGATGCTAGCCAGTAAACCCATGTATTCTGTCTCTAGGAGTGATGCTAGCCAGTAACCCCATGTATTCTGCCTATGGGAGTGATGCTAGCCAGTATCCCCATGTATTCTGCCTATAGGAGTGGCGTTAACCAGTAACCCCATGTATTCTGCCTATAGGAGTGATGATAGTTAGTAACCCCATGTATTCTGCCTCTAGGAGTGATGCTAGCCAGTAACCCCATGTATACTGCCTATAGGAGTGATGCTAGCCAGTATCCCCATGTATTCTGCCTCTAGGAGTGATGCTAGCCAGTATCCCCATGTATTCTGCCTCTAGGAGTGATGATAGCTAGTATCTCCATGTATTCTGCCTCTAGGAGTGATGCTAGCCAGTAACCCCATGTATTCTGCCTCTAGGAGTGGTGCTAGCCAGTAACCCCATGGATTCTGCCTCTAGGAGTGATGCTAGCCAGTAACCCCATGTATTCTGCCTCTAGGAGTGATGCTAGCCAGTATCTCCATGTATTCTGCCTCTAGCAGTGATGCTAGCCAGTAACCCCATGTATTCTGCCTCTAGGAGTCATGCTAGCCAGTACCACATTGTATTCTGCCTCTAGGAGTGATGCTAGCCAGTACCACATTGTATTCTGCCTCTAGGAGTGATGCTAGCCAGTACCCCCATGTATTCTGCCTCTAGGAGGGATGCTAGCCAGTAACCCCATGGATTCTGCCTCTAGGAGTGATGCTAGCCAGTAACCCCTTGTATTCTGCCTATAGGAGTGATGCTAGCCAGTAACCCCTTGTATTCTGCCTATAGGAGTGATGCTAGCCAGTAACCCCATGGATTCTGCCTCTAGGAGTGATGATAGCCAGTAACCCCATGGATTCTGCCTCTAGGAGTGATGCTAGCCAGTAAACCCATGGATTCTGCCTATGGGAGTGATGCTAGCTAGTAACCCCATGTATTCTGCCTCTAGGAGTGATGATAGCCAGTATCCCCATGTATTCTGCCTCAAGGAGTGGTGCTAGCCAGTAACCCCATGTATTCTGCCTCTAGCAGAGATGCTAGCCAGTAACCCCATGGATTCTGCCTCTAGGAGTGATGCTAGCCAGTAAACCCATGGATTCTGCCTCTAGGAGTGATGCTAGCCAGTATCTCCATGGATTCTGCCTCTAGGAGTGATGCTAGCCAGTACCCCCATGTATTCTGCCTCTAGGAGTGATGCTAGCCAGTACCCCCATGTATTCTTCCTCTAGGAGTGATGCTAGCCAGTAACCCCATGTATTCTGACTCTAGGAGTGATGATAGCCAGTAACCCCATGTATTCTGCCTCTAGGAGTGATGCTAGCCAGTATCCCCATGTATTCTGCCTCTAGCAGTGATGCTAGCCAGTAACCCCATGTATTCTGCCTCTAGGAGTTGTGCTAGCTAGTAACCCCATGTATTCTGCCTCTAGGAGTGATGATAGCCAGTATCTCCATGTATTCTGCCTCTAGGAGTGATGCTAGCCAGTAACCCCATGTATTCTGCCTCTAGGAGTGATGCTAGCCAGTAACCCCATGTATTCTGCCTCTAGGAGTGATGCTAGCCAGTAACCCCTTGTATTCTGCCTCTAGGAGTGGTGCTAGCCAGTAACCCCATGTATTCTGCCTCTAGGAGTGATGCTAGCCAGTATCTCCATGTATTCTGCCTCTAGCAGTGATGCTAGCCAGTAACCCCATGTATTCTGCCTCTAGGAGTGATGATAGCCAGAAAACCCATGGATTCTGCCTCTAGGAGTGATGCTAGCTAGTAACCCCATGTATTCTGCCTCTAGGAGTGATGATAGCCAGTAACCCCATGTATTCTGCCTCTAGGAGTGATGCTAGCCAGTAACCCCATGTATTCTGCCTCTAGCAGTGATGCTAGCCAGTAACCCCATGTATTCTGCCTCTAGGAGTGGTGCTAGCCAGTAACCCCATGTATTCTGCCTCTAGGAGTGATGCTAGCCAGTATCTCCATGTATTCTGCATCTAGCAGTGATGCTAGCCAGTAACCCCATGTATTCTGCCTCTAGGAGTGATGATAGCCAGTAACCCCATGTATTCTGCCTATAGGAGTGATGCTAGCCCGTAACCCCATGTATTCTGCCTCTAGGAGTGATGCTAGCCAGTATCCCCATGTATTCTGCCTCTAGCAGTGATGCTAGCCAGTAACCCCATGTATTCTGCGTATAGGAGTGATGCTAGCCAGTAACCCCATGTATTCTGCGTATAGGAGTGATGCTAGCCAGTAACCCCATGTATTCTGCCTATAGGAGTGGTGCTAGCCAGTAACCCCAAGTATTCTGCCTCTAGGAGTGGTGCTAGCCAGTAACCCCATGTATAATGCCTCTAGGAGTGGTGCTAGCCAGTAACCCCATGTATAATGCCTCTAGGAGTGGTGCTAGCCAGTAACCCCTTGTATTCTGCCTCTAGGAGTGGTGCTAGCCAGTAACCCCTTGTATTCTGCCTCTAGGAGTGGTGCTAGCCAGTAACCCCATGTATTCTGCCTCTAGCAGTGATGCTAGCCAGTAACCCCATGTATTCTGCCTCTAGGAGTGATAGAATCCATGGGTTTTCTGGCTGCCTCTAGGAGTGATGCTAGCCAGTAACCCCATGTATTCTGCCTCTTGCAGTGATGCTAGCCAGTATCCCCATGTATTCTGCCTATAGGAGTGATGCTAGCCAGTAACCCCATGTATTCTGCCTCTAGCAGTGATGCTAGCCAGTAACCCCATGTATACTGCCTATAGAAGTGATGATAGCCAGTATCTCCATGGATTCTGCCTCTAGGAGTGATGCTAGCCAGTAACCCCTTGTATTCTGCCTCTAGGAGTGGTGCTAGCCAGTAACCCCATGTATTCTGCCTCTAGCAGTGATGCTAGCCAGTAACCCCATGTATTCTGCCTCTAGGAGTGGTGCTAGCCAGTAACCCCATGGATCTTGCCTCTAGGAGTGATGCTAGCCAGTAACCCCATGGATTCTGCCTCTAGGAGTGATGCTAGCCAGTAACCCCATGGATTCTGCCTCTAGGAGTGATGCTAGCCAGTATCTCCATGTATTCTGCCTCTAGCAGTGATGCTAGCCAGTAACCCCATGTATTCTGCCTCTAGGAGTGATGCTAGCCAGTACCCCCATGTATTCTGCCTCTAGGAGGGATGCTAGCCAGTAACCCCATGTATTCTGCCTATACGAGTGATGATAGTTAGTAACCCCATGTATTCTGCCTATAGGAGTGATGCTAGCCAGTAACCCCATGGATTCTGCCTCTAGGAGTGATGCTAGCCAGTAACCCCATGGATTCTGCCTCTAGGAGTGATGCTAGCCAGTAACCCCTTGTATTCTGCCTATAGGAGTGATGCTAGCCAGTAACCCCATGGATTCTGCCTCTAGGAGTGATGATAGCCAGTGACCCCATGGATTCTGCCTCTAGGAGTGATGCTAGCCCGTAACCCCATGTATTCTGCCTATAGGAGTGATGCTAGCCAGTAACCCCATGGATTCTGCCTCTAGGAGTGATGCTAGCCAGTAACCCCATGGATTCTGCCTCTAGGAGTGATGCTAGCCAGTAACCCCTTGTATTCTGCCTATAGGAGTGATGCTAGCCAGTAACCCCATGGATTCTGCCTCTAGGAGTGATGATAGCCAGTGACCCCATGGATTCTGCCTCTAGGAGTGATGCTAGCCAGTAAACCCATGTATTCTGCCTCTAGGAGTGATGCTAGCCAGTAACCCCATGTATTCTGCCTCTAGGAGTGATGCTAGCCAGTAACCCCATGTATTCTGCCTTGAGGAGATGTGCTAGCCAGTAACCCCATGTATTCTGCCTCTAGCAGTGATGCTAGCCAGTAACCCCATGGATTCTGCCTCTAGGAGTGATGCTAGCCAGTAACCCCATGGATTCTGCCTCTAGGAGTGATAGAATCCATGGGTTTTCTGGCTGCCTCTAGGAGGGGTGCTAGCCAGTAACCCCATGTATTCTGCCTATAGGAGTGATGATAGCCAGTAACCCCATGTATTCTGCCTCTAGGAGTGGTGCTAGCCAGTATCCCCATGTATTCTGCCTCTAGGAGTGGTGCTAGCCAGTATCCCCATGTATTCTGCCTCTAGGAGTGATGCTAGCCAGTAACCCCATGTATTCTGCCTATAGGAGTGATGCTAGCCAGTATCTCTATGTATTCCTCCTATAGGAGTGATGATAGTTAGTAAACCCATGTATTCTGCCTCTAGCAGCATTGGTAGCCAGTGACCCCATGTATTCTGCCTCTAGGAGTGATGATAGCCAGTACCCCCATGTATTCTGCCTATAGGAGTGATGCTAGCCAGTAACCCCTTGTATTCTGCCTCTAGGAGTGGTGCTAGCCAGTATCCCCATGTATTCTGCCTGTAGCAGTGATGCTAGCCAGTATCCCCATGTATTCTGCCTGTAGCAGTGATGCTAGCCAGTATCCCCATGTATTCTGCCTGTAGCAGTGATGCTAGCCAGTAACCCCATGTATTCTGCCTCTAGGAGTGATGCTAGCCATTAACCCCATGTATTCTGCCTCTAGGAGTGATGCTAGCCAGTATCTCCATGTATTCTGCATCTAGCAGTGATGCTAGCCAGTAACCCCATGTATTCTGCCTCTAGGAGTGATGATAGCCAGTAACCCCATGTATTCTGCCTCTAGGAGTGATGCTAGCCCGTAACCCCATGTATTCTGCCTCTAGGAGTGATGCTAGCCAGTATCCCCATGTATTCTGCCTCTAGCAGTGATAGCCAGTAACCCCATGTTTTCTGCCTCTAGCAGTGATGCTAGCCAGTAACCCCATGTATTCTGCCTATAGGAGTGGTGCTAACCAGTAACCCCATGGATTCTGCCTCTAGGAGTGATGATAGCCATTATCTCCATGTATTCTGCCTCTAGGAGTGATGCTAGCCAGTATCCCCATGTATTCTGCCTCTAGCAGTGATGCTAGCCAGTACCCCCATGTATTCTGCCTATAGGAGTGATGTTAGCCAGTACCCCCATGTATTCTGCCTATAGGAGTGATAGCCAGTAACCCCATGTATTCTGCATCTATTAGTGATGCTAGCCAGTACCCCCATGTATTCTGCCTATAGGAATGATGCTAGCCAGTAACCCCATGTATTCTGCCTCTTGCAGTGATGCTAGCCAGTATCCCCATGTATTCTGCCTATAGGAATGATGCTAGCCAGTACCCCCATGTATTCTGCCTCTAGGAGTGATGCTAGCCAGTACCCCCATGTTTTCTGCCTCTAGGAGTTGTGCTAGCTAGTAACCCCATGGATTCTGCCTCTAGGAGTGATGATAGCCAGTAAATCCATGTATTCTGACTCTAGGAGTGATGCTAGCCAGTAACCCCATGTATTCTGCCTATAGGAGTGATGATAGCCAGTAACCCCATGTATTCTGCCTCTAGGAGTGATGCTAGCCAGTAACCCCATGTATTCTGCCTCTAGGAGTGATGCTAGCCAGTATCCCCATGTATTCTGCCAATAGGAGTGATGCTAGCCAGTATCTCCATGTATTCTGCCTCTAGCAGTGATGCTATCCAGTACCCCCATGTATTCTGCCTCTAGGAGTGATGCTAGCCAGTACCCCCATGTATTCTGCCTCTAGGAGTGATGCTAGCCAGTACCCCCATGTATTCTGCCTCTAGGAGTGATGCTAGTTAGTACCCCCATGTATTCTGCCTCTAGGAGTGATGATAGCCAGTATCCCCATGTATTCTGCCTCTAGGAGTGATGATAGCCATTAAACCCATGTATTCTGCCTCTAGGAGTGATGCTAGCCACTAACCCCTTGTATTCTGCCTCTAGGAGTGGTGCTAGCCAGTAACCCCAAGTATTCTGCCTCTAGGAGTGGTGCTAGCCAGTAACCCCATGTATTCTGCCTATAGGAGTGGCGTTAACCAGTAACCCCATGTATTCTGCCTATAGGAGTGATGATAGTTAGTAACCCCATGTATTCTGCCTCTAGGAGTGATGCTAGCCAGTATCCCCATGTATTCTGCCTCTAGGAGTGATGCTAGCCAGTAACCCCATGTATTCTGCCTCTAGGAGTGATGATAGCCACTAACCCCATGGATTCTGCCTCTAGGAGTGATGCTAGCCAGTAACCCCATGGATTCTGCCTCTAGGAGTGATGCTAGCCAGTAACCCCTTGTATTCTGCCTCTAGGAGTGGTGCTAGCCAGTAACCCCATGTATTCTGCCTCTAGGAGTGATGCTAGCCACTAACCCCTTGTATTCTGCCTCTAGGAGTGGTGCTAGCCACTAACCCCTTGTATTCTGCCTCTAGGAGTGGTGCTATCCAGTAACCCCATGTATTCTGCCTCTAGGAGTGATGCTAGCCAGTATCCCCATGTATTCTGCCTCTAGCAGTGATGCTAGCCAGTATCCCCATGTATTCTGCCTCTAGCAGTGATGCTAGCCAGTAACCCCATGTATTCTGCCTCTAGCAGTGATGCTAGCCAGTAACCCCATGTATTCTGCCTCTAGGAGTGGTGCTAGCCAGTAACCCCATGTATTCTGCCTCTAGGAGTGATGCTAGCCAGTATCTCCATGTATTCTGCATCTAGCAGTGATGCTAGCCAGTAACCCCATGTATTCTGCCTCTAGGAGTGATGATAGCCAGTAACCCCATGTATTCTGCCTCTAGGAGTGATGCTAGCCCGTAACCCCATGTATTCTGCCTCTAGGAGTGATGCTAGCCAGTATCCCCATGTATTCTGCCTCTAGCAGTGATGCTAGCCAGTAACCCCATGTATTCTGCGTATAGTAGTGATGCTAGCCAGTATCCCCATGTATTCTGCGTATAGGAGTGATGCTAGCCAGTAACCCCATGTATTCTGCCTATAGGAGTGATGCTAGCCAGTACCCCCATGTATTCTGCCTCTAGGAGTGATGCTAGTTAGTACCCCCATGTATTCTGCCTCTAGGAGTGATGCTAGCCAGTAACCCCATGTATTCTGCCTATAGGAGTGGTGCTAGCCAGTATCCCCATGTATTCTGCCTATAGGAGTGATGTTAGCCAGTACCCCCATGTATTCTGCCTATAGGAGTGATGCTAGCCAGTATCCCCATGTATTCTGCGTATAGGAGTGATGCTAGCCAGTACCCCCATGTATTCTGCCTCTAGGAGGGGTGCTAGCCAGTAACCCCATGTATTCTGCCTATAGGAGTGATGATAGCCAGTAACCCCATGTATTCTGCCTATAGGAGTGATGCTAGCCAGTAACACCATGTATTCTGCCTCTAGGAGTGGTGCTAGCCAGTATCCCCATGTATTCTGCCTCTAGGAGTGATGCTAGCCAGTAACCTCATGTATTCTGCCTCTAGGAGTGATGCTAGCCAGTAACCCCATGTATTCTGCCTATAGGAATGATGCTAGCCAGTACCCCCATGTATTCTGCCTCTAGGAGTGATGCTAGCCAGTAACCCCATGTATTCTGCCTCTAGGAGTGATGCTAGCCAGTATCTCCATGTATTCTGCCTATAGGAATGATGCTAGCCAGTACCCCCATGTATTCTGCGTATAGGAGTGATGCTAGCCAGTACCCCCATGGATTCTGCCTCTAGGAGTGATGCTAGTTAGTACCCCCATGTTTTCTGCCTCTAGGAGTGATGATAGCCAGTAACCCCAAGTATTCTGCCTCTAGGAGTGGTGCTAGCCAGTAACCCCATGTATTCTGCCTATAGGAGTGGCGTTAACCAGTAACCCCATGTATTCTGCCTATAGGAGTGATGATAGTTAGTAACCCCATGTATTCTGCCTCTAGGAGTGATGCTAGCCAGTAACCCCATGTATACTGCCTATAGGAGTGATGCTTGCCAGTATCCCCATGTATTCTGCCTCTAGGAGTGATGCTAGCCAGTAACCCCATGTATTCTGCCTCTAGGATTGATGCTAGCCAGTAACTCCATGGATTCTGCCTCTAGGAGTGATGCTAGCCAGTATCCCCATGTATTCTGCCTCTAGGAGTGATGATAGCCAGTAAACCCATGGATTCTGCCTCTAGGAGTTGTGCTAGCTAGTAACCCCATGTATTCTGCCTCTAGGAGTGATGCTAGCCAGTATCCCCATGGATTCTGCCTCTAGCAGTGATGCTAGCCAGTAACCCCATGTATTCTGCCTCTAGGAGTGATGCTAGCCAGTAACCCCATGTATTCTGCCTCTAGCAGTGATGCTAGCCAGTAACCCCATGTATTCTGCCTCTAGGAGTGATGCTAGCCAGTACCACATTGTATTCTGCCTCTAGGAGTGATGCTAGCCAGTATCTCCATGTATTCTGCCTCTAGCAGTGATGCTAGCCAGTAACCCCATGTATTCTGCCTATAGGAGTGATGTTAGCCAGTAACCCCATGTATTCTGCCTATAGGAGTGATGCTAGCCAGTATCCCCATGTTTTCTGCCTATAGGAGTGGTGCTAACCAGTAACCCCATGTATTCTGCCTCTAGGAGTGATGGTAGCCAGTACCCCCATGTATTCTGCCTATAGGAGTGATGCTAGCCAGTACCCCCATGTATTCTGCCTCTAGGAGTGATGCTAGTTAGTACCCCCATGTATTCTGCCTCTAGGAGTGATGATAGCCAGTATCTCTATGTATTCCTCCTATAGGAGTGATGATAGTTAGTAAACCCATGTATTCTGCCTCTAGCAGCATTGGTAGCCAGTGACCCCATGTATTCTGCCTCTAGGAGTGATGATAGCCAGTACCCCCATGTATTCTGCCTATAGGAGTGATGCTAGCCAGTAACCCCTTGTATTCTGCCTCTAGGAGTGGTGCTAGCCAGTATCCCCATGTATTCTGCCTGTAGCAGTGATGCTAGCCAGTATCTCCATGTATTCTGCCTCTAGCAGTGATGCTAGCCAGTAACCCCATGTATTCTGCCTCTAGGAGTGATGCTAGCCAGTACCACATTGTATTCTGCCTCTAGGAGTGATGCTAGCCAGTAATCCCATGGATTCTGCCTCTAGGAGTGATGCTAGCCAGTAATCCCATGGATTCTGCCTCTAGGAGTGATGCTAGCCAGTAACCCCATGTATTCTGCCTATAGGAGTGATGCTAGCCAGTAACCCCATGGATTCTGCCTCTAGGAGTGATGCTAGCCAGTAACCCCATGGATTCTGCCTCTAGGAGTGATGCTAGCCAGTAAACCCATGGATTCTGCCTACGGGAGTGATGCTAGCCAGAAAACCCATGGATTCTGCCTCTAGGAGTGATGCTAGCTAGTAACCCCATGTATTCTGCCTCTAGGAGTGATGATAGCCAGTATCTCCATGTATTCTGCCTCTAGGAGTGATGCTAGCCAGTAACCCCATGTATTCTGCCTCTAGGAGTGATGCTAGCCAGTAACCCCATGTATTCTGCCTCTAGGAGTGGTGCTAGCCAGTAACCCCATGGATTCTGCCTCTAGGAGTGATGCTAGCCAGTATCCCCATGTATTCTGCCACTAGCAGTGATGCTAGCCAATACCCCCATGTATTCTGCCTATAGGAGTGATGCTAGCCAGTAACCCCATGTATTCTGCCTCTAGCAGTGATGCTAGCCAGTAACCCCATGTATACTGCCTATAGAAGTGATGATAGCCAGTATCTCCATGTATTCTGCCTCTAGGAGTGATGCTAGCCAGTAACCCCATGTATTCTGCCTCTAGGAGTGATGCTAGCCAGTAACCCCATGTATTCTGCCTCTAGGAGTGATGCTAGCCAGTAACCCCTTGTATTCTGCCTCTAGGAGTGGTGCTAGCCAGTAACCCCATGTATTCTGCCTCTAGGAGTGATGCTAGCCAGGAACCCCATGTATTCTGCATCTAGTAGTGATGCTAGCCAGTATCCCCATGGATTCTGCCTATAGGAGTGATGCTAGCCAGTACCCCCATGTATTCTGCCTCTAGGAGTGATGCTAGCTAGTAACCCCATGTATTCTGCCTCTAGCAGCATTGGTAGCCAGTGACCCCATGTATTCTGCCTATAGGAGTGATGCTAGCCAGTACCCCCATGTATTCTGCCTATAGGAGTGATGCTAGCCAGTATCTCCATGTTTTCTGCCTATAGGAGTGATGCTAGCCAGTAACCCCATGTATTCTGCCTCTAGGAGTGATGCTAGCCAGTACCCCCATGTATTCTGCCTATAGGAGTGATGCTAGCCAGTAACCCCATGTATTCTGCTTATGAGTGATGCTAGCCAGTAACCCCGTGTATTCTGCCTCTAGGAGTGATGCTAGCCAGTAACCCCTTGTATTCTGCCTCTAGGAGTGGTGCTAGCCAGTAACCCCTTGTATTCTGCCTCTAGGAGTGATGCTAGCCAGTATCTCCATGTATTCTGCCTCTAGCAGTGATGCTAGCCAGTAACCCCATGTATTCTGCCTCTAGCAGTGATGCTAGCCAGTAACCCCATGGATTCTGCCTCTAGGAGTGATGCTAGCCAGTATCTCCATGGATTCTGCCTCTAGGAGTGATAGCCAGTAACCCCTTGTATTCTGCCTCTAGGAGTGATGCTAGCCAGTAACCCCTTGTATTCTGCCTCTAGGAGTGATGCTAGTTAGTACCCCCATGTATTCTGCCTCTAGGAGTGATGCTAGTTAGTACCCCCATGTATTCTGCCTCTAGGAGTGATGATAGCCAGTATCCCCATGTATTCTGCCTCTAGGAGTGGTGCTAGCCAGTAACCCCAAGTATTCTGCCTCTAGGAGTGGTGCTAGCCAGTAACCCCATGTATTCTGCCTCTAGGAGTGATGCTAGCCAGTAACCCCATGTATTCTGCCTCTAGGAGTGATGATAGCCAGAAAACCCATGGATTCTGCCTCTAGGAGTGATGCTAGCCAGTAACCCCATGTATTCTGCCTCTAGGAGTGATGCTAGCCAGTAACCCCATGTATTCTGCCTCTAGGAGTGGTGCTAGCCAGTAACCCCTTGTATTCTGCCTCTAGGAGTGGTGCTAGCCAGTAACCCTGTGTATTCTGCCTCTAGGAGTGATGCTAGCCAGTAACCCCTTGTATTCTGCCTCGAGGAGTGGTGCTAGCCAGTAACCCCATGTATTCTGCCTCTAGGAGTGATGCTAGCCACTAACCCCATGTATTCTGCCTCTAGCAGTGATGCTAGCCAGTAACCCCTTGTATTCTGCCTCTAGCAGTGATGCTAGCCAGTAACCCCATGTATTCTGCCTCTAGGAGTGATGCTAGCCAGTAACCCCTTGTATTCTGCCTCTAGGAGTGATGCTAGCCAGTAACCCCATGTATTCTGCCTCTAGGAGTGATGATAGAATCCATGGGTTTTCTGGCTGCCTCTAGGAGTGATGCTAGCCAGTAACCCCATGTATTCTGCCTCTAGGAGTGGTGCTAGCCAGTACCCCCATGTATTCTGCCTCTAGGAGTGATGCTAGCCAGTAACCCCATGTATTCTGCATCTAGTAATGATGCTAGCCAGTAACCCCATGGATTCTGCCTCTAGGAGTGATGATAGCCAGTAAACCCATGTATTCTGACTCTAGGAGTGATGCTAGCCAGTAACCCCAAGTGTTCTGTCTCTAGGAGTGGTGCTAGCCAGTAACCCCATGTATTCTGCCTATAGGAGTGGCGTTAACCAGTAACCCCATGTATTCTGCCTCTAGGAGTGATGCTAGCCAGTAACCCCATGTATTCTGCATCTAGTAGTGATGCTAGCCAGTATCTCCATGTATTCTGCCTCTAGCAGTGATGCTAGCCAGTAACCCCATGTATTCTGCCTCTAGGAGTGATGCTAGCCAGTACCACATTGTATTCTGCCTCTAGGAGGGATGCTAGCCAGTAACCCCATGTTTTCTGCCTCTAGGAGGGATGCTAGCCAGTAACCCCATGGATTCTGCCTCTAGGAGTGATGCTAGCCAGTAACCCCATGGATTCTGCCTCTAGGAGTGATGCTAGCCAGTAACCCCATGGATTCTGCCTCTAGGAGTGATGCTAGCCAGTACCACATTGTATTCTGCCTCTAGTAGTGATGCTAGCCAGTATCTCCATGTATTCTGCCTCTAGCAGTGATGCTAGCCAGTAACCCCATGTATTCTGCCTCTAGGAGTGATGCTAGCCAGTACCACATTGTATTCTGCCTCTAGGAGTGATGCTAGCCAGTATCTCCATGTATTCTGCCTCTAGCAGTGATGCTAGCCAGTAACCCCATGTATTCTGCCTATAGGAGTGATGCTAGCCAGTAACCCCATGTATTGTGCCTATAGGAGTGATGCTAGCCAGTATCCCCATGTTTTCTGCCTATAGGAGTGGTGCTAACCAGTAACCCCATGTATTCTGCCTCTAGGAGTGATGGTAGCCAGTACCCCCATGTATTCTGCCTATAGGAGTGATGCTAGCCAGTACCCCCATGTATTCTGCCTCTGAGTGATGCTAGTTAGTACCCCCATGTATTCTGCCTCTAGGAGTGGTGCTAGCCAGTAACCCCAAGTATTCTGCCTCTAGGAGTGGTGCTAGCCAGTAACCCCATGTATTCTGCCTCTAGGAGTGATGCTAGCCAGTAACCCCATGTATTCTGCCTCTAGGAGTGATGCTAGCCAGTAACCCCATGTATACTGCATCTAGTAGTGATGCTAGCCAGTATCTCCATGTATTCTGCCTCTAGCAGTGATGCTAGCCAGTAACCCCATGTATTCTGCCTCTAGGAGTGATGCTAGCCAGTAACCCCATGTATTCTGCCTCTAGCAGTGATGCTAGCCAGTAACCCCATGGATTCTGCCTCTAGGAGTGATGATAGCCAGTAACCCAATGGATTCTGCCTCTAGGAGTGATGCTAGCCAGTAACCCCATGTATTCAGCCTATAGGAGTGATGCTAGCCAGTAACCCCATGGATTCTGCCTCTAGGAGTGATGCTAGCCAGTAACCCCATGGATTCTGCCTCTAGGAGTGATGCTAGCCAGTAACCCCATGGATTCTGCCTCTAGGAGTGATGCTAGCCAGTAAACCCATGGATTCTGCCTACGGGAGTGATGCTAGCCAGAAAACCCATGGATTCTGCCTCTAGGAGTGATGCTAGCTAGTAACCCCATGTATTCTGCCTCTAGGAGTGATGATAGCCAGTATCTCCATGTATTCTGCCTCTAGGAGTGATGCTAGCCAGTAACCCCATGTATTCTGCATCTAGTAATGATGATAGCCAGTAACCCCATGGATTCTGCCTCTAGGAGTTGTACTAGCCATTATCTCCATGTATTCTGCCTCTAGGAGTGATGCTAGAAAATACCCCCATGTATTCTGCCTCTAGCAGTGATGCTAGCCAGTACCCCCATGTATTCTGCCTCTAGGAGTGATGATAGCCAGTTAACCCATGTATTCTGACTCTAGGAGTGATGCTAGCCAGTAACCCCTTGTATTCTGCCTCTAGCAGTGATGCTAGCCAGTACCCCCATGTATTCTGCCTCTAGGAGTGATGCTAGCCAGTACCCCCATGTATTCTGCCTCTAGGAGTGATGCTAGTTAGTACCCCCATGTATTCTGCCTCTAGGAGTGATGATAGCCAGTATCCCCATGTATTCTGCCTCTAGGAGTGGTGCTAGCCAGTAACCCCAAGTATTCTGCCTCTAGGAGTGGTGCTAGCCAGTAACCCCATGTATTCTGCCTATAGGAGTGGCGTTAACCAGTAACCCCATGTATTCTGCCTATAGGAGTGATGATAGTTAGTAACCCCATGTATTCTGCCTCTAGGAGTGATGCTAGCCAGTATCCCCATGTATTCTGCCTCTAGGAGTGATGCTAGCCAGTAACCCCATGTATTCTGCCTCGAGGAGTGGTGCTAGCCAGTAACCCCATGGAATCTGCCTCTAGGAGTGATGCTAGCCAGTAACCCCATGGATTCTGCCTCTAGGAGTGATGCTAGCCAGTATCTCCATGGATTCTGCCTCTAGGAGTGATAGCCAGTAACCCCTTGTATTCTGCCTCTAGGAGTGGTGCTAGCCAGTAACCCCATGTATTCTGCCTCTAGGAGTGATGCTAGCCAGTACCACATTGTATTCTGCCTCTAGGTGTGATGCTAGCCAGTAACCCCATGGATTCTGCCTCTAGGAGTGATGCTAGCCAGTAACCCCATGGATTCTGCCTCTAGGAGTGATGCTAGCCAGTAAACCCATGGATTCTGCCTATAGGAGTGATGCTAGCCAGTAACCCCATGGATTCTGCCTCTAGGAGTGATGATAGCCTGTAACCCCATGGATTCTGCCTCTAGGAGTGATGCTAGCCAGTAAACCCATGGATTCTGCCTATGGGAGTGATGCTAGCCAGAAAACCCATGGATTCTGCCTCTAGGAATGATGCTAGCTAGTAACCCCATGGATTCTGCCTCTAGGAGTGATGATAGCCAGTATCTCCATGTATTCTGCCTCTAGGAGTGATGCTAGCCAGTAACCCCATGTATTCTGCCTCTAGGAGTAATGCTAGCCAGTAACCCCATGTATTCTGCCTCTAGGAGTGGTGCTAGCCAGTAACCCCATGTATTCTGCCTCTAGGAGTGGTGCTAGCCAGTAACCCCATGTATTCTGCCTCTAGGAGTGGTGCTAGCCAGTAACCCCATGTATTCTGCCTCTAGGAGTGATGCTAGCCAGTAACCCCATGCATTCTGCATCTAGTAATGATACTTGCCAGTAACCCCATGGATTCTGCCTATAGGAGTGATGCTAGCCAATACCCCCATGGATTCTGCCTCTAGGAGTGATGCTAGCCAGTAACCCCATGGATTCTGCCTCTAGGAGTGATGATAGCCAGTAACCCCATGGATTCTGCCTCTAGGAGTGATGCTAGCCAGTAAACCCATGGATTCTGCCTATGGGAGTGATGCTAGCCAGAAAACCCATGGATTCTGCCTCTAGGAGTGATGCTAGCTAGTAACCCCATGTATTCTGCCTCTAGGAGTGATGCTAGCCAGTAACCCCATGTATTCTGCCTCTAGGAGTGATGCTAGCCAGTAACCCCATGTATTCTGCCTCTAGGAGTGATGCTAGCCAGTAACCCCATGTATTCTGCCTCTAGGAGTGATGCTAGCCAGTAACCCCATGTATTCTGCCTCTAGGAGTGATGCTAGCCAGTAACCCCATGTATTCTGCATCTAGTAATGATGCTTGCCAGTAACCCCATGGATTCTGCCTCTAGGAGTGATGCTAGCCAGTAAACCCATGGATTCTGCCTCTAGCAGTGATGCTAGCCAATACCCCCATGTATACTGCCTATAGGAATGATGCTAGCCAGTACCCCCATGTATTCTGCCTATAGGAATGATGCTAGCCAGTACCCCCATGTATTCTGCCTCTAGGAGTGATGCTAGCCAGTACCCCCATGTATTCTGCCTCTAGGAGTTGTGCTAGCTAGTAACCCCATGGATTCTGCCTCTAGGAGTGATGATAGCCAGTATCCCCATGTATTCTGCCTCTAGGAGTGATGCTAGCCAGTAACCCCATGTATTCTGCCTCTAGGAGTGATGCTAGCCAGTATCCCCATGTATTCTGCCTATAGGAGTGATGCTAGCCAGTATCCCCATGTATTCTGCCTCTAGGAGTGATGATAGCCAGTAACCCCATGGATTCTGCCTCTAGGAGTGATGATAGCCAGTATCTCCATGGATTCTGCCTCTAGGAGTGATGCTAGCCAGTAACCCCTTGTATTCAGCCTCTAGGAGTGATGCTAGCCAGTATCTCCATGTATTCTGCCTCTAGCAGTGATGCTAGCCAGTAACCCCATGTATTCTGCCTCTAGGAGTGATGCTAGCCAGTAACCCCATGGATTCTGCCTCTAGGAGTCATGCTAGCCAGCAAACCCATGGATTCTGACTCTAGGAGTGATGATAGCCAGTAAACCCATGGATTCTGACTCTAGGAGTGATGCTAGCCAGTAACCCTATGTATTCTGCCTATAGGAGTGATGCTAGCCAGTATCCCCATGTTTAATGCCTATAGGAGTGGTGCTAACCAGTAACCCCATGTATTCTGCCTCTAGTAGTGATGCTAGCCAGTACCCCCATGTATTCTGCCTCTAGGAGTGATGCTAGTTAGTACCCCCATGTATTCTGCCTCTAGGAGTGATGATAGCCAGTATCCCCATGTATTCTGCCTCTAGGAGTGGTGCTAGCCAGTTACCCCAAGTATTCTGCCTCTAGGAGTGGTGCTAGCCAGTAACCCCATGTATTCTGCCTATAGGAGTGGCGTTAACCAGTAACCCCATGTATTCTGCCTATAGGAGTGATGCTAGCCAGTAACCCCATGTATACTGCCTATAGGAGTGATGCTAGCCAGTATCCCCATGTATTCTGCCTCTAGGAGTGATAGCCAGTAAACCCATGTATTCTGACTCTAGGAGTGATGCTAGCCAGTGACCCCATGTATTCTGCCTCTAGGAGTGATGCTAGCCTGTATCTCCATGTATTCTGCATCTAGGAGTGATGCTAGCCAGTACCACATTGTATTCTGCCTCTAGGAGTGATGCTAGCCAGTACCACATTGTATTCTGCCTCTAGGAGTGATGCTAGCCAGTACCCACATGTATTCTGCCTCTAGGAGGGATGCTAGCCAGTAACCCCATGGATTCTGCCTCTAGGAGTGATGCTAGCCAGTAACCCCATGTATTCTGCCTATAGGAGTGATGCTAGCCAGTAACCCCATGGATTCTGCCTCTAGCAGTGATGATAGCCAGTAACCCCATGGATTCTGCCTCTAGCAGTGATGCTAGCCAGTAACCCCATGGATTCTGCCTCTAGGAGTGATGCTAGCCAGTAACCCCATGGATTCTGCCTCTAGGAGTGATGCTAGCCAGTAACCCCATGGATTCTGCCTCTAGGAGTGATGCTAGCCAGTAACCCCATGGATTCTGCCTCTAGGAGTGATGCTAGACAGTAAACCCATGGATTCTGCCTCTAGGAGTTGTGCTAGCCAGTATCTCCATGTATTCTGCCTCTAGGAGTGATGCTAGCCAGTAACCCCATGTATTCTGCCTATAGCAGTGATGCTAGCCAATACCCCCATGTATTCTGCCTATAGGAGTGATGCTAGCCAGTATCCCCATGTATTCTGCCTCTAGGAGTGATGCTAGCCAGTAACCCCATGTATTCTGCCTCTAGGAGTGATGCTAGCCAGTAACCCCGCGTATTCTGCCTCTAGTAGTGATGCTAGCCAGTAACCCCATGTATTCTGCCTCTAGGAGTGATGCTAGCCAGTACCCCCATGTATTCTGCCTCTAGGAGTGATGCTAGCCAGTAACCTCATGTATTCTGCCTATAGGAGTGATGATAGTTAGTAACCCCATGTATTCAGCCTCTAGCAGCATTGGTAGCCAGTGACCCCATGTATTCTGCCTATAGGAGTGGTGCTAACCAGTAACCCCATGGATTCTGCCTATAGGAGTGATGCTAGCCCGTACCCCATGTATTCTGCCTATAGGAGTGATGATAGCCAGTAACCCCATGTATTCTGCATCTATTAGTGATGCTAGCCAGTACCCCCATGTATTCTGCCTCTAGGAGGGGTGCTAACCAGTACCCCCGTGTATTCTGCCTATAGGAGTGATGCTAGCCAGTAACCCCATGTATTCTACCTATAGGAGTGATGCTAGCCAGTAACCCCATGTATTCTACCTATAGGAGTGATGCTAGCCAGTAACCCCATGGATTCTGCCTCTAGGAGTGATGCTAGCCAGTAACCCCATGGATTCTGCCTCTAGGAGTGATGCTAGCCAGTACCCCCATGTATTCTGCCTCTAGGAGTGATGATGGTTAGTAACCCCATGTATTCTGCCTCTAGCAGCATTGGTAGCCAGTGACCCCATGTATTCTGCCTCTAGGAGTGATGATAGCCAGTAACCCCATGTATTCTGCCTCTAGCAGCATTGGTAGCCAGTGACCCCATGTATTCTGCCTATAGGAGTGATGCTAGCCAGTAACCCCATGTATTCTGCCTATAGGAGTGATGCTAGCCAGTACCCCCATGTATTCTGCCTATAGGAGTGATGATAGCCAGTAACCCCATGTATTCTGCCTATAGGAGTGGTGCTAACCAATAACCCCATGTATTCTGCCTATAGGAGTAATGATAGTTAGTAACCCCATGTATTCTGCCTATAGGAGTGATGATAGTTAGTAACCCCATGTATTCTGCCTCTAGCAGCATTGGTAGCCAGTGACCCCATGTATTCTGCCTATAGGAGTGATGCTAGCCAGTAACCCCATGTATTCTGCCTATAGGAGTGATGCTAGCCAGTACCCCCATGTATTCTGCCTGTAGGAGTGATGCTAGCCATTACCCCCATGTATTCTGCCTATAGGAGTGATGCTAGCCAGTACCCCCATGTATTCTGCCTATAGGAGTGATGCTAGCCAGTAACCCCATGTATTCTGCCTATAGGAGTGGTGCTAACCAGTAACCCCATGTATTCTGCCTCAAGGAGTGATGCTAGCCAGTAACCCCATGTATTCTGCCTCTACAAGTGATGCTAGCCAGTACCCCCATGTATTCTGCCTCTAGGAGTGGTGCTAGCCAGTAACCCCATGTATTCTGCCTCTAGGAGTGGTGCTAGCCAGTAACCCCATGTATTCTGCCTCTAGGAGTGATGCTAGCCAGTATCTCCATGTATTCTGCCTCTAGCAGTGATGCTAGCCAGTAACCCCATGTATTCTGCCTCTAGGAGTGGTGCTAGCCAGTAACCCCATGTATTCTGCCTCTAGGAGTGATGCTAGCCAGTAACCCCTTGTATTCTGCCTCTAGGAGTGATGCTAGCCAGTAACCCCATGTATTCTGCGTATAGGAGTGATGCTAGCCAGTATCTCCATGTATTCTGCCTCTAGCAGTGATGCTAGCCAGTAACCCCATGTATTCTGCCTCTAGGAGTGATGCTAGCCAGTACCCCCATGTATTCTGCCTCTAGGAGTGATGCTAGCCAGTACCCCCATGTATTCTGCCTCTAGGAGTTGTCCTAGCTAGTAACCCCATTGATTCTGCCTCTAGGAGTGATAGCCAGTATCTCCATGTATTCTGCCTCTAGGAGTGATGCTAGCCAGTATCCCCATGTATTCTGCCTATAGGAGTGATGCTAGCCAGTAACCCCATGGATTCTGACTCCAGGAGTGATGATAGCCCGTAACCCCATGGATTCTGCCTCTAGGAGTGATGCTAGCCAGTAACCCCATGTATTCTGCCTATAGGAGTGATGCTAGCCAGTATCCCCATGTTTTCTGCCTATAGGAGTGGTGCTAACCAGTAACCCCATGTATTCTGCCTCTAGGAGTGATGCTAGCCAGTACCCCCATGTATTCTGCCTCTAGGAGTGATGCTAGTTAGTACCCCCATGTATTCTGCCTCTAGGAGTGATGATAGCCAGTATCCCCATGTATTCTGCCTCTAGGAGTGGTGCTAGCCAGTAACCCCATGTATTCTGCCTATAGGAGTGGCATTAACCAGTAACCCCATGTATTCTGCCTCTAGGAGTGATGCTAGCCAGTAACCCCATGTATACTGCCTATAGGAGTGATGCTAGCCAGTAACCCCATGGATTCTGCTTATGAGAGTGATGATGGCCAGTAACCCCATGGATTCTGCCTCTAGGAGTGATGCTAGCCAGTAACCCCATGTATTCTGCCTCTAGGAGTGATGCTAGCCAGTACCCCCATGTATTCTGCCTCTAGGAGTGATGCTAGCCAGTAACCCAATGGATTCTGCCTATAGGAGTGATGCTAGCCAGTAAACCCATGGATTCTGCCTCTAGGAGTGATGCTAGCCAGAAAACCCATGAATTCTGCCTCTAGGAGTGATGCTAGCCAGTAACCCCATGTATTCTGCCTCTAGGAGTGATGCTAGCCAGTAACCCCATGTATTCTGCCTCTAGGAGTGATGCTAGCCAGTAACCCCATGTAGTCTGCCTCTAGGAGTGGTGCTAGCCAGTATCTCCATGTATTCTGCCTCTAGGAGTGATGCTAGCCAGTAACCCCATGGATTCTGCCTCTAGGAGTGATGCTAGCTAGTAACCCCATGTATTCTGCCTCTAGGAGTGGTGCTAGCCAGTAACCCCATGTATTCTGCCTCTAGGAGTGATGCTAGCCAGTAACCCCATGTATTCTGCATCTAGTAGTGATGCTAGCCAGAATCTCCATGTATTCTGCCTCTAGCAGTGATGCTAGCCAGTAACCCCATGTATTCTGCCTCTAGGAGTGATGCTAGCCAGTACCACATTGTATTCTGCCTCTAGGAGTGATGCTAGCCAGTACCACATTGTATTCTGCCTCTAGGAGTGATGCTAGCCAGTACCCCCATGTATTCTGCCTCTAGGAGGGATGCTAGCCAGTAACCCCATGTATTCTGCCTATAGGAGTGATGCTAGCCAGTAACCCCATGGATTCTGCCTCTAGGAGTGATGCTAGCCAGTAACCCCATGGATTCTGCCTCTAGGAGTGATGCTAGCCAGTAACCCCATGTAGTCTGCCTCTAGGAGTGATGCTAGCCAGTAACCCCATGTAGTCTGCCTCTAGGAGTGATGCTAGCCAGTAACCCCATGTATTCTGCCTCTAGGAGTGATGCTAGCCAGTAACCCCATGTATTCTGCATCTAGTAATGATGCTAGCCAGTAACCCCATGGATTCTGCCTCTAGGAGTGATGCTAGCCAGTAACCCCATGGATTCTGCCTCTAGGAGTGATGATGGCCAGTAAACCCATGGATTCTGCCTCTAGGAGTTGTGCTAGCCAGTATCTCCATGGATTCTGCCTCTAGGAGTGATGCTAGCCAGTATCCCCATGTATTCTGCCTATAGGAGTGATGCTAGCCAGTACCCCCATGTATTCTGCCTCTAGGAGTGATGCTAGCCAGTAACCCCATGTATACTGCCTATAGGAGTGATGCTAGCCAGTATACCCATGTTTTCTGCCTATAGGAGTGGCGTTAACCAGTAACCCCATGTATTCTGCCTATAGGAGTGATGATAGTTAGTAACCCCATGTATTCTGCCTCTAGGAGTGATGATAGCCAGAAAACCCATGGATTCTGCCTCTAGGAGTGATGCTAGCCAGTATCTCCATGTATTCTGCCTCTAGCAGTGATGCTAGCCAGTAACCCCATGTATTCTGCCCCTAGGAGTGATGCTAGCCAGTACCACATTGTATTCTGCCTCTAGGAGTGATGCTAGCCAGTAACCCCATGTATACTGCCTATAGGAGTGATGCTAGCCAGTAACCCCTTGTATTCTGCCTCTAGGAGTGATGATAGCCAGTAACCCCATGGATTCTGCCTCTAGGAGTGATGATAGCCAGTATCTCCATGGATTCTGCCTCTAGCAGTGATGCTAGCCAGTAACCCCATGTAATCTGCCTCTAGGAGTGATGCTAGCCAGAAAACCCATGGATTCTGCCTCTAGGAGTGATGCTAGCCAGAAAACCCATGGATTCTGCCTCTAGGAGTGATGCTAGCTAGTAACCCCATGTATTCTGCCTCTAGGAGTGATGCTAGCCAGTATCCCCATGTATTCTGCCTCTAGCAGTGATGATAGCCAGTAACCCCATGTATTCTGCCTCTAGGAGTGATGATAGCCAGTAAACCCATGGATTCTGCCTCTAGGAGTTGTGCTAGCTAGTAACCCCATGTATTCTGCCTCTAGGAGTGATGATAGCCAGTATCTCCATGTATTCTGCCTCTAGGAGTGATGCTAGCCAGTAACCCCTTGTATTCTGCCTCTAGCAGTGATGCTAGCCAGTAACCCCATGTATTCTGCCTCTAGGAGTGATGCTAGCCAGTACCACATTGTATTCTGCCTCTAGGAGTGATGCTAGCCAGTACCCCCATGTATTCTGCCTATAGGAGTGATGCTAGCCAGTAACCCCATGGATTCTGCCTATAGGAGTGATGCTAGCCAGTACCCCCATGGATTCTGCCTATAGGAGTGATGATAGCCAGTAACCCCATGGATTCTGCCTCTAGGAGTGATGCTAGCCAGTAAACCCATGGATTCTGCCTATGGGAGTGATGCTAGCCAGTAAACCCATGGATTCTGCCTATGGGAGTGATGCTAGCCAGAGAACCCATTTATTCTGCCTCTAGGAGTGATGCTAGCTAGTAACCCCATGTGTTCTGCCTCTAGGAGTGATGATAGCCAGTATCCCTATGTATTCTGCCTTTAGCAGTGATGCTAGCCAGTATCCCCATGTATTCTGCCTCTAGCAGTGATGCTAGCCAGTAACCCCATGTATTCTGCCTCTAGGAGTTGTGCTAGCTAGTAACCCCTTGTATTCTGCCTCTAGGAGTGGTGCTAGCCAGTAACCCCATGTATTCTGCCTCTAGGAGTGATGCTAGCCAGTATCCCCATGTATTCTGCCTCTAGCAGTGATGCTAGCCAGTAACCCCATGTATTCTGCCTCTAGGAGTGATGCTAGCCAGTACCACATTGCATTCTGCCTCTAGGAGTGATGCTAGCCAGTAACCCCATGTATTCTGCCTATGGGAGTGATGCTAGCCAGTATCCCCATGTATTCTGCCTATGGGAGTGATGCTAGCCAGTATCACCATGTATTCTGCCTATAGGAATGATGCTAGCCAGTATCCCCATGTATTCTGCCTCTTGCAGTGATGCTAGCCAGTACCCCCATGTATTCTGCCTCTTGCAGTGATGATAGCCAGTAACGCCATGTATTCTGCCTCTTGCAGTGATGCTAGCCAGTAACCCCATGTATTCTGCCTCTAGGAGTGATGATAGCCAGTAACCCCATGGATTCTGCCTCTAGGAGTGATGATAGCCAGTATCTCCATGGATTCTGCCTCTAGGAGTGATGCTAGCTAGTATCTCCTTGTATTTTGCCTCTAGGAGTGGTGCTAGCCAGTAACCCCTTGTATTCTGCCTCTAGGAGTGATGCTAGCCAGTAACCCCATGTATTCTGCCTCTAGGAGTGATGCTAGCCAGTATCCCCATGTATTCTGCCTATAGGAATGATGCTAGCCAGTAACCCCATGTATTCTGCCTCTAGGAGTGATGCTAGCCAGTAACCCCATGTATACTGCCTATAGGAGTGATGCTAGCCAGTATACCCATGTTTTCTGCCTATAGGAGTGGCGTTAACCAGTAACCCCATGTATTCTGCCTATAGGAGTGATGATAGTTAGTAACCCCATGTATTCTGCCTCTAGGAGTGATGCTAGCCAGTATCTCCATGTATTCTGCCTCTAGCAGTGATGCTAGCCAGTAACCCCATGTATTCTGCCCCTAGGAGTGATGCTAGCCAGTACCACATTGTATTCTGCCTCTAGGAGTGATGCTAGCAAGTAACCCCATGTATACTACCTATAGGAGTGATGCTAGCCAGTAACCCCTTGTATTCTGCCTCTAGGAGTGATGATAGCCAGTAACCCCATGGATTCTGCCTCTAGGAGTGATGATAGCCAGTATCTCCATGGATTCTGCCTCTAGCAGTGATGCTAGCCAGTAACCCCATGTATTCTGCCTCTAGGAGTGATGCTAGCCAGAAAACCCATGGATTCTGCCTCTAGGAGTGATGCTAGCCAGAAAACCCATGGATTCTGCCTCTAGGAGTGATGCTAGCTAGTAACCCCATGTATTCTGCCTCTAGGAGTGGTGCTAGCCAGTAACCCCATGTATTCTGACTCTAGGAGTGATGCTAGCCAGTATCCCCATGTATTCTGCCTCTAGCAGTGATGATAGCCAGTAACCCCATGTATTCTGCCTCTAGGAGTGATGATAGCCAGTAAACCCATGGATTCTGCCTCTAGGAGTTGTGCTAGCTAGTAACCCCATGTATTCTGCCTCTAGGAGTGATGATAGCCAGTATCTCCATGTATTCTGCCTCTAGGTGTGATGCTAGCCAGTAACCCCTTGTATTCTGCCTCTAGCAGTGATGCTAGCCAGTAACCCCATGTATTCTGCCTCTAGGAGTGATGCTAGCCAGTACCACATTGTATTCTGCCTCTAGGAGTGATGCTAGCCAGTACCCCCATGTATTCTGCCTCTAGGAGTGATGCTAGCCAGTAACCCCATGTAGTCTGCCTCTAGGAGTGGTGCTAGCCAGTATCTCCATGTATTCTGCCTCTAGGAGTGATGCTAGCTAGTAACCCCATGTATTCTGCCTCTAGCAGTGATGCTAGCCAGTAACCCCATGTATTCTGCCTCTAGGAGTGATGCTAGGCAGTACCACATTGTATTCTGCCTCTAGGAGTGATGCTAGCCAGTACCCCCATGTATTCTGCCTCTAGGAGGGATGCTAGCCAGTAACCCCATGTATTCTGCCTCTAGGAGTGATGCTAGCCAGTAACCCCATGGATTCTGCCTCTAGGAGTGATGCTAGCCAGTAACCCCATGGATTCTGCCTCTAGGAGTGATGCTAGCCAGTTATCCCATGTAGTCTGCCTCTAGGAGTGATGCTAGCCAGTAACCCCATGTATTCTGCCTCTAGGAGTGATGCTAGCCAGTAACCCCATGTATTCTGCCTCTAGGAGTGATGCTAGCCAGTAACCCCATGTATTCTGCATCTAGTAATGATGCTAGCCAGTAACCCCATGGATTCTGCCTCTAGGAGTGATGCTAGCCAGTAACCCCATGGATTCTGCCTCTAGGAGTGATGATAGCCAGTAAACCCATGGATTCTGCCTCTAGGAGTTGTGCTAGCCAGTATCTCCATGGATTCTGCCTCTAGGAGTGATGCTAGCCAGTATCCCCATGTATTCTGCCTATAGGAGTGATGCTAGCCAGTACCCCCATGTATTCTGCCTCTAGCAGTGATGCTAGCCAATACCCCCATGTATTCTGCCTATAGGAGTGATGCTAGCCAGTAACCCCATGTATTCTGCCTCTAGGAGTGTTGCTAGCCAGTATCCCCATGTATTCTGCCTATAGGAATGATGCTAGCCAGTAACCCCATGTATTCTGCCTCTAGGAGTGATGCTAGCCAGTAACCCCATGTATACTGCCTATAGGAGTGATGCTAGCCAGTATACCCATGTATTCTGCCTCTAGGAGTGATGCTAGCCAGTAACCCCATGTATACTGCCTATAGGAGTGATGCTAGCCAGTATACCCATGTTTTCTGCCTATAGGAGTGGCGTTAACCAGTAACCCCATGTATTCTGCCTATAGGAGTGATGATAGCCAGAAAACCCATGGATTCTGCCTCTAGGAGTGATGCTAGCCAGTATACCCATGTATTCTGCCTCTAGGAGTGATGCTAGCCAGTAACCCCATGTATACTGCCTATAGGAGTGATGCTAGCCAGTATACCCATGTTTTCTGCCTATAGGAGTGGCGTTAACCAGTAACCCCATGCATTCTGCCTCTAGGAGTGATGATAGCCAGAAAACCCATGGATTCTGCCTCTAGGAGTGATGCTAGCCAGTATCTCCATGTATTCTGCCTCTAGCAGTGATGCTAGCCAGTAACCCCATGTATTCTGCCCCTAGGAGTGATGCTAGCCAGTACCACATTGTATTCTGCCTCTAGGAGTGATGCTAGCCAGTAACCCCATGTATACTGCCTATAGAAGTGATGCTAGCCAGTAACCCCTTGTATTCTGCCTCTAGGAGTGATGATAGCCAGTATCTCCATGGATTCTGCCTCTAGCAGTGATGCTAGCCAGTAACCCCATGTATTCTGCCTCTAGGAGTGATGCTAGCCAGAAAACCCATGGATTCTGCCTCTAGGAGTGATGCTAGCTAGTAACCCCATGTATTCTGCCTCTAGGAGTGGTGCTAGCCAGTAACCCCATGTATTCTGACTCTAGGAGTGATGCTAGCCAGTATCCCCATGTATTCTGCCTCTAGCAGTGATGATAGCCAGTAACCCTATGTATTCTGCCTCTAGGAGTGATGATAGCCAGTAAACCCATGGATTCTGCCTCTAGGAGTTGTGCTAGCTAGTAACCCCATGTATTCTGCCTCTAGGAGTGATGCTAGCCAGTAACCCCTTGTATTCTGCCTCTAGCAGTGATGCTAGCCAGTATCTCCATGTATTCTGCCTCTAGGAATGATGCTAGCCAGTAACCCCATGTATTCTGCCTATAGGAGTGATGCTAGCCAGTAACCCCATGGATTCTGCCTCTAGGAGTGATGCTAGCCAGTACCCCCATGTATTCTGCCTATAGGAGTGATGATAGCCAGTAACCCCATGGATTCTGCCTCTAGGAGTGATGCTAGCCAGTAAACCCATGGATTCTGCCTATGGGAGTGATGCTAGCCAGTAAACCCATGGATTCTGCCTATGGGAGTGATGCTAGCCAGAGAACCCATGGATTCTGCCTCTAGGAGTGATGCTAGCTAGTAACCCCATGTATTCTGCCTCTAGGAGTGATGATAGCCAGTATCCCCATGTATTCTGCCTTTAGCAGTGATGATAGCCAGTAACCCCATGTATTCTGCCTCTAGGAGTGGTGCTAGCCAGTAACCCCATGTATTCTGCCTATGGGAGTGATGCTAGCCAGTATCACCATGTATTCTGCCTATAGGAATGATGCTAGCCAGTATCCCCATGTATTCTGCCTCTTGCAGTGATGCTAGCCAGTACCCCCATGTATTCTGCCTCTTGCAGTGATGATAGCCAGTAACGCCATGTATTCTGCCTCTTGCAGTGATGCTAGCCAGTAACCCCATGTATTCTGCCTCTAGCAGTGATGCTAGCCAGTAACCCCATGTATTCTGCCTCTAGGAGTTGTGCTAGCTAGTAACCCCTTGTATTCTGCCTCTAGGAGTGGTGCTAGCCAGTAACCCCATGTATTCTGCCTCTGGGAGTGATGCTAGCCAGTATCCCCATGTATTCTGCCTCTAGCAGTGATGCTAGCCAGTAACCCCATGTATTCTGCCTCTAGGAGTGATGCTAGCCAGTACCACATTGCATTCTGCCTCTAGGAGTGATGCTAGCCAGTAACCCCATGTATTCTGCCTATGGGAGTGATGCTAGCCAGTATCCCCATGTATTCTGCCTATGGGAGTGATGCTAGCCAGTATCACCATGTATTCTGCCTATAGGAATGATGCTAGCCAGTAACCCCATGTATTCTGCCTCTAGGAGTGATGATCGCCAGTAACCCCATGGATTCTGCCTCTAGGAGTGATGATAGCCAGTATCTCCATGGATTCTGCCTCTAGGAGTGATGCTAGCTAGTATCTCCTTGTATTCTGCCTCTAGGAGTGATGCTAGCCAGTAACCCCATGGATTCTGCCTCTAGGAGTGATGCTAGCCAGTAACCCCATGTATTCTGCCTCTAGGAGTGATGATAGCCATTAAACCCATGGATTCTGCATATAGGAGTGATGATAGCCAGTAACCCCATGTATTCTGCCTTTAGGAGTGATGATAGCCAGTAACCCCATGTATTCTGCATCTATTAGTGATGCTAGCCAGTACCCCCATGTATTCTGCCTCTAGGAGTGATGCTAGCCAGTAACCCCATGTATTCTGCATCTAGTTGTGATGATAGCCAGTAACCCCATGGATTCTGCCTCTAGGAGTGATGATAGCCAGTAACCCCATGGATTCTGCCTCTAGGAGTGATGCTAGCCAGTAAACCCATGGATTCTGCCTATGGGAGTGATGCTAGCCAGAAAACCCATGGATTCTGCCTCTAGGAGTGATGCTAGCTAGTAACCCCATGTATTCTGTCTCTAGGAGTGATGATAGCCAGGATCTCCATGTATTCTGCCTCTAGGAGTGATGCTAGCCAGTAACCCCATGTATTCTGACTATAGGAGTGATGCTAGCCAGTATCCCCATGTATTCTGCCTATAGGAGTGATGCTAGCCAGTAACTCCATGTATTCTGCCTCTAGGAGTGATGATAGCCAGTATCTCCATGGATTCTGCCTCTAGGAGTGATGCTAGCCAGTAACCCCATGTATTCTGCCTCTAGGAGTGATGCTAGCCAGTAACCCCATGGATTCTGCCTCTAGGAGTGATGCTAGCCAGTAACCCCATGTATTCCTATAGGAGTGGTGCTAACCAGTACCCCCATGTATTCTGCCTCTAGGAGTGATGCTAGCCAGTACCCCCATGTATTCTGCCCATAGGAGTGGTGCTATCCAGTAACCCCATGTACTCTGCCTCTAGGAGTGATGCTAGCCAGTAACCCCATGTATTCTGCTTATGAGAGTGGTGCTAGCCAGTAACGCCATGTATTCTTCCTCTAGGAGTGATGCTAGCCAGTACCCCCATGTATTCTGCCTATGGGAGTGATGCTAGCCAGTAACCCCATGTATTCTGCCTCTAGGAGTGATGCTAGCCAGTAACCCTATGTATTCTGCCTCTAGGAGTGATGCTAGCCAGTATCCCCATGTATTCTGCCTCTAGGAGTGATGCTAGCCAGTATCCCCATGTATTCTGCCTCTAGCAGTGATGATAGCCAGTATCCCCATGTATTCTGCCTCTAGCAGTGATGCTAGCCAGTATCCCCATGTATTCTGCCTCTAGGTGTGATGCTAGCCAGTATCCCCATGTATTCTGCCTCTAGGAGTGATGCTAGCCAGTAACCCCATGTATTCTGCCTCTAGGAGTGATGCTAGCCAGTACCCCCATGTATTCTGCCTCTAGGAGTGATGCTAGCCAGTACCCCCATGTATTCTGCCTCTAGGAGTGATGCTAGCCAGTACCCCCATGTATTCTGCCTCTAGGAGTGATGCTAGCCAGTAACCCCATGTATTCTGCCTCTAGGAGTGATGCTAGCCAGTAACCCCATGTATTCTGCCTATAGGAATGATGCTAGCCAGTACCCCCATGTATTCTGCCTCTAGGAGTGATGCTAGCCAGTAACCCCATGTATTCTGCCTCTAGGAGTGATGCTAGCCAGTATCCCCATGTATTCTGCCTTTAGCAGTGATGATAGCCAGTAACCCCATGTATTCTGCCTCTAGGAGTGATGCTAGCCAGTAAACCCATGGATTCTGCCTCTAGGAGTTGTGCTAGCTAGTATCCCCATGTATTCTGCCTCTAGGAGTGATGATAGCCAGTATCTCCATGTATTCTGCCTCTAGGAGTGATGCTAGCCAGTAACCCCATGTATTCTGCCTCTAGGAGTGATGCTAACAAGTAACCCCATGTATTCTGCCTCTAGGAGTGATGCTAGCCAGTAACCCCTTGTATTCTGCCTCTAGGAGTGATGCTAGCCAGTAACCCCTTGTATTCTGCCTCTAGGAGTGATGCTAGCCAGTAACCCCTTGTATTCTGCCTCTAGGAGTGATGCTAGCCAGTACCACATTGTATTCTGCCTCTAGGAGTGATGCTAGCCAGTATCTCCATGTATTCTGCCTCTAGCAGTGATGCTAGCCAGTAACCCCATGTATTCTGCCTCTAGGAGTGATACTAGCCAGTACCACATTGTATTCTGCCTCTAGGAGTGATGCTAGCCAGTACCACATTGTATTCTGCCTCTAGGAGTGATGATAGCCAGTAACCCCATGGATTCTGCCTCTAGGAGTGATGATAGCCAGTAACCCTATGTATTCTGCCTCTAGGAGTGATGCTAGCCAGTATCCCCATGGATTCTGCCTCTAGGAGTGATGATAGCCAGTAACCCCATGGATTCTGCCTCTAGGAGTGATGCTAGCCAGTAACCCCATGGATTCTGCCTCTAGGAGTGATGATAGCCAGTATCTCCATGGATTCTGCCTCTAGGAGTGATGCTAGCCAGTAACCCCATGTATTCTGCCTCTAGGAGTGATGCTAGCCAGTAACCCCATGGATTCTGCCTCTAGGAGTGATGCTAGCCAGTAACCCCATGTATTGCTATAGGAGTGGTGCTAACCAGTACCCCCATGTATTCTGCCTCTAGGAGTGATGCTAGCCAGTACCCCCATGTATTCTGCCTCTAGGAATGATGCTAGCCAGTACCCCATGTATTCTGCCTATGGGAGTGATGCTAGCCAGTATCCCCATGTATTCTGCCTATGGGAGTGATGCTAGCCAGTATCCCCATGTATTCTGCCTATAGGAATGATGCTAGCCAGTACCCCCATGTATTCTGCCTATAGGAATGATGCTAGCCAGTAACCCCATGTATTCTGCCTCTAGCAGTGATGCTAGCCAGTATCCCCATGTATTCTGCCTATGGGAGTGATGATAGCCAGTATCCCCATGTATTCTGCCTCTTGCAGTGATGCTAGCCAGTACCCCCATGTATTCTGCCTCTAGGAGTGATGCTAGCCAGTACCCCCATGTATTCTGTCTATGGGAGTGATGCTAGCCAGTAACCCCATGTATTCTGCCTCTAGGAGTGATGCTAGCCAGTATCCCCATGTATTCTGCCTATGGGAGTGATGATAGCCAGTAACCCCATGGATTCTGCCTCTAGGAGTGATGCTAGCCAGTAAACCCATGTATTCTGCCTCTAGGAGTGATGCTAGCCAGTAACCCCATGTATTCTGCCTCTAGGAGTGATGCTAGCCAGTATCCCCATGTATTCTGCCTCTAGGAGTGATGCTAGCCAGTAACCCCATGTATTCTGCCTCTAGCAGTGATGCTAGCCAGTAACCCCATGTATTCTGCCTATGGGAGTGATGCTAGCCAGTAACCCCATGTATTTTGCTTATAGGAGTGATGCTAGCCAGTACCCCCATGTATTCTGCCTCTAGGAGTGATGCTAGCCAGTAACCCCATGGATTCTGCCTATGGGAGTGATGCTAGCCAGTACCCCCATGTATTCTGCCTATAGGAATGATGCTAGCCAGTAACCCCATGTATTCTGCCTATGGGAGTGATGCTAGCCAGTATCCCCATGTATTCTGCCTATGGGAGTGATACTAGCCAGTATCCCCATGTATTCTGCCTATAGGAATGATGCTAGCCAGTACCCCCATGTATTCTGCCTATAGGAATGATGCTAGCCAGTAACCCCATGTATTCTGCCTCTAGCAGTGATGCTAGCCAGTAACCCCATGTATTCTGCCTCTAGCAGTGATGCTAGCCAGTAACCCCATGTATTCTGCCTCTAGGAGTGATGCTAGCCAGTATCCCCATGTATTCTGCCTCTAGGAGTGATGCTAGCCAGTACCCCCATGTATTCTGCCTCTAGGAGTGATGCTAGCCAGTACCCCCATGTATTCTGCCTATAGGAGTGATGCTAGCCAGTACCCCCATGTATTCTGCCTCTAGCAGTGATGATAGCCAGTAACGCCATGTATTCTTCCTCTAGGAGTGATGCTAGCCAGTACCCCCATGTATTCTGCCTATGGGAGTGATGCTAGCCAGTAACCCCATGTATTCTGCCTATAGGAGTGATGCTAGCCAGTAACCCCATGTATTCTGCCTCTAGGAGTGATGCTAGCCAGTATCCCCATGTATTCTGCCTCTAGGAGTGATGCTAGCCAGTAACCCCATGTATTCTGCCTCTAGCAGTGATGATAGCCAGTATCCCCATGTATTCTGCCTCTAGGAGTGATGCTAGCCAGTACCCCCATGTATTCTGCCTCTAGGAGTGATGCTAGCCAGTATCCTCCTTGTATTCTGCCTCTAGGAGTGATGATAGTTAGTAACCCCAAGTATTCTGCCTATAGGAGTGATGATAGTTAGTAACCCCATGTATTCTGCCTCTAGCAGTTTTGGTAGCCAGTAACCCCATGTATTCTGCCTATAGGAGTGATGCTAGCCAGTAACCCCATGTATTCTGCCTATAGGAGTGATGCTAACCAGTAGCCCCATGTATTCTGCCTATAGGAGTTGTGCTAGCTAGTAACCCCATGTATTCTGCCTCTAGGAGTGATGCTAGCCAGTAACCCCATGTATTCTGCCTCTAGGAGTGATGCTAGCCAGTAACCCCTTGTATTCTGCCTCTAGGAGTGGTGCTAGCCAGTAACCCCATGTATTCTGCCTCTAGGAGTGATGCAAGACAGTAACCCCATGTATTCTGCCTCTAGCAGTGATGCAAGACAGTAACCCCATGTATTCTGCCTCTAGGAGTGATGCTAGCCAGTAACCCCATGGATTCTGCCTCTAGGAGTGATGCTAGCCAGTAACCCCATGGATTCTGCCTCTAGGAGTGATGCTAGCCAGTAACCCCATGGATTCTGCCTCTAGGAGTGATGATAGCCAGTAAACCCATGGATTCTGCCTCTAGGAGTTGTGCTAGCTAGTAACCCCATGGATTCTGCCTCTAGGAGTGATGATAGCCAGTATCTCCATGTATTCTGCCTCTAGGAGTGATGCTAGCCAGTAACCCCATGTATTCTGCCTCTAGGAGTGATGCTAGCCAGTAACCCCATGTATTCTGCCTCTAGGAGTGATGCTAGACAGTATCTCCATGTATTCTGCCTCTAGCAGTGATGCAAGACAGTAACCCCATGTATTCTGCCTCTAGGAGTGATGCTAGCCAGTAACCCCATGGATTCTGCCTCTAGGAGTGATGCTAGCCAGTAACCCCATGGATTCTGCCTCTAGGAGTGATGATAGCCAGTAAACCCATGGATTCTGCCTCTAGGAGTTGTGCTAGCTAGTAACCCCATGGATTCTGCCTCTAGGAGTGATGATAGCCAGTATCTCCATGTATTCTGCCTCTAGGAGTGATGCTAGCCAGTAACCCCATGTATTCTGCCTATAGGAGTGGTGCTAGCCAGTAACCCCATGTATTCTGCCTCTAGGAGTGGTGCTAGCCAGTAACCCCATGTATTCTGCCTCTAGGAGTGATGCTAGCCAGTAACCCCATGTATTCTGCCTCTAGGAGTGGTGCTAGCCAGTAACCCCTTGTATTCTGCCTCTAGGAGTGGTGCTAGCCAGTAACCCCATGTATTCTGCCTCTAGGAGTGATGCTAGCCAGTATCTCCATGTATTCTGCCTCTAGCAGTGATGCTAGCCAGTAACCCCATGTATTCTGCCTCTAGGAGTGATAGCCAGAAAACCCATGTATTCTGCCTCTAGGAGTGATGCTAGCTAGTAACCCCATGTATTCTGCCTCTAGGAGTGATGCTAGCCAGTAACCCCATGTATTCTGCCTCTAGGAGTGATGCTAGCCAGTACCCCCATGTATTCTGCCTCTAGGAGTGATGCTAGCCAGTACCCCCATGTATTCTGCCTCTAGGAGTGATGCTAGCCAGTAACCCCATGGATTCTGCCTCTAGGAGTGATGATAGCCAGTAACCCCATGGATTCTGCCTCTAGGAGTGATGCTAGCCAGTAAACCCATGGATTCTGCCTATGGGAGTGATGCTAGCCAGAAAACCCATGGATTCTGCCTCTAGGAGTGATGCTAGCTAGTAACCCCATGTATTCTGTCTCTAGGAGTGATGATAGCCAGTATCTCCATGTATTCTGCCTCTAGGAGTGATGCTAGCCAGTACCCCATGTATTCTGCCTCTAGTAGTGATGCTAGCCAGTAACCCCATGTATTCTTCCTCTAGGAGTGATGCTAGCCAGTACCCCCATGTATTCTGCCTCTAGGAGTGATGCTAGCCAGTATCCTCCTTGTATTCTGCCTCTAGGAGTGATGATAGTTAGTAACCCCAAGTATTCTGCCTATAGGAGTGGTGCTAACCATTAACCCCATGTATTCTGCCTATAGGAGTGATGATAGTTAGTAACCCCATGTATTCTGCCTGTAGCAGTTTTGGTAGCCAGTGACCCCCATGTATTCTGCCTCTAGGAGTGATGCTAGCCTGTACCCCCATGTATTCTGCCTATAGGAGTGATGCTAGCCAGTACCCCCATGTATTCTGCCTATAGGAGTGATGATAGTTAGTAACCCCATGTATTCTGCCTCTAGGAGGGGTGCTAGCCAGTAACCCCATGTATTCTGCCTATAGGAGTGGTGCTAACCAGTAACCCCATGTATTCTGCCTATACGAGTGATGATAGTTAGTACCCCCATGTATTCTGCCTATAGGAGTTGTGCTAGCTAGTAACCCCATGTATTCTGCCTCTAGGAGTGATGATAGCCAGTATCTCCATGTATTCTGCCTATAGGAGTGATGCTAGCCAGTAACCCCATGTATTCTGCCTCTAGGAGTGATGCTAGCCAGTAATCCCTTGTATTCTGCCTCTAGGAGTGTTGCTAGCCAGTAACCCCATGGATTCTGCCTCTAGGAGTGATGCTAGCCAGTAACCCCATGGATTCTGCCTCTAGGAGTGATGATAGCCAGTAAACCCATGGATTCTGCCTCTAGGAGTGATGATAGCCAGTATCTCCATGGATTCTGCCTCTAGGAGTGATGCTAGCCAGTAACCTCATGTATTCTGCCTCTAGGAGTGATGCTAGCCAGTAACCCCATGTATTCTGCCTATAGGAGTGATGCTAGCCAGTAACCCCATGGATTCTGCCTCTAGGAGTGATGCTAGCCAGTAACCCCATGGATTCTGCCTCTAGGAGTGATGATAGCCAGTATCTCCATGGATTCTGCCTCTAGGAGTGATGCTAGCCAGTAACCCCTTGTATTCTGCCTCTAGGAGTGATGCTAGCCAGTATCTCCATGTATTCTGCCTCTAGCAGTGACGCTAGCCAGTAACCCCATGTATTCTGCCTCTAGGAGTGATGCTAGCCAGTAACCCCTTGTCTTCTGCCTCTAGGAGTGATGATAGCCAGTAACCCCATGTATTCTGCCTCTAGGAGTGATGCTAGCCAGTACCCCCTTGTATTCTGCCTCTAGGAGTGGTGCTAGCCAGTACCCCCATGTATTCTGCCTATAGGAGTGGTGCTAGCCAGTATCCCCATGTATTCTGCCTCTAGGAGTGATGATAGCCAGTAACCCCATGGATTCTGCCTCTAGGAGTGATGCTAGCCAGTAACCCCATGTATTCTGCCTCTAGGAGTGATGATAGCCAGAAAACCCATGGATTCTGCCTCTAGGAGTGATGCTAGCTAGTAACCCCATGGATTCTGCCTCTAGGAGTGATGATAGCCAGTATCTCCATGTATTCTGCCACTAGGAGTGATGCTAGCCAGTAACCCCATGTATTCTGCCTCTAGTAGTGATGCTAGCCAGTAACCCCATGTATTCTTCCTCTAGGAGTGATGATAGCCATTAAACCCATGGATTCTGCATATAGGAGTGATGATAGCCAGTAACCCCATGTATTCTGCCTATGGGAGTGATGCTAGCCAGTATCCCTATGTATTTTGCCTATGGGAGTGATGCTAGCCAGTACCCCCATGTATTCTGCCTCTTGCAGTGATGCTAGCCAGTACCTCTATGTATTCTGCCTCTAGGAGCGATGCTAGCCAGTAACCCCATGTATTCTGCCTATAGGAGTGGTGCTAACCAGTAACCCCATGTATTCTACCTATAGGAGTGATGATAGTTAGTAACCCCATGTATTCTGCCTATAGGAGTGATTATAGTTAGTAACCCCATGTATTCTGCCTCTAGGAGTGATGCTAGCCAGTACCCCCATGTATTCTGCCTCTAGGAGTGATGATAGCCAGTAACCCCATGTATTCTGCCTCTAGGAGTGATGCTAGCCACTAACCCCATGTATTCTGCCTATAGGAGTGATGCTAGCCAGTAACCCCATGTATTCTGCCTATAGGAGTGATGCTAACCAGTAACCCCATGTATTCTGCCTATAGGAGTGATGCTAACCAGTACCCCCATGTATTCTGCCTATAGGAGTGATGATAGCCAGTAACCCCATGTATTCTGCATCTTAGTGATGCTAGCCAGTACCCCTATGTATTCTGCCTATAGGAGTGATGCTAGCCAGTAACCCCATGTATTCTGCCTTTAGGAGTGATGCTAGCCAGTACCACCATGTATTCTGCCTCTAGGAGTGATGCTAGCCAGTACCCCCATGTACTCTGCCTCTAGGAGTGGTGCTAGCCAGTAACCCCATGTATTCTGCCTCTAGGAGTGATGCTAGCCAGTATCTCCATGTATTCTGCCTCTAGCAGTGATGCTAGCCAGTAACCCCATGTATTCTGCCTCTAGGAGTGATGATAGAATCCATGGGTTTTCTGGCTGCCTCTAGGAGTGATGCTAGCCAGTATTCTGCCTCTAGCAGTGATGCTAGCCAGTAACCCCATGTATTCTGCATCTAGTAGTGATGCTAGCCAGTAACCCCATGGATTCTGCCTCTAGGAGTGATGATAGCCAGTAAACCCATGGATTCTGCCTCTAGGAGTGATGCTAGCCAGTAACCCCATGTATTCTGCCTCTAGGAGTGATGCTAGCCAGTAACCCCTTGTATTCTGCCTCTAGGAGTGATGCTAGCCAGTAACCCCTTGTATTCTGCCTCTAGGAGTGATGCTAGCCAGTAACCCCATGTATTCTGCCTGTAGCAGTGATGCTAGCCAGTAACCCCATGTATTCTGCCTCTAGGAGTTGTGCTAGCTAGTAACCCCATGTATTCTCCCTCTAGCAGCATTGGTAGCCAGTGACCCCATGTATTCTGCCTCTAGGAGTGATGATAGCCAGTATCTCCATGTATTCTGCCTCTAGCAGTGATGCTAGCCAGTAACCCCATGTATTCTGCCTCTAGGAGTGATGATAGCCAGTATCTCCATGTATTCTGCCTCTAGGAGTGATGCTAGCCAGTATCCCCATGTATTCTGCCTCTAGGAGTGATGATAGCCAGTAACCCCATGGATTCTGCCTATAGGAGTGATGCTAGCCAGTATCCCCATGTTTTCTGCCTATAGGAGTGGTGCTAACCAGTAACCCCATGTATTCTGCCTCTAGGAGTGATGCTAGCCAGTACCCCCATGTATTCTGCCTCTAGGAGTGATGCTAGCCAGTACCCCCATGTATTCTGCCTCTAGGAGTGATGCTAGTCAGTACCCCCATGTATTCTGCCTCTAGGAGTGATGATAGCCAGTAACCCCAAGTATTCTGCCTCTAGGAGTGGTGCTAGCCAGTAACCCCATGTATTCTGCCTATAGGAGTGGCGTTAACCAGTAACCCCATGTATTCTGCCTA